>NC_044397.1:29965410-30590410 GCF_006542625.1 Nomascus leucogenys | reverse complement strand
ACTCCCGAGGCCCAGATTCTGCATATTGTTATGCCAAGCCACCTGAATCTCCCAGGTCGAGCCCACATTCCTCAAAGGGAAAACTCCAGCCAAAGTGCCGAGGACACGAGCTGCCTTTTAAACAAGTCCCCAGGGAGGGCAGTTGGGGCCAGAGCCCCAGAGCTGACCTGGCCTTTTTTATGCATAATTGTAAGCAGGGATGCCATGACCTGATTTGTCTTTTACAACTCTGGGTGGGAGACAGATGGTAGGGGAAAGGAAATTCCTCTCTTGTTCCTTTTCGATGTCTTAGAAGATGTTCATTAATTGGGGGCACAGCTCTACCCTCCCCTACACCCACTCACTGGGCTACTAGAAGGTGCTGTCTCGAAATAGCCCACCCAACCGCAGGAGCCCAGAGCCCACAAGCAGCTCAGGGACTTAGAACTGGTCCCACCCTTCCTCCGGGGACCCCCCCCTTAAGCCGCAGGCTGTGGGGTGGGTTGCAAGCCCCGCCTCTCCACAACCAGCCCCACCCCTTTCTTTAAAACTCCGCCTCTCCTGTGAGGCCCCGCCACCTCGAGGCTGCATCCCCGTCCATTGGGCGGCCGGCAGGAGGCGCCAGAGCACACCCCGCCTTTTCTAAGCGGTTGGCCCCGCCCCTCTCCTCGAGAACCCGCCTCCTCGAGGCTTGCTTTCTGCCTATTGGGCTTCGAGGCCCAGCTCCAGCCCACCTCTTCTCCCCCGCCCCTCCCTTCGTGGCCCAGTCCCCTCGAGGCCCCGCCCCGCCCACTGCGCGGCCGGCAGGAGGCGCCGCGGCACGCGCGGGTCTGGGCGCCGGCCCCGGCCAACGGCGGGTGGGAGCAGCGCGGGAACGTGGCGGCGCGGCGGGTTGTGCAGGAGGTGAGTGTGGGGTGCGCGAGGAGTGACTGCGGAACCGGGGGTGGCTCGTAAGGGGCGCTGCTCGGCCGCTGCCGGGGGCCCGGGGCGCGGAGGCCGCGGGGCGCGCTCGGGAACACTCCCGGCCGCGGGTCGGGGCGGGGAGGGCAGGCTTGCCCTGTTGCCATGGAAACCGACCGGCTCTCGGGCCCCGGCCTGGACCGGGGGGCGGTACCCGGAGGGCGGCGAGCGCGGGCAAGGGCGGCCCAGCCTGCGGGGATCCGGGGGTCCACGCTGCCGCCCCCCGCGAGCCCCTGAGCCTGGCTGTCCGCGTGGGCCCCGGACCCGCAACTCCAGGGGACTCTCGGCCCTCAGTTTCCCCGGCTGTGCCCTGGAGGGGGACTTTCGTCCGGGGAGCGCAGCGGGGGAGCGGGACGCAGGGTTCCGCGCGCTCTCCCACTCGGGCCGGCGAGACGTCACCTGCACGTACCCCGTCCCGGTTGCAGCCCGATCCCCACTCGTGCGCCAGCTCAAAGCATTGTTTCCCAGCTATTTATGTACCATTTCCAGCCCCTCGACAGATACTGCATCCAAGATAACAGATGCTGAGCCGAGCTCCTGGGGCCCCGCAGGAGGAGCCTGTTGGTGGGGTTGGCAGGGCCCTGGCGGGGCTGCGGACCAGCCTGCCCTGCCCTGTCGCCTGTCAAGTGTTTGGCTAATCTGAATTACACAGAAGAATCTGATTGCACGTGTCCCGCGGTTAACATGGGCCACCTCTTGTGCATTCCAGACAGGAACTGGTCTTGAAAGTCCCTTTTGCTGGGGGGCAAGTCAGTCCCCTTTCCAGCAGCTAGCAGGTCAGAATTAAATCTGATTGAATTATGTTTGCATTTGAAAGCGTGGCTCGGGCTGGGGCTGTAAAGATAGGATTCATGGAAAGAGGGGAGAGAGCTGAGTGTGTGAAGTCTGCGTTTCGTTTTCCCTCCTGCTGGAAATGATAATGGGTTCCACCTTGTCCTGTTGGAGCAGAGAGGTCGCTCCACCCATGTCGTCAGCGCAGCACTGACCTCACTCCCTGTGCTCGCCGCTGGGACTTGAGCTTGTTTTTCATCAGAAACTGGACCTTTCTTGAGAACAAGAGAAAACATTCTCTAAGAGCAGCACCAGCCAGCGCCCCACACCCTCGCTGTCCCAGCCCTGCGCTTTCCCCAAGTATTTGTGTCACAGAGGAGCGAATGGGGCAGAAGAGGCCCGTCGCACTTCCAGAAAAACAGATCTGGTTACCCAGGGCGTGCTCCGCCCGGTCGGATTTTCCTGCAATACCCTTGGCCTTTTAAAAAACGAGTCCATCCCATTCTCACAAACAGGCCAGGCTCCGCCTTCTGGGATTCGAAAGCGGGCAGCGTGTGAACAAGTGGGCACCCTCTGGTCTGGCCAAGGGAGGATGACCAAACGGAGAGAAATGCTTTCTGAAAATCCCAAAACAGATAAGGTTTGTGTGAACAGGGACTTCTGGGGGCTTAAGAAGGAGTTATTGGAAAGGAGTCAATCACATTCTCTCTGCTTACATTTTCTCCTGTTTCATGATACTGCTAACTCTGCCTCTGCCTTCGAATCCGGCTCCAGAAACTGTGGGAAAAGCAGGGGTGGGGGGAATGGGGGGGAACAACACTTCTGAAATTCAAGCTTCCAAGGCCCTGGGAGGGGACCTATCAGTTGTGTGTTTGTAATTTTCTATTTGTTTTTTATTAAAGAAGAATTATGTAAATGTCAGACCTTACAAAACATATATCCACCCCTGGGCCCCAAATATCAACTCACTTTTCCATTGTATTTGGGGGCCTTTTTATAATTTTTGTCTTTTTTTTTTTTTTTGAGATGAGTCTCACTCTGTTACCCAGGCTGGAGTGGAGTGGCGCGATCTCAGCTCACTGCAGCTTTTGCCTCTGGGGTTCAAGCGATTCTCCTGCCTCAGCCTGCCAAGTAGCTGAGGTTACAGGCACCCGCCACCACGCCTGGCTAATTTTTGTATTTTTAGCGAAGACAGGGTTTCACCATGTTGGCTAGGTTGGTCTTGAACTCCTGACCTCAAGTGATCTGCCAGCCTCGGCCTCCCAAAGTGCTGGGATTACAGGCATGACCCACCACGCCCAGCCAATTTTTGTCTTTCTTTTTTTTTCTTTTTTTCTTTTTTTTTAGAGGGAGTCTCGCTCTGTTGCCCAGGCTGGAGTGCAGTGGCACGATCCTGGCTCACTACAAGCTCCGCCTCCCGAGTTCATGCCATTCTCCTGCCTCAGCCTCCTGAGTAGCTGGGACTACAGGTGCCCGCCACCATGCCTGGCTAATTTTTTGTATTTTTAGTAGAAACAGGGTTTCACAGTGTTAGCCAGGATGGTCTCGATCTCCTGACCTCGTGATCCGCCTGCCTCAGCCTCCCAAAATGCTGGGATTACAAGCGTGAGCCACCGTGCCCAGCCATCTTTTTTTTTTTTTTTTTTTTTTTAACAGAGAGGGTCTCACTCCATTGCCCAGGCTGGAGTGCAGTGGCGCAATTATAGCTCACTGTAGCCTGGAACTCCTGGGCTCCAGTGATCCTCCTGCCTCAGCCTTCCGAGTAGCTGGGACTACAGGTGCACACCATGCCCAGCTAATTTTTTATTTTTATTTTCTATAGCGATTGGGATCTTGTTATGTTGCCCAGGCTAGTCTCGAACTCCTGGCCTTAAGCCATTCCCCCGCCTTGGCCTTTTAAATACTTGCCTCTGCTTCATGACTTTTCTGGGATGTGGGCTTTCTCCTGCCTGGAGGGGGCTTCCCCAGTTTTTGGTATCATATTTATATCGGCATTCAGACTTCATCTCCAGAGGCAGAGGTTTCCTGAGCCACAGCTGCCTGGTGGCAGAGGCTGTACCATCCACCACCTGCAGTTTGGCTTTGCATCCTGGGGAACCCATTGGAAATGACCACTATGAAAAGGTGGTGGCTGATCCTCTGCCAATGTGTGCTGCCTGGAGGCTTCTAAGCCAGGGGCGTCTGGAGAGGTGCTTGCGAGCGGGGTTGTGCAGCTCTCATGGATGGTTAATAAGTGCTGGCTGGAGAGGCTCTTTGAGGGGTTTTGTTCTGTGATTCCAAGTAGTCACTTTGAAAACTGACCACAGGAGGCTGAGGTCAGACTCGAGGGCGATTTGAAGCCGCTGGTGTGGTGTGCACAGGCCACGCCACATGTTTGTGATGTGAGCACTGTCTGAAAATGCTTTTGTTGTAAATGAAACGGAGGCCTTTGATGAGTCCGTGGGGGAAGCTGCGGCCGGCTCTGAGCTTCTTAGGATTTGACAAGGACACTCGTTGCACCTTCCTCAGAGGAAGAGAAACAAAGGCTTTGCTCCTTTACTCCTTTATGGCCTGGCTCGATGGAACCTCAAGGCTCCATCTGCTTATGACCTGTACTAGGATCTCCGTGACACCTGTTACAGCAAATTCACGTCTTCAGAAAGCCAGGCACAGTGAAAGCCTTTGCCGTGGTGAACTGTCAGCAGTGGGCTATAGGAACAGGAGAAGGGCCAGCCACCCACCCCGCAGGGCAGACGTCCACGTTGGGAACCCAGTCTTTGGTGTGCGAAGCTGTCGGAAGTATTTCTGAAGAGTTCAAGGTCCTCGGAGAAAGCGCAGCTGCTGGCTGACCTGGGCTGGTTCTGGAGGAAGCGAGTAGTGGTCTGATTTCAGGACTCATCCATGACAGCTCTGGCTGGCAGTGAGAGGCTCCAGAGAAGATGACCGACGCCCCGGTGATATTAGAAAGAGGCCAGTTTGCAGTGTCAGCTTTGGAGGCCAGGACGGTTCCACCGTTTAGTTTCCTAAGGGATAGTGTGGCCCCTTTTCTTTGGAGGGCTTCCCTGGTTGCTTTCTGTGGCCCTAGGCAGCCACCGTCCTTTCCAGAAGCCTTCTGCAGTGCCCGCAGCACGACGAGTGAGTCCAGCCTGGACAGTGTCAGTTGACTGCTGCGGAGTTTAGTACTGACCCCGGTCGCAGTGGCAGGCGACCCATGCTGTGTTCACTGGGCCCCGGACCACTCTTTCCAGAGCTTTCCAGAAAATAGACCTTCCTCCTGGCTCACTCGTCTGCCGCCTTTGTCCTTGGTGAGAACGTGAGCATGGAAGTGGGGTACAGTAATGGGGAGATGTGTGCGCAGTTTTCCAGTATTTTCCTGCCTTGCGGTCCAGCCTCACCTTTTACAAATCGGAGACCTGCCTTCCTTTTTCTCTGCCCTCCTGCCCCCACAGAGGTTCTGGAGGGAGACTGAGAAACCATCTGGAACTCCTGGCCCTGGGCACGCTAAGGACATCAGAAGTGTGATTGTATGACACACCAACGCGTCCCAGGCTGTTTTCCAGTTTCCCCAGGAGACTGCATCTCTGTGGCCTGGAGCGCTGGGCACGCGCAGCCTATGGTAGGCGGGACACATGCATTCCGGCCATGCCTGCACCAGCTTGAGAGGGGCCTTTTGTGCCCGCTGTGCTTGCGAGGCCACTCAATGCTGCCATCCCAGGGAGCATCTCCTTCAAGCCAGGACAAGTCTCTTGCCCGGAGGGGTAGATTCTGGGGGTTTGTGTCTGGAATGTCTGATGGTCGATTCTGTTAACGTGGCTGCGATTCGCCTGTTTTCCTAGTTCCACTGTGTTTGTGACCCATTTCCCACGTTGCAGCCTGTGGGGTAGGAGACACAGGGTTTACGGAGAGGCGAAGCTTTGCCCTCGGGCTGCCCGCTGCTCTTCTGTGGCTGTGACGGTGCTGGGGGCGGCTCCGGGCAGCGGGCGGGGGGGGGCGCTCCTTGATGCTCACCACACACGGGCACCGCGCCCAGCACTCTCCAGAAATCCAAGCCCTGCAGCGGAGCGTGTCTTACTGTGGCGACCTCATTGCGTTTTCCAGTAATGGCTTTCCTTGAAGGGTGCTCCAGCCCATTTAGTCCTCTCTGTCTCTGGTGGCCCTGCAGGCTCCAGCCACATCCTCTGCTCAGGTGCTGTGGTGGCAGGTCTGCGGGGCCATGATGCCTATGGCCTGTTATGTCCATTAGATTTTGAGATGGGGTCTTGCTCTGTTGCCCGGGCTGGAGGGCCGTGGCACGATCATAGCTCACTGCAATCTTGAACTCCTGGGCTCAAGCCATCCTCCAGCCTCAGCCTGCAGAGCAGTGGGTACAGTGCACGCCACCATGCCTGGCTAATTTTTAAATTTTTTGTAGAGTCGGGTCTTACTATGTTTCCCAGGCTGGTCTGGAACTCCCGGGCTCAAGCCATCCTCCCACCTTGGCCTTCTAAAGCGCTGGGATGACGGGCAGGAGCCACCGCCTGTGGCCTCATTTGCTCTTGGTGCTCACGATGGTTGACGCTAACCTCTCACTTTTTCTCACAGGTCACGGCCTCCCCACATCCTTTGGCTGAAGCCCCCGGTCCTCATCCATGAAGCCTCGCCCACCATGTTTTATGGGACGCACTTCATCATGTCCCCACCCACCAAGAGCAAACTGAAGCGGCAGAGCCAGCTGTTATCCAGCATGCTGTCCCGGACGCTGAGCTACAAGTACCGGGACCTGGACTCCACCTTCTCCAGCCTGGGCGCCAGCGATGACCCCGCCGAGCTCTCCACCCAGCTCTCGGCCCCTGGTGTCCTGAAGGTGTTTGGGGACAGTGTCTGCACAGGAACCCACTACAAGAGCGTCCTGGCCACCGGCACGTCCAGCGCCCGTGAGCTGGTGAAGGAGGCGCTGGAGCGGTACGCCCTGGACCCTGGGCAGGCCGGCCAGTACGTGCTGTGTGACGTGGTGGGCCAAGCCGGCGACGCCGGGCAGCGGTGGCAGGCCCAGTGCTTTCGGGTGTTTGGGGACAGTGAGAAGCCCCTCTTGATCCAGGAATTATGGAAACCCCGAGAAGGTTTATCCCGGAGGTTTGAGCTGAGGAAGAGGTCGGATGTGGAGGAGCTGGCAGCCAAGGAGGTGGACACCATCACGGCAGGTGAGGAGGGCCACAGGTTCAGGAAGAGCCGTGGGTCTGAGCTCTGAGAAGGCCAGCCGGGGAACGGGGAGAAGGAGTGGTGCAGGGGACACACGTGGGGCGGGCTCACTCTGTGGGAGGCAGTTGGAGCCCGTGTCCTGGATGTTTGAAGGCTTCCTCTTGTTTTCTGAGACAAGGTCTTGCTCTGTCACCTAGGCTGGAGTGCAGCGGTGCAACCACAGCTCACTGCAGCCTCCTGGGCTCAAGCGATCCTCCCACCTCAGCCTCCTGAGTAGCTAGGACTATAGGTGCACCACCACACCCAGCTAATTTTTTACTTTTTATAGAGACAGGAGTCTCACTGTGATACCCAGGCTAGTCTTGACCTCCCGCCCTCAAGTGATCCTCCTACTTTGGCCTCCCAAAGAAGGTTTCCTCTTTAACTTACCGTTTTCACCTCAGCTGTCTGGGAAGTCGTAGTTTGTCTATGCGGCAGGAGGCTGGCTGGTGTTCCTCAGAGGCTCCTGAGGAACCTCAAATATTCTTGCAATATTTGAGGCCACATTTGTTCTTTTGTCTGATCAGATTATTGTCCAGTTCTCCAGCAGTCATCTCATTGACCACAGCAACCACGCACACCTTGTTAAATACAGGGTCCTGGCAAGTCCCTTAGCACCTGCAACCTTGTTGGGGAGTTTTTGGGGCAATGAAGTGAAAAGACAATCAAGGAATCCGTCCCAGGCCAAAACCTATGTGGCATTGCCGGGTGGCAAGGTCTCCAGAGGTGACCACGGTACACTCGGCATACCGCGGGTCTGTGGGTACCTGGGCAGTGGGAGGCCTTTCTGAGGAGGGCCCGGCCACGGGCAGCCAATCATTGTCCATCCGAGGAGTGCCGAGAGCGTGGGCAGCGTTGAGTGCCTGCCGCTGGGCTTGAGAGCCCCAGGGCCTGGGGCCCACTGTGTCTGGTGATTTATTCAATTGGTGGAAAGAAGTTGAATATCTTAATCGGTATGTGTCATAAAAAATAATTTTGGCCAGGCACGGTGGCCCACACCTGTAATCCCAGCACTTTGGGAGGCCAATGCAGGTGGATCACCTAAGGTAAGGAGTTCGAGACCAGCCTGGCCAACATGGTGAAACCCCGTCTCTACTAAAAACACAAAAATTAGCCGGGCGTGGTGGTGTGCGCCTGTAATCCCAGCTACTCGGGAGGCTCAGGCAGGAGAATCGCTTGAACCTGGGAGGCAGGGGCTGCAGTGAGCCGAGATCACACCATTGCACTCCAGCCTGGGCGATAAGAACAAAACTTGGTCTCAAAAAAAAAATAATAATAAATAAATAAATTTGGCCAGGTGTGGTGGCTCACACCTATAATCCCAACACTTTGAGAGGCCAAGGTAGGAGGATCGCTTGAGCCTAGCAGTTTGAGAGCAGCCTGGGGAACATAGTGAGACCCCATCTCTACAAAAAATAAAAAAATTAGCCAGGCATGGTGGTGCATACCTGTAGTCCCAGCTCCTCAGGAGGCTGAGGTGAGAAGATGGCTTGAGCCGCAGATGCTGCAGCTAGGATTGTACCACTGCACTCCAGCCCAGGCAACAGAGTGAGACCCTGTCTCAAAAAAATAACAATAAAAAGAGTAACTTGTGGTTGCTTTAATTATGGCTCTTAAAGTCTGCTCAGACAAGCACCCCCAATTGCCTGCACCTGGGGATCCTTCCTCCACCCAAAGGTCGCCACTTCTGGGATTTGGTTTTCATCCTGACCCTACCGTGTCACAATCCAGTGGTCCCTTGGAAGGACCGGTGATCCAGTGGCAGAGATGGGGTCCCTCCCCTCCTGATTCCAAAAGACCTCCTGTGAGGCCAGGAAACCCGAAAGGGAAGAGGCGTGTGGTGGGATGTTTTCTGCACAGGAACAAAGGGTCTTCAATGTCAGACACAGAATTTTGGTCATTCTTCCACCGTGCGTTGCCTCTGCCAAGCGGAGGGCAAAAAGTGAGTGGGACAGGGCCACTGTGGGGCTGCAGAGCACGGGCCAGGGTTGCTGCTGTGTGGCCGGGGGTCAGCCTGGCCTGTCCTGAGGCCATTGCATTCCGTGTCACTGGGCAAGGAGGAGCCGTGGGAAGGCCCGCCTCCTTCACAGGTGATAGGTGACTGCCAGTGTAGGACGGTGGGGCCAGAGTGCATGTTGCAGGAGACCGGAGCTTGTCTGAGGCTCACAGGCTTCTTTTTTTTTTTTTTTTGGAGATCGAGTTTCTCTCTATTGCCCAGGCTGGAGTGCAATGGCATGATCTCGGCTCACTGCAACCTCTGCCTCCCAGGTTCAAATGATTCTCCTGCCTCAGCCTCCTGAATAGCTGGGATTACGGCATGCACCACCACGCCTGGCTAATTTTTTTTTGTTGTTATTGTTGTTGTTGTTTTGAGACAGAGTCTCACTCTGTGGCCCAGGCTGGAGTGCAGTGGCGCAATCTTGGCTCACTGCAAGCTCCGCCTCCCAGGTTCACACCATTCTCCTGCCTCAGCCTCCCGAGTAGCTGGGACTACAGGCGCCCGCCACCACGCCTGGCTAATTTTTTGTATTTTTAGTAGAGACGGGGTTTCACCATGTTAGCTAGGATGGTCTTGAACTCCGGACCTCAGGTGATCTGCCCGCCTTGGCCTCCTAAATTGCTGGGATTACAGGTGTGAGCCACCACACCCGGCCAAGCTCTCGCACTTCTTTTGGAAATCATTCCTGTTAAATTATTCAGGGCAAGCGAAAGTGCCTCTGCTCACAGCCTGTCTAAGCTGGTGGTGGTTTTCAAAACCTGCCAAAGAGAGTCCATCAGGCTGCCTATCCTTACTGACACACTCATCTGGGCTGGAGCGGGTTGTGTTACCTACCCAGAGCCAGCCCCCTGGGCCTCGGGGACTCATCCTTCCTTGCTGACCTTCTCTGGCTGTGGCCCAGGGACTCCTGTGACCCTCGGCCATGCCAAGAAGGTTCACCGAGGCGGCCGGGTGGTTCGAGATTGAGCGGCTGGTAGAGGCATGTACACATGCTTCTGCTCATTACAGAACGGTTATTGAGCCTCTGCATGGAGCTGGGGGAAGGCTAGACCCGGGGGGTCCCCATGTGGATAAGCCAGGCTCCACTGGGGATGACCCCGCACAGACCCCACTGTTGCCGGACAGCCCTGCCTCAAACGGGCCCACGCCCAGAAGCTTTGCGCTAGAGTGTGTTTGGTTGTTGTGGTGACACATGGGTACCTGGACACAGAAATGTCCACACAGGTGCGCACACACGCAGAGTCTCCCTCTTGGAACTTCCCTGCGTGAGACACCTGCACGGCCTTTCCGTGGGTTGGAGGTGGCCTCTGTGCGCATCCCTGGAACCTGCCTCTGAGAGGTCTCTCCTGCTGGCTTGGAGGCACGGAACGAGGAGGGCACTGAGCCTTTGTTGTGTCCCGCATCCCCCTGAGTGAGTTTGCAGCCGGCACTAGGCGATTCCTCCCTCGCCCCTCCAAGGGGAACGACTGAGAGCCAGAGAAGGGGAGGAGGTGGGAAGCCGAGGGCTTGTTCACTGTAGCAGCTTCTCCAGCAGCCGTGGGCGCCAGCCTGCCTCAGGTGGGAGTGACGTGGAAGAATCGTGGTGGGGAGGCTTTCCTAACACCCACTGTGTCCTCTCCCTTACATACCCCCAGTGATGGGGAGCTCTGTGCCTTCCAGCAGCCTGCCTGTCCTGCACCTCCCTGGGCACCGATGGGGCTGCTGTGGTTCCTGTTTGTCCTGAGAGCTGCCCTCAGTGTGGGGCATGCGTCACGGTGTTGCTGTGGGGGAAGGTGGGGGCTGCAGTGAAACAAATCCTACTGAAGTGGGTGGTGTAGTTTCAGAAGTACGGCGGGATGGCAGGATCGCATCTGCCCCTGCAGGGCAGGCCCAGTGAGGTCCAGCGCACGCCAGGGCCCCTTCAGCTCCTGCATTCTCTCCCCAGAGGACCCAGCGTGGGGCTGTCCCTGCTCCCTGGTGAGAGAACAGTCCAATCTCACCTGGAAAAAGTGGCGAGAAAGGGAAGGGACCCCTGGCCTGTGCATGTGGTGATGTGGTGTACACGTGTGTCCATATGTGTGTGTCTGTGTGGTCGTGTGGTGTGCATGTGTGTGCATGCATGTGTGACCGTGTATGTTTGTGTTAACGAGTCCAGCCCCAGGTTACTCAACACTGTAACACTGTTTTTCTTTTTTTTTTTTTAATTTTTTTTTTTGCACACAAAACAATAAACATTTTCTAAAAGTACATACAAACAAAAAGATGCATATCAAACATATTAGGAAGGTTGCACATGGGAAGACGGGGAATAGAAATGGGGGGTGGGAATTAAAGAAAATAAATGAGAGAGGGACTTTGTATGGATCAATGATAATAACTCAATCCTGTATTTGACAAAGAAGAAGGAGAAGGAAGAGGAAGAAAAAGAAAGTGGGATAAAGGATCAGAAAGGGAGGAAAATAGAAAAAATTAGAGTATGACTCCAGGGTAGACCTGTTTTGTTGTCGCTTGGTTGGTTGGTTGGTTTGTCAGTTGTATTTTTCATATGTTTCGCCATGTTGGCCAGGCTGGTCTCGAACTCCTAGCCTCAAGTGATCAACCCGCCTCGGCCTCCCGGAGTACTGGGACTACAGGCGTGAGCCACCACGTCCAGACCCCACATTGCTTCTGGCCTCTGTGGTAGACCTCCCAGACAGGGTGGCTGGACAGAGGCGCTCCTCACATCCCAGACGGGGCGGCCAGGCAGAGGTGCTCCTCACTTCCCAGACGGGTCGGCCGGGCGGAGACGCTCCTCACTTCCTAGACGGGGTGGCGGCCGGGCAGAGGCGCTCCTCACTTCCCAGACGGGGCGGCCGGGCAGAGGCGCTCCTCACTTCCCAGACAGGGCGGCCGGGCAGAGGCGCTCCTCACTTCCCAGACGGGGCGGCCGGGCAGAGACGCTCCTCACTTCCTAGACGGGGTGGCGGCCAGGCAGAGGGGCTCCTCACTTCCCGGACGATGGGTGGCCGGGCAGAGGCGCTCCTCACTTCCCAGAAGGGGCAGCCGGGCAGAGGCGCTCCTCACTTCCCGGACGATGGGTGGCCGGGCAGAGGCACTCCTCACTTCCCAGACGGGGCGGCCGGGCAGAGGCGCTCCTCACTTCCCAGACGGGGCGGCCGGGCAGAGGCGCTCCTCACTTCCCAGACGGGGCGGCCGGGCAGAGACACTCCTCACTTCCCAGAAGGGGCAGCCAGGCAGAGGCGCTCCTCACTTCCCAGACGGGGGCGGCCGGGCAGAGGCGCTCCTCACTTCCCAGAAGGGGCAGCCGGGCAGAGACACTCCTCACTTCCCAGAAGGGGCAGCCAGGCAGAGGCGCTCCTCACTTCCCAGACGGGGGCGGCCGGGCAGAGGCGCTCCTCACTTCCCAGAAGGGGCAGCCGGGCAGAGGCGCTCCTCACTTCCCGGACGATGGGTGGCCAGGCAGAGGCGCTCCTCACTTCCCAGACGGGGGCGGCCGGGCAGAGACCTCCTCACTTCCCAGAAGGGGCGGCCGGGCAGAGGCGCTCCTCACTTCCCAGAAGGGGCGGCCGGGCAGAGGCGCTCCTCACTTCCCAGATGGGGGCAGCCGCGCAGAGGCGCTCCTCACTTCCCAGACGGGGCGGCCGGGCAGAGGCGCTCCTCACTTCCTAGACGGGGTGGCGGCCAGGCAGAGGGGCTCCTCACTTCCCGGACAATGGGTGGCCGGGCAGAGGCACTCCTCACTTCCCAGATGATGAGTGGCCGGGCAGAGGCGCTCCTCACTTCCCAGAAGGGGCAGCCAGGCAGAGGCGCTCCTCACTTCCCAGACGGGGGCGGCCGCGCAGAGGTGCTCCTCACTTCCCAGACGGGGCGGCCGGGCAGAGGCGCTCCTCACTTCCCAGACGGGGCGGCCGGGCAGAGGTGCTCCTCACTTCCCAGACGATGGGTGGCCGGGCAGAGGCGCCCCTCACTTCTTCCCAGACAGGGTGGCGGCCGGGCAGAGTCGCTCCTCACATCCCAGACGATGGGCGGCCAGGCAGAGACGTTTCTCACTTCCTAGACGGGGTGGCAGCTGGGCAGAGGCGCTCCTCACCTCCCAGACGGGGCGGCCGGTCAGAGGAGCTCCTCATAACCCAGACGATGGGCGGCCAGGCAGAGACACTCCCCACCTCCCAGAGTGGGAGGCGGCTGGGCAGAGGCTGCAATCCCAGCACCGTGGGAGGCCAAGTGGGAGGCGGAGGCTGCAGCGAGCCAAGACCACGCCACCGCACTCCAGCCCGGGCAACACCGAGCACCGAGTGAGCGAGCCTCCGTCTGCAGTCCCAGCACCTCGGGAGGCCGAGGCGGGCAGACCACTGGAGGTCAGGAGCCGGAGACCAGCCTGGCCGACATGGCGAAACCGCGCCTCCAGCCAAAGGAGAAAAACGAGGGAGGGGTGGTGGCGCGCACCGGCAATCTGAGGCAGGCCGCAGGTCAGGGCAGGAGAATCACGGGAGGTGGACGCAGGGAGTCTGCAGCGAGCCGAGTGTACTGCAGCCTGGGCCACAGAGGGAAGAAAAGAAAGAAGAAAGCAAGAAGGAAGAAGAAGGAAGGGAGGGAGGGAGGGAGGAAGGAAGGAAGGAAGGAAGGAAGGAAGGAAAAGAAAGAAAGAAAGAAACTGTTTTTCAATAATTTCCAGTTATTGCTCTTACAGTAAGAGTCACACTTGGTCAGGCGCGGTGGCTCACGCGTGTAATCCTAGCACTTTGGGAGGCCGAGGCAGGCAGATCATTTGAAGTCAGGAATTCGAGACCAGTCTGACCAACATGGTGAAACCCCGTCTCTACTGAAAATACAAAAGAATTAGCCGGGCATGATGGTGCATGCCTGTAATCCCAGCTACTTGGGAGGTGGAGAATCGCTTGAACCCGGGAGGCGGAGGTTGTAGTGAGCTGAGATCGCACCACTGCACTCTAGCCTGGGTGACAGAGGGAGACTCTGACTCAAAAGAAAAACAAGAGTCACGTTGGTTCTGGGTTGGGCTAACGGGTTGCACCATTTCAGGGGAAGCATTTTGCCAGAGCCTCTCAGGCCTCTCCCCTGCCCCTCACCTTGGACTCCCCTGCGGAGTCAGGTGGGGAAGGTGTCAGCCAGGTGCTTCCTGCCGCTTCACTCATCACTTAGTTCACTGCTACCCACCTGTAGAAATGCACGCAGGCACTTTGGGTTTTTGTTTTCCATAAACATCGCATTCTCATAGCCACCAGGTTCCCCCTGATTTCCAGAGTCACAAAACCTAGAGGGTCTCTTCCAGGAGGAGGCTGGTGCTGGAGGTGTGGCTGGGCTTGAAGTGGCTCTCACTCCCCTTTCCCAGAAGGCTGGTATTTAGGGCTGGTGCCCCACGGAGAGGGCCTGGGTCCTGTCACCGAGATAAGACAGCAGTCACTTAGGTGCACTGGGGAGGGGCGATGGCAGGGCCATGTGGTTTTTGTCGGGGGCTGGGGAACGGTGAGGGGAGGGTTAGTTTGCCTTTGCAGGAGGGGTGAGTGTTAAACCTGCGCAGAGCCCCGGGAAGGCTGGCCTTCCTTGCTTTCTGCCTTCCTCCCGTTACATTTTAGGTTGGGGCATCTTTGCTGAGGGAGGCGTCCGTGGTTGCAGGGCGATGAGCAGTGTCCCTGGCTCCTGTGCCCCCACCCCCAAGTTGTAACAACCAAAGATGTCTGCAGACATGGCCAGCTGTTCCCTGGAGGCAGACCTGCCCTCGATTGAGAACTGCAGTATTGGACCTGGCTGCCTGGACTCGGCCACCCCAGCCCCTGCCCACTGGGACCATGTGGCTGAGTGCCCGCCCCAGGCCCTCAGGCCTGATCCACAGTGGCAACATTTGTCTCTCCTGGGCCACTCTCGGAGGGGTGGGGTGCCTGGCAAGCCCAGGGTCTCAGGGATGGTGACGTGCAAAGTCTTGCGTTCCTGGAGACAGGGACATCATCGTGGCTTTGGATACCCCCTTTGTAAAGAGGCACCCTAGAGAGTTTGTAAAGCCGCCAAGGTTTAGCCAGGAAGGTTCAGGCTAAACAAAGCCTGGGGATACCACCCCGCACTCACTGGGCTTTTGACTGAAAAACAGCCCATCCAATGTGTGGTATACAGTAGGTGCTTATTAAATACCTGTGGAAGGGTTGGTGCCCTGAGGAGAGGAGGCCCCTCTGTGGGTCTCAGCTCCTGTGCGTCTGCAAGACTCCAGAGTGGGGTCCGTTTTCTTTGTGTGTGTGTGGGAGGGTGGTGTGGGGATGGTGTGGCCGTCCAGGCGTGTGGATGTGGCTTGAGCGACGGAGGAACCTGTAGCCCTGGCCACCCGGCGGCGTGGTGGGCTGCCCTCCTGCCCCCAGTGCTGCGATGGAGCTGGCAGCCGGGTGGCAGGTCTGTGTTGTCGCTGAGTGCCAGCCCTGAGTTTGCATTTGTCGTCCCACCTTGTCACTCAGGACAGGTAGCAGGACTCGGCCTCCCCAGTGACAGCCAGGGGTGTTCGGGCCACAGGGACTGTTGTGTGCACGCGGGAAGCACCGCTGCCTTCCTCTGCCGACGGGGTGCCGTGAGTTCTGTCCTCCCTTGTCCGCAAACCTCTTTGTGGTTGTTTTCATTTGAAATATTTTTCTTCCGCTATGACTCTGACTTGAAAATAACTCTTATCTTAGCACAGTGGAGGTGAAAGGATTGCTTTTCCTCTTTTTACGTGGGAATAACTCACTGCCACTTGACTGGGACTTCCCTTCCAGTGGATTCCCAATGACAGAGTTACCGTGGGAAACGTTCATTGTATGTGGTCTGGCTAAAAACAAAACAACCCCAAACCTTTTTTTACCAGCCTAAAACTAGAAAAGTTATTGAACTTTAAAGACATGTTTGAGCATTTCCAGTTCAAAGAGAAAATAAAGTCGAATGGTTAGTTGCTCACAGCCAGTTTCATCTTTCAGTTTACTGCTTAGACTTAAAAAATCAGTAACCTTCAGTTTGATCATAGAGGCACCATTAACAGCCCTGTTGTCCCCTGAGCTGAGTGAGTCCCGGAGGAGCAGCACCCCCTCCTGCCCTGGGGACTCGGGTGACGTCCAGCTACGTTCCACTGACAGAGTGGAGGGCCAGAGTAAGGGGCCACTGACAGAGTTTAGCATTAACACCAAAAACAAAGAGGGATGTTGTCACTGGTGTGAAATGTTTGAAAGACATAAAATAGTCGGGCATGGTGGCTCACGCCTGTAATCCCAGCACTGGATGGATCTCGAGGTCAGGAGTTCCAGACCAGCCTGGCTAACATGGTGAAACCCCGTCTCTACTAAAAATACAAAAAAATTAGCCAGGCGTGGTGGTGGGCACCTGTAATCTCAGCTACTTGGGAGGCTGAGGCAGGAGAATTGCTTGAACCTGGGAGGGGGAGCTTGCAATGAGCTGAGATTGTGCCACTGCACTCCAGCCTGGGCAACAGAGCGAGACTCCATCTCAAAAAAACAAAACAAAACAAAAAACCGTGTTAATATCTGTTGGTTCCCAACAGTGACCCATAATGTTGGTTGAAAGATGTTTGGGGATCTGTTTAAATCATATTGAGTAGCGTCTCTCATGGTTTTAGAGAATATACTGGCCGGGCACAGTGGCTCATGCCTGTAATCCCAGCACTTTGGGAGGCCGAGGTGGGTGGATCAGGAGGTCAGGAGATCGAGACCATCCTGGCTAACACAGTGAAACCCCGTCTCTACTAAAAATACAAAAAAAAATTAGCCGGGCAAGGTGGCGGGCGCCTGTAGTCCCAGCTACTCAGGAGGCTGAGGCAGGAGAATGGTGTGAACCCAGGAGGCGGAGCTTGCAGTGAGCCGAGATCGTACCACTGCACTCCAGCCTGGGCTACAGCGAGACTCTGTGTCCAAAAAAAAAAAAAAAAAAAAAAAAATAGAGAATCTACTGACATAGAGAATGTATCTTTCTTTTGTTTTGAAGGTTTAAGTGGCAGAAGTATTTTCAGAGGTTTCAGATATATACAGACTGAGAGGTCAGCTCGCCCTGCGCCCCCTTCCCTGCCGTGCTGTCCTTGCAAGACTTGGTGTCCGTCTTTGTTTTTGTTGTTGTTGTTGTTGTTGTTGTTGTTTGAGACAGGGACTTACTCTGTTGCCCAGGCTGGAGTGCAGTGCCGCATTCATGGCTCACTGCAGCCTCGATCTCCTGGGCACAAGCGATCCTCCCACCTCAGCCCCTCTGAGTAGCTGAGAACACAGGCACATGCCATCACACTCGACTTATTTCTTTATTTCTTTGGTAGAGATGAGGTCTCACTGTGTTGCCCAGGATGGTCTTGAACTCCTGAGTTCAGGTGGTCCTCCTGCCTTGGCCTCCCAAAGCGCTGGGATTTCAGTTGTGAGCCACTGCACCTGGCCTGAGTGTCCATCTTTGCGAAAGAGTCAGATTCTCGAATGCCTGTCATAGGTTTGAACAAGACAAGCAAGGGTGGGAGGGATTGACCTTATTAGTCCTGAGACATACCTTAAAGCCATGGTGATTGAAACTATGTGGTTTTAGGGGCAGGGAGAGACAAATAAAGCAATGGAACAGAAGAGACAGTGCAGACGCAGACCAAATACCCTGTGGGAATTGGGTGGGCTATAGCATGCATCATAAATCCTGGGGAAAGAATTTTGTAAATTATGTTGGGATAACTGGCTTCAGCTATATGGAAAAAAAAAGGAAATTGGGTCCTTCCTCTAAATGCATCGGAGACCTACATGTCAAAGGTAAAATTATATAGCCAAATGAAAGATTTCATAAAGAGGGTTTAAAAAGTGCAAACTGGTTGGGCATGGTGGCTCACGCCTGTAATCCTAGCACTTTGGGAGGCTGAAGTGAGAGGATCAGTTGGGCCAGGAGTTGGAGCCCAGCCTGGGCAACATAATGAGACTCTGTCTCTACAAAAGGATATGAAAATTAGCTGTGTGTGGTGCCACAGGCCTGTAGTCCCAGCTACTCAGGAGGCTAAGGTGGCAGGATCACTTGAGCCCAGAAGGTCAAGGCTGCAGTGAGCTGTGATCATGCCACTGCACTCTAGCCTGGGCAAGAGGGCAAGACCTCATCTGTTTTTGTTTGTTTGTCTTTTGAGATGGAGTCTTGCTCTGTCACCCAGGCTGGAGTGCAGTGGCACAATCTCAGCTCACTGCAACCTCCACTTCCCGAGTTCAGCCCATTCTCCTGCCTCAGCTTCCTGAATAGCTGGGATCACAGACAGGGTTTCACCATGTTAGTCAGGCTGGTCTCGAACTCCTGACCTCAATTGATCTGCCTGCCTTGGCCTCCCAAAGTGCTGGGATTACAGGCATAAGCCACTGTGCCCAGCCTGTTTTTTTGTTTTGTTTTTAAAGTGCAATCTCTAAGAAAAAAAAGTAGATAGATTTGACTATATCAAAATTCAAAATTTCTGTTTGACCAAGGACACTGTATAGATAAAAGATAGGTGATATACTAGAAGAAAAGGTTTGCAATATCTAAAACTGATGTGATGAATAACTAGAATAAAGTAATGCATGTCTAAAGATCAGCAACAAAACGGCAAAACATTCACTAGAAAACATGAAGCTGGTACAAGTTTGCAGCTGGAAGAAGGTGAAGCAAGTGTGGCTAACACACACGATAGGGGAGGCTAGCTTCACTAATGCTGTTGCCTCCCACAGCTGGCTCTGGCTGCAGAGGAAGCTGGACAAAGATTTTGGCTCTGCATCCTCTAGGATAAGGCAAAGAAGTTGTGAGGGTTGCTGATAGCTAATTCACAGGCTGCCACACGTATACATATATGTTATTTAAAAAACAACGGTTCATGGCCGGGCGCGGTGGCTCACGCCTGTAATCCCAGCACTTTGGGAGGCCGAGGCGGGCAGATCATGAGGTCAGGAGATTGAGACCATCCTGGCTAACATGGTGAAACCCTGTCTCTACTAAAAATACAGAAAATTAGCCAGGCATGGTGGCGGGCTCCTGTAGTCCCAGCTACTCGGGAGGCTGAGGCAGGAGAATGGCGTGAACCTGGGAGGCAGAGCTTGTAGTGAGCCAAGATTGTGCCACTACACTCCAGCCTGGGTGACAGAGCGAGACTCCATCTAAAAAAAAAAAAAAAAAAAAAAAAAAAAAAAAAACAGTTCATTTCCCCAGGATAAGAAACCAATGATGCCAAAGTCAAGGTTATGAAAGTTAGTTTACTCTGGCCTGCAGCCATGACTGAATGCCTAATGCAGAACAACTATCTCACCAATATGGGGAACAAGTACAGAGAAAAGGCCAAGCTTCTCTCTGCTTTGTGTGGCCGTGGGTTTCCAATCTTTTGGCAGATGCTCTGGTGGATGGATAGGATCATTTTCTTTTTTCATTGTCATTCAGTCATTGGGAACCCACTCTAGTATAGTAATGAATACCATTCCAACTTACCTTTCATATATTTGGATTCATATATATCCTTAAGACATAAATAATATTTTGTATATGTTTAATTTACCTAAGTGGGACTGAGCTATAAAGCTCATTGTTCCTTTGGTAACTCACATTACATTATTTATTTATTTATTTATTTTAAAAATAGATACAGGGCCTCATTATGTTGCCAGACTGGTCTCAAACTCCTGGGCTCAAGTGATCCTCCCACCACAGCCTCCCAAAGTGCTGGGATTACAGCCATGAGCCACCACACCTGGCCTCACATTATGTTTTTGACACCTACCCATGGTGCTCTAGTCAGCTCATTGCTTTTGACTGATGCATAGTTTTCCATTATATGCCTATACTACATATTCATTTCCTTAAGCACAGACACTCAAATTGGGTACAGCTTCTTCCTACTAAAATGGTGACACAATGAACCTGTTGAGGGCCTTTGCAGAGTTCTTGGAGGCATTCTTCCAGGAATGGAGCTGCTGGATTACAGAGAATATGTGCATGTCATTTCCTGGTGAGCACGGCTGGACAGCAGCTTCCTCAGAAGCCTCATGTGCCTGTGTGACCCTCCATACCTTTAGGTGCTGCTTTAGTCCATTTCTTGTTGCCACAACAGAATACCTGTGGCTGGTAATATATAAGGAGAAGAGGTTTATTTATCTCACGGTTCCACAGGCTGGGAAGTTCCAGGGCATGGCCCTGGCTTCTGGTGAGGGCTTCTGTGCTGCATCATCACATGGCAGAAAAGGTCAAAGGGGAAGCAGACAGGTGCAAAGAGGGAAACCTGAGGGGTGCCCTGGCTTTATAGCAGCCTACTGTTCTTGGAAACCAATCCATTCTCGATCTGGTTTTGCCACAACGAGAACTCATTTACTACGGTGAGCACAGTACCAGCCATTCATGAGGGACCTGTCCCCATGACCCAAACACCTCCTACTAGGCCTACCTCAAGCACTGCCCCTTTGGGGATCAAATTCCAACATGAGTTTTAGTGGGGACAAACAAACCATAGCACTGACTGTGCTGCTCTCCTCACCCCTCACTGACCCAGGATAAGTCTCCCCTGGAGACACTTTCAAATCAAAGGGCATTGCAGTGGAGTGGAGTGTTATAGGAATGCAGCCATAGAAAGTCTGCAGCTGTCTTTTGTGAGAAGCTGTGAAATGAATAATTAAATGATTTCCCCAAAGTCACAACGTATAGATTTGAAATTGCCCCTCTATCTAATCAGAACTCAAGAAACAGGTTTTCTAGATATTGATTTGCCAGAGACTTGAATGAGAAATAATTTTTTGTTCTCATTTATTCATAAGTAAAATTTGGCTACTGTGTGTTAGGCATTTGACTAGGCGCTGGATGTGTTGCAGTAGACAAAACAAATAAATCCATTTCATGGATTTATAAATAAATAATTTCATGGAGTCAAGAGTCTAGCGTGCAATCAAAACAAAGATGTGGCTGGGTGCAGTGGTTCATACCTGTAATCCAAGCACTTTGGGAGGCAAGACAGGCCAGAAGTTCAAGGCTGCAGTGAGCTATGATCACACTACTGCACTCCAGCCTGGGTAACAGAGAAGACCTTGTCTCTTAAAACACACACGCACACGCACATGCACACGCACACACACACAGATATAATTCACTCAAAAAACATGTACAGTCATGCACTGCTTAATGATGGTGATATGTTTTGAGAAATCCATCATTAGGCAATTTATCATTGTTGGAACATCCTAGAGTGACTTACACAAACCTAGATGGTATAGTTTACTACACACCTAGGTTATATGGCATAGCTTATTGCTCCTAGGTTACACACCTGTACAGTATATTTCTGTATACTGAATGCTAAAGGTAATTAGAACATAACGGTAAGTATTTGTGTGTCTAAACATACCGAAACACAGAAAAGGAGTTCACTCACCTCCCTTTCTGCCTCCGCTGCTGCCATGGCTCCTGTGAAAAACCTTTGGTGAAGGGGGGCAAAAAAAAGAAGCAGGTTCTGAAGTTCACTCTTGATTGCACCCACCCGGTAGAAGATGGAATCACAGATGCTGCCAATTTTGAGCAGTTTTTGCAAGAAAGGATCAAAGTGAACGGAAAAGCTGGGAACCTTGGTGGAGGGTGGTGACCATCGAAAGGAGCAAGAGCAATATCACTGTGACATCCGAGGTCCCTTTCTCAAAAAGGTATTTGAAATATCTCAACAAAAAATATTTGAAGAATATTGGCTGTGCATAGTTGCTAACAGCAAAGAGAGTTACGAATTACATTACTTCCAGATTAACCAGGACGAAGAAGAGGAGGAAGACAAGGGTTAAATTTCATTTATCTGGAATATTTTGTATGAGTTCTTGAATAAAACTTGGGAACCAAAAAAAAAAAAAAAAACCACAAAGAAAAGAAACAGTAAAAATACAATATTGTATTCTTGTAGGGCCATCATTGTATATATGGTCTGTTGTCCAAAATGTCATAATGTACATGACTGCAACTACAAGTTGTTTCATGTGCTATGAAAAAGAAGCACAGGTGCTCATTTGGACTGGGGGTGAGGGAAATTCACTCTGAAGAGGTGAAATGTAAGCCAGTCTCAAAGATGACAACACACCAACCAGATAGAGAGCAGTGGGCAGTCGGTGGGGCAGGAAGAGCATTCTGGTCAGAGAGAACAGCATTGTGCGAAGATCCAGGGATGAGAGAGAATGAAGCAAAGGCAGGCACTGCAAGAAGGCCATTGCAGCTGGTGCAAAGGGGAAAGTTGCAGAAGGTGTGGCTAGACAGATAGTTGGGGGAAAGATCAACCTGGCTTGTTATGTATTTTGGATTTTACACTGCGTATAATGGGAGGTCATTGGAGGGATTAAAAGATGACTCTGGCTCCTAGGTAGAGAATACTTTGAAAAGGTCAGTAATAGGAGATTAATTCAGTTGTTGTAGAAGTTGAAATGAGAGTTGATGGTGGCTTGGACTAGAGCTATAAGGGAACAGGTAGAAAGCAGTAGAGGGATTTTAAGTATATTCTGGAGGTGAAATCAACAGAACTTGTAAATGAATTGGATGTTGAGGATGCAAAACAGGGAGGTGTCCAGAATGACTCCCAGGTTTCTCGTATCAAGAGTTGGGTAGAAAGAGATGCCATTTCCTAAAATGGAGACTACTGAGAGAGAAGCAAACTATGGGAGGATGAGTTCGAGTTCTCTTTAAACTATGTTAAGTTAAAGACATCCAAATATAGGTGGCAACCATGGGCAGTCAGATAATATGGATCTGGAATTCAGAAGAGAGTCCGATTAAAATATGAATTAATCTGTAAGTAAGTGGTATTTAAAGCTGTGGAAATCAGCAGATTAACCAGGCAGTGAATGTACATGTGGTGAGGAGAAATGAGGGCTTAGAATGGAAACTGCAGGAACTCCTAACATTTAGAGGTCAAGTAAAGGAGGAGGAATCAGCAAATTCGACTGGGGAGTGGCCAGACATGTGGAAGACAACATAAAGAGTATGGTGTCGCAGAGGCCAAGATGAAGCTACCATAGGCCGAAGAAGATGGAAATCACTGGGGTCATGGATTGGGCAACATGGAGGTCACCAAAGACCTTTCTCATAGGTGTTTTTGAGCATGTAAGCCAATGTTGAAATGGATTAAAAAGAAGGTATTTATATTTCTGGCAATATATGGGATTAATTATCCTGGAAAATCTTTCTATGTAAAGTGCCTGGAAATGTTGGATAAATATAAGAAATCATTTTTTTGAATGCATAGCTGAGTACCCAGGAAAATAAAGGAAATCTTTAGGGGTGGAAAAAAAAAAAGATACCTTGAAATCTCAGAATTTTAGCTGATTCTGAAACTAGAGCCGCCCTAAAGGCATTTGCCAGTCGTGGAAACTGAGAAACTTAAGTTTAGCAGCTGTCCAAGAAGAGACAGAAAGCTCTTGGGACCTTAAAAGGTAGGGAGTTAGAATTGAGACCCTCCAAATACAATTGGAATCCTCAAAGGGTGACACATTGAGTGAAAAAATGGAGTAAGAAGAATCTGCTACCTGGTGAAAGGAGATGGCATAGGAAGTTCTCTCTCTTGACCTGGGTGGGAAAAACTAAAGACTATTCCTTAAAATTGAAAACCACATGTCCTCTCACATGTATTTGGGGTTCAAAGTTGCACAACCTAGATGTTGTGGATAATCCCTGGATAAGAAATTACACTGTATGCAATTCTATAGTGTACAAGAACATCTACTGGAAACAAAGCAAATCCCCTTTGGGAAGGACACAGCCTCTACACAGGCATTCCAAGCCTCACCAGAAATGAGCTCACAATCCAAAATTACAAGACACAAGAGGTAATACCGCTCTGAGTTCTGGGACAACAACAAACTATACAGTTTCTCAAGAGCATTCGGAATTAGAATCATTAGTTATAGAGTACTAAATAAGTATGTTTAACACGTTTAAAGAAATAAAAGGTAGGGGGAAAAACATGAAAGAACGGAATGCCATCTAAAAGGCAGAGAAGCTTGGAAAAGAACAAAATAGTGAAATATAAGTATTTAAGTGGATATTTCAATGATGCTTAAACAGCAGACTAAATACAACTGAAGAGAGGACTTGGAGGTAATCTGGCATCACCCAGAAAGACACATGGCTTAAGAGACATGGAGGACAGAGTGAGAAGGTTGACAACGTGTCTAGATGAAGAGAATCAGGAGATAGGTGGGAGAACATATTCCGAGGAAGTGCCCAAGAAGCTTCTGGAGATCATAAAAAGCATGACTTCTGATTCGGGAATCATAGTGTATCCTGAGTAAGATTATATTTTTTATTTTTATTTTTTATTTTTTTTTTTGAGACGGAGTTTCACTCTTGTTGCCCAGGCTGGAGTGCAATGGTGTGATCTTGGCTCACCACAACCTCTGCCTCTCAGGTTCAAGCAATTCTCCTGCCTCAGCCTCCTGAGTAACTGGGATTACAGGCATGCACCACCACGCCCGGCTAATTTTGTATTTTTAGTAGAGACGGGGTTTCTCCATGTTGAGGCTGGTCTCCAACTCCTGACCTCAGGTGATCTGCCCGCCTTGGCCTCCCAAAGTGCTGGGATTACAGGCGTGAGCCACCGGGCCCAGCCTGGGTAAGATTATTAAAGAGAAATCTATGCCTGGACACATAGTGGTGGGATCACAGGGCATTAGGGACAGAGACTTTTATAGCTGCCATAAGAAAAGACAGACGAGCAGCAGTTTACCCAGCTGCGGAATTCTCAACGGGAACCAGAGGACAGCAGAATCGCACCTTTAAAGCATGGCCAGAACACAAATGTGGACCTCGAAATGCTGCCCCACCTAAACCAACGTCCAGCAACGGCCCAAGAAACAAGACAGAAGCTGCTTTCCACCGCGGGTTCCCACTACGAAGGGGTTTTTGGACTTCCAAAGGGTGCACGCTAGGGTGAAGAGGGCTGAGGGTGCCCCCAGAAAGGATGCACATCTGAGATGTCAGGGGACTAGGAGAGCAAAGAATTAGATGGGTAAAGTTGGGCAAATATGTAAAATAGTGGTAACAAAGGGTTAAGTTTGGCCGGTTATCAACAACGTGAACCCTGCCCATCCCCATCTAGAGCCCCCCCGCAACCCCGCGCAGCGGTAGGAGCCCCAGCCCAGAAGGCCGTGGCTCCCGTGAGCCCTCGCGCTGGCAGCCGATGCACAGGCACCCGCGCGTGTACGGTAGGTTCTGGAACGCGGCCGCTGAGGGGTCTGGCGCCATGTTGGGGCTGAAGGGAAGGAGGAGAAGCTCCTGAAGCGGCCGGCGCGCAGCGGGAGTGGGAGTGGGGTCGGACCAGGGCAGCTAGAAGCCCTGCCCTTCCCGCCTCAGTGGATCATGACCCGGGTGGCGGCCGCGAAGGTCGCGGTGGTGGGGGACATGCCCTGGCGGGGCGGGCACTGAAAGATGATGCCGTTTCCGGTGACAACCCAGGGACCACCGCAGCCGCCGCCGCCCCCGAAGCGCTTGGGCATCTCCTCGCCTATCAGCCTAGCGGTTCCCAAGGAGACGGACTGCCTCCTCACCCAGAGGCTAATAGAAACCCTCAGGCCCTTCGGGGTCTTTGAAGAGGAAGAGGAACTGCAGCGCAGGATTTTAGTTTTGGAAAAATTAAATAATCTGGTAAAGGAATGGATACGTGAAATTAGTGAAAGCAAGAGTCTTCCCCAGTCTGTAATTGACAACGTTGGAGGAAAGATTTTTACGTTTGGCTCTTACAGATTAGGAGTACATACGAAAGGCGCAGATATTGACGCCTTGTGCGTTGCACCAAGGCATGTGGATCGAAGCGACTTTTTCACCTCATTCTATGCTAAACTGAAACTACAGGAGGAAGTAAAAGATTTAAGGGCTGTTGAGGAGGCATTTGTGCCAGTTATCAAACTGTGTTTTGATGGGATAGAGATTGATATTTTATTTGCAAGATTAGCACTACAGACTATTCCAGAAGATTTGGACCTAAGAGATGACAGTCTACTTAAAAATCTAGACATTAGATGCATAAGAAGCCTTAATGGTTGCCGGGTAACCGATGAAATTTTACATCTAGTGCCAAACATTGACAACTTCAGGTTGACTCTGAGAGCCATCAAACTGTGGGCCAAGTGCCACAATATCTATTCCAATATATTAGGTTTCCTCGGAGGTGTTTCCTGGGCCATGCTAGTAGCAAGAACTTGTCAGCTTTATCCAAATGCAGTAGCGTCAACTCTTGTACGGAAATTCTTCTTGGTATTTTCGGAATGGGAATGGCCAAACCCAGTGTTACTGAAAGAGCCTGAACAACGGAATCTTAATTTGCCTGTATGGGACCCAAGAGTAAATCCCAGTGATAGGTACCATCTTATGCCTATCATCACACCAGCATACCCACAGCAGAACTCCACATACAACGTGTCTATTTCAACCAGGATGGTCATGATTGAGGAGTTTAAACAGGGGCTTGCTATCACACATGAGATTTTGCTACGTAAGGCAGAGTGGTCCAAACTCTTTGAAGCTCCAAGCTTCTTTCAAAAGTACAAGCATTATATTGTACTTCTGGCAAGTGCAACAACAGAAAAACAACATTTAGAATGGGTGGGCTTGGTGGAATCAAAGATCCGAATCCTGGTTGGGAGCTTGGAGAAGAATGAATTTATTACACTGGCACATGTGAATCCACAGTCATTTCCAGCACCCAAAGAAAATACTGATATGGAAAAATTTCGTACAATGTGGGTTATTGGGTTAGTGCTAAAAAAGCCAGAAAACTCTGAAATTCTCAGTATTGATCTCACCTATGATATCCAGTCTTTCACAGATACTGTTTATAGGCAAGCAGTGAATAGTAAGATGTTTGAGGTGGGTATGAAAATTACTGCAATGCATTTAAGAAGAAAGGAACTTCACCAGCTGCTGCCTCATCATGTGCTTCAGGACAAGAAAGCACACTCAACAGAAGGTAGAAGATTGACAGATTTGAACGACACCAGCTTTGACTTGTCTGCAGGCTGTGAAAACAGCATGTCTGTGCCTTCATCTACTAGCGCTGTGAAGACAGGCCCATTGATTAGCAGTTCTCAGGGTAGAAACAGTCCTGCCCTGGCTGTAATGACAGCATCTGTGGCTAACATACAGGCTACTGAAATTTCCTTGCAACAGGTGAATACCAGTGAAAGTTCAGGGGTTGCATTAAACGAAAGTATTCCTCACGCTGTCTCTCAACCTGCCATTTCTCCATCACCAAAGGCCATGGTCGCCAGAGTTGTTTCTTCAACATGTCTCATAAGCCATCCAGACCTTCAGGAAACGCAGCAACAAACATATCTAATCCTATAGTTGGAGTCTAGAGGATATTCTTGCCTCATAAAGAAGAAAGGACCAAGAAAACCAAAACAGAAGAGGAGAAACTCAATACAAAGACAATTGCAACTCCATTAGAAAAATTCAGACAGCATCTTCTCTGTTGGCCTCTCAGGGAACATCAGTATAGATCTTTCCGGTATCCCTGTTCTCCCTGCAAATCCAATTCCTGTTATCAAGAATTCAGTAAAACAGGTTGAATGGTTAAAAACAACCTCAAAGGTCCATGAACAATATCTGCCAACTCAACCTGTTGTTTTCAAATACCAAAGAAGGAGAATGAAGGGTACAGGACTAGATATGACTTGAAATAGACTGAGGCTCATTTGGTAACTTCCTTTACTGGGCCAGTCTTGATCAGAAGTCCACATTAGTATGTGACAGCTAGAGGTACTGTTATTAATGTGTCAGCAACAGTTATATTAACTATTTCAAAGGACTACTGCCCTTAAAATGAAAAAACCTTTCAGCTATATTTGTACCCGTGACTGACATCTGGACTGGATTTATGCTTGATGCATTGTTGGGAAAATTTGCAATACAAACTGGTATCAGAATTCCTTATACTGATGAGGCATTTTATATTTTTTATTAGAAAGTAGAACTAATTTTAGATTTTTCAAATTGGTGAATTTTATTTTTCCCTGAAGAGGTTTCTTCACTATTAATCTTAAAATTCGATACCATTGTGCAGTGGTGTACTATACTTCAGAGAAAGCATAAAAGTACATCTAGCTCAGTCCCTGTGAGGTAGCTGTAACCCTTTAAAATGAAATGTCAACTTTAAGGTATGTATTTGACACCAAAACAACCATTAGTAGGTCTTTGGTTTTGATGGCACACTATGGAGAAAGGACACACTGGTTTTAATCTGTAGAACTGTTTTAGAGAGTAATCAGCGATCAAACATTTTCTTTGAGCTAACAAAGCTCCATATTCTCTTGTCCTCAATCATTAGTCCTAAAGCAAAAAAGCTTTTTGCCTCCCTCTCTTCTCTTTGCTTGTATGCACACAGTATGCTTATGTGTCATTTCACAAGAAAAAAAGAATAATATTCTCTAAACCATGATGTGAAACTGACAATCCTGTGGCCACATGGCACAAAACACCAAATATTGGTTACAACGGAACACCACATTTTAGCAAAACTTTACTAAATGTAATGTCTATGAGATGTTTCTGATCTTGGATGACCATTTGATCGCTACATATGAGAAGGTTTGTACATTCCACAGAATACCTCCTTATAGGAAAAATTTCCAATTGCACACATAAGCAAAAAGGCATTTTCTTCAAGAATTTTAAACACATTTTTATTTTTAAACGATTTATCAAAATTCATCTCTAAATTTTACATGTAGAAACATAAAAAAGTAATTTCTAGCAAGCATTTGACATCTTGCTGACTTTCTGCTCTTTTAGTCTACAAAAGATCAGCAATACTTTAAGTTAAAAAAAAAGATCCCTCATAATTAAGCAGTAGAGCATCTATGTTTAGGAAATGTGAGGGGCAACAGATGTGAATGAATGAAAGTTGAGTCTTTCTTAATCTAGACAGCAAATCTAACAGGCTTTCCAATTAGCCTTGCTTTAACCCCTCCCGGCCCTCCTCTAACTCTGCACTTTTCATGTTAAACTGCAGTTACTTAAACTCTTTTCCTGTCCTTCTGCACTAATTTTCCAAAGTTGGAATATAGTCATGTCCTTTTAGGCTGTAGGGACTTTTCTTTCACCATTACTTTCTGATATCTAGTATACAGTATTTTTTTCCTCACATCTTTGCCCTTTCACCACAATAATAAATCGGGTGAAGTGTGCACAATATCTGTATTTTGAATGGCTATGGCGTTAGGTTGAAATGGCCAGGCACAAATTTAGTCTGGTCATTTTGTTTACACATTGGGAAAAAAATAGTTTATTAAACATTACCTGTAACTGTGTCTGTTTTGCCAAGCTGGAACCTTGGGACTTTTTATTTCTAATTTTTATTACCTGAATGTCAGACCATTTTTTTCATGTGATGTGCCTAGTGAGTGGAGTTTGCTTTGTTTTATGGTATCTATTCTCCTGGTATATTCAAGCACTGTTTTGAAAACAGATGACTTATTTCTCCATTAAAAATGCAATAAAAATAAATGGCAAACAAGCAAAGTGAAACTAAAATACTGGACAATAGTACGATTTAAATCTAAGATACGAATTCAGATGTACTTACATTGTTCTGAAGGAGGGTAGAGACACAGATGAACTTTTCGACCTTACTAAGTCTAGAATGTAATAATGTTTAGGGAAACATGAAAAGGTTAAAATTTCAAATCAGTAAAGGTAAAAAATGAAGTTAAGCTGAATCCAGAAGAAGGCAGGAAAGAAAGGGGGAAAGCATACAAAAAGATAGAGTAAAAAGAAAACACAATCTATGGTCATGGAAATGAAACCAAATATATCTGTCACTACAATAAATGGACCAAACTTCCTGATTAAAAAAGGCAGAGATGGTCAGATTCCATAGGAAAACCAAGTCCAACTGTATGCTGTTTTACTTAAAAGAGACACAACCAAAATAAAAGAATGGAAAAAAGGCATGCTAATGAAAAGAAGCTGGTATAATAACAGTATCATTCAAATAGGTGTCAGAGCAAAAATAATTCTTAAGGGCAAGAGGACCATGCATTAGTGATAGAAGACCTACCGCATCAGGAACATTTAATGATTTAAAACTTGTCTGCACCTAATAAATCAGCCTCAACATGAAATAACAAAGATGAACAGAAATTGCTAAATGTGTCATTATCATAGAAGATTTCAAAACAGCCTTTCATTAACTGATATCAAGCAGATAAAAATAGAAGGGAAACAGTTTTTGAACACAGTCCAGTGTAGTGGCTGGTGGACTTTTCGCAGTAAGGACCAGATAGTAAATATTTTCAGCTTTGTGAAGCCATCCGGTCTCTGTCACAGCTACTTAACTCTGCCTTTGTAGAGGGCAATCAGTCATAGACAATATGTAAACAGATGGCCGGGGCTGGATTTGTCACCCATCCCCCTCAGCCATTGTTTGCCATCAATGATCTGGTGAATGTTTATTATAGAACCTTCCACCCCACAATTGGAAAATGCATATTATTCTCAAGTAAGCATTGGGCGTGTACAAAAATTAACCTCTTGCTATATCAAAAGTAGTATTTAACATACTTCAAAGTATCTGATTTATAGGACATGTTCTCTGACCACAGAACAGTAAGTTAGGAAGTAAGTAACAAATAGCATAAAGAAGACACAAAAAAGCTCAAGTCATGAAAGAAGAGATTAGTACAATTAAGAGATTTTGTTCATCAGATAATGAACAGTGAAAAGTGAAAAACTGAAAAACAGGCCCTAAGCTGGGAGAAGATTTTGTGATAAGATAAAACTGACAAATGATTACTATCCAGAATATATTAAGGATGACAAAGGAAAAAGTCTATTTTAAAGATCAACAGGCCGGGTGTGGTAGCTCATGCCTGTAATCCCAGCACTTTGGGAGGTCGAGGCGGGTGGATTGCTTGAGGCCAGGAGTTCAAGACCAGCCTGGGCAACATGGCAAAAACCCATCTCTACTAAAAATACAAAAATTAGCTGGGCGTGGTGGCACGTACCTGTAGTCCCAGCATGTACCTGTCAGTCCCAGGAGGCTGATGCAGGAGAATTGCTTGAACCCAGGAGGTGAAGGTTGCAGTGAGCTGAGATCACGCCACTGTACTCCAGCCTGGGTGACGGTGAGAGTCTGTCTAAAAAAATAAAAGAAAAAAAAGCTGGATTCAGTGGTTCATGCTTGTAAGCCCAGCATTTTGGGAGGCTGAGGTGAGCGGATCACTTGAGGCCAGGAGTTTGACTCCAGCCTGGCCAATGTGAAACTCCACTTTTTGTATTTTTCTCTACTAAAAATACAAAAATTCGCTGGGCACGATGATGCACACCTGTAATCCTAGCTGCCTGGGAAGCTGAGGCGTGAGAATTGCTTGAACCCAGGAGACGGAGGTGTCAGTGAGCTGAGATCACACCACTGCACTCCAGCCTGAGCAACAGAGCAAGACTCTGTCTCAAAAAATGAAAACAATAAAATCCCCAACAACCCAGTTTAAAAAATGGGCCAAAGAAGTGCATAAGCATTTCACGGAAGAGGAGCTAGGAACGGCCAATAAAGATGAAAAGATGCCCAATCTCCGTAGTAACAAGGAAAATACAATATAAGACCAGAGAGGTATTTCTTTTTTCTTTTTTTACAAAAATAAAAAAGTCTAACTAGTGTCTAGGTATGGTGAGGATGAGGAGCAATGGAAACTCGAACACGGTGCCAATGAGAACATGGTACAAATTGTTTTGGCCACTTTGGGAAGCAGCTTGGTCTTATCTAGCACAGTTGATGGGCCCACACTCTGCGTTCCAATTAGTCTCCTCGTAGGTCTTCACCCTCGTGCTGTGGGACACTGATGTACTTCATCTTACTGATCCCCTTAGTCTTTGGGGTGACCAGAGTCTGTGGGACCACAGCCATGTCCAGAACTCTACACACCTTCTACTTTACCTCCAGTGTGCCATTTAACTACCAGAATTTTCTCTGGTATTTCTCATGGTGGTAGAAAAGTCAGGAAGCATTTGAAAATGAGTATAAGAGTGTTTATGTCAACGTTTTGTAGTAGCCTAAAGTTCCAAACAATCCACATATCCATCAATGAGGGAATGGCTGGATGGTGGCATATTCGTGCAATAAATACCATAAAGTTGTGAAATTAAACCGTAGCTACCTGCGTCAATGTTACCTGTGTGTCATCATGTTGAGGGGAAAAGCACATTGCAGAAAAATGCACAGAGTGTGATACCATTTATATAAGGTTTCAAAATAAGCAAAGTAGAGCGGTATAATTTATAGTTACACCACCACAAAAATGTGTGGTGTAACTATAAATGAAAAAAGGCCATGTTAAACACGGAATCCAGGAAAGTGATTCGCTTTGGTAGGGTGAGAGGTGGGGACAGGCAGGAAGATGTGCTTGGGAGGGTTGATGTGATTCTGGAACTAGTCCATTCTTTTTAGGTTGGGTGGTGGATGAAATGGTGTTCATTTTGTTCTTAGTCTAAGTTACAAATGCTTTCATATGTGTGAAATATAATTAAACAACCAATACCAAAGTGGTATCTTTTTGTTTTTGTTCGTTTGTTTGTTTTGAGACGGAGTCTCGCTCTGTCGCCCAGGATGGAGTGCAGTGGCACCATCTCGGCTCACTGCAACCTCCGCCTCCCGGGTTCAAGTAATTCTCCTGTCTCAGCCTTCTGAGTAGCTGGGATTACAGGCGCCCGCCACCATGCTCGGCTAATTTTTGTATTTTTAGTAGAGACGGGGTTTCACCATATTGGCCAGGCTGGTCTCGAACTCCTGACCTCAGGTGATCTGCCCGCCTCGGCCTCCCAAAGTGCTGGGATTACAGGCGTGAGCCACCGCGCCTGGCCCAAAGTGATATCTTAACCTCTTTATCAACAATGACAAAAACCAAACACCACCCTCCCCAGAAACAAAAACAAACAAACAAAAAACCCCACCTAATGCCTCCTCATCAGTTCGGAATTGCATTTGGCCAGGTTAGAGTAGCTTGGGCACAATACAGGTTTATGTCACCTAACAGTAAGTTCAGAGCTGGTAACATGGCTTTCCTGGTCACCAGGGACCAGGCTTTTTCTACTTTTGGCCCCATCATTCTAGTTCATGCCTTCTATCTTCAGGGTTACCTCAAGGTGCAGGATGGTTATGGAGCCCCTGCCATCACATCTTCATTTAAGGCAGGAAAAAAGAAGGAAGACAGGGAAGGGCAAAGGTGTACCTGCAAACTGCCCACCTATGGAGCTTTCAGAGAAGTCCCAACAGCGGCATCCCCTCGTCTTTTACTGACTGCACCATAGTCACATGGCTGTGCCTACCTGCAAAGGAGACAGGAAAATGTCGCTTTTCTTAGCTGGGTGCATCACCTCACCAATAGCTTAGGGCTTATGCTATTAAGAGGAAGGAGAGAATGTCTAGTAAATGGCAATGATAGTCTTCTCTTTCACAACACACATATATTTAGAAGTTCAAAATCACTTCCAAATAACTTTCCATGTACACCCAGCATCTTTTTTTTTCTTTTTTTCAGACAGTTTCGCTGTTGTTGCCCAGGCTGGAGTGCAGTGGCGTGATCTCAGCTCACCTCAACCTCCGCTTCCCGGGTTCAAGCGATTTTCCTGCCTCAGCCTCCCAAGTAGCTGGGATTACAGGCACCCGCCACTATGCCTGGCTAATTTTGTATTTTTAGTGGAGACGGGGTTTCTCCATGTTGGTCAGGCTGGTCTCAAACTCCTGACCTCAGGTGATCCACCTGCCTCGGCCTCCCGAAGTGCTGGGATTACAGGCGTGAGCCACCACGCCCGGCCTACCCCCAGCATCTTCAAGTCAGCAGTGGCAGGTCGAATCTCCATCATTCTTTGAGTATTTGACTTCCTTTCTGCTTTTTAAAAGGCCCATGTGTTTAGGTGAGGCCCACCTGGATAATCTCCCTTTTGATGAACCCAAAGTGAACTGATGAGTAAACTTATTTACATATCTGCAAAAATCTCTTTTGCCATACAACAAAACATAATCATAAAATGACACGAACAGTTCCCACTCACGCTCAAGGTTGGAGGGCGGGTTATGCAAAGCAAGGGTCACTGGGGGTCATCTTAGAATTCTGGCTGCCACAGTCTGCCCTCTGGCCTCCAGTGATCCATAGTTACATCCGCATGCAAAATGCACTCACCTCATCTCAAGGTCCCCCAGTCTCATCCTATTATAGTATCAGTTCAAGTCTAAAATCTCATCATCTTAATCTAAATCAGGCGTGAATGGGGCTTCTGGGTATAATCCATTAAGTACCACTCTTGGGGCACTATTTCTTTCCATCTGTGGACCTGTAACACTAAAGACACAAGTATCTGCCCCAACCCTCCCAACTTACAAGGGTGGGACAGGCATAGGGTAACAGTCACTCTGGTTCAAAAGAGAGGGAAATGGGCCAGGTGCGGTGGCTCATGCCTGTAATCCCAGCACTTTGGGAGGCCGAGGCAGGTGGATCACGTGAGGTCAGGAGTTTGAGACCAGCCTGGCCAACATGGTGAAACTCCATCTCTACCAAAAACACAAAAATTATCAGGATGTGGTGGCACATGCCTGTAATCCCAGCCACTCGGGAGGCTAAGGCACAAGAACCACTTGAAAGGCGGAGGTTGCAGTGAGCCAAGATTGTGCCAGTGTACCCCAGCCTGGGCTACAAAGTGAGGCTCTGTCGTAAAAAGAAGAGGAAGGAGGAGGAGAAGGAGGAGGGGGAGGAGGAGGAGGAAAAAAGAAGAAGAAGAAAGGAGAAATGATCACTCTTGTAATTCCAGCATTTTGGGATGCTATGGTGGGAGGATGGCTTGAGGCCAGGAGTTCAAGACCAGTCTGGGCAACATAGCAATAGCAAGACCCCATCTCTACAAAAAATAAAAAATTAGGCATGGTGGCACACACTTGTGTTCCCAGCTACTTAGGTGGCTTAGATGGGAGGATTGCTTGAACCTAGGAGTCTGAGGTTGCAGTAAGCTTTGAACATGCCACTGCACTCCAGCCTGGGCAACAGAGCTAGACCTTGTCTCAATAAATACATAAATAAATAATAGGAGAAAATGGAAGGTAAAAAGGTGCCACTGCCCTGGCCCAAAGCATTTTTGAACTCTAGTGAGGCAAATTCCAGTGGAAGTTCTTTTGTTCCGTTCCAAGGCCTGGGGATAGTCTCTCAGCTCTGCCCTCTGTCCCGTTGGTGCCACCCTCTGGGATCTTGGCTTCATCCTCTGAATCATCTTTCCCTCTGCATGGATGACGGTAGCATGTCTATCAGCCACTTCCTGTCTGTAGCCACCTCCTTCATTTTTCAGTGTCTCTGTTCCTTTCAGTCTAGGCCAGCCAGTGTTTCTGTTGGTATAATTTTCTGAAGAGTCTGTGGGCTGGATGAGGATTTCATGAGAATTCACTCCATTAGACAGAAGCCACATCCATAAATGTCTCTGAGATAATCCCTTCTCTACTTGTAGCTTCTGGAGATGGTGGAGGGACAGTGCTCTTGAACTTCCTTGAGGTCCTCTGTTTTGACTAAGAAAAATATATGAGGAGCACCCTGACTCTACTGAGTCATTTATGTGGCCAGGTACCCTGACCTTTTGGTCTTCCTGGGTTTCAGCAAAGGGTTGTCCAGGCCCACACTTGGTTTTTCCTCTGTGCCTCCCATCAGAAGCCATTTCTGACTTTTGGCATCTCTTGTCATCTGGAAAGGCTGCACATTTTCGAACTTGTCCAGTCCTGGTTCTTTTTTTTTTTTTGCTGAACAGTTCTTTAATTTCTCTCTCTCCTGTTGCCTCTCACCATAAACAGCAAGAAGAAACCAGGCGGCATCTTCTATGCTCTGCTTGGAAACCCCCTCAGTCATCTGTTCAGGTTCAGCATTTGCAAATTCTGCTTTCCGGCACCTGCAGGATGACAATTTCAGTGAGCTCCCTGCCCTCATATCACAAGAACCCTCCTTCCTCCAGTTTCCAGTAACATACCCCTCGCTTCCTTCTGAGCCTTCGCTGGCAGCCTTGTGAGCATCTAGGTTTCTGCTGTTTGCAGCAATTTTGCCTTTCTCTGTGGTGATTTAGGAAAGTTCCCACTTTATTCTGAGAAAGAAGCAATGTCTTTACTGTGCACATTTCATAGTAGCCTGGTCAAGGGAATCTAGACTTTTTCCATCCTGCTTCTCAGAGTCCTTCTAGCCTCTACCTATTGCCTGATTACCAAAGCACCTTCACGTTTTAGGTATTTGTTACAGTAGCATCCCATCATTTCCTGGCACTAAAATCTGAACTTTTCTTTTTTCTTTTTTTTTTTTTTTTTGAGATGGAGTTTTGGTCTTGTCACCCAGGCAATGGCACGAGCTCAGCTCACTGCAACTTCCACCTCCCACATTCAAGCGATTCTCCTGCCTCAGCCTCCTAATTAGCTGGGATTATGGGTGTGCGCCACCATGCCCAGCTACCTTTTTTTGTATTTTTAGTAGAGATGAGGTTTCACCATGTTGGCAAGGCTGGTCTTGAACCCCTGACCTCAGATGATCCACCTGCCTTGGCCTCCCAAAGTGCTGGGATTCCAAGTGTGAGCCACCACACTCGGCCCTGAACTTGTTTTCTATTGCTTGCAACTACAAGTGCAGCTTAAAACTATACTATTTAACTTACATTTTCCACAAGTCAGGAGTCTGAGCACAGGGGAGCTGGACCCTCTGCCCAGGTCTCACACGGCTGCACTCAAGGTATGGGCTGGGCTGCGTTCCTCTCTGGAGCTCAGGGGCCTCTTTCAGACTCACAAGGTTGTTGGCAGAATTCAATTCCTTGTGGTTTTAGGACTGAAGTCTCTGCATCTCTTCCCTCCTCTCTCACTGGCTCACAGCCGTGGACCACTCTCAGCTTCCAGTGACTGCTCTCAGGTTGCCCTGTGATGCCCTGGAGAACTGCCCTGGCATCACATACTTCTCACACTTCAAACCTCTCTGACTTCTCTTCCATGACCAGCTGGAGAGAACTCTGGGCTTTGAAGGAGCACACGTGATTTGGTTCGGCCCAGCGAATAACCTTCATATCTCAAGGTCAGCTGATAGACAACCTTAATTATATCTGCAGAATCTCTTCTGCCATGCAGCATAATCACAGAATGAGCCCAGGGGGCAGAGATCATGGAGCCATCTTAGAATTCTGCTCACCGTAGTGACCTTCCATGCTTTTTCTGTGCTTATATTATTCTGCAGGGGACTTCTTACACATGTGTATACATACATACAGGGTTCTTTTTGTCAAAGGTTTTTTTTTTTTTTTTTTAAAGGGATCGTCTGTGTAGTGTGGGTAAAAGGAATGAAGAAAAAAATAAAAAGAAAACAATGAGGGAATCATATACTTAGTTTTCTGTATTTTTCATACCAGATCCTCTCTGGAAATTACATTGTGTGTTATACCTCCAATTCGTACATCTTAATGGTTATGGAATATTCCTTGGTGTAGATGAAAGACTGTATGTATTTGGGGATTGTTAGGAACAATTTGGCAACATACATTCCTATGTATACGATATTTCACCAAAGAAAAGATGTTATCAGTAGTAAGATCACCAGTGTTAATCAACATAAAAAATACGACAATTAAACTAAGACATAATACTTTCTTATTACCTAGGATTTTTATTTTTGTACTTAAGCTATATTGTATCTAAAGATTTATTTCAACACAGATTTTGATCTGTATTCATTTCGTGCATATCCAGAAAGGTATGCAGGAGTGAAATGAATTTAGAGTCTTAAGTCTTTTCAAATGAGAGCCATCCCTATCCACACTCCCTACACAGTATCATTTTCTTCGTCCTCAAGAGGATTGGTGATGTGGCATCCCCTGCTGTCTCTAGTACGTTCTTCCAAGCCACTTGCATATTCAGTCTGCAAGTTTGTTGCAGATAACAGCTGGAAGGTATGTTCATTTTTTGGATGGTCCTGAATTAACTGAAATGTTGCAGAATCTCGCCCCAGGCAACAACAACCAAGTTCTAGCCTCACAGCTGCAGCTTGGCTGACATTCCACAGAATACAGGATGCCTTCCAGTTCCAGAGATGTTAGAAGATCAACACGTGTGTTTAGGAGTTGACGGAATTGATCCTATCAACGTTCATTCATTCTTTCATTCTTGCAGTAGAATGAAAACTATGTACACTTAAAAATTATTACTTATTTTCACCAAAGTTTTATATATATATATATGCACAGTTAAAGCAATACTTTCTAATTACTAATTAAAAGCAAAACAGCAGTTCTCTGCCATAGCCCTTCCTTCTTCCCAGTTTTGAACTCCCCACAACCACTTTCAACTGTGAACTGTTTCTTTTTGGCTTTTAATTCCCTATCTTTTTTTTTTTTCTTTTTTGTTTGTTTGTTTTTGAGACAGAGTTTCCCTCTTGTTGCCCAGGCTGGAGTGCAATGGCATGATTTCGGCTCACTACAACCTCTGCCTCCCAGGTTCAAACGATTTTCCTGCTTCAGTCTCCCGAGTAGCTGGGATTACAGGCATACGCCACCACGCCTGGCTAATTTTGTATTTTCAGTAGAGATGAGGTTTCTCCATGTTGGTCAGGCTGGTCTCAAACTCCTGACCTCAGGTGATCTGCCCGCCTCCACCTCCCAAAGTGCTGGGATTACAGGCGTGAGCCACCACGCCCGGCCTAATTCCCTATCTTGAACAAACGTATCCTACTATGTCTTGATTTTTTAAAATTTCAGACATTTTCTAGTGACTTCCTTAAATGGAAAATGAGAACGTAGGTCTTTTCACCACCCCCCTCCCCAAAGTTCCAATTCCTATTGCCCGATCTTCTCCATAGAGCCATGTTTTATTTAAATTAATAATCAGGGTTTACATTTTTATGATCATTTATAGCTTTTCACAACTAAAGATGGGTCTATACAAATATTGTTTTTCCTTCCTGTCCAACTTTTATTTTTCTTTGTAGTTAATTATTGTCCTTCTTGCCTGTCCATTCTTTTCCTTGGTACTTTTCATTATTTCCGCATTCCCTTAACACTCTGTTAATTGTCTTCCCTCTTTTAAGATGTTCATATATATATTCGATATCTTATCAATTTCAGCTTCTTGGAGCTATCTTCCTTGTCTCTGTTGGACTGGGGGCTTATGACTTAAATAAATGTATTTGCTGGGTTTTTAAAAAAAAACTTTTATTATAAGCGGTATTTTTATAGCATAAAATTACCTGTTTTTAGTATATAATTGAATGAATTTTTAGTAAATTTACAAAGTTGTGTGATCATCATCACAATCCAGTCTTAGCAATTTTTTTTTTTTTTTTGAGATGAGGTCTCACTCAGTCACCCAGTCTGGGCAGTCACCCAGGCTGGAGTACAGTGGTGTGATCTCAGCTCACTGCAACCTCCACCATCTCCTAGGTTCAAGCAGTCCTCCTGATTCAGCCTCCCAAGTTAGCTGGGACTACAGATGTGTGCCACCACGCCTGACTAATTTTTGTATTTTTGGTAGAGACAGGGTTTCACCATGTTACCCAGGTTGGTCTCGAACTCCTGAGCTCAAGCAATCCGCCTGCCTCGGCCTCCCTAAGTGCTGGGATTACAGGCGAGAGCCACCACACCTGGCCAGCACGTTTTCATCACCAAAAGATCCTTTGTGTCTATTAGCAGTCAGCCGGTCCCACCCCCAGACCCAGGCAGCCCCTGATCAGTTTTCTGGCTCTATATATTTGCTTTTTCCAGATATTTCATATACATAGAATCATACCTGTGTGTTTATTTTTTTTTGCATCTAGCTTTTTTCAAGTAGCATAATATTTTTGAGGCTCATCCATGTTGTAAGAGGTATCAGTATTTTGTTCCTTTTCATTGCTAAACAGTAGCCTATCGTATGGATAGATTTTGTTCATCTGTTCACCCGTTGATGGACATTTGGATTATTTCTCCCTTGTTGACTATTCTGGATAATGCTGCTGTGAACATTTGTGCATAAGCATTTGCGTGGACATGTATTTTTTACTTCTCTTGGGCATATACCTAGGAGTTGAACTTAAGAGTCACAGGTAAATTCATGTGTAACATTTTAACACACCGACAAGCTGTTCTCCACAATGGCTGCACCATCTTACTTTCCAGCAATCGTGTATGAGGGGTCCAGTCTTTCTGCACTCGATATTGTTTACCTTTTTTGTTGCTGTTGTTTGGTGAGACAGAGTCTCGCTCTGTTGCCCAGTTGCAGTGCATTGGCGTGATCTTGGCTCACTGCAACCTCTGCCTCCTGGGTTCAAGCGATTCTCCTGCCTCAGCCTCATGAGCAGCTGGGATTACAGGCACTTGCTACCACACCTGGGTAATTTTTGTATCTTTAGTAGAGATGGGGTTTTACCATCTTGGACAGGCTGGTCTTGAACTCCTGACCTCAAGTGATCTGCCCACCTTGGCCTCCCAAAGTGCTGGGATTCAGGTGTGAGCCACTGCGCCTGGCCTGTTTACCTTTTTTATTATAACCATGGTAGTGGATGTGAAGTGGTACCTTATTGTGGTTTTCCTCTGCATTTCCCAAATGACTAATGATGTTGAGCATTTTTTATTCTATTTTAATGTACTTATTGGCCGTGTATATTTATTCTTTGAAGAAATGTTTATTCAAATCCTTGCCCATTAAAAAATGTGGTTGTGGCTGGGCACAGTGGCTCATGCCTATAATCTCAGCACATTGGGAGGCTGAGGTGGGTGGATCACCTGAGGTCAGGAGTTTTGAGGCCAGCCTGGCCAACATGGTGAAACCCCATCTCTACCAAAAATACGAAAATTAGCCAGGCATGGTGGCACACACCTATAATCCTAGCTACTTGGGAGGCTGAGGCAGGAGAATCGCTTGAACCTGGAAGGCGGAGGTTGCAGTGAGCTGAGATAGTGCCACTGCACTCCAGCCTGGGCAACAAGAGCGAGACTTCGTCTCAAAAAAAAAAGGAAGAAGAAAAAAAGACAGATGCAGGGGGAGAGAAGGGAGTTGGAATCATTTTCTAGATGGCAACGGAAGACTCCTCCACCAAAGTTAAAACTCAAGATACTTAAAAAGCAATAGGGCTGGGCGCGGTGGCTCACTCCTGTAATCCCAGCACTTTGGGAGGCTGAGGCGGGCGGATCACGAGGTCAGGAGATCGAGACCACACTGGACAACATGGCGAAATCCCGTCTCTCCTAAAAATATAAAAATTAGCTGGGCATGGTGGCGGGCGCCTGTAATTCCAGCTACTCAGGAGGCTGAGGCAGGAGAATCGCTTGAACCAGGGAGTCGGAGGTTGCAGTGAGCCGAGATCACACCACTGCACTGGTCCAGCCTGGCGACAGAGCAAGACTCCGTCTCTTTAAAAAAAAAAAGAAGAAGAAGAAGAAGAAGAAGAAGAAGAAGATTGTAGCTCTGGGACAAAAGAGACAAATATGCAGTGGTGCCCGAGATGAAACAGCGCCCTCCATAGGGCTGTCGTTGTTGGTGGCGTGCCCAGCGCCATGCTGGACGTGGTGAGCAGGACTGTGCTTCGCTGGTCACCGTGACCCTCTCTAAGAAAGGGCTCACAGCTTCCCAGGGTAACTGGCTGCGGCCCCTGGTTTCGGCCGGAGAAAGTTCTCGGTTACGCCACGCTGCTCTCTCCTCGGCACAGCCCGGAGAGCTCTGTCTCCATCTGTGTCTGCCTAACAAATGGCTTAAGCATTTTATCTCCTCAGTTACCCATTATCTTAATTAGGTTTTCAGTTGCTTCTCAGAGAGCTCGATTGTTGTTCCCTGAGTAAGACTCTAATTAGTGTGAGGCGGTCCAAGTTTCATCATGGAAATAATACCCTAGAGTATGTAAAAAAAAAAATAATTTCTTCCCCCCCTCTAAAAAAATGGAACCTCTCAATTTGCCGAAAATTTGGAAAATAAGTGAAAGTGTAAAGAAAGGAGGAGAAATCACCTGTCAGGTCACCTCCCGGAGACAATCATTTTCAACGTTTTGGTGCTTTTCATTCTGGTGTTTTCTTACTGTATGCATTCATTTACTTCATTTATTGATCGATTAGAGATGGGGTTCTGGCGTTTTCTCAGAATCTGCCTTCATTTTCTGACTTTATTTATTAGAGATGAGGTCTTGCTCTGTCACCCACGCTGGAGCACAGTGGCACAATCATAGCTCACTGCAGCCTCTATCTCCTGGGTTCAAGTGATACTCCTGCTTCCACCTCCTGAGTAGCTGCAACTAAGGTGTGTCCCACCACATCTGGCTCATCTTTTTATTTTTGTGGATTTGGGGTCTTGCTGTGTCTGCTAGTCTGCTCCCAAACTCCTGGCTTCAAGTGATCCTCCCGCCTCAGCCTCCCAAAGTGCTGAGATTACAGGCATGAACCACCACGCCCAGCCTACATTAGCTTTCTTCAGGTTAGGTTTCTAAAGTATTCTGTAAATATAATTTTCATATACAGGACACCTCTCGATTCTTTCTTCCTTTTTTTTTTTTTTTACATAGGTCAAATTCTAACACCCCTTGTTTCTTAATTCGGTCCCTTTCCTCAATCCTAGCACTCAGGGGCCACATGTGGTTGACTCCTGGCTCATGAATCCGACATGATTTGCTTCTGATTTTTTTTTTTTTTTTTTTTTTTTTGAGACAGAGTCTCGCTCTGTCGCCCAGGCTGGAGTGCAGTGGCGCGATCTCGGCTCACTGCAAGCTCCGCCTCCCGGGTTCACGCCATTCTCCTGCCTCAGCCTCTGGAGTAGCTGGGACTACAGGCGCCCGCCACCGCGCCTGGCTAATTTTTTGTATTTTTAGTAGAGACGGGGTTTCACCGTGGTCTCGATCTCCTGACCTCGTGATCCACCCGCCTCGGCCTCCCAAGGTGCTGGGATTACAAGCGTGAGCCACCGCACCCAGCCTGCTTCTGATCTTTAAATATATTACTGTCCAGGTGCAGTGGCTCATACCTATAATCGCAGCACTTTGGGAGACTGAGGGGGGAGGATTGCCTGAGCACAGGAGTTTGCGACTAGCCTGGGCAAAATAGTGAGACCCTGTCTCTACAAAAAATACAAAATTAGCTGGGCGTGGTGGTGTGCATATGTAGTCCCAACTACTTGGGAGGCTGAGGCAGAAGGATTGCTTGAGCCCAGTAGGTGGAGGATGCAGTGAGCTGTGGTCGTGCCACGGCACTCTAGCCTGGATGAGAGAGCAAGACCCTGTCTCAAAAACAAAACAAAACAGCCTGAATTTTGCTTATTCACCAACCATGTCTAGTCACCTTGCTAAATTCACTTGTTAATTGTAATAATTTTGCCATAAATTCTTTTGCATTTCCTACATACACAATCACATTGCAAAATAATGATAATTGAACTTCTTTCTTTTCTTTTCTTTTCTTTTTTTTAGATGGAGTCTCACTCTGTCGCCAGGCTGGAGTGCAGTGGTGTGATCTCGGCTCACTGCAACCTCTGCCTCTCAGGTTCAAGCAATTCTCATGCCTCAGCCTCCTGAGTAGCTGGGACTACAGGCGCCCGCCACCACACCCAGCTAATCTTTTGTATTTGTAGTAGAGACAGGGTTTCACCATGTTGGCGAAGATGGTCTCGATCTCTTGACTTCATGATCTGCCCGCCTCGGCCTCCCAAAGTGCTGGGATTACAGGTGTTGGCCACTGCGCCTGGCAACTTTTTTCTTTTCAATCCTGTATCTTTCCTCTATTTTTCCTTGCCTGTTGTACTGGCTACGACCTAGTACAAAGTTGAAGAGAAGTGGTTACAGCAGGCATCCTTGTCTTGTTCCTGATGGCAAGAGAAAGTTACACACACATTCTCCCTAGTATTGTTTCCCTAATGGGAGAATTGGTTCCCAAAACGAGGCTAACATGTTCCTGTCTAGCCACAGTTCCTTTGTAGGGCTTTTTTTTTTTTTTTCGAAATGGAGTCTCGCTCTGTCACCCAGGCTGGGGTGCAGTGGTGTGATTTCAGCTCACTGCAACCTCCGCCTTATGGGTTCAAGCAGTTCTCTTGTCTCAGCCTCCCGAGTAGCTGGGATTACAGGTACCCCCCACCATGCCTGACTAATTTTTGTATTTTTAGTAGAGACGGGGTTTCCCCATGTTGTCCAGGCTGGTCTTGAACTCCTGACCTCAGGTGATCCACCTGCTTCGACCTCCCAAAGGGCTGGGATTACAGGCATGAGCCACCGCGCCCAGCCTTTGTAGGGTTTCTATAATGAGAATAAAATGGAATTCGATGCAAAATGCCAAGAGTCAGGCTGGCCATGGCATAGAGAAGTGCTTACCAAATTATGCCTAAGAAGTTCTTTTTTGTACATTTGAAATGATTTTCCTTCAAGGACTGCTTGATGTTCTTACGGCTCTGTGTCCTTTGCTAGCTTAGAAAAGGGTGCTTTAGCTAAAAGAAGACTCGTTTCAGGCCCATCTGACCTCTGTGTTTTGCAGCGGTAACTGCAGAGTTTATTTAGCAGTGCGTCCCCGGCTGTTACTAGGGGCCACTTTAAAATCATCTCTTGGGCCGAGCGCGGTGGCTCACGCTTGTAATCCCAGCACTTTGGGAGGCCGAGGCGGGCGGATCACGAGGTCAGGAGATCGAGACCATGGTGAAACCCCGTCTCTACTAAAAAATACAAAAACATTAGCCGGGTGTGGTGGCGGGCGCCTGTAGTCCCAGCTACTCGGAGAGGCTGAGGCAGGAGAATGGCGTGAACCCGGGAGGCGGAGCTTGCAGTGAGCCGAGATTGCGCCACTGCACTCCAGCCTGGGCGTCAGAGCGAGACTCTGTCTCAAAAAAAAAAAAAAAAAAAAATCATCTCTTGGCCGAGCGCGGTGGCTCACGCCTGTAATCCCAGCACTTTGGCAGGCGGAGGCGGGCGGATCACGAGGTCAAGAGATCGAGACCATCCTGGCCAACATGGCAAAACCCCATCTCTACTAAAAATACAAAAAATTAGCTGGCGGGGGTGGGGGGTAGCAGGCTCCTGTAATCCCAGCTACTCAGGAGGCTGAGGCACAAGAATCGCTTGAACCTGGGAGGCAGAGGTTGCAGTGAGCCGAGATGGCACCACTGCACTCCAGCCTGGGTAACAGAGCAAGACTCCTTCTCAAAAAAAAAAAAAAAAAATTGTCTCTTGCCGGGCATGGGAGTGCGCGCCTATAGTCCCAGCTATTCTGAGGCCCTGAGGCCAGAAGTTCGAGGCTGCAGGGCATTATGGTGACCACGCCTGTGAATCCACACTGCACTCCAGCCTGGGCAACATAGCAAATAAGTAAAATGGTCTCCGGTTCCCCAATAGTGGTGAAGTTCCCCAGCCCGGGAATGTTTCATTATCCCCTCTGTCTCCAGTCCTAGTCACCTCATCTCTGAGGCATGTAAGTGGGGATGGGTGACAGAAATGGTTCCAAGTTGTATATATCATTATTCCAAACCATCAAGAGCCAGGGAGGGAAGAGAAAACAGGATCAGGAGGTGAAGGCTGCCGGCTGAGTTTATAGAGGAACTGAGCGACGTTCAGGAAAAGCCTGTGTTTTTCTTTCCAGGGCTGTTCAGAGTCCGTGGGAGCTGGTGACGGTCACCAGCTGCTTGTCCAGGTTCCCTGTGCACCCCCAGCACGCAGAGCCCTGCCCTCTCTGCCAGCAGCGGGTCACTAGGCACTGCCTTCTTGAGGAGGGGAGGGGGATGGCCTAGACAAAGCCATGTGGCCGTGGCTGCATGCTGTCCCCTCGCCGCTTCCTCCAGCAGTGAGTACCTCACCTGGGAGATGAGGCTGTGCTCAGCAGCTCGGCTTGGCCCAGGCTGGGGAGGAAGGCTGCTAACAGGGCTTCAGGGACACGGAGCTCAGCGCTCCTTTCCTTACGGCCTCTGCTGTGAGAGTAGAAGAAGGACGTCAACAACGACCATCCCATCCCCATCTTCCCCATTGCCCCGGTGCCCTGCACTTTCTACTCCTTCCATCCCAGTGTCAAAGGCAGACATTTCATGGCCAGGCAGGCCTGTCTGCAAACCATGGTCCCTTATGAGGCCTGCGCTGCTATTCCAGCCTCTGGCCTTGTCGCATCTTTTTTTTTTTTTTTTTTTTTGGAGACAGGGTCTTGCTCTGTTGCTCAGGCTGGAGTGTGGTGGCGTGATCATAGCTCACTGCAACCTCGACCTCCTGGGCTCTGGTGATTCTCCCACCTCAGCCTCCTGAGTAGCTGGGACTGCAGGCACACACCACCATGCCCAGCTAATTTTTGTATTTTTTGTAGAGACTTTGCGATGCTGATCAGCCTGGGCTTGAACTCAAGCCATCCTCCCACCTCGGCCTCCCAAAGTGCTGGGATTACAGGCGTGAGCCACTGGGCCTGGCCTTGTGTTATCCTCTTAAAATGTCAGAAAGTGTACATTTTGCTTCTGAGGCTGGGACCCCGTGTATTAGCAGATGTTTGGAGCCAGGCAGGTCTCTGAGGGTTGCTGGGGGTGAAGCAGGGCTGCCCACCAAGGTCCTAGTTACCCAGACCCTGCCTTATTCCTGGGCCAGGTTGTTTTTCTGCCTCTCCACTAGAGCGGATCAACAAGGGGCAGCAGGGGAGACCCACACCCGCCGGCTTCCTCTGTAGGAACCGACAGACACTTATCCTGAGAAGGACTGAAATCGACACTAAATCAAACTGGATGCTCCCACCAAGCTTTCCCAGCGCTTGTGGGTGTCACTTTGCTCCCTGTAAGGAACTGCTGTGGACATGGCTTTGAGGGAGGGGGAGTGCCCTGGCAGTGGCTCCTCTCCCTGGCTGCTGTGTTCTAGAACCTTCCAGATGGCATTTACCAATACAGATTCCTGGGCATCCCTCAAACCCACGCAGCACCTCTGATCCCAGTGAACTCAGTCATGCCAGGGCAGGAACATTCCCAGGGATCCTTGAAGAAGAAGAGGGTGTTGGGGCCACAGCTGACCTTGGCTAAAACTAGGCAGCCAGTCTTGTCCCTCACATGGGGTAGGCAACAAAAGACATGGGCATATTCTGGCTTGCAGCCTGGAGGTGTCTCCTTCACCCACAGCAGGGTCTGGCGCTTTATTTCAGATGAATAACTTCCCATCTAAAATTACTGTTATGAAAACCTGCTGTCGTCCTGCCATTTTGCTTTGTTAGAATTCATTTGTTTTGAAATAGTGGTTTCTTTTTGTTGTTGTTGTTTTGTTTTGTTTTGAGATGGAGTCTCGCTCTGTCGCCCAGGCTGGAGTGCAGTGGTGCGATCTCGGGTCACTGCAACCTCCGCCTCCTGGGTTCAAGCGATTCTTCTGCCTCAGCCTCCTGAGTAGCTGGGACTACAGGCGCCCGCCTCCACGCCCAGCTAATTTTTGTATTTTTAGTAGAGATGGAGTTTCACCATGTTGGCCAGGATGGTCTCGATTTCTTTACCTCATGATCCACCTGCCTCAGCCTCCCAAAGTGCTGGGATTACAGGTGTGAGCCACCGCGCCCGGCCAGAAATAGTGGTTTCTTGATGATGTATTTCTCAGTGAACTTACTTCATGTTGGTGGAATCTCCTATTGGTTGCATAAGGGCCCCTGGGGTGACCTTGTTCTTGGCAAAGAGCACACCTGTATAAGACCCCCAAATCAGGCAGTCCCTAAAATTGCAAAGCCCTGGCCTCCCCTTCCTGAGCAGTGTGCTGCCGGGTCTGAGGGCCTTGAAAACTCCACGCTGTGTGTCTAGCGATGCCGCCATGTGATGCTTCTGAAGGTGGCTGGGGTCAGCATTGCGAGAGATGCTCTCCACGTGCCTCAGCTCCTGTCTTCCTCCACCCAAAGGCTAAGTGGGGGTGATTTCTGTCCCAGCTGAGGCAGATCCGCCCTGGGTCTGCACAGCGCTGAGACACTTAGGTGACTCAGGTGACGAAGCTGTGTCAGGTCAGGCACAAACAGGGCGTGATTGCAGCTCTCTCTATGGGAACTTGGGAGGCCATGTCGGCCCCCAACAAGCCTGAGAGCTGACCCCCTGGGAACATGAGTGCTGGGGTCCCATCTCCCGCAGCCTCATCTTGGGACAGGGCCAAGTCACAAAGCCACATGTTAGCAAGAGGCCTTTCAAACTTCTGTGATTTTTTAACGAAAGTGTTTATGCTGGGTGCGGTGGCTCACGCCTGTAATTCCAGCACTTTGGGAGGCCGAAGTGGGCGGATCACTCGAGGTCAGGAGTTCGAGACCAGCCTGTCCAAGATGGTGAAACCCCATCTCTAATCTAAAGATACAAAAATTAGCCCAGCATGATGGCACGTGCCTGTAATCCCAGTTACTTGGGAGGCTGAGGCAGGAAAATCACTTGAACCCAGGAGGCAGAGGTTCCAGTGAGCCGAGATTTTGCTGCTGTTACTCTAGCCTGAGCGACAGAGTGAGACTCTGTCTCAAAACAAACCAACAAAAAAGTTTTTAAAAATAAAGTATCATCAGTTACATTTACCTGACACCTGGGTTCCCACCTCCCAGATTTGACAGGTAAAGATTTTTATCGTATGTGTTTAGAGTTTAAAAAAATGAAATAAGTCAAACATGATATAAAGTTATGATAATATATTTATTATAAATTATATATAACATATATTCTGTTACATACTGGACACTATACTAAATCCTATCAGATTGAAGTCATTTCTTCCACCACCCCTAGGCTTCCCCTGCTACCCGTTGAGGACAGCCACCATGTGGTAAACTCACTGTGTGCATTGCTGTTTTATAAAATAGCTCTACACTGACCACACGGTTGGCCATAAAATACGTTTGTTTGAATTCTCAGCAAATTAAAAAAAACTGAAATTATACCAAGCACACTCTCCGACCCCAGCCCAATAAAAATAGAAATCAGTACTAAGAAGAGTGCTCAAAACCATACAATTACATGGAAATTAAGCAACCTACTCCTGAATGACTTTGGGGTAAAAAATAGCTTTGCATGCACATATATAGAAACCATAAGCGATGTACAGCGGTGTTTTAGGTGCTTTTAAAAAAACTGAACCAATGCGTCATCTCATGTGTTACGTCATGTCACGTGTTACCTGCAGCTTGCTCTTTCACCCTGTGGTCATGTACACAGCTGGCTATGGTCTTCTCTCTGCAGAGCTCTCCTCTCGTGCATGGCGGCTCCCTGTGGAGGGCGATTGGGTGGGTTTTGGGTTTTGCTAACTCAAGCAGTGCTGAATGCACCTGTGCACGTGTGCATGCATGTGTGCACAAGTGCACGGCTCCTGCTGGCTGTCCCACAGCAGGGGACTGAGGAGCAGAGTGGCGTGGTCAGTTGCTGTCCACACTGGCCATGCCCACAGCCGTGCCAGTATTGGCAGTGGCTGCTGCTGCTGCTTCACCTCCCCCACACCTGCACTCAGAGGGAAGCTCTGTCATGCTCGTGGCCTTGGGTGCAGGGACAGCGCCGCCGCCAGAGGAGAGGAGAGGCCTCACCTTTGGCCCCTCATTGAAGGCTGGCAGCCTGGCCCTTCTGCACACATGCGGGCCCACCCAGCACCAGGAAGGAGACCCTGGGAGTGGCCCCTGCGTGTCAGCATTGGTTCCGACCTGCAGAGAGCCCAGCCCTGGGCCTCAGGAGGCTGTGGAGCCTTGCCTGGAGGAGCAGGGTACACTTAGCTGTGAGCCACTTGCCTGGGGCTGCAGCCCCAGGGGACACAGACCTGGGACATCCTGTGCTGCATTTGTGGCCAGGTCCTCTGGGAGCCCCTGGGACTCTAGGAGGAGAAGCAACCCTTCCTGCCTCATGGCCCTGGGACTTCCAGCAGGGCACTCTGAGGTCACCTCCTGCAACCTGGCCCCAGATTTGGGAGAAAGTTGAGGGCCGGAGCATCATTTGGAGCTGTTTTTGTTCTTCTTTCAGATCTGGCCCCAGAGTTGTGCAATGAGGCTCAGCTGTGGGGCTGGTAACGCTTGTGGGAGTGGCGGGTGGGACGAGGTAGGGGAACTGGGCCCCACCTGCTGGGCACCTGCTGCCCGCCAGGCTGGGCCAGGTTCTGCAGCCGGCAGGAGCACGGGCGGTGAGCAGCCCAGCCCAGCAGCCTCGCACTGCGGCTGGGCGGCTTCCCTCAAGCCCCGGCCCCCCGCGGGCTGCAGATGCACAGGCTGCCGGCTGCCTTGGGAAGGACGGCGGGGCCGCTGGCGCTGGTAAGGGTCGTCCTCGGCCAGCTGCCGCCTCCCTCCATCCGGCTTTTGTTTGGTTTTATTGGGAATGGCTGGAGGAAAGGCCGCCACAGATGGGGACGGATCTTAACCTGAAAGGCTGCGTACAGGGAACTCAGCAGAGGGCTCAGAAAAGACAGCGCCGGGTCAGCTGGGGACTGGTGAGCGGTTTTCATCTATTGCAGCCGGCTGGCTTTCCCAGAGCATGCATTTAGAGAGTGTGTCTGTATTTATGAGATATTAAGTCTTCTAAGGGTGTGTGTTATCTCTGAACTGTGTGCGCATGTTTGTGTGCACGTATGTGTTAATGTGTGTGGGTGCATGTGTGTTGGCATGTGTGTATGTGTGTGCATGTGTGGTTTTTGTGTAGGTGCATGTGTGTATGCGTTTTTGTGTGGGTGCATGTGTATTTGTGGGCATATGTATGCACACGTGTGTTTGCGTGTGTGCCTGCTTTGGCTTGGGGGTATCAGAGGCAGCCTTGGGAAGGAGGCAGCCATGCTGTTGCAGGAACAGGCCATCGGCAGCCCCATGGGCTGGGGTGACGCGGCACAGTGACACCTCCTCCTTGTAAAGTGGGGGCAGGATGATGACCAGTCTGTCTCATCTCATCAGAGCACCTCCCCAGGGGAGTTTCGCCTGGTGCACAGATGGATGGGGCAGGGCTCTGGAGGTGGCATGGTGACCCTGCAGAGGCCCAGGCTGCCGTGGGAAAACGTTTGTGGTTTGAGGCCTGTGGGCTGTGATGCTGGCTGGTTGCACAGGCCACGGTGCGACCCTGGGCTGCTGCAGGGCAGGCATGGTCCCCTCAGCCTGAGGATTTGACAGGCAGGCTGCCGGCTCTGAGACTGTCCTGCAGGTGCCACGGTGGTGCCAAGGCACTGTCTGGTTTTTCGAGGGGTGTAGCTAGAGGGCAGAGTCCTTGAGTCTCCGCCAGACCTGTTTTGACAGAACAGTGACAGGCATTAGGAGATGTGGCTTAGTGGGATTTGAACTCAGGAGGACCCGGGACATGGGCACTATTAGACTTACTTATTTTTTTTTGGCGGGGGACGGAGTTTCGCTCTTGTCACCGAGGCTGGAGTGCAGTGGTGCAATCTCAGCTCACTGCAACCTCCGCCTCCTGGGTTTAAGCTATTCTTGTGCCTCAGCCTCCTGAGTAGCTGGGATTACAGATGCGCACCACCATGCCCAACTAATTTTTGTATTTTTAGTAGAAATGGGGTTTCACCATGTTGGCCAGGCTGGTCTCGAATTCCTGACCTCAGGTGATCCCCCCACCTCGGCCTCCCAAAGTGCTGGGATTACAGGGGTGAGCCACCGCGCCCAGCCCTGGTGCTATTAGACTTCTAACTGTTCACTTTGCGTTGCTTCTGTTCCAGGGATAAACGCCCAGGCCCGGAGGCTGCAGCGGAGTCGCGCGAAGGGAACCCCGGCCCTGGCCCTGGGGGATGCCCGGAGCTCCCCTCCACCCCGGTTGCGCCGCACAGTCAGCGAGACCAGCCTGAGCCCAGTGAACGCCCTGCCCGCTGCCGCCCAGGGCCCTGAGGAGCCCGGCCTGGACGCCATGCGGTACTCGCTGTACCAGTCCCCGCACCTGCTCCTTCTGCAGGGCTACAGCCAGCAGCACGTGAGCCTCCCCTCCTGACACCCACTGCCCAGTGCCACTGCGGGGACAGCAGGCAGGACTCAGAAGTCAAGGCCTCCTCCTGCTTTTAGCCCAGTCGGCCGTGAGCTCTGTGGCTGCAGCCCCTCTGGCTGTGCCGAGGCTGTGGAGGGGGGTGGCGGGGGCACATGTGGAGTCATCCACATTTTCCCTGTCCAGGTCACGGTGGGCGGCAGTGGGGGCTCCTCACTTCCCCAATGCCAGAGTGGGTGCCCTCAGCACCAGGCGCCTTCAGGGAGAACTCCTCATGCCTTCCCAGGCTGTGTCTCCCACCTGGCTCTGGGGAAGGGCATGGGCAGGTGGCCAGGGCCAGTCTGCTTCCTGCTCCTGGCGAGGGGGCTGCTGAGTCACCAATTGGTGGCCACGTTCTCTGAGGGGGCACCGAGAAAAGGCCCATGCCACCCCACCTGCCCAGAGCCGTTTCTCACCACTTCCATCAGAGCAGGCAGGCCGTCGCCCCGAGCAAATGCCAGGTGCAGGGCCACCTCGCCTCACCTTGCTGGACACTTGCCCTGCCAGACACCTGTTTTCCCCACCCCCTGCTCGCTCTGCCCACCCTCCTGTGCAATCAGCTCCTTTGCTGCTCATTTCCATGAGCACTTTACAGCCATAAGGCTCCTGTGCCCAGGTCTTAGGGGGCATCTTCCCATGGGGTACTGCTCTCACACAGGTGACAGTGCTCCCATACAGGTGACAGTGCTCTCACACAGGCGACAGTGCTCCCACACAGGCGACAGTGCTCTCACACAGGCGACAGTGCTCCCACACAGGTGACAGTGCTCTCACACAGGTGACAGTGCTCCCACACAGGTGACAGTGCTCCCACATTGGCGGCGGTGCTCCCACACAGGTGACGGTGCTCCCACACTGGCGGCGGTGCTCCCACACTGGCGGCGGTGCTCCCACACAGTTTTGGGGATGACCTGGGGGAAGTTATGTAGTCCTTGGCCCGGTCTGTAGAACCAGTGCCTATTTACGGGCCAGCCCTGACCTGGCCTGTCGCTGTCTCAAAGCTGGGTCTCTCCTGGGTCTCGTGTGCTCCTCTGGGAAACCGACCTCCTCTAGGATGGGCCCGTACATCGAGGGGCGGGTTCCTGAGAGCTGCCCGGGGTTCTGTTGTGGGGGTGGCCAGGGACATGGAGAGCCCGTGGCGACAGCATCCCAGCCACGCTGCTTCAGCAACCAGGGACTAGAGATGGGCCGCTTTTCCCGTGTGCTGCTCGCATTGCGCCTGCCCTGAGCGGAGTCTCTGTTTCAGGACAGCCTGGTGTATGTGCTCAACCGGGACCGGCACACGGTGGGCCAGCGGACCCCCTCCAGCAAGCCCAGCATCAGCCTCTCGGCCCCCGACATCCTGCCTCTACACTGCACCATCCGCCGGCAACCGCTCCCGGACAGCAGCCAGGCTGGGGAGAGGCTGGTCCTGGAGCCCATCCCTGGGGCACCCATCTCCGTCAACTTCTCCGAGGTGGGGCGCAGGACCGTGGTGCTGCACCACGGGGACCTGCTCTCCCTGGGGCTCTACTACCTGCTGCTGTTCAAGGACCCTGCGCAGGCCCAGCCCCTGCCCGCGGGGGCCTTGGCGCGCCTCCGGGCTGTGCCTCAGAGCTGCCGGCTGTGCGGGGCCGCGCTCGGGGCCCGGGGAGCCGCCTCCCCTACTCAGGCCGCCCTGCCCCGGCGCCAGCAGCTGCTCCTGGAGTTCGAGCCCCACCTGGAGGACACGCTGCTGCAGAGGATCATGACTTTGATCGAGCCGGGGGGCGACGACCACAAGCTGACCCCCGCCTTCCTCCTGTGCCTCTGCATCCAGCACTCGGCCACCCACTTCGAGCCGGGCACATTCGGGCAGCTCCTGCTCAAGATAGCTAGGCTGATCCGCGAGACGGTCTGGGTCAGTGTGCTGGGGTGGGCGGTCTGGGTCCTGTGCCGGTCTGGGGGAGGAGGAGGCCCGGAGCTAGCCCCGGCTGGGAGGCGGAAGGGCCTCTATCTGACCCCCACGGTGCTGTGCCGCTGAGTGCAGGGCGGCCTTTCCCTGCCTGTCGCTGCCCCCCGGCCTCACAGGCCACCAGAAGCAGCCCCAGAACCCAAGGTGTCAGCTGCAGCCCTTTGCCTCTGAGGGTGGGGTTTGCGTGGGGTCCGAGGTCACCTCCTGAGCTCTGGGCTTGTACCCTCCCTGGGGTCCAGCTGGACCCAGCACTGTCACGTGCCAGGAGTGAGCTGCCCCGAGCCTGGGCACTACGAGGCTGAGGCGACATTGATAGCTCTCACAGGCCCCTGCCCAAGAGCCCCAGACGCCCCTGTCTGTGCTGGTGCCCTGTGCTTGCTGCCAGGGGCCGGTTGAGCACATACCCACTGGAGCCATCCCTGATCCGAGTTTGGAGGTGCAGGGCCTGTCAGCTTTTGTGTGTTGACAAACTTTCCTCCAGGCTAGCCTCTCTCATCCCCGGCCCTGTGGGCACTGTGGCAGGAGAGCTCCTTGCTGTGGGGCTGGCCTGTGTATTGCAGAGGATTCAGCAGCATCCCTGGCCTCCACCCCTAGATGCTGGTCACCCCCTGCCGCCCCGCCACACACACATGCACATACACCCATGGCTGCAAGCATTGCCGATGTCCCCAGGAATCCAGTGTGGCCGCCAGTGAGCAGGACTGCCTTGAGCCCATGAGTGCTGGAACAGGCATCACACAGTCATGGCCCCCTGCTGGGCCCTGCCCCACAGTGACTTGGCTCCCAGGGACCCAAAGGACAACTTGTAGTTGTTCAAGTTTGTTCAGAGACACTCAGACCCTCGCCAGTCTGGGCCCTGCTTATCCCCAGCAGATGTGGGAAGGGCGAACCGCTTGACTGTGTGGAAACCTCATCAGTTTCTCATATCAAAATCCACAGTTTAAATGTCTGAGACTTTTAAAAAGTAAAAGCTAGCACAGGCTGCCCTGTCCAGAGGTCAGTGGGAGCCGTCTCTATGCACCGTGGGTGTTGTAATCTGGGTGCCTGTGCCTTGTTCTCTCGGGTTCCCGGTGTGGGATTTGATGGGAGTGCCACTGCAGCGTGCCCGTGTCCCGTCCGTGCAGTCACTGACAGACGGCCAGGTGATGTCCCTGTAGTGTGTGTCCACATCGTGGCCACTGTGACTGAGAGTTACCTGCTGGCCAGAGGTCATGGGTTTTCGCACCATCGGTGTCATTTCCTGAGTCTCCTCTGCGCCAGGCATTTACTTGCAAACCAAACGCTGTTTAATTTCTTTATCACAACCACCCTGATGATGTAGATGCCACATCCCATGTCACAGCCAGGGAAACTGAAGCCAGGGGGCCGTAAGTCACTTGCTGAGGGACCCAGGTCCCAGCCTGTGTCCCAGCCACCTGGGGCTCACTGTGTGTCTGGCCCACTCCCTGCAGCACACCAGGGCTCACCCTGCCGCTATGCTACAGGCTCTGAAACAGGCTCCCAGATGTGAATTTCCTGGTCCAGGGATTGAGCTTACAGACATCAGACTGAGCCTGAGTCCACCTCTTCCCCCCGCACCCACTGTGGGAATCCGAAGCCTCCGCTGGGTGCCGTCCGGATCCCATGCGAATGTCATTTGCTCATTTGTTTCCTGAGAATGTGCAACTCTGTTGCCACTGCCCTGTCCTCATTCCTTACCAAATATACAGGCTTAGAGTCTACGCGCACTCAGCCATCACAGTTACATTTAGCTGGATAACTTACTACTAAGGCAAGAATAATTCTTTTTTTTTTTTCCTGAGACGGAGTCTTGCTCTGTCACCCAGGCTGTAGTGCGGTGGCGTGATCTCATCTGACTGCAACCTCCACCTCCCAGGTTCAAGCGATTCTCCTGGCTCAGCCTCCCAAATAGCTGGGATTATAGGCATGTGCCACCACACCTGGCTAATTTTTGTATTTTTAGTAGAGATGGGGTTTCACCATGTTGTCCAGGCTGGTCTCGAACTCCTGACCTCAAGTGATCTGCCCGCCTTGGCCTCCCAAAGTGCTGGGATTCCAGGCGTGAGCCACCTTGCCCAGCCTTTACTATTTTTTAAACAGCCAGTTGTTATGTAAGCTAGAGAGTTGTGAGATACTCTTATTGTAGGAAACTTGTAGGTCATAGTCGGTAATGGAATGGGAAGATGTTGAAGTCACATGGAAAATGTCCTTTCCAGCACAGCTTGAATAAATAGTCAGCGTCACACAGGAAGCCTGGGGCAGCATGGCTTGTTTTCCTGTCGATGGTATAATGTGTATTTGAACGTGTCCCTGTGTTAGCCTGTTTTTCTCACTTGCTTTTTCTCCCGCTTTGTAATTGTAGGAGAAAACCAAAGAACTAGCAGAGAAGCAGGCGCAACTGTGAGTATGACCTGGTTATTGTGCCCGCCTCTGGGCAGCAGGTCCTGGGGGCTTACACTTCCCGGGGGAGCCAAGTCCCAAGGGGTCTCCCCACGCCTTAGGGTCAGCTCCCGGCTTTGTCCTTCCATTCAAGCGGCGGCTTTTTTGCTTCTTTAGTCATCACCCTGGGAAGCTCTGAGTTTTGGGAAATTGCTTCAGGGCACCCTTAAGACTGGATGGGTGAGGTCTTCTTTTTTTGTTTGTTTTTGTTTTGTTTTGTTTTGTTTGCTCTATCGCCAGGCTGGAGTACAGTAGTGCAATCTCGGTTCACTGCAACCTCCACCTCCCAGGTTCAAGGGATTCTCTTGCCTCAGCTTCCCCAGTAGCTGGGACTACAGGTGCCACCACCATGCCCGGCTAATTTTTTTTTTTTTTTTTTTTTTTTGTATTTGTAGTAGAGACGGGGTTTCACCATGTTGTCCAGGCTGGTCTCGAACTCCTGAACTCAAGTGATCCACCTGCCTTGGCCTCCCAAAGTACTAGGATTACAGGTGTGAGCCACCATGTCTAGCTTTTTTTTTTTTTTTCAAGAATCTTCACAATTTTATTAATTTATTTTCCATTTTTATTTTAAGTTCAGGGGTACGAGTGCAGCTTTGTTACATAGGTAAACTTATGTCACGTGGGCTTGTTTGTTGTACAGATTATTTCATCACCCAGGTATTAAGCCTTGTACCCATTCATTGTATTTCCTGATCCTCTCCCTCCTCCCAGCCTCCACCCTCTGAAAGGCACCAGTGTCTGTTGCTCCCCTCTCTGTGTCCATGTGTTCTCATCATTTAGCTCCCACTTGTAAGTAAGAAGGTATTTGGTTTTCTGTTCCTGCGTTAGTTTGCTAAGCATAATAGCCTCTAGCTCCATCCATGTCCATGATCTCGTGCTTTTTTTTTTTTCTTTTCTTTTTCTTTTTTTTTTCTTTTTTTGAGACGGAGTTTCGCTCTTGTTGCCCAGGCTAGAGTGTAATAGTGCGATCTCAGCTCGCTGCAACCTCCGCCTCTCAGGTTCGAGCGATTCTCCTGCCTCAGCCTTCTGAGTAGCTGGGATTACAGACATGCACCAGCACGCCCAGCTAATTTTGTATTTTTTTTTTTTTTTGAAACGGCATTTCGCTCTGTCGCCCAGGCTAGAGTGCTATGGCGCAATGTCAGCTCACTGCAAGCTCCACCTCCCGGGTTCACACTGTTCTCCTGCCTCAGCCTCCTGAGTAGCTGGGACTAGAGGCGCCTGCCACCACGGCCGGCTAATTTTTGTGTTTTTTTTTTTTTGTATTTTTAGTAGAGATGGGGTTTCACCATGTTAGCCAGGATGGTCTCCATCTCCTGACCTCGTGATCCACCCGCCTCGGCCTCCCAAAGTGCTGGGATTACAGGCGTGAACCACTGCGCCCGGCTGCTAATTTTGTATTTTTAGTAGAGACGGGGATTCTCCATGTTGGTCAGGCTGGTCTCGAACTCCTGACCTCAGGTGATCCCCCTGCCTCGGCCTCCCAAAGTGCTGGGATTACAAGCGTTAGCCACTGTGCCGGGCTGATCTCGTGCTTTTTTATGGCTGCACGAGGCCCTCTTTTGAGCCTTCTCCTCCCTTGCTCTCCCGATTCTGTGTTAGAACTAACCTGCTCCTTCAGCTAAAGGCGCGGCTCCTGGGTTAGAGGTAGGGCAGTGCACCACCACTCTCCAACGGCTGTTTGTGCGGAAAGCACTATCTCTACCCTAGACACTGCTGGGGCACTTGGGAAACCATTCGGTGGATCTGATACAGATGCGCGGCCCCTGCGGCCCACACTCCCACTCTCGAGTGGGCCCTAGAGAGACACCTGCTGGTGGAGGGCAGTGTGTCCGCACTGGAGCTGAAGCCACCACATGTCTCCTCCCGGTGGCAGGGAATGACCTTCAGCCACTGCTCTCTCAGTGCAGCTGAATCCAAGACAATGTTGGGAAAAAGCACCCAGCACAGTGTCTGTGATACAGTTAAATGCATACACACACACACACACACACACACACACACACACACACACGTATGATATTCACAGCCAAGCCATTCTGTTTAAGACACACATGTGAGATGACACTGATGAAGGCAGAGTGGAAGGTGGTGGCCACGCTAGGCAGTGAGGGAGGGGGGTGCGTCTGGGGGGCTCAGGCTGAGTGGCTGGCAGCACCCCCTTAAGTCAAGCTGTGGTACACAGAGGTTTGCGTGATTCCCATCCGTGCCTTTATTAGTCTGTTCTCACACTGCTAATAAAGACATATCCGAGACTGGGTAATTTATAAAGGAAACAGGTTTAATGGGCTCACAGTTCCACATGGCTGGGGAGGCCTCACAATCATGGCAGAAGGCAAAGGAGGAACAAGGGCACATCTTAGTTGGTGGCAGGTGAGAGAGTGTGTTCAGGGGAACCACCCTTTCTAAAACCGTCAGATCTCCTGAGTACTCATTCACTATCAGGAGAACAGCACGGGAAAGACCCGCCCCCATGATTCAGTTACCACCCACCGAGCTGCAATTTAAGATGAGATTTGGGTTGGGACACAGCCAAACCCTGTGAGTGCCTCACCTACCAAAAATGGTCCATCCATAAAGCCCGTTATTGCCATATGTGCCTGCTGATGTCCACCCTGGGTCCATCCTTCTTTCAAAGGTAGGAGAGACAGACATGGGACAGTTTGGGGACCACTGACCTGGAGTCCCCAGCATCCCCACTGCCCGGCCCAGGGAGAGCTGAGCTCCGAATGCCTTCCACTTTCACTGGCAAACACCCGTTCCGCAGAGCCAAGTCCCGATGCCATGTACTGGAGGTGGGTCCCGGCCTCTGAGATCTGGGACTGCGTGAGGGACCCAGGCTCTGCCTCCCAGCCTGACAGGAGGGGGTTCCATAGAAGCCAGGCCCCGGACAGCATCGAAGGGTGATGGACAGCCTGACCTACGGCGAGGAGGTGGTCCAGGCCCGGGCCCCTGCAGTGGCACCCGGCATCTTGTGGGCTTTCAGTGTTGAGAAGTTTGCATGGGAGTTGGGACTGGGCCCAGTGACAGGTGTGGTGGCCTCCCTCTGGGGCTCTGCTCCAGGACAGCTGGAGTTCTAGTGTTGAGGCAGGGTGTGGAGGGGATGGGAGTGTACCCAGCCCTCATCCTCCTAAGTGCTGAGGTGCAGGGAGGACTGGAACCTTCCACCCCAGCGCCTGTTTGCTGGGCAGCCTGCAGTCTGAAGCGCAGCTCTGGGTGGACCCAGCTTCCTCGTTGATGGGAAGGCCCGGGCCCTCCCTGCTGCAGCTGCGGGCTCCTGCTGTGCATTCCGGAACCGTCATTGTCGCGCGCTCGTGCTGTGCGTTCCAGAACCGTCCTCGTTAGGGCCTAAAAACAGCCCTGTTTCCAACCCTCATGCACGCCCGGGGGCCTTTTCCTTTTTCCTTTGTAAAATAATGAATCACTTCCAAAACACAGAACAGTACAGAATCCGTCACTCACCCGTGAACCCACACCTGAAACTGACGTTATGATGATGATGATTTGGGATTTAATATGACTAACATCTTGTTTGCCCTGTTTGCCTCAAATCTTAGTGTTCTGTGTTTCAAATTGCGAATGACCACTGAATTTGACTAAATCATTTTCTGCATCTGTGATCATCATATATTCCCCCTCTAATCTGTTAACGTGGAGTGCTACATTCCTAGGTTTTCTTTTTTTTTTTGAGACAGGGTCTCATTCTGTCACCCAGGCTGGAGGGCATTGGCGCGACCTCAGCTTGGCGCAACCTCCACCTCCTGGGCTGAAGCGATTCCCGCTCCTCAGCCTTCAAGCAGCTGGTACTATAGGTGCATGCCACCACGCTCGGCTAATTTTTGTGTTTTTTGTAGAGATGGAATTTCACTATGTTGGCCCAGGCTGGTCTCGAACTCCTGAGCTCAAGCAGTCCTCCCGCCTCAGCCTCCCAAAGTGTTGGGATTACAGGCGTAAGCCACTGCACCCAGCCTATATTTTTAATATTTTGAGGAGCCTCCATACTGTTTTCTGTAAAGGCTATACTAATTTGTATCCCCACCAACAGCGTGCAGTCCTTTTGAACACCTGTGATCTGTCATTGTTTTGATAATGGCCATTCTAACAGGAGTGAGGTGGCGTCTCGTTGTGGTTTTGATTGGCATCTCCCTGAGAATTAGTGATGTTGACTGTTGATCTTTTAATTAGCATTTTCGCATCTGAATTTATCGGTAAAATTGGTCTACATTTTTTTTTTTTTTTGCATTGTCCTTGTCTGATTTTAGTAACAAGGTTCACAGAACATGAATTGGGGAGCTTTCTGCATTTCTTAGTTCTACGGATCAGTTTGTATGAGGTGAGGGCTGGCCCTGCAGGTTTGCTGGAAGAACATCTGGGCCAGATTCCTTGGGGAGGGAGGCCCGTGTTGGCTGAATCCCTTTCTTTAATGAAGATTGGTTTACTTTTTTATTTCTTTTTGTTCTTTTTTGAGATGGAGACTCGCCCTGTCCCCCAGGCTGGAGTGCAGTGGCACGATCTCTGCTCACTGCAACCTCCGCCTCCCAGGTTCACGCCATTCCCCTGCCTCAGCCTCCTGAGTAGCTGGGACTACAGGTGCTTGCCACCATGCCCAGCTAATTTTTTGTATTTTTAGTAGAGACGGGGTTTCACTGTGTTAGCCAGGATGGTCTTGATCTCCTGACCTCTGGTGACCTGCCCACCTCGGCCTCCCAAAGTGCTGGGATTATAGGCATGAGCCACTGTGCCCAGCCCTTTTTTTTTTTTTTTTTTGAGACAGTCTCGTTCTGTCGCCCACGCTAGAGTGCAGTGGTGCAATCGCATTTCACTGCAGCCTCCGCCTCCCAGGTTCAAGCGATTCTCCTGCCTCAGCCTCCTGAGTAGCTGGGATTACAGGCGCCTGCCATCATGCCCGGCTAATTTTTGTATTTTCAGTAAAGACAGGGTTTCACCATGTTGACCAGGCTTGTCTTGAACTCCTGACCTCAAGCAATCTGCCACCTTGGCCTCCCAAAGTGCTGGGATGACAGGCGTGAGCCACGCTCCTGGCCTGTCCTGATGATTCTTATTGCCCTAGAATCTTTCTTTCCCTGGGGTGAGTACCACATCCCCTTTCACTGGTTTACTATTCGCCTCATCCGTTTTTCCATGCCCGTACATGGGACCAGGGAAAGTTTACATTCACCCTTTCTGTGTCCTTTTATGTTTTGAAAGCCATTGTTTATTCACCTGACTTATCTTTGTTAATGGGCAAGTCGAATCTATTTAGGTTTATTGCCATTCCTGATGTCTTTGGCCACATTTTTACCATCTGTTCCGCACTATTTTCTGTGCGTTTTGCCTTTAATTTTTATACTTTCCTATCTGATTGGATTTTTTTTTTTTTGAGATGGAGTCTCGCTCTGTTGCCCAGGCTGGAGTATAGTGGCTCGATCTCAGCTCACTGCAACCTCTGCCCCCCAGGTTCAAGTGATTCTCATGCCTCAGCCTCCATAGTAGCTAGGATTACAGGCACGTGCCACCACACCCGGCTAATTTTTGTATTTTTAGTAGAGACGGGTGTTCACCATATTGGCCAGGCTGGTCTTGAACTCCTGACCTCACATGATCCACCCGCCTCAGCCTCCCAAAGTGCTGGGATTACAGGTGTGAGCCATCGCAACTGGCTTCTGACTGGATTTTAAAAAACTCCCCTTTTCCTTCTTTATTAGTTTCAAAGTAATTCTGAAAATATTAATATCTTCATCCTTTTGTGGAACACTAGATCTTAGGATGCTTCGACCCCCATCCTCACTTCCGGGCTTTCATTTTATTGCTGACATTATTCCAGCTTCAGCTTGCTTTTAACACTACTGTGTCTCAAATCATTCTTTGTTTTTACTTCATTTAATTTAATTATTATTTTTTGAGACAGTGTCTCACTCTGTTGCCCAGGCTGGAGTGCAGTGGTGCAGTCACAGCTCACTGCAGCCTCAACCTCCTGGGCTCAAGTGATCCTCCTGCCTCAGCCTCCCAAGTAGCTGGGACTACAGGCATGTCCCACCTACCACCATGCCCTGGCTAATTTTTTGATTTTTTTTGTAGAGACAAGACTCAAGTGATCCTCTTGCTTCAGCCTCCCAAAGTGCTGCGATTACAGATTTGAGCCACCGCACCTGGCCCCCAAAGGGCACCTTTAACGGTTTCCTGCAACATATTCACCATTTCATTTCCCTTCTTTTTTTTTTTTTTGAGACAGTCTCGCTCTGTCGCCTAGGCTGGAGTGCAGTGGTGCAATCTCGGCTCACTGCAACCTCCACCTCCCGGGTCCTGGTTCAAGAAATTCTTCTGCCTCAGCCTCCCAAGTAGCTGAAATAACAGGAACGTGCCACCACGCCCAGCTAATTTTTGTATTTTTAGTAGAGATGGGGTTTCACCATGTTGGCCAGGCTGGTCTTGAACTCCTGACCTTTGTAATCTGCCCACCTCGGCCTCCCAAAGTGCTGGGATTACAGATGTAAGCAACCACGCCCAGTTTTTTTCTTTCTCTCTCTTTCCTTTTTTTCTTTCTTCCTTTCTTCCTGGGTGTGATGGCGCTGGCTGAGCTGTCTGTGGTTTGCTTTCTCACTCATGACCTCTCTGGGTGGGTGGATGTGGCTGACCCACATTTTGGGGCATGCTGTTCCCTGGTCCTCTCCTGATGGACGTGACAGGCATGCATAGGCCGTGGCCGGCGGCCCACGCTCTGGTCTCTGTGCTCCATGTGGGCCCTGCAAGTGTTTCCATCACCTTGGTTCCCAGGAGTGGGACTCCAGTACCTCCCTCCACCCGCAGGAGATACCCGCACCCTGACCAGCCTGCCCCAGCCAGCTGCGCCCGTTCCTCCTGCTGGGCCGTGCTGCCCCTGCTGAGTGCCCTTCCCCTCTGCCCTCTTCTAGCACTACCCCAGCCAGCTGCACCTGTTCCTCCTGTCCGGCTGTCTGTCCCCGCCCGAGTGCCCTTCCCCTCTGCCCTCTTCTAGAACTGCCCCAGCCAGCTGCGCCCGTTCCTCCTGTCCGGCTGTGCTGTCCCCGCCCGAGTGCCCTTCCCCTCTGCCCTCTTCTAGAACTGCCCCCCAGCCAGCTGTGCTGTCCCCGCCCGAGTGCCCTTCCCCTCTGCCCTCTTCTAGAACTGCCCCAGCCAGCTGCGCCCGTTCCTCCTGTCCGGCTGTGCTGTCCCCGCCCGAGTGCCCTTCCCCTCTGCCCTCTTCTAGAACTGCCCCAGCCAGCTGCGCCCGTTCCTCCTGTCCGGCTGTGCTGTCCCCGCCCGAGTGCCCTTCCCCTCTGCCCTCTTCTAGAACAACATGCGTTTTCCTTTTCCACCAGACCTGCTCCTCCGTCCACACAGGCCTGGGTGGGATGGGCTGGATCTTCATCATTCCCTGGGCCCCCACTCACGTGGCCGCAGATTGGCAGGTGGGGGCGTTCAGCGCCAACGTGGCCTGAGTCTGATCCTGAAACTCCAGTTGCAAAGCCTGGTCACTTGTTTCCCGGGAGAGGCCTGTCTACCCTCCGGCTTCCGGTGAAATTGAGAAGGGCAGCAAATGTTGAAAACAAGATGGAATTAGTCTCCGAAGAGCCCAGCAAATCCTTCTTTAACTGCATAAAAAGCTCCTTCTGCCCATCTGCAGACATGCATGTCCTTCAAGCCAGCGTCCAGAATGGGCAAAAAGGAGCAGGACTTTGAGCTGTGCCACATACACGAGCAGGCAGCAGACCTGCTTAACCGCCAAAAACAGGAGAGATGGTCTCAGGCTAGTTTCTTCCCTCCCCGGGTGTGTGCATGCGAGAGAGGTCAACATTGTTTGTGGACAAAAGTGAAGTGACGTCAGAGAGAGCAGGCAACACTTTGAGCACCGGGGAGAATCTGGGACGCGGCCTGGGCTTCCTCCCCCAGCCCCACTTGGCTGCCCAGCTGGGGAAAGAACAGGGAGGAAAACAGGGCCTCAGCCCTTCCCAGATGCCCTCACAAACCGGCTGCCTTAAGGTCCTGGTGGCATTTCCTGTGGGCTTGGCACCTTTCAAAGGACCCCAGGCCGGGTCCACACACCTGGGACTGTGCGTGCGATGGTCACTCTGACGGCCGTCCAGGCTTGAGCCTGGCTCTGCCCCGGGCCTGGGGTCAGGCACTGGGCTGGCACCATGCCCTGCGGCCAGCAGAGTGGCAGCTGCCTGGCTCACCCCTTAGAATCCCCCCAGTAAGGGAGACAGGTGACAAGGGGTACCTGGGCCAGCCACGGGCCAGGCAGCAGGGCCACCCTCCACACCCCAGGCCGACCCAAGTCAGATCTGCGTGATTTGATCTGTTTGCAAAAGGATCCCTTCTGCTCACTGCTCAGGGGCACACGGCTATTTGTGTCCGCCAGGTGCGATTATGGAGGCTTAGGGATGAATGCGTCCTCTGAGCTGCTAGGACCCCTGGGCGTCCCAGGCAGCCTGTCTGGGGACTTAATGCTGAGCTGGTGCATGGACCAGATGAGGAACCTGTGAGAAAGACGTGTGGTTGGCATTTTAAATGAGGAATTACCCAGGCACCTCAGCACAGCCTTGCCGTATCCACCCCTCAGACATTCCAAGAGGCCGGCTGAGGACATTAGAAGGCAGTGTCAAGTCACACCAGACAGACGCATCCTGCAGCTGGTGCCAGAGATGCAGGAGAAAGGGTTTGGGAGCTCTGAGCTTGGAAGCCAACCTGACGGTGGAGGCTGCTGCTGAGGGAGGAGGCAGCCCTGATTTTGCCGTCATCCCCTGAAAAGGGAGCACTGAGCCGGAAGGCAGCAGGTCTGGGAGGGAAGGGCGCTCCCCAACCCTACCTGCATTGGGCTGGCCAGGGAGGGGCCTGAGCTACTTCTGCTTTTGTTACTCAGAGTAACAACGAACCCCATGGATACAGAATCAGGGCCAGGCATGGTGGCTCATGCCCATAATCTCAGCATTTTAGGAGGCCAAAGCAAGAGGATTGCTTAAGGCTTGGAGTTCAAGAGCAGTCTGGGCAACATAGCAAGACCCCATCTCTAAAAAAAAAAATGTTTTTAAATAATTAGCCAGGGATGGCAGTGCATGCCTGTAGTCCCAGCTACTTGGGAGGCCTCCTGGATTCAAGCGATTCTCCTGCCTCAGCATTCTGAGTAGCTGGGATTACAGATGCCCACCACCATGCCTGACTAATGTTTGTATTTTTAGAAGAGATGGGGTTTCACCATGTTGGCCATGCTGGTCTCGAACTCCTGACCTCAGGTGATCCACCTGCCTCGGCCTTCCAAAGTGCTGAGATTACAGGCGTGAGCCACCACGCCTAGCCTCAGTTTGGGTTTCTAACGATTGCCTCTGAGTCTTCAAATCACATGCTTTGCCTGCTGCCCCGCGATTCATGGACTTTACACGTGATTTTCTGACTTCCTGCTTTAATAAAGCAGCATTTCAGGCCAGGCGCGGTGGCTCATGCTTGTAATCCCAGCACTTTGGGAGGCCGAGGCGGGTGGATCACGAGGTCAGGAGATCGAGACCATGGTGAAACCCCGTCTCTACTAAAAATACAAAAAATTAGCCGGGCATAGTTGCGGGCGCCTGTAGTCCCAGCTACTCGGAGAGGTTGAGGCAGGAGAATGGCGTGAACTCGGGAGGTGGAGCTTGCAGTGAGCCGAGATCGCGCCACTGCACTCCAGCCTGGGTGACAGAGCGAGACTCCGTCTCAAAAAATAAATAAATAAATAAAAATAAATAAATAAAGTAGCATTTCATTTTGCCTTTGTGCACCTCCCATAATATAATGGAACTGACATTTCTTGTTCTAAAAGCCATGGACCAGCCCCCACCCCCATGCACACATACATGTGCACACACACATATTGGCACACATTCTCTCTCAGCATTCACAGCCACTTTATGATCTCATTCCAAAAGAGAAGACATGCAAGCCATTTATTTACCAAGGTTTGTTACCAATGGCTGTGGCGCCCGACTGTCTCCCTGCTAGGTTTGTAGGGGCCTCTGGCTGTCGGGTGTTGTGGGCAGGTGCCAGGCGGGTACACGTATTGTTAAATGTCCCCGCCCAGCAGTGTCAGGTTGACGGTTGCAGTTGTTGTCAGCGTCCCGTGAAAACGCACGTCCTTACGTAGAAAGAGTGGTAGATTCAGCCTCCTGGGTGTCGGGTCCCCGCGTAACTCTTAGTCTTTCTGTCTTGGTAGCCAGGAGCCCATCTCGCTGGCCAGCTGCGCCATGGCTGATCTGGTTCCAGACTTGCAGCCCATTCTTTTCTGGATGTCTAACTCCATCGAGCTCCTGTACTTTATCCAGCAGAAATGCCCACTCTACATGCAGAGCATGGAGGAGCAGCTGGACGTCACAGGTACGGCTGGCACTGCCCCCCGTTCCACCTCGCTGCCGCCCCAGGCAGGGGAGTGTGGCACCTCCTCGCCGTCCTCGGGACCGAGTTGGCCATGATAGCAGGGATGGATTCATGCCGGGGGCTTCCTCAGCCCCTGGGCTGCCGTGTTTCAGCTGCTCAGGGACGGCCTGTAAGGCTGGTGCTGGTGGCATGGGCCAGTCTGGCACCTCCCCCCACAGCGCCTTGGCGCTCAGTCTGTCCCCATCATCCCGTGTGCTCAGTGCGGTGGCGTCCCCTTGACCGCAGCCCCACTCTTCTGCTTGCAGGAGGGCCCGGGGGGTACACAGGTCACTCAGTAGGGGAGACACAGATGCCACCGTGAACCAAATGTAAGGGGAGGTAGAGAGAGCGTCGGCCATGAGACCGACACCCATTCTGAGACGCACTGTTATTCCAGAAGGAAAGATGTTGCCAGTCATCGTTGTGAAATTGTAGATTATGTCGGTTTCACAGATTAAGATGTGGAAATATACATTTCAGGATTTCTTTTTCTTTTTTTTGAGACGGAGTCTCGCTCTGTCACCCAGGCTGGAGTGCAATGGTGCGACCTTGGCTCACTGCAAGCTCCGCCTCCCAGGTTCAAGCGATTCTCGTGCCTCAGCCTCCTGAGTACCTGGGATTACAGGAGCACGCCACCTCGCCCGGCTAGTTTTTGTATTTTTGGTAGACATGGGGTTTCACCATGTTTGCCAGGCTGGTCTCGAACTCCTGATCTGCCCAGCCTCAGCCTCCCAAAGTGCTGGGATTACAGGCGTGAGCCACCGTGCCTGGCCAACATTTCAGTATTTCTGAAATGCAGTAGGAAGTGTTCTGAAAATACTAACGGAGAGGGATTCCAGCGGGGCAGTCTAGGGGGCTTCGTGAGGAAGGTGGCATGGGGCCGGGCCCGGAAGCTGGGGTAGGATTTCAGCTAGTGTGTCTGCTAAGGACTGTGTGGGGCCTGGAATGGAGCCAGGTGGGGCAGCAGGACTGCGCCACGGTGCTGTGGAAGTGAGGAGCAGGCCCAGGGGACTGGGGGCCAGATCCTCTCATGGGCAGCCTTGGTTCTGTCCTCCACGGCCTTGCTGTCCACCCACTGCCTTCACATCTGTGGGGTGGGCTGTCAGGTGGGCCCAGTGCCAGAGGGTCCTGAGTGGCCGTGGCGTGGTGCTCCAGCCTCTGGAGGACCCGGGTCAGTGAGTGGCACGTTCGGAGCTGCCCCAGGCTGTGTCTCTGAGCTGCGAGGGAGGCCCAGGCCCGGTGTGCAGGGATGGGCGTTCCCACGGGCTCAGTCTACCAGATGCTGCGGGGTCTCTGTGTACTCAGCTGTGTCCCCATCCCCGGGAGGGGGCTGTGGCTGTGGCTGCATCTGAGACAGCCCGGAGGACACAAGGCCAGGCGAGGTCCTGGCCAGGCTGTGTTGGGGGCGCTGGGACCCTGCTGTGTCCCCCCCCATGCCTTAGGGGCAGGTTTCCTGAGAGGAGGGGCTCTCGGTGGTGAGAGGGAGGTGGCGGGGCATCTGTGCAGTGACCCTGTGGTGGGACAGGCTCCCACAGTGCGTTGGGGCCCAGTCCTCAGCCTCTGGGCGGGGGCCGGGCTGCAGAGACCAGGCTGGACTGAGCGTGCGTGGAGGAGGCCCGGCTGGCCCTGGCCATGAGGTTGTGGGGTGGGGCCCCCGCTCCTGGGGGAGGCAGAGCCGTCTGGGATCTGTCCGAGTTCCTTCCTGCCGGCCACAGTTCCTTCCCATTGTTTCCTTCTCCCCTCCTTCACGGGGAAGGGGATGTGGGGACCTGCCAGGGGCTCCCCAGTCTGGGAATCGGGGCTGCCTTGAATATGTGGGGGTAGTGTCAACCCCTCCTGGCCTCGGTGGGCATCTGGGCCTCTGGCCTGTGCCCTTGCCCCCCACGTGATGGGGCAGCCCCTGCCTGTCCATGGGGCCTGGGCCTAGGGTAGACCTTTCCTCTGGCTTTTTCCTGGAAAGTGACGTAAACGACTGTGGGTCCCTAAGTCTCCACGCAAGTTTCCCACCTCCAGCTGCCTGGCTGCAGCCCTCACCCGGGGATCCTGGGCTCCCGGGACTGCAGCGCCCATTGCCTCTCCCTGCAGACCTGACTCTGCCATCCTCCAGGGCTGGAGTTGCAGCCGGCAGGTGGCCCTGGGATGGAGGCAACTCCGGGGTTGCGGCCGGCCAAGGGTGACCCTCGCTGACCTTGCAGTGCACTTGGTCCTTCCGTGTGACAGGGGGACCGGGCCAGCTTAGGAGCCTCTTTTGTTCCAGCCCCCACAGAAAGAGCCAGCTCAGGGACCTGTGACTTTTGGGCTCCGTGTTCCTGGCGAGTCCCCGGCTGACTTTCCACCTGGCTTCATGGCTGCCTGGGTTTGGTGGCCGCAGGCAGCTGGGTCCCATGTGGTCCCCGTGCTGGCTGCTCTTCATGGGAAAAATTGCTCCGGGCTGATGGAGCTGCTGCCTTTGGTCTTGGGAGGAAGTTATTTTTGGTCAGGGGCCTGAGTAGTGTTTGGCCCGGCGATGGGAGTCGGGGCCCAGGGATGCCTGCAGGCTCCGGGTGTCGAGGGCCAGGCAGGCGCCAGGGAACAGAGTGGGAAACAGCCCCTAGCAGGGGCTGGAGAGGGAGAGCCCTGTCAGCCTCCCGACCCTCTTCAGGAAAGAATTCGGAGAGCAGGGCTGTCACGTCCCGAGAGCGGATCACGTGGCTGTTGTCATTCCCCAAACACTGTTTTGTCCAAAGCTCTGACCCAGGCCCCTCCCGCGCCGCCTCACACCATCGCGTGTGTCTCGGATTCTCTTCATGGCTGAGGCTCAGCACCTTCTTCTTTAGGGACAGAGCAGCTTCCTCAGGGGTCCTGGAGTTTCGGGGCAGGGCAGGGGCAGCCGGCTGGTGTGTCTTCTTAATGGCTTGTGGGCATCAGAAATCCTCAGAAATCCCCACCAGCCCTGGTACCACAGGGAGAGGCGTCTCGGGGGGTTTAGAAATGGAGTCTCAGGGCCGGGCTCACACCTGTCCTCCCCGCACTTCGGGAGGCCGAGGCAGGCAGATCACTTGAGGTCAGGAGTTTGAGACCAGCCTGGCCAACATGGTGAAACCCCATCTCTACTAAAAATACAAAAATTAGCCGGGTGTGGTGGCATGCTCCTGTAGTCCCAGCTACTTGGGAGGCTGAGTCAGGAGAATCGCTTGAACCTGGAAAGCTGAGGCTGCAGTGAGCTAGGATTGTGTCAGTGCACTCCAGCCTGGGCGACAGAGTGAGACTCTGTCTTAAAAAAAAAAAAAAAAAAAAAGAAAAAAAATGGAGTCTCAGGGCCGGGTGCAGGGGTGCGTGCCTGTAATCCCAGCACTTTGGGAGGCCAAGGCAGGTAGATTGCCTGAGCCCAGGAGTTCCAGACCAGCCTGGGCAACATAGTGAGATCCCATCTCTACCAAAAATTAAATAAAAGAAGAAATGGAGTCTCAGGCCCGTGGCGGGTGGCTGGAGGCTGCTCTGTGGTTTCGTTCAGCACAGTCCCTGCCACCTTCTCCTGTCATTCCCATGCCCCGTTTCCCTCTTCCCACCAGCGTCCTGCCCTTGCCCAGGGAGTGATGTGGGGCTGGGTTCTCAGACCTGGCAGCCTGAGGCAGCCAGGGTCAGGGCACCAGGACAGGTGGACAGGACAGAGCTCAGCCTCCTGACCTGCCTGCCGTGGCTGTGAATATCCTTGGCTGGCACTCGCTGTGGGCGCTGTCAGGCCACCTTGTGTGTCTCCACAGGCCTGGAGGCTTCTGGGCGCAGTGTTGAGGTTGGCAGAGCCCAAGAGCCCCTCACTGCCCCGGACCCCGGGGTCCCTCCCGCTGCCCTGCCTGGGTCCCAGATGTGACCCTGTGGGGCAGGCACTGGGGGGTCTCACAGGTTCTTGGGGAGCAGGCTTGGTGGGTGGGGGCCAGGCAGCCCCAAGCCCCTGAAGGAGGAGCACCAGGAGCTGCAGAGCGAAAGTGACGGGCTTGGCGCAGCACTGTCCTGGCCATGAGTGGGCCGGCCTCCAGTGCAGTCTGCCTGGCAGAGGGGCAGCCCAGGGCCTGTGCTCCTGGGAGGCCTGCGTCGGGGTGAGTGTTGGCCTGGCTCACCAGGCGCCGCCCACGCAGCCCTGGCAGGCGGCCTGGACAGGCAGCCCCCACGGTGCGGCCCCTCTGCCCCTCCTGGAAGAAGGCCCCACAGGAGGGAGAGGAGGGGAGCTGTGGCCACCTACTCGGCTGCACTGGGAACACCGCCATGGTCGGCCACCCGCAGTCCCGGGAGAGAATGAAGGCGCCCAAAGGCGGGACGCCCAGGGTCCTGGCCCCTTCCCCGGGTGCTGATGGGACCCCCAGTCACTGAGACCACCACATACCCCCTCACTTTCTGGAAGCCCCCGGGGAAGGCTCCACCCTGTCGGGGGCCTCTCACCTTCACAAGAGTCCCCACCCAGAGGGCAGGAACCACTCCGTGGGCAGCTCCCCCCAGCCTCAGCTCCAGGTGCCCCGGCTGACACCCGGGAGTGGGGGTGAAATAGGTGATTTGGGCTTTTTCTTCCCAAAAGACTGTTATGATTCCACAGAGTGGCGGCCACTCGGGGGCTGCTGCCAGAGTCCTGTGACCCGTGTCACGAGTGAGAGGCGACCTGTGGGGAGGCAGTTAGGACCTGCTATGTTGGGTGCAGTTGGTTGTAACAGAAAACTTACCCAGAACGTGGGAGTGAATGAGCGCTTGGGCTGGGCTGGGCGTTGAGACATTGGGTGTCTGGACCCCTCCTGCCCCTCCCCAGCGTTCCCCTCCCCAGGTAAGGGCGGCAGCAGGTTTGCTGCGCTCGTCCCAGCCAGGGCCCAGAGTCCCTCGGCTGGTTTATCGCATCTGGACCCCAGATGGGCGCGTGGGCGGTGCCTGCGGCAGGGAAGGGGCTGGCAGCTGGCTGAGTTGCTGCGTTCCTGAATGCTGTGCCCGTTGTGACGGTCGGTGTGGCTGTCTCCCCGCAGGCTCGAAGGAGTCGCTGTTCTCCTGCACGCTGACGGCCAGCGAGGAGGCCATGGCGGTGCTGGAGGAGGTGGTGCTGTACGCCTTCCAGCAGTGCGTCTACTACGTCTCCAAGGTGCACGGACGGGCACTGCTTCTGCACTCAGGCAGCTCCTGGGACCAAGTGGAGCCCAAGCTTGTGCCTGTGGCTCTCCTAGGAGCCTTCTGGGGGGCTGAGGGAGGGGACCGTGACAAGCTCCACTTCACCAGGGAGCAGTGGCTGCAGGTTCTGCACAGGCCCAGCTGCACCCCCCACACCCTCTCCTCCTCAGGTCGCACAGAAACCCTAGAACCATCCCAGCTCCCTCTTTCCCTCGCCTTGAAACACCCCCTTCCTGCCAGTATTTCGAAGGTCAGGGATGAGGTGGGGGAGGCCCCAGCACGGGGCACAAGGGACGTGGCCCTGTTGTCACCCTGGACCCACGGGTGCCAGAGGTGCTGCCGTCGGTACCCCTGTGGCCCTGGCCAGCTTGGGGTACATTGGGGGTGCAGTGAGCCACTTTCTGGGGGAGTGGTGGCTCTCCTATCATTACCCATGGGTGTCTCCAGCCCCTTTGTTGGAGCCCATCCCCCCAGGTGCCACCTCTGTGCTCCTTCTGAGTTCATCTGTGCCTCTGACAGGAGCAGATCCCCCGACCCCCCTGCACCCCACCTCTGCTCCCAGCAGCCCCGGGAGGCAGCTCCTGTGGCCCCACACCCCACACTGGACGTTTGCAAAGCCATGGCCTGTCCAGCAGGAAGCTTCCGAGGCCGGGTCCCTGCGAGCAGTGCGTGGGTGGGGAGCTCTCTGGGTCAGGCCCCGCCGTTCGGCCACCAGTGCTCCTGGAAATGCTGGTTGCTGTTCTCCTCTCGCCCCCGCCAGTCCCTGTACATCTGCCTCCCAGCACTCCTGGAGTGCCTGCCGTTCCAGACAGAGCGCCGTGAGAGCTGGTCCTCGGCCCCTGAACTGCCCGAGGAGCTGCGCCGCGTGGTGTCCGTGTACCAGGCAGCCCTGGACCTCCTGCGGCAGCTGCAGGTGCACCCCGAGGTGGCCTCGCAGATGCTCGCCTACCTCTTCTTCTTCTCCGGGACACTGCTCCTCAACCAGCTCCTCGACAGGGGTGAGGGCCTCGTGCGGGGTTGAGGGGTGGGAGGCTCACATTCCTGGACGTGACGGCTGCTGGCGCCTCCCTCGCCAGCTCCTGGGCGTGGCTCTGCCCTTTTCGGGCTCCTGCTCCCTGAGCATCTGGTGTCCCTGAGGGGTGAGAGGCCAGAGTGAGTGGGGACAGATCACCACAGCGCATCCCGTAGGAGCCAGGGTCCCATCAGCGTTTCAGAGAAGCCACGGCCGAGAGGTCTGCACTGGGCCCCTTCTCCGTGACAGGGAGGGAACGGGCTCGGGGCATCACCGGACTGTCCCAGAACTGCCCGGTGGACATGTCAGAGCCAGGATGGAACCCAGGTCTGTGCAGCCGCAGACTCTGGCCTTGGACCCTGCCTTGTGGAGCGACTTCCCCCATCACCTGCGGGGCTCAGGAGCACTGGCCACTCCCAGCCAGGGCCACTGGGGGGCATGGGGAGACCCAGGTGGGGGCAGGCCCCCAGCACATGTGTATGGGAGCGGGAGAGGGTCCCAGCCAGGGCCACTGTGGGGCACGAGGCTCAGGAATACAGGTCACTCCCAGCCAGGGCCACTGGGGGGCATGGGGAGACCCGGGGGGGGCAGGCCCCCAGCACATTTGTATGGGAGTGGGAGAGGGTCCCAGCCAGGGCCACTGTGGGGCACGAGTCTCAGGAATACTGGTCACTCCCAGCTAGTGTCACTGGGGGGCAGGGGGAGACCCAGGTGGGGGCAGGCCCCTGGCACATGTGTGTGGGGGTGGGAGAGGGTCCCAGCCAGGGGCTGCACTGTGGAGTCAGTGGCAGTCACAGCCCACCCTGCCCGGCTACGTTCACCTCCCACTGCTCCCCCGCTCCAGAGAGGGGTTCAAGGCTGGTCAGTTGCCTTGAAAACTAAGGGAAAGTCTCCTGCCTGTCATCGAGCTGTGATGTCCTCAGTGGCCCAGAGCCGGGAAGGACGGGCTCTGGGGACAGGCCCATGTCTGTGTCCCCCCGGGAGGGCAGCCCAGTCATCACCCTCCCTCCTTCCCTCCACAGGCCCCTCCCTGAGCTGCTTCCACTGGCCCAGAGGCGTCCAGGCCTGCGCCCGCCTGCAGCAGCTCCTGGAGTGGATGCGGAGCGCCGGCTTCGGGGTGGCCGGAGAGCACTTCTTCCGGAAGCTCTCCTGCACCCTCAACCTGCTGGCCACGCCCAGGGCCCAGCTCATCCAGGTAGGGGTGCGCATGGGAGGCGGCGAGTGCAGGGAGGGGTGGGGCCACATGCTGTGGGTCCCTGGCTCACAAACCAAGCCTGGGGGCCAAGACAGGGCTTCTGGGCTGGAAAGCTCAAAGCTTCTGTAGGTAATTAGCAAAGTTGCTTCCATTCCATGGCTGTGTCCACCTGCGGTAGGCAGGATAATGGCCCAAAGATGTCTGAGACCCGTGACCATGTTACCCCGTGACCTTATTACCCCACATGGCAAAGAAGCCTCTGTACGTGTGGCTACGATTAAGGACCTTGAGATTCGGAGATGACCTGGGTATCTGGGTGGCCCAGTCCACTCAGACAAGTCCAGAAGGGTGGGTCAGAGAGAAATGGAAGAAGAGGGGATGTGGCTCTGAGGCTGAGGAGGGGCCAGGAGCCCAGGAGTGAGGTGGCCTCTAGAAGCTGGAGTGGCCCCAGCTGACAGCCAGTCTGGAAACGGGACCCCAGTCCTACAACCACAGGAACTGAATTCTGGCAGCAACCGGAAGAGCAGGGAGACGGATCCTCCCCTGGAGCCTTCATCTTGCTGTCAGCTCCATGAGACCCTGCTGAGCTGCGGAGCCACGGAGCTGTGAGAGTGTGTGCTGTGTGGCCATGACTGCCAGGCATGTGGGCATTTGTCACAACGGCAATGGGAAATCGACATGCCCCTCCCCGCCTCCCTCGCCGCTCACCACCCCGCTCCCAACACACTCGGCCGCTGAGCACCCCCTTCCCAACACAGTTGTCACAGGTAATTAATGGAAATAGACCGATGGTTTCCTCTCCTGCCTGGAAAATGCTGAACATGCTGTAGGGTGACGGTGAGAGTGGCCACAGGTCGAATGAATCGCTTGAACCCGGGAGGCAGAGGTTGCAGTGAGCCGAGATCACGCCACTGCACTCCAGCTTGAGCGACAAAGTGAGGCGCTGTCTCAAAAAAACAACAACAAAAAAGTGAAGCATTTTTATTGACTATAGAAAATTCGTAAAATGAGGCTGTCTGGATCCTACGTGTGGCAGATTGAACACATGAATTTAGTTTGCTTCTCCTATGGTATCACTAAACAGAAGTAAAGCAATGCTTTTTAATGCCACAAACCCATGAGGACAAAGTCGTAGAGGAGGCAAAAGCAATGCGATTTTGGAAGGCAGAAAGCAGATGGGTGAAGAGCAACTGCCTTAGCAGATTGAAGAAAGCTGACCCGGCCAGGCACAGTGGCTCATGCCTGTCCTCCCAGTGCTTTGGGAGGCTGAGGTGAGAGGATCGCTTGAGGCCATTGGTTTGAGACCAGCCTGGGCAACACAGTGAGACCCCATCTCTACAAAAAAGAAACAGTCTGACTCCTGAGAAGCAACCCAGTTTATAGGAAGCCACCAAAAGGCTCAGGAATTGGTGGCACCGGGTACCTCTGGACACCGATGTCAAGATGGGGCTAAAACAGAAGAACAGTTGATAGACATTGTGGCAAGCACTGAGGCTTGGATGGAGCAGCTGAGCCTGCAGTTCCACTGAGGACAGCCCTCACAGCCGGAAAGAAACACAAAGTCATCTGTTGAAAGGAGCGAGCAAGCTCCTGAAGGATGAGGAGAGGGTGAGCCTCCACAAAGAGCTGACCTGAAGTTCCTGTTGCTTTTCCCTGGGGACATTTGCTGTCCTGGGAGCAGGTGACGGTGTGAGGCTGAGAATCTAGGCTCTGTCCAGGCAGGGGCCACTGGTGGGGAAACAGAAACCGGAACAGCACAGCAGTGGCCATCTCACAGGAGAGAGGCAAGCTCAGAGACTTCAGGGGCCTGAATTGCACGGCCGGCTTTTCCCTAAGACACTTGCCAACATTCTGAATCTCCAGGGAGTGCAATGGAGAGAGGCTTTAAAACGGAACCAAAAGCATTGAAAAGGAGAGTGGAATCTGTGGTGGCTTCACAGTGCAGAGGAGACAGAGATGACGAGTCCAGGACCCCTTGGGAAGTAAACACTAGGCCCCCAATGGAAACACTGGAGAGGCAGGCATGGGGCAAACGCCTGTAGTACCAGCTACTTGGGAGGCTGAGGCAGGAGGATCATTTGAGTCCAGGAATTAAAGGCTTCAGTGAGCTATGATCACACCACTACACTGTAGCCTTGGCAACAGAGGAAGACCCCAACTATGAAAAAGAAAGAAAGAAAGAAAGAAAGAAAGAAAGAAAGAAAGAAAGAAAGAAAGAAAGAAAGGGAGAGAAAAGAAAGAAAGAGAAAGAAGGAAGGAAAGAAAGAAAGAAAGGAATGAAAGAGAGAGAGAGAAAGAGAGAAAGAAAGAAGAACCTTGGGGTAAGGATCAAGCAGAGGCCGTGTGAGCCTCACCAAAAGCTTGCCAACCCCAACTCAGCATTAAGTTCATCGGCAACAATGAAGACACAAAATATCCAAACCTGTGGGCTGCAGTTAAAGCAGTCTTAAGAGGAAAAGTTACAGCCTTATATGTATATGTTAGAAAACAAGGAAGGCCGAGAATGAATAATCATGAGGCAAGAAAGACAACGACAAATCAAACCCAAGGAAAGCAGAGGAGATGACGGATGAGAGCTAAAAATCAATGAACTAGGAAGCATACGGGGTTGAGATAAGCAATAAAGCCAGGAGGTGGTTCTTTGAAAAGTTGAATAAGAGGCTGGGCGCCGTGGCTGACACCTGTAATCCCAGCACTTTGGGAGGCTGAGGCAGGTGGATCATTTGAGGTCAGGAGTTTGAGACCAGCCTGGCCAATATGGCAACACCCTGTCTCTACTAAAAATACAAAAATTAGCTGGATGTGGTAGCACATGCTTGTAATCTCAGCTACTTGGGAGGCTGAGGCAGGAGAATCCCTTGAACTTGGGAGGCGGGGGCTGCAGTGAGCCGGGATCACGCCACTCTACTCCATCGTGGGTGATAGAGCAAGACTGTCCCAAAAATAATAATAATAAAATAAAAATAGAAAGTTGAATAAGGGAGAAAACACAATTGCTAGTATCTGAAAAAAGGAGGCCATCATTCAGATTCTACATTAAAAATTAAAAATTAATGGTAAGAGGAGATCATAACCAACTTTTTGCTGATAAATTTGACAATTTAGATGAAATGGACAAATAAGAAAAAGAATACTTATTGAAACTGATTCAACAGGAAGTTAAAAATCTGAATGGTCCTGCATGCTTTAGAGTAACTGAAAGGCCAGGTGCGGTAGCTCCCACCTGTAATCCCAGCAGTTTGGGAGGCTGAGGCAGGAGGACCCCTTGAGACTGTGAGTTCAAGACCAGCCTGGGCAACATGGTGGAACCCCTATCTCTACAAAAAATACAGACAGAAAAAGTAGCCAGGCATGGTGATGCATGCCTGTGGTCCCAGCTACTTAGAAGGCTGAGGCAGGAGGATTCCTCCAGCCCAGGAGATTGAGGTTTCAGTGAGCTGTGGTTGTGCCACTGCACTCCAGCCTGGACGTCAGAAATGATACCTTGTCTCAAATAAAAAAAGAAATTAAATTGACTAACACTTTCCCCTGAAGAAGATTCAAGGTCCAGATGGTTTCATTGGTGAATTATTTTAAACATTAAAGAAGAAATAGGCCAGGCGCGGTGGCTCACGCCTGTAATCCCAACACTTGGGGAGGCCGAGTCGGGCGGATCATAAGGTCAGGAGATCGAGACCATCCTGGCTAACAAAGTGAAACCCCATCTCTACTAAAAATACAAAAAAATTAGCCGGGTGCAGTGGCAGGTGCCTGTAGTCCTAGCTACTTGGGAGGCTGAGGCAGGAGAATGGCGTGAACCCGGGAGGCAGAGCTTGCAGTGAGCCGAGATCGCGCCGCTGCACTCCAGCCTGGGTGACAGAGCGAGACTCCGTCTCAAAAAAAAAAAAAAAAAAAAAGAAAGAAATAATACCCAAATTCTTACCAGAAAGTAGAAAAAGAGGAAACCCTATCTCACTTTAAAACACCAGTAATACCTTGATGGCAAAACCCGAAAAGGGGCTGTAAGGAAAGAGAATTATGCATGAAAGATGGACAACTTCACGTCATCAGAGAAACGCAGCCCAAACTCTCCACATTTCAGGCTGGTCCGAGTGTATTGGTGTTTAGAACTAATTCATCACAACCAGTTACAGATTTTGTTGTTTCTTCTCCACTGTCATTGCTTCACTTGACTAGCCTTTAAAAACAAAAGCAAAAACCTCAGCAGTTTTTTTTTGTTTGTTGAGACGGAGTCTCGCTCTGTCATCCAGGCTGGATGGAGTGCAGTGGTGTGATCTCAGCTCACTGCAACCTCCACCTCCTGAGTTCAAGCAATTCTCCTGCCTCGGCCTCTTGAGTAGCTGGGATTACAGGCATGCGCCACCGCACCCAGCTCATTTTTGTATTTTTTGTAGAGACAGAGTCTCACCATGTTGACCAGGCTGGTCTACAAACTCCTGACCTCAGGTGATCCGCCCACCTTAGATTCCCAAAGTGCTGGGATTACAGGTGTGAGCCACCACGCCCGGCCTAATCTCAGCGTTTTAAACACCAAACACATGAGAATGGTTGAAAGGAAGAAAGCCAGGCACTGGTGAGCAGGTGCAGTGGTTTGAACCCTCAGGTGTTCCTGGTGAGCTTGTAAATGAGGCTCGCCACTTTGGAAAGCCGTCTGGCAGCGTCGGCCGAAGCTGACCGAGTGCATGTGCTCCGATTGAGCAATTTCCCCGATGGAGATGCTTCTGTGGGTCCCTCGCCACGGCCCACTTACGGATGCTTCCAGTGGCACCACTCTTAACCGCCCCAGACTGGGAAAAACCCATATTCTATTTATCAACAACATGAGGGATGAATAAAGCAGTCTCTTCAGTACAGTGAAATACGGCAGAGCAACGTGACTGAGCAAACTCGTTCCGGGGGAGCCACGGACACACCTGAACCGTCGGCTGGGCACTTTGGGAGGCGGAGGCAGGAGGATCACTTGAGCCCCAGAGTTCCAGACCAGCCTGGGTAACACAGTAAGACCACCCCCACATCGTCTTTTCAAACATAAATTTTTTAAAATTAGCCAGGCATGGTGATGTGTGTTCCCAATTACTCGGGAGGCTGAGGCAGGAGAATTGCTTAAGCACGGGAGGTCTGCAGTGAGCTGTGATCGTGCCACTGCACTCCAGCCTGGGTGACAGAGTAAGACCCTATCATAAAATTAAATAATAAAAGAAAATAAATAAGGCCGGGCGTGGTGGCTGACGCCTGTAATCCCAGCAGTTTGGGAGGCCGAGGTGGGTGGATCACCTGAGGTCAGGAGTTCGAGACCAGCCTGGTCACCACAGTGAAACCCCATCTCTACTACAAATAGAAAAATTAGCCAGGCATGGTGTAAAAATACAAAAATTAGGCAGCTATTCAGGAGGCTGAGACACATGAATCACTGGAACCTGGGAGATGGAGCTTGCAGTGAGCCGAGATCACACCACTGCACTCCAGCCTGGGCGACAGAGCGAGACCCCGCCTCTAAATAAGGTAAATTAAATTAAATTAATAAACTAAGATATAAAATACTCCTAAGAGGGCAGGTTGAGCTGAAGGAGTCGGGTTCGAGGAGTGTGTCTGCAGGGCTGGAAGTGGGGCGAGACCTGCCGTGGTGCCTGGGCGGGCCTGGGGGCTCCCGAGCAGCCGCCGCCCACATTTTGGTTCTTGTTTTGGGGGCTGGGCACACAGGCGTGTTCCTCGGGGGAGATTTGTTGGTTTGTGCATGTCAGATGTGTGGTTTTCTGTGTGCACGGAAAGGAGGCAGCAGCGACACTCAGGATCTCCGCCTCCCCCTGCTCAGCTGGGCGGGGATATTTCTAGAACGTTGAAAACAGGAGTTCTCCTGGCTGGGGAAACTAGGCCGAGCCGAGGGCAGGAACCTCGTGCTGGAAAGGGGGCCCCGGCCTCTCGCCCAGCTTGGCAGCCAGGCCCAAGCGCCCCTGCAGGAGATGGGGAGGCCCGAGTTGGCAGTGACGGCCCGGGGAGGCGGGGGACAGAGCTGGGGTCTTCCAGAAGCGGCCGGGGCACCCCACGCTGAGGCCGGGCAGAGCCCCCGCTGCGTCCCGCATCCTGAGCAGAACGTCTAATGGAGACGCCGCGGGCAGGTGTTGGAACGGAGGAGCGCGGTCTAAAGGAGACGCGGCGGGGCGGTGGCGTTGGAAGGAGAGACCAGGGCCGCGGGCTGCTTCTTGTAAAGGGCCAAGCTGTGAGGACTTCGGGCTTTGCGGCCGCTTTTGTCTCTGTCCCATCTCCTTTGTTTTGTTTTTCTCAAACCCTTTAAAAACGTGAAAACCATTTCTAGCTTGGGGGCCCTATAAAAATAGGCTTCGCTAGCCCTAGTTTGATGACCCTTGAAACAGACAATTCAGGGAGAAGCTCAGTGAAAAAGTCCCTTATAGCCTCATAAAAATAAGAGAAGATATAGTATCCATAAAATAATAGTAAGATTCTATCCATGAGAGAACAAGAGGAGTCTTGGAAAATAAAACTGTGGAAGCAGAAATAAAAAGCTGTGCAGAGGGTGGGAGAAAAGCTCCCGAGACCACCAGAGAGGAGGGTGAGGAGTGGGGAGAGAGAGGGGACGGAGGGATGCGAGGGTAGGGAGGGGAGTAAGAAGGGAGAAAAAGAGGGAGAGAGGGGGACAGACAGAAGGACAGGGGAGAGAGGAAGAGGGGAAGGAGAGGAGGAAAAGGGAGGAAAAGAGGGAGAGGGAGGAGGGAGGAAAGAGAAGGAGAGGGAAGAAGGAGGGGAGAGGGAAGAAGGAGGGGAGAGAGACAGAGGGAGAGGAGAGGGAGGAGGGAGGGGAGAGAAGGAGAGCGAAGAAGGAGGGGAGAGAGACGGAGAGGAGAGGGAGCGACAGGGAGAAGAAGAGGGAGGAGGGGGAGGGGAGAGAGGCAGGAGGGAGAGAGAGAGGCAGGAGGGAGGGGGGAGGGAGGGAGAGAGAGAAGGAGAGGGAAGGAGGAGAGAGACGGAGGGAGAGGGGAGAGAGAAGGAGAGGGAGGAAGGAGGGGAGAGAGGGAGGGAGAGGAGAGGGAGGAGGGAGGGGAAAGACGGAGAGAGAGAAGGAGAGGGGGGAGGGAGGGGAGACGGAGGAGGAGGAGAGGGAGGAAGAAGGGGAGAGAGACAGGGAGGAAGAAGGGGAGAGAGACAGGGAGGGAGAGGAGAGGGAAGAGAGGGAGATGGGTAGAAGATAGAAGGAGGAGGGAGACAGACTGAGGAAGAGAGAGAAGGAGAGGGAGGAGGGAGGGGAGAGAGGGAGGGAGGGGGAGGAGGGAGGGGAGAGGGCGGAGGGAAGGGAGAGAGGGAGGGAGAGGGAGGAAGGAGGGGAGAGGGTGGAGGGAGGGGGGAGGAGGGAGGGGAGAGGGTGGAGGGAGGGGGAGGAGGGAGGGGAGAGGGAGTGGGGAGAGAGACGGAGAGAGAGAAGGAGAGGGAGGAGGGAGGGGAGACAGAGAAGGAGAGGGAGGAGGGAGGGGAGACAGAGAGAAGGAGAGGGAGGAGGGAGGGGAGACAGAGAGAAGGAGAGGGAGGAGGGAGGGGAGACACAGAGGGAGGGGGAGAAGGAGAGGGAGGAAGGAGGAGAGAGTTCTGTTCCCTTGAAGCTGATCTCTTGGCCCCGACCTCTGGCCCCCTCTGACACCAACCCTGGACCAAGCACAGAAGTGAGAGTAAAGAAGGTTCTAGGAACTCACAATCAAACAGAACCACCCCCAGGCAAACCAGAGGCTTTCTTGAAGTGTGTGTGAGGGGTGAGGGTGGTGGGGGCTGGTGGTGTTGGAGGAGGACGTGCTGTGCCCTCACCCCTCCTGCACGACGCCCGAGACACCGATTGTCCTTCAGCGTGGACATCTGGTAGCCACAGCCCAGGCCCCTGGATGTGGGCAGAAAAACACATGAGAGAGAAACAGAGCGAGGAAGCAAAGGTGAGAACAGAGAGGACCCACCAGCGAGGCCAACATCCAAACGGTGGGAGTCCAGAAAGAGCCAGCAGAGAGGCGGAGGGCGCGGGGAAGGCAGGTGCAGGCAGTCTCTGGAGCCCGCATCGGGGCGGAGGAGCTGCTGCCAAGAGTGGGCTTGCACCAAAACTCGGCATCCCAGGACTTCAGGACGACGATTGCAGAGAACCCACAGACAAGAATCAGTACAAGGCAGATCCTGAAGATTTGCACTCAGGTTGCCTTTGGACGAGCAGCACGGGAGTCACAGGACAAAACAGCACCTGCAGAATCCAAAGGGTGACGCTCTCCGACCTGGAGTTCTGTGCCAGCCAGATGACCAGTCCAGGGTGGAGATGAAGACAGTTCCAGCACGCAGGGCAGCGGTTTTCCTGCAATGCGCCCCTTTCGGGAAGCTACTAGATCTATTCCATAGAAACAGGACAAACCAGAGAGCTGAAGAAATAAATTCCAGAAAATAAGAACCGGCTGGGAGCCGGGGAAGGGAACCCCAGAAGGACAATGATGGAGGTCCTGGCGGGCCGCAGAGGCTGTTTAATTTTATTGGAGGAATCCACCCTTTCCTTACCGTGTAGGGTTTTTGTCTTGCCTAAAATGTTTTCCCGGGCCGAGCGCAGTGGCTCATACCTGCAATCCCAACACTTTTGGAGGCTGAGGCAGGAGGATTGCTTGAGGCCAGGAATTTGAGACCAGCCTGGAGTTTGAGACCAGGAGTTTGAGACCAACAGTGAGACCGCCATCTCTACAAAAAAAAAAAAAAAAAAAAAAAAAAACGAATGAGCTGGACATAATGGTGCAAGCCTGTGGTCCCAGCTACTCAGGAGGCTGAGGTGGGAGCATGGCTTGATCCTGGGAGGTCGAGGCTGCGGTGAGCTATGATTGAGCCACTGCACCCCAACCTGGGTGACATCAAGAGACTCTGTCTCAAAAAACAAATGCTTTTCCTGCTTCCTGTCACCTAAATGATGAATGTCCCTGCCTTCCCATCAGGTTTTTAGCCGACTTGATTGACTTCTTTTACGCCGTTAGAGGCAGGAATCTGATTTCGCTGTTCATTTCCCAGTAGTGGTTTCTCTGGTTGGCGGCCGCCGTGTGAGGCAGGCCCTTGCTTGAGATGGGGGTGGGTTCCCTGGGCAGGGGGTTCCTGATGGTACCAGCCGGCCTCTCCCTGGAGCAGCTGCCCTAGGAAGTGCCAGGGGTGAACTGCTGCTGTGACACCGTCCCCCTCACAGATGGCCCCTGGTGGGAGTGAGGACCACAGGGCCCCTCAGCTGGCTACCCCCAGGCCACCTGTGGAGGCCGTCCCTCCTTGGGCTGGGGTCTGCACCCAGAGGCCTGTGACCATGAGCTCCTTCTTGCCACCCAGATGAGCTGGACAGCCCTGCGGGCCGCGTTCCCTGCCCTGAGCCCAGCACAGCTGCACCGGCTGCTGACTCACTACCAGCTGGCCTCGGCCATGGGCCCCATGAGCGCCTGGGAACCAGGGGCCCAGGACAGCCCCGAGGCCTTCAGGTCAGGTAAGCCCTGCCCCAGGGCAGGAGAGGGCTGGGGACTCGGTGGGAGACTCGCCCCGAGGCTGGAGGCAGCACGCTCTCATCCCATCTGAAGCGGGGTGTGGGGGACCTCTCTCCTGGGGACTTTCCGGGAGAAGCCTCCACCCGGAGGACCCCCCGCCCCGTCCCCAACCTGGGGATCCGGGGACCTCCTCAGTGGGGGAATCAAGGAGCTGAGAGTCCATGCCCAAGTTCCAAACTCCAGGCTTAGGTCCAAGGCCCCCTTGTTCTCTCATGGAGCCAGAGGATGGGGCCTCCCCCGTTGTATGGCTACCCAGGAAGGGAGCAATGGTGGTACACGGCCGTGGGGAAGCATCCCTGAGCCATGTATGTTCACACACATGCACACACATCCATACGGAGGGGTCTGTTTGCATATATATGTGTACATGCATGCATAGGGGTGTGTTTTATTTTATTTTATTATTTTTAATTTTATTTTTTGAGACAGAGTCTTGCTCTGCCATCCAGGCTGGAGTACAGTGGTGCAATCTCGGCTCACTGCAACCTCCGTCTCCCAGGTTCAAGTGATTCTCCTGCCTCAGTCTTCCAAGTAGCTGGGATTACAGATGCGTGCCACCATGCTTGGCTAATTTTTGTATTTTTGGTAAGGACAGGGTTTCACCATGTTGGCCAGGCTGCTCTCGAACTCCTGACCTAGGTGATTCGCCCACCTCGGCCTCCCAAAGTGCTGGGATTACACGCGTGAGCCACCGCCCCTGGCCAGGGGTGCATTTTAATGTGTAGATTATACACACATCTCCTTTCATTCGCATTATGTATAACACCTCAACAAAACAGTATGGGATGGCGGGAGGCACAGAGGCGATGGGGCCTTGGATGCCCTTCCGCAGCCGTGGAGAACATCTCTGAACAGGACCCCTGGCTCCACTTGACACCTTCTAAGTCCTCCCTCCGCATTGATTCATTTCTGTGGCCTGAATTCTGTGCTGGGAGCTAGGAGCTCAGTACGCATGCACTCTTCCACCGCCTGAAAGGCGCTCGTGTTCCTGGGGACAGAGACCAGCCCGCACACAGGCTGTTTGGGTCCCGCGATTCCTGCAGGGAGGCAGTCGGCTCCGGCCCTGGGAGCACCTGAGAGGAGCTTGCGTCCAGCTCAGCGGGGCTGGGGGAGCTCCAGTTACCTGGAGACACCATCAGAGACCAGCAGGGCAGAGACAGGCCCAGTGCAGAGCGGCTCAGTGGAGCTGGAGGGTTCCTGGCTACAAGGCCTTGTTCTCAGTCCTGAGCTGCTCGGACGTCATACTGGGTGGTCAGCGGGGATTCAGAAGGGATGAATCCTAGGGTGGGGCCAGTTACGGTGGCCAGGATCCCAGCCTCCTGTGTCCACGGGGCAGGGGACTCAGGGCTCAATCTGCTGGCCCCTGGGTTCCCACACCGTTGGGCGGGGTGGCCTGGCGAGGGAGGCAGCTTATCCTGTGGCCATCACGGACATCCTGTCTCCCCTGCAGAGGATGTCCTGGAGTCCTACGAAAACCCCCCACCCATCGTCCTGCCCAGCGAGGGCTTCCAGGTGGACTTGGAAACTGACTGCCTGGACGACAGCATCTACCAGCACCTGCTCTACATCCGCCACTTTCTATGGGGCCTGCAGAACAGAGCCAGCCCCGGCAGCCCTGGCAGTGGGGCCCCCCAGCCAGCATGCCCCGAGGTACCCGGGGAGGGGTCCCAGCCAACATGCCCCGAGGTGCCCGGGGAGGGGACTCAGCCAGCGTACCCTGAGGTGCCCGGGGAGGGGGCCCAGCCAGCGTGCTCCGAGGTGCCCGGGGAGGGGGCCCAGCCAGTGTGCTCCGAGGTACCCGGGGAGGACAGGAGAAGGGCTGGAAGCTGGGCTGGGGACAGCAGGCGGGAGCTCCGGGAACCCCGGGAGTCATGGCCCACCGCAGGCCGTGCTTCCGGGTGGTAGGGAAGCCCCTTTGCCTCTTGCGCATCTCAGGCTGCACAGGCTGCAGGAGTCCTTTTCTGAGCTCTGGCCCCGCAGCCTGGCGGCCCTTCTGCCTGCAGGCTGCCCAGTTGCCCGAGTGCTGTGCCCACCTGGCCACCCCTCCTCTGTCTGAGCTGTTACCCTTCCTCTCCCCAGGGTATGCACCACATGGTCCCTGACGGGCACCCGGAGGCCCCGAGCTGCCCCCTGGCTCCCAGGGACCCTGGCCCAGCAGCCTGGGAAGCCGCCCCGGAGCGCACTCTTCCCTTAAGGGGGGCTCCCTGGGCACAGGCACCCCCTGGAAGGCAACCCGGCCGTGGGGGCTCCCAGGCTGGCCCCCCGCACACGGACTCGTCCTGCTTGCTCACACCTCCCAGCACTCCACTCGGCCCTGAGCCTGGGGACCCCGACTGGCCAAAGTCCGGCGGCCCCTGTGGAAAAGCGCTCCCAGAGAGGCAGAGGAACGGACCCAGCGGCCTCCGGGGTGCAGCTCTGGAAGGTGAGGCCTGCCTGGTGCTCAGGCGGGAACCCACCCCAGACCCCGCACATCACCTTGATGGCCGGTCCCCTGGGATCATTCCACCCTTGGGGTCCTGGGTTTCAGTACCTGCCCCACAGACACCTGCATCCTGAGACGGGGCCAGATGGAGGACTCGGGGCAGCTCAGCCCCCAGCAGCTGGCCCACACGGTCACTCAGTCGCTGACACGTCTTGGGCAGATACTCACTGTGATCTGGGAGGGAGAGAGTCTAGAAAGTGGCTCAGAGTCACTCCTGCACTGGGCGGAGGAAGGGATGGCTGAGCCAGTGGAGAGGGTGTGCTGAGGGGAACCCAGGGGTCTTCAGGGAGGAGGTGGAGCTGGACCCCTCCGGGGAAGGGCCCGTGTGTGCCTGTGTGCTTGTGTGTGTGGATAGGTATGCTCACAGGTGCGTGGGTGTGCTGGTGCGTGTGTGCATGGGTGTGTGTGTGGATGTGCTTGTGTGTGTGCATCTCTGTGCATGGGTGTGTGTGCATGTGTGCATGGGCATGCTTGCACGTGTGTGCATGGCTGTGAGTATATGTGTGTGTGAGTATGTGTGCGCAGCTGGCCTAGGCTGGGGAGGGCATTGAGGGTGAGGCAGCACCAGCCGGCCCTGGCCTCGTGTGAGGGGCTTGGGTGTGCCCTGCAGGAGCGAAGTGTCCTGGGTGTGTGTGCAGAGTCAGAGTGTCCCCTGTGGCTTGGGGCCACCTGGCCGAGCTGGGTCCCAGGCAGGCCACCTGCTCAGGTGCACAGCTCATCTCTGACCCAAGTGTCCCCACGGCAGGATCGCCATTATGGAGAGGGCACCAGCTGGTGTCCCTCAGGGCAGGTGCTTGAGCTGGGCTGGGCTGGGGCCTGGAGCCTGGGTCTGGTCAGCGGTGGGAACCCTCAGGGTGCACATGGTCACATTTGGGTGTGGAGGGAGGAGGAGGAGGAAGAAGGGCAGAGATTGCTGAGGAGGCGACACAGAACTGCGTGGGGCCCTGGAGCCGGAAAACAGCCACCCCCAGAGGGGCGAGTGTCCTGGGACTGCCAGAGGCAGGGACTGAGGTGCTCCTTCAGGGCTGCCGGGGGCGGGGACTGAGGTGCTCTTTCAGGGAACATGGGGGTGTCGCCCACAGGCGAACCCCGACCCTAATGTCTAGGTTGCCGGTCACGTTCTGCCTGAACAGTGTCTCCTGGGAGCCACAGGAGGCCGTCCCGTCCCTGACCCCCTACAGAGGCAGCCAGGCCAGGACATCCCATTCCTCGTCCTGATTCCTGGCACTTCACTCCCACCCACCTTTCCTGGCCCCCACCCAGGAGACTCTGCAGCCCCTGCGGACGAGTCCCCTCCAGCCCCATCCAGCCGCAGCTCCAGCACCGAGGACTTCTGCTACGTCTTCATGGTGGAGCTGGAACGAGGCCCCTCCGGGCTGGGGATGGGCCTGATCGACGGGATGGTGAGTGGCCCAGGACCCCCGCCTCACCCCCATGCAGGCTGCCTGGCCCCTCCTGTTCATGCAAGCCTGGCCGCAGCTTGTGTGGCCACGTGGCTACAGGAAGGCCTCCAGGGAAGAGAGAGGGGTTGGCCCCTGCAGCTGGGACGGAGGACCTGGCCTGTCCAACGGCCATGCCCCCTGGGCCTGCTGTCTCTTGCCTCTGTCCTCAAGCCTTTTGGGGTCTGTCCTGGGCCAGTGGGGACAGTGGTGTCCACTGCTTTTCTGGAGGGACACATGAAACCATGAGTGGGCCTGGCTGGATGCCAGGCGGGGGCCTGTAGGTGCCAAGGGAGGGGCTGCGGTGGTCCTTGCTGGGGACAGCGAGAGTCGGGCCTGCGGAGCTCTGAGGCCTCTGCTTGTCCTCAGCACACGCGCCTGGGCGCCCCCGGGCTCTACATCCAGACCTTGCTCCCAGGCAGCCCCGCAGCGGCCGACGGGCGCCTGTCGCTGGGGGACCGTATCCTGGAGGTGAACGGCAGCAGCCTCCTGGGCCTCGGCTACCTGAGGTACCCCCACCGCATGCATGCCCGGCCCCTGCTCAGGGGAGGGGACCTGGGGTAAAGGAGAGGCCCGGCTGCACCCTGCGGGGCTCCCCTGGTGCCCTCCTGCCCACCCCCACCTCTGGCATGGATTTCAGAGCCGTGGACCTGATCCGTCACGGTGGGAAGAAGATGCGGTTCCTGGTCGCCAAGTCTGATGTGGAAACAGCCAAGAAGATCCATTTCCGCACGCCCCCTCTCTAGGGGGGCTGCGAGGACACCCCCACAGGCCCGGCGCCCGGTCCCACCTGGTGACACTGGGCTTCCTCCCGCCTTCATCCCTGTTTTGTAACTGACCAAGTCGGGTCCCGGGTGGGGAGCCTCACCCTGGGTACACGCCTGTTGATAACATGCATCTCAGTGTAGGTTTTATTTATATGGCAGATGACGTGAAGTTGTGATGTTTGTGACAGAGCTTTTATGTTTAAAGACTTTAATGGAGAAGTACGGTTCAATAAACTATTTTTCCCGTTCTTAGAGGGTGACCTGCTGGGGTCTCATCTCGGGCAGCAGGCATGGGCCACTCGGAGGGGCTGCAGGGGCTCCCCATGGCCTCTGCCTGTCACTGGCACGGGAGAATGCAGTGACAGCTGTCATCGGGATCATCTGAACTGACTCTCCCTGCCCCCACCCCGCCCAGACACAGGGCACTGCAGGAAGCAGCTCCAGCAGCCCCTCCCAGCTGAAGCAGGGACCAGACCTGGCAGAGGATGCTGGACTTCTGATCCTGCCGCTCAGCACGGCCCCAGAGAAAGGTCTAGACACCCAGGGGTTGGAAAGTGGATGGGCCTGATGGTCTCTGAAGCGCCGAGCCCACCCTGGGCCCTGCCTCCTCTCCCAGGACTCCTGCTCCCTCCGGAGTTCCTCTCCCCTACTAAAGCCACCAGCTTGGCCTTGATACCCAGCTGGCGGCCCCAGGCCCTTAACCCTCACCAGCATCCCCCTGGCCGCCGGCCCTAACCCGGGCAGGAGGCTGGCATCCCTCTCCACCAGCCAGCTGACCGTGTGCAGGACCAGGGCAGAGCCCTGCTGGCCTCGCAGTGACAGTGCGGGTCGCTGGGCATGTTCAGCAGGGTCAGCAGCTCCATGGAATGGGTGCGGGTGGCTTCCGCGCCCTCCTCGCTGTGGTGGAACTGGTGGCCCAGGGTCATCTTTGATAGCAACAGAGAAACCCTGGGGAAGAGGGTCCTGGCCAGTCAGTTGCAGATGCGCCCCTCACGGGGACAGAGGTCCGCGCGGGGTCCGCAGCTCGGTGTCCTGGGTCCGTCCCAGGCCCTGGGCCTCGTGCAGCTCCACGCTGCCCCCTGGTGTGCGCTACGGTGAGGTGCAGCGCGTCCGCCCCGCGCCCTCTGCCGACCCGCAGTTCTGCATGCGGCTCCGCATTGCGCCTGGCTCCAAAAGGCGACCACTGCCAGGTTCCCAAAATACTGGATAAAATATATATATATATATATAATGTGTTTGTGTATATATTTAAGATATTATATGTATAATATATGAATATATGAATATATATTATATGTATAATATGAATATATTTATATTTAATATATTAATATATTTTATAATTTTTTTATATTATATAAAATATAAATATTTAATTTTTTTTATGAGCCGGAGTCTCGCTCTGTCACCCAGGCTGGAGTGCAGTGGCATGATCTCAGCTCACTGCACCCTCCACCTCCCAGGTTCAAGCAATTCTCTCGACTCAGTCTCCTGAGTAGCTGGGATTACAGGCACCCGCTACCACGCTTGGCCAATTTAGGACTTTTAGTAGAGACGGGGTTTCAGCATGTTGGCCAGGCTGATTTCAAACTGACATCAAGTGATCTGCCCGCCTTGACCTCCCAAGGTGCAGGGATTACAGGCATGGGATTGCTGTGCCTGGCCTTGTTCTCTTTCTTTTCCTAGAATTCTCACAACGTGTCTGTTAGCACTGCTGAGAATGTCTCACAGCTCTGGACGATCTGCATTTCTGGACCTGGTGCAGATCCCAGGAGCCTGGACTCTGATTTGATGCCTTATGGTGGAAGGGGGTTGAGTGCATTTTTTATGTGGGAGGGGTGTGGACTGTAGTGGCCAGAGAAAAGACAGTGGCAAGGTATTTCCAAAGGTGGCCACCAACAGTTCCTCCCACAAAGGGGGCTTATCTCTTCTTCCCTGCAATATTCTCCGGCCTTCTGACTTGTTCCGAACAACAGGATGCAGCATAAGTGATATTCTGGGACCTTCCAAGCCAGACTCAAGGACCTTTGGTTTCTATTTTCATGCTCCTGGAACTCAACATCCATGGAAAGAAGCTCTTGGCATCAACCCAAGGAAGGGAGGCCCCGTGGAGTCGGGGGGGCCCAGCCAGCCCCTGGCTGCTGAAGCACCCAGCTGAGGTACAGGACTTGTGAGGGCCGCCACTGTGGCTGTTCTGGCCTTGCCGAGCATCTAGGCGAATGCAGTCCCACCAGTGATCCCAGGGACACCACGTGGAACAGAACGACTTCTCAGCTGGGCCCCAGACAATCCACAACACTGTGAAAGGTAACACTTCTTATGGGTGTTTTGGTTTGTTTGTTTGTTTGTTTGATGGAGTTTCACTCTTGTCACTCAGGCTGAAGTGCAGTGGTGCAATACGGCTCACTGCAATCTCCGCCTCCCAGGTTCAAGTGATTCTCCTGCCTCAGCCTCCTGACTGGGATTACAGGCACCTGCCACCACACCCAGCTGATTTTTGTATTTTTCGTAGAGACCAGGTTTCACCATGGTGGCCAGGCTAGTCTCAGAACTCCTGACCTCAGGTGATCTGCCCGCCTTGGCCTCCCAAAGTGCTGGGATGACAGGCGTGAGCCACCGCGCCCAGCCTGTTTTTGTGTTTTAAAAGCATTTTATTTTGACATAATTATAGATCCAAAGGAAGCTGCAAAAATAGCAGAGTCCCGTGTACCTCCACCAGCTTCTCCCACTGCCGCACGGCAGCAAAACCTGAAAACCAACATTGACTTGTTACTATTAATATACCAGTTACGCTTTGTACATATTCAGTTGTCACCACTTTTTAAAATGAAATTCACATACAGTTAACTATTTAAAGTGTATAATTCAATGGCAAGTAGCACATTCACAGTGTTATGCAACTATCGCCACTGTCTAGTTTTGTCACCTCCAAAGGGGAAAACATGGACACTAAGCAGGCCCTCCCCATTCCCTTCTGCCCCTAGGCCCTGGCAACCACAAACCCACTTTCTGCCTCTGTGGCTACACCTCTTGTGGATATTTCATGTAAGTGTTATCAGAAAGGGGTCCTGATCCAGACCCCAAGAGAAGGTTCTTGAACCTCGAGCAAGGAAAAATTCAGGGCAAGTCCATAAAGTGAAAGCGAGTTTATTAAGAAAGTAAAGAAACAGGCCAGGCACGGTGGCTCATGCCTGTAATCCCAGCACTTTGGGAGGCCGAGGCGGGTGGATCACGAGGTCAGGAGATCGAGACCATCCTGGCTAACACAGTGAAACCCCGTCTCTACTAAAAATGCAAAAAAGTAGCCGGGCGTGGTGGCGGGCGCCTGTGGACCCAGCTACTCGGGAGGCTGAGGCAGGAGAATGGCATGAACCTGCGAGGGAGAGCTTGCAGTGAGCCAAGATCGTGCCACTGCACTCCAGCCTGGGCAATAGAGCAAGACTCTGTCTCAAAAAAAAAAAAAAAAGTAAAGGCCAGGCGCAACGGTTCATGCCTATAATCCCAGCATATTGGGAGACTGAGGTGGGTGGATCACGTGAAGTCAGGAGTTCGAGACCAGCCTGACCAACATGGTGAAACCCCGTCTCTACTAAAAATACAAAAATTAACTGGGTGGGCCAGGCGCGGTGGCTCACGCCTGTAATCCCAGCACTTTGGGAGGCCAAGGCGGGTGGATCACCCGAGGTCAGGAGTTTGAGACCAGCCTGGCCAACATGGTGAAACCTTGTCTCTACTAAAAATACAAAAAATAGCTGGGCATGGTGGCAAGCGCCTGTAATCCCAGCTACTCGGGAGGCTGAGGCAGGAGAATCACTTGAACCTGGGAGGCGGAGGTTGCAGTGAGCTGAGATTGCGCCATTGTACTCCATCCAGCCCAGGTAACAGACAAAGACTGTCTCAAAAATAAAAAAAAAAATAATAAATTAGCTGGGGGTGGTGGCGCACACCTGTAATCCCAGCTACTCAGGAGGCTGAGGCAGGAGAATCGCTTGAATCCAGGAGGTGGAGGGTGCAGTGAGCCGAGAGGGCATCATTGCACTCCAGCCTGGGCAACACAGAGCAAGACTCTGTCTCAAAAAAAAAAAAAAAAAAAAAAAAAGTTCACTCCAAAGGCAGAGCAGCAGCATGAGCTGCTAGACTGAGTATACTTAGAGTTATTTCTTGATTATATGCTAAACAAGGGGTGATTATTCATGAGTTTTCTAGGAAAGGGATGAAGAGTTCCTGGAACTGAGGGTCCTTCCCCTTTTTAGACTACATAGGGTAACTTCCTGACGTTGCCGTGGCATTTGGAAACTCACTGCGCTGGTGGGAGTGTCTTTTAGCATGCTAATGCATTATAATTAGCAACTAATGAGCAGTGAGGATGACTAGATAACTGTCGTTGCTGTCTTGGTTTTGGCCAGCTTCTCTACAGCATCCTATTTTATCAGGAGTCTCTTTGGGACCTGTATCTTGAACCTGTACCTTGTGCTCACCTCCTGTCTCATCCCGTGACTAAGAATGCCTGTCCTCCTGGGAATGCAGCCCCGCAGGTCTTGGCCTTGTTTTTACCCAGCCCCTATTCAAGATGCAGTTGCTCTGGCTCCCACGCCTCTGACATGAGTCATGCAGTATGTGGCCTTGGGTCTGGATTCTTTTGTGTCTGGAATTGGTGGGTTCTTGGTCTCACTGACTTCAAGAATGAAGCCGTGGACCCTCGTGGTGAGTGTTACAGTTCTTAAAGGCGGCGTGTCCGGAGTTTGTTCTCTCTGATGTTCGGATGTGTTCGGAGTTTCTTCCTTCTGGTGGGCTCGTGGTCTCGGTGACTTAGGAGTGAAGCTGCGGACCTTTGCGGTGAGCGTTACAGCTCTTAAGGCAGCGCATCTGGAGTTGTTCGTTCTTCCCGGTGGGTTTGTGGTCTCGCTGGCTTTAGGAGTGAAGCTGCAGACCTTTGCGGTGAGTGTTACAGCTCATAAAGGCAGTGTGGACCCAGAGAGTGAGCAGCAGCAAGATATATTGCAAAGAGCAAAAGAACAAAGTTTCCACAGTGTGGAAGGGGACCCGAGCAGGTTGCCACTGCTGGCTCGGGCAGCCTGCTTTTATTCTCTTATCTGGCCCCACCCACATCCTGCTGATTGGTCCATTTTACAGAGAGCTGAGTGGTCTGTTTCAACAGGGTGCTGATTGGTGCGTTTACAATCCCTGAGCTAGATACAAAGGTTCTCTACCTCCCCACTAGATTAGCTAGATGCAGTGTGTCCACACAAAGGTTCTCCAAGTCCCCACCAGATTAGCTACATACAGTGTCGACTGGTGCATTCACAAACCCTGAGCTAGACACAGGGTGCTGATTAGTGTGTTTACAAACCTTGAGCTAGATACAGAGTGCCGATTAGTGTATTTACAATCCCTCAGCTAGACATAAAGGTTCTCCAAGTCCCCACCAGACTCAGGAGCCCAGCTAGCTTCACCCACTGGATACTGCACTGGCCGCAGGTGGAGCTGCCTGCCAGTCCTGTGCCCTGTGCCCACAGTCCTCAGCCCTTGGGTGGTTGATGGGACTGGGCGCCATGGAGCAGGGGGCAGCGCTCGTTGGGGAGGCTAGGGCTGCACAGGAGCCCACGGAGGGGTTGGAGGGGAGGCTTAGGCATGGCGGGCTGCAGGTCCTGAGCCCTGCACCGTGGGAAGGCAACTAAGGCCCGGTGACAAATCCAGCACAGCAGCTGCTGGCCCAGGTGCTAAGCCCCTCACTGCCCCGGGCAGTGGGGCCAGCCGGCTGCTCCCAGTATGCGGCTCACAGAGCCCAAGCCCACCCGGAACTCGCGCTGGCCCGCAAGCACCGCACGCAGCCCTGGTTCCCGCCCGCGCCTCTCCCTCCACACCTCCCTGCAAGCTGAGGGAGCCGGCTCTGGCCTTGGCCAGCCCAGAAAGGGGCTCCCACAGTGCAGCAGCGGGCTGAAGGGCTCCTCAAAGTGCCGCCAAAGTGGGAGCTCAGGCAGGGGAGGCGCTGAGAGCAAGCGAGGGTTGTGAGGACTGCCAGCACGCTGTCACCTCTCACTTTCACTTAGCATATAATGTTTCTAAGGTTCATCATCTTTTCTGTAAATCTGAAACTATTCTAAAATTTCAAAGTTTATTTTAAAAAAAAGTTGACAGCTGGTGAGCTTTGCCCTTTTCCCAGCTGCCTCCTGGAGGCCACCTGGAGGCCGATCCTCCCTGGGCTGGGTCGTGCCCTCCGAGGCCCTGTGGCCATGAGCTCCTTCCTGTCACTTGGATGAGCGGGACAGCCCTTCAAGTCACACTCCCCGTCCTAAGCCAGGTGCAGCTGCAGGGCTGCGGACTTAGCACCAGCTGGCCTGAGCGGTGGCCCCACGAGTGCCTGGGAGCTGGGAGCCATGACACCCCTGACACCTTCCGGTCAGGGAAGCCCCGACCCAGGGCAGGAGGGGAGCTGGGGACTCAGTGGGAGACTCATTCCGAGGCTAGGGGCAGCCCCAAGCTCTCTGAGCTTCAGGATGAGCCCAGCAGCGCCCCCACACCCCCTGCTGCAGGCGGGGTCGTGCATTGCACAGGGAAGCAATCCCAAGACCCGCGCACATGCATGCACGTGTGCATGCACGCCTTGGTGTGCACAGTTCTACACATGTGCTGCTGTGTTTCCACGTGGAAACACAAACACAGTGCTGCCGACGGAAGCGCCTGCCAGCACCAGCCTTTCCTGCGGCCCCGGCTCAGCGGCCCTGGGCTGTCCTCGCAGGCTGCGGGGGACACCACCTGCCCTGGAGCTCGGAACGCGACCCCAGGCCCAGGCTGTGGGGCAGGTGAGCGCTTCCTGGGCTGGAACCTGGCGGTGAGGACCTGGCGGTTTGGCTCGGGCGTCTGGGGAGCTCCTGAGCCCACACGGTGTCCCCTGCTCCGCTCCTTGCGCGTCACTCGCCTCCTCCGTAGTTCTGAGGCTGGGCGAGGGGCAGGACCCTGCAGTTGCCTTCAGCGTGTGGTTGCTTAGCCGCGGAGCCATGGGGGATTGGGCGCGGGGCCAGAACAAAAGAGAGGACTGGGGGCGGAGCCAGGGGGGGAGGGGGGAGAGCCTGGGGGTGGGGCGCGAGGCTCGCAGGGCGGCAGCGCCCATCCCAGGCACCGGGCGGAACGTGGGACACAGCTGTGCCTCGGTGGCCTGGCAGGAAGGAGCACAGGGCCCAGGAAGGTGGCGGGGCTGGGGCCGCACACCCAGACACCTCCCATTCGCGTGAATCCAGTGCTCTGAGCTCCACTCAGGTGGCACAGGTGGCTTCCTGGGGCCCTCCCTCCGAATGGCCAGAGGCCGTAGCCTGCACAGGCAATGGCGCTTGCAGCCCTCCCCCGGACTCCTCCCTCCTTCCCCCCTCCCCTCCCCCTCCCTCCCCCTCCCTCCCTCCTCCCTCCCTCCCTCCTCCCTCCCTCCTCCTTCCTCCCTCCCTCCCTCCTCCCCTCCCTCCTTCCTCCCTCCCTCCTCCCTCCCTCCCTCCTCCCTCCCTCCCTCCCTCCCTCCCTCCTTCCCTCCCTCCTCCCTCCCTCCTCCCTCCTCCTCCCTCCCCTCCCTCCTCCCTCCTTCCCTCCTCCTCCTCCCTCCCTCCTTCCCTCCCTCCCTCCCTCCTTCCCTCCCTCCTCCCTCCCTCCTTCCCTCCTCCTCCTCCTCCCTCCTCTCCTCCCTCCTTCCTCCCTCCTCCTCCCTCCCCTCCTTCCTCCCTCCCTCCTTCCCTCCCTCCCCTCCCTCCTTCCTCCTCCCTCCCTCCTCCCTCCTCCCCTCCTCCTCCTCCCTCCTCCCTCCTCCCCTCCCTCCTTCCCTCCTCCTCCCTCCTTCCCTCCTCCTCCCTTCCTTCCTCCCTCCTCCTCCCTCCTTCCTCCCTCCCTCCTTCCTCCCTCCCTCCCTCCTTCCTTCCTCCCTCCCTCCTTCCTCCCTCCTTCCTTCATCTTCAGGCTATTCAAGGGCATCAAAAGGGGCACTGACCAAGCGCACCACCCAGCGCAGTGACCACCTGCGGGAACTCGTGCCGCTGCCTTCTGGGCTGTGCACAAATGACTTGGTTTCTGTAGCAGCAGTGGCGTGCCGGGCTGAGCCTCCAGGACTGGCAGCAGCTGCAGGGGCTCCCAACCCTGGCCTTCTCCCCAGGGTGCAGGGCAGGTAATGGAACTGATCGCGCAGTCTTCACACAGACGCTTATTAAAGGAGATTTATTTTTACTGCAGCTCTTCCTGCCCCTAAACTGTCCAAAAACAAAGACTAGGAAACAGACCCAGCAGCCTCCACCCAGGCCAGCCACAGGGCCTTAGCCTCCAGAGCTGCTCCATGGCTCCCCTCAGCTCAGCTGTGTTGAGCAGGGGACCAGCCCTGCGTGTCTCTGAGGGTGCCAAGCCTCTCCCAGGACTCCCGCGCCCTCCTGAGTTCGTCTCTATCACTAAAGCTGTCAGCCTGGCCTCAGTAGCAAGCTGGCGGCCCCAGGCTCTTAATCTGCACCGGCGTCCCTGGCCACTGTCCCTTCACCCTGGCAGGAGGCCAGCCTCCCTCTCCACCAGCCGGCTGACCGTGCGCAGGGCCAGGGGCAGGGCCGTGTTGGCATCACGGTGATAGCGGGGGCTGCACACCTCCGTGCTGGGTGTGAGCACAAACTGGGCCACGCTGGGCATCTTCAGCAGGGTCAGCAGCTCTGTGGCCCGGGTACGGATGGCTTCTGCGCCCTCCTCGCTGTGCATGGAGCTGGTAGCTGGACTCTGAGCCAGGGTCCTCATCTTTGACAGCAACAGAGAGGCCCTGGGGAAAGAAGGTCCCTACCATCAGCTGCAGATGCTCCCCTCCCAGGACAGGGTCCATGTGGAGGGGCCAGGCTGTGAAGCGCCCAGCAGAGTGGCTTTAGCTTATCAGGGCCCACCCCAGCCCAGCCAGCTGGGCCCACCCAGGACCTGCGCTGCTGCGACCATTTCACAATATCTGGACGGGAAGACCTCAGAAGCCACATCTCTTCCCTGGGAAAGCCAGAAGGCTTCTCTCCCTCCCCGACCAGGCACCTGGGGATCAGGTCTTGGCTCCGGGAGGCCAGCTTCGTCAGCGTGGTCATCAGCACGGTGACCACCTGGGGGGGACACCTGGGCAGGGCAGCAGAGGGGCGGCACTGGGTGATCTCGAATAGCAGGGCCTCCAGGGCTTCGAAGAACTTGTTGATCTGCTCCACAGTGCACCTCCGATCGTAGGTCACCGACAGGTACTCGCCGACGGCCCACACCTAGGCCCGGGGACAGAGATTCAGCCCCGACCCAGGCCTCCTGGGTCAGGAGCGGCTGGGGGAGGCCAACACCTGCCTTACCACGCTGGTGACGAGGCTCGCCCTGCTGCAGAGACCGTTCACACTGCCCAGGAACTCCAGCAGGTCTCTCGCCAGCTCCACCACCAGGGAGGGCTTCAGCGTACACAGGGCCAGGAACTGGGAACTCAGCACACTGCCCAGAGAGCTGGGTCCATGCCTGCTCTGGGCAGACCTCTGACCCCATCCCCACGCCCACTCCGTGCAGCCCTCTCACCCTGTCCCCAGGCCTGTTCTGTGCAGACCTCTGACCCCATCCCCACCCCAGCCATCCCATTCAGGCCAAAGGCCTGGAGGGACCCGGGAAGCATCTGAGTGGCAAGTGTATGCTGCATGCTCAGATAGGGGGACACAGATGACTGCCACCCAGAGGAACTGTTCTGAGAAGGCTGGCACTGGCGCTGGCCTCAGGCCTGGGCTGAGAGTGGAACCAGGATGGGCCTGCATGCATCAGGCCTTTGGAGAGAAGCACCCCAGGGGACAGGATGTGGAAGAGGGGCACGAGCCAACCCTGAAGATGACAGGCTTGGCAGAGGGAAGGACAGGGGAATGTTCTTGAAAGGCAGAGAGGAAGCGCCCGGGGCTGGGTGTGGGGCTGTAGGTGGAGGTGGCAGGGTCTGAGGCTGCTGAGGGCCCAGCTAGGGGTGGAGCTGAAGCCACTGAAGGAGAAGAAGAGGGGGAAGGGGAGGGGTCCAGGAGGCACCTGCCCAGGGCTGTGGCAGGGGCACAGGAGGGACCCACCTGTGCACACGGGTTGCGTACCCTGGGGCCGGGTAGAGTGAGTCGCTTCTGCCCAGGAGCAGCAGTGCCAGCTGGTTGATCAGGGCCCCGTCAGCCACCTGGGGGTCAGGAGTGGGAGACATGCTCAGCCCCACCCCCACTGCAGGCCCTAAGGTTGGGGGTGAAGCCATGGTGAGGGCTGGGGGGCAGCTGAGGGGCTGGAGACTCGTCCACTGCCTTCCCCAACACCCAGGGATACAGAGACTCAGCTGGCAGCATCTGGGCACAGGGAGGGAAGCCCTGGGCCGACCCGGGTGCCCCCGGCAGAGGTGTCGCTTCTGTTCCGCGGCTCCTCTGCCAACTCCCGCTCTGCAAGGCCAGGGACACATCTTGCTCAGCCAAGGGTGCGCGCAGGCAACACCCAGCCCCCTGCCGGCCTGCCCACCTCCTGGACTCTCCTGCACTGGCAGCCGGCTTGTAGAGCTCCCCGAGGTGGAAGCAGCAACGGTGGGGGGATGGGGGGCACCAGCCTGTGGGAGCCTTTATTTTGGCCTCAGATGCAGATACTGAATTATCAGGGGCAGCAGGGGGACAAACTGCTCCGGCCCCAGCTGTGCCGCCAGCGCCCAGGCCACTCACTTGCCCTGTCCTGGGGACGGGAGACAGGGCCTGCTGGGGCAGGGGGATGGAGCCTGCTGGGATGGGGGACAGGGCCTGCCGGGGTTGTGGCATGTGCAGCCCTGTGCCTCCCTGACCCTCAGCCGGCAGGTGTGGTGGGACGAGCGTTCTGCAGAGCTTGGGGGGACCCCACAGTGCTGGCTCTGGCCTGCCCCTTGGTTGTGAGGCCCGTGGGAATCGGGGGGCCCAGGCGGCGAGCTCACCTGGGTCACTGCTGAGAAAAATGCCTGCAGCAGCGTGGGCACGGCCTCGGCACACTGGGCCACGCGGGCACAGCTGGCCATGGGCTGCAGCAGCTGGTGGAGCAGCGCCAACCTGAGGACACAGCATGGCTGTAAGTGCCGCCCACTCCCCTACCTATTGACTGCAGGCCAGGGCCAGACACTAGGGCCACTGCTCCCTCCTGCACAGCTGAGCCCACTCCCATCCTCGTTCATCGCCTCTCAGGACCTCCTGCTCCCTTGGGTTTGGGGAGACCCCTGGCGTCAGCGCACCTGGGACAGTAGAGCCGTCGGGACAAAGGCTGGCATGGGCCGAGGGCAGGAGGCCTGTGGGCCGGTCCCAGGCCTCCTGCTTCCTGGGCTCAGGCTCAGTTTGTCCATCTGCAAAATGGAGCACCCCCAGGGCCGACCCCCAGGCTTATCAGGGTTGATGTGGGCAGCAGAGAGAGCTGAGACCAGGCCCTGCACCCGGCAGACCCATGTTGCAGAAGCAGGGCCTCTATAATGGTGATGACGGTTGCCCCCCAGGGTGGGGATGCAGCCTTGTCTGGGGCACAAAGCCTCAGTCCAGGGCCCAGCAGCGAGCCCCATCCCAGTGGCTGTGGCCTGGCTCTCTCAGCCCCTGGTGGCCCCCTGGCCCGAGGGCCCCCTACCTCTCAGTGGCGCCGCTGGCCTTGGGGCGCAGCAGGTATTGGAAAAGACCCTGGAACTGCGGGTCCCGGAAGGCCTCCAGGCAGCTGGGGGCCCTGAGAGAGGTGTCCCAGAGCGGCCTCTCGGATGGAGCTGGTGATGACCTGCGTGGACAGACGCCCAAGGCCGGGTTGGGATGCGGCCCATGCCCTCAAGGGCACCCCCGTCAGGGAGACACATGGCAGATGTCCCTAACATCACAGCACCTCGGGTGCCGGGAAGGGCTTGGCATGGGAGGCTCCAGGCCTGGGCGTGAAGGCAGGTGAGGAACTCCAGGGCGCACGGGCTGCCCTTGGCGAGTGGCCAAGGGTGACAGACACGCCCTGTCCCAGAAGTGGCTTTACAGGGGAGGACTGGTCAGGTGTTGGGGAGGAAGGAGGGTCCCCAGTGTAGGGGTCAGGAGAAGTGAGGAGGGGGCCCAGTGTGTGGAACCAGCTGGCTGGGAGAGGCAGCGCCGGCAGAGGGTGAGGGGCCCACCTGAGCTGCAGGTCCAGCACTGCCGTCAAGCAGGGCAGGTCCAGCAGCGCATGCAGCATCTCCAGGGCTGTGCCAGCGTCCACCAGGGCCGGGAGGAGCGCCACAAACTCGGAGGTGAGGGGTGGGCTGTTCCAGGCCAGGAACTGTGGGCACAGCACAGCGGTTCAGACAGGGCTCAGAACTGTGGAGCAGGCGGCAGAGGGAGCAGCCGGCTAGGGCCCTACAGCTGTCCCAGACCTGCAGTCCCCAGGAGGGCTTCTACATTTGCCTCCTCCTGCTTTTTGTTTTTTTTTGAGACAGGATCTTGCTCTGTTGCCCAGGCTGGAGTGCAGTGGTGCAATCATAGCTCACTGCAGCCACAACCTCCCAGGCTCAAGTGATCCTCCCACCTCAGCCTCCTGAGCAGCTGAGACTACAGGCACACACCACCATGTGAGGCTGTTTATTTTTTGTAGAGAAGAGGTCTCCCTGTGTTGCCCAGGCTGATCTTGAACTCCTGGCCTCAAGATCCTCCTGCCTTGGCCTCCCAAGGTGCTGGGATTACAGGCGTGAGCCACCGCCCCCAGCCTTTATCTACTTTCGTACCAACAGGTCAATAATTTTCCACTGTCCTGGTTTTTCTCTAGGAAGAGGATTCCCCACCTCGGTTGAAAAGACCTTACAGCGAGGCGAGGCTGCAAAAGACACTTCAAAAGCAAATGACACCAGGCCGGGTACGGTGGCTCATGCCTGTAATCCTGGCACTTTGGGAGGCCAAGGCGGGAGGATCATCTGAGGTCAGGAGTTCGAGACCAGCCTGGCCAACATGGTGAAACCCCATCTCTACTAAAAATACCAAAAATTAGCTGGACGTGGTGATGGACACCTGTAATCTCAACTACTCAGGAGGCTGAGGCAGGAGAATCGCTTGAACCCAGGAGGCGGGAGTTGCAGTGAGCTGAGACTGCGCCACTGCACTCCAGCCTAGGTGACGGGAGACTCCATCTCGAAAAAAAAAGGCAAATGGCACCCAAGTGCCCAAGGCACCAGGCAGGGCTCCTGGGGGAGGGATCCTACCAGCTGGCAGTCCTGCCCCAGTGCTGTGAAAACAAACTCGCCACCTTGTGTCACTCCCCCCTCCCCAAAACACCCACAAGGGAGTTCGTGGATGGCACCGTTGATCACGTGACGCTGCAGGGGCACCCCGGATCCCCACCTCACCCTGCACCCCGCATTCTAGGCCTGAGACTCTCAGGGCTCTATGCTCAGCCAGGACTCGCCCTGAACCTGCTGGAAAGAGGGGAGGAGCCCCAGGGATTTATGCCCCTACCCTGGCACCCAGGGATGCCCAAATATACCTTAAAGAGGTTGGGGAAGCACAATCTGAGAGTGCCGAGGTGCCTGCCGAACAGGTGGAGGTTGTCCCTGCAGAATTGGATGAACTCAAAGGCCAGCATGGGGCTGTGGAACTGCTCCGACGGGATCCTAGTGAACAGGTGCTGGTAGACGGCTTCTGAGTCCACTGCAGCCGCCTCCCCTGCAAGACCAGGGCCCGTCAGGGCACACGTCCGCCGGACGCACGCGTCTTGACCTCGTCCTGGCTGTGCTTCTGTGGCTGGTTAGGGGCCCTGAGTCTCAGGCCTGCTCTCCAGGACACCAAGGGCTCCGAGGCGTCCTACACTGGGACGCTGGGGAAGCGGCACTCAGTCTCCCTCGCCCGGGGACACGGCCAGCTTGTGAGTCACACAAACTATGGCACATTCTTTGGAAGGTGCTGGTTCCTAGACTTTCAGGTTTCCTGGGCTAGGGACACAGCAAAAAGAGTTTCTATTTCTCCATTTAAAAGTTTAAAAATTACCAACATCTAGCACAGCGATCCATCAAAAAGAAATATCAGCTGGGCACGGTGGCTCATGCCCGTAATCCCAGCACTTTGGGAGGCCAAGGCAGGAGGATCGCTTGAGGCCACGAGTTCCAGACCAGCCTGGGCAACACAGCAAGACCCCTGTCTCTATTCAATCAAAAAAAAAAAAGGGGGGAAGAAGAAATTCCATCCTAAAACTAAAGGCAGGGGCAGAGCCCCGAGTCAGCGTCACCCCACCCTGGGCTCACCGTGGCTCAGGAAGAAGTGGGCGAGGGGCAGCAGCACCCTCACAGAGGTCGGGTCCCCACACACCCGCCCGTGCAGGGCCTTCAGGCAGGAGAGACTTCGGTACAGGAAGGACGGGTCCTGCCGGCACAGCACATCCAGCACCAGCACAGCCTCCACCAGGCACTGTGGGACACGGACCACGTCAAATGGGCCGAGTCACCGCCTCCCGTCCCCAGGTTCCCAGCCACTTACAGCTTTCTGCAGGTCGGAGTCCCCCTTCCTCAGGGCTCCTGGAAGGAGGGGAAAAAGTCAGCCGGCTCTGTCTCAGCCTCCGAGCGGCCCAATGAGGGTGCAGCTTGTGCTCTGGAAGCTCCAGGCCAGGACCGGGAGCAGGGGAGTGGGACAGGCCCCCAGGAGGACATGAGTGGGACTGAGGTGAGGGGCCCATGCGGGACAGGGCCGGGCTGGGGGCTGGGGTGGAGCCTGAAGAACACTTGGGGCTGACCCCAGAAGCAAAAATGCCCCTGCTCCAAACCGGCTACCCAGGGACCCCCTCTGTAGAGCAGCAGCTCAGGGAAGCTGTGCTGGCCTCAGGTCGCCTTTCGGAGCAGGTGGGTCGAGCCCAGGGGAGGCCAGTGCCCTGGGTGGGGGGCTCACGTCGGTTACTCTGCTCAATGAGACGCTGGCAGTACTCGAAGGCCACCTCCCGAAGCCGCTCCCGGGGCGGCAGCAGGCGGCCGGCAGAGGAGGAGGTGGCAGAGATCACCGACAGCGTGGAGCCCTCCTGCTCTGACCTGTCATCTGCGGGAGGTGGGAACGCTCAGCAGGCTGACGTGTGGCTCCCGGGCTGGGACATGCCCGCTGCCCTGCTTGGAAGGGCAGGAGGAGAGCACAGGCTGCAGCCCCTCCCAGGGGGCGTGAGACGTCACTGTCTCGGGACATGCACCCACCCGGCAGCTGCCCCATCACGGCCGCCCTTCAGGGTGGCTGAGACTTCTTCCCCAACAAGTCCACAGAGCAGCTGGGAGGAGCTCAGTGGCGTCACTCCAACAACCTGAAGGGCGCCTGCCTTAAATGGCAACTGTCACTTCTGCACAGTGCGTGAGGGTCACGAGGTGTCCAGAGGATCCCTGGTGCTGACCCTGGACCTCGATACTGGCTGGGGGTGCTCTCAGCCTAGCTCCAGGTCAGCAGCGTCTTGCCCAGCCCCGACCTCTGCTGCGTCCTGGGCACACCTGAGTCCCCCCTGCGACCAACCCATAGTGCGCCCACCTCCCACCCGTCTGACATCGTCCCATCCCCTGCACACCTGTGTCCAGGGTGCCTGGGCCCTCGGGGCCGCTGTGCAGCAGCCACGCCCGCAGCATGGAGAAGGCCTGCACGTTCAGCCACTGGTCTTCTGTGAAGCGGTGGCCGGTGGAGAGCACCGTGAAGAAGTCTGTGGCTACCGCCCCGTCCACCTCGGTGATGGGGCCCGGCTGTGGGAAGGACAGGCAGGAGTGGACGGAGGGGGCCAGGGCTGGGAAAAACGCCAACCTTTAGCACAAGCTCCTCAGGAGGTGGAGGGGAAGCTGCCCGAACATGAGCCTGGGCAGCGGCCCGCCCTGTGTGATGCAAAAACACCATCCCCACCGGACCCCCAGGCAGACGCGCATCGCACATCCTGCTCCGCAGGTCCCGGGAGTGAACCCACGCACAGACCCCCTACACACAGACCCCCAGAGCCACACGGGTCAGGGGGCTGTGGCCTGCCTGACCCAAGCCCCGCAGCAGAGGCAGGCTCATCCTGGACCCCGCGGAATGACAGCAGGCGCCAACGGGGACCTGTTAGGCAGGGCTGGCCGCTGTGGGCACAGGAGCTCCCGGGGAGGGGTTGTCTGTGACTCTGTTCCCCACAATTCCAGAACAGTCCCAGCCTCACCTGCCGGGCCCTGGGCGTGGAGAAGAAGCTGCCGGAGTGCGGGAGCCCTTGCTGGAGGCTGGCGTAGCGTAGCCAGTCGACCAGCCGCTTGCTGAGCAGGGTGGCCTGGTCTGCAGCGGGTGGGGTGGCATGGGGAGGTGAGGTTAAATCCTACGGATGCCCGGGTCGTTGGGATGCTGGCTGGTTTTTCTCAGAAAACAGAATCCTGCAGCGTCCCAAGCCCTCGGGCCTCCCCATGCCCCCCACCCCCCCCCACACTCCCAACCCACCATGGGCCCTCAGGGAAGGACCTGGGAAGGCAGACCCCCCAAGAGCCTCTTGGGAGGGGCCCCACGTACCCTCCTGGAGGGTGCCCGGGCTGAGGACCACGACCTTGGCCATGACGGGGAGCAGGTGTCTGAGGCTGGGTCCCTCAGGCTGCCGGCTCTCCAGCGCTCGCAGCACGCCCTGACCCACGGCTCTGACCTCCTCGTTTCTGTCACCCTTCAAATCAAACAGGGCAAACGCTGGGGTACTGGCCTGTGCCAGAGACCAGCTCCCCCATTTTGGAAGTCCGTGTGACACTCCTGAGAAGCGTCAGTCTCTGAGACCCCAGCCCAGCAGGTGGCAGGGAAGATGTCGCGCCCAGGCCCACCCCGGGCCACAAGGTGCCTGCTCCGCCTCCAGCCTCTTTCCCTGGGAGCTGCATTGCTGAGGCTGGAGGGGGCCTGGGTGGGGGCCTGGCTGATTCAATGCTAAAAACACTGGCGGCCACCATGGGCCTGGTCGCAGCCACAGGACACCCCGTCCTGTCTGGCCTCCAGTGCGGATCCCAGTCTTTAAACCACACACCTCACTCCGCACACCCAGCACAGGGGCAGGGCCGTCAGGGGAGGGAGGAGGGCGGCTGGGTGGCTGGGAGGCCACGTGCCTGGCGGGGGGTGCACCGCTGGCACCTGGCAGCAGTTCTCCAAGATCATCTTCCACTGAAAAAAAAAATGAGTTGCTTGAGGAAAAGGGCTGGTGAAATGGACAAGAAGAGCCGGAGTCATCTTGTTCCAAAGACGAGGAGCCGCCACAGGATTACCGGGGTCATCTCGGAGGCCTGGAGGTGGCCTACAGGGGGTCTGTGAGGTGAGGGGGCTGGGCACCAACCAGGATGACCCCAGTGATGAAGTACAACGCCCTGAGTATGCCAGGGCCCACAAGCTCTCGCCCACACAGAACTAAAGCAACCGCAGGCTGCACCCCAGCGCAGGAGGCAGCTCATGACATGGCAGGCTGGGAACGGAGGGAAAACCCCAGCTCCATCGCAACCTTCCTGCAGACTCTGCACCCCTGGGCAACCCATGAGCAGAGACAGCAGCTTCTCTCAAAGGCAGCCTGTGAACCCCCAGATCCCCACACTGAGCGCCCAGGCCTGCTCCCGACACACAGGGAGGGAGGACATGGACTTAGCAGAAACTCCTGGCCAAGGAGGGTGGATTGCTTGAGCCCAGAAGTTTGAGACCAGCCTGGGCAACATAGTGAGACCCCAGGTCCCTACAAAAAAATACAAACATTAACTGGGTGTGGTGATGCATGCCTGTAATCCCAGCTACTCAGAAGGCTGAGGCAGGAGGACTGCTTGAACCAGGGAGGTTGAGGCTGCAGTGAGCTTTGATCACTCTATGGCACCCTAGACTGGGCAGCAGAGTGAGACCCTGTTTCTAAAAAACAAAACAAAAACCCCAAAAAGAAGGTCTGGAGGCCCAGCCTCCACTGACCCGCTGTCTCAAGGCTGCGTCTGAGAAACCGAACTCCACCACCTCCTGAGCACCAACACGCCACGTGGGCCTGCTGGCCATGGGACCCCGTTCCAGTCAACAGGGCATGCCCCAGCCTCAACTGTGCCAGGCACTCAGCACCAAGATTCATCTAGAACAAGCAGCCACCTGCCGGCTCCAGTGCCCCTGCTTCCTGTCTCCCCTGTTCCTTGGGAAGCAGCCATCCGGTGCCAACTGGGGCGGTGACTGCTGCGCTACCTGGGCCAAGAGCACGGAGGCCACCAGGCTCAGCTGCCGGCTGTTCTGCGTGTGGTCCCAGGCCAGGCTGAGGCTGTCAGAGGGGGACATCTCTCGCAGGATGGCAGCGCAAAGCACCTGGAGCTGCTCAGGGCAGGCAGGCAGGCCGAGGGTAGCCTGCAGCAGGTCTACGCATGTCTTCTCCAGCCTGGAAGGTGAGATGCCCGTCGGGGGCGGTGACATGTCACGACCATGGCAGGAGCACCCGGTGCCCCAGAGCACCTGGCCAGGCACCCTTGGGCCAGTGGACAGAGCGTTTTACGTGAGGACGGACCTTCAGCACTGGTTTAAGTGGACAAATGACTCAGCCCCCAAGGGGCATCTGCAGTGATCTGCTGGGCATGGGCTGGGTTCTCCTGGGGCCGCTGTGTGAGGAGTCAGCCTGAGCCGTGGCCACACTCACCTCCGGCTGTACTTCGTGGCTGAGATGATGAGGAAGAGCCTCTGCAGGGAGTCGAGGGTGTCCGGCCCCAAGTCCTCCGCCTGCAGCAGTTTACTGATCCGGGAACAGAACTTCTTCAGCTCCTCGTCTTGGATCTCCCTAAACAAAGAAGACATCAGGACCCAGAAGCACTCGCTGCTCAGAACCAAAAAAAGGGTAACTCTTGGAGGAGGGAAAATCCCTCTTCAGAAAAGAGAAGCCGAGTGGGTGGGAGGAACACGGTTCCACCGCTCATGGCTTTCGAGATAAATTCGCTGATTCCGAGCTGGTTCCTCTCACCCTGGGATTTTGCGATCCATCGCTGCAGTGCACTGTGACGAATCTCACTCACAGAGGCCCACACACTTAGATTTTGTTATTCCCGGAGCAGAAGGACTAAAATTGATTCTTTTTAGGGGTCTCATTCAAGAGTAAGAAATTTACTCTAGAATAAGGTGCTTTTTAAAAGACGTCTTCAATGAGCCTTTCACTTATGGGAACAAGAATAATTTTTTTTTCCCCCCGAGATGGAGTCTTGCTCTGTCACCCAGGCTGGAGTATAATGTCATGATCTCGGCTCACTGCAACCTTCGCCTCTGGGGTTCAAGCAATTCTCCGGCCTCAGTCTTCCAAGTAGCTGGGATTACAGGCACCCACCACCACGCCCGGCTAATTTTTTGCATTTTTAGTAAAGACAGGGTTTCACCATGTTAGCCAGGATGGTCTTGACCACCTGACCTTGTGATCCGCCCACCTTGGCCTCCCAGAGTGCTGGGATTACAGGCATGAGCCACTGCGCCTGGCCTACACCCCACTAATTTTTGCATTTTTAGTAGAGATGGGGTTTCACCATGTTGGCCAGGCTGGTCTCAAACTCCTGACCTCATGATCCGCCCACCTCGGCCTCCCAAAGATTACAGGCGTGAGCCACCGCACCTGACCTGAGAATAAAATCTTATATATTAAAGAACAAATGTCATGACATATTGTAAGGTAAGCCCATTATATATTTTTTACTCGAATAACTAATTGGCTTAATTTTAATATCTCCCTAGTAAGCCACAGGTAAGATACTGAATAAAGTCTCAAATGGAAGCCTGTTTTTAGGTTTCTATCCCAGTCTAAAAGAAACCAATAATGCCAAAGGGGCTGCTGTGCCAGGGGACTCTGGGGACTCCCTGAGAAGGGCCCCCTACGTGGCTGTGCCCTCTCCAAGCCACCTGTAATCCCAGCACTTTGGGATGCTGAGGTGGGAAGATCACTTGAGCCCAGATGTCTGAGACCATCCTGGGCAAAACAGTGAGACCCCATCTCTACAAAAGAATAAAAAAAATTCGGCCATGCACGGTGGCTCACACCTGTAATCCTAGCATTTTGGGAGGCCAAGGCAGGCGGATCACCTGAGGTCAGGAGTTCAAGACCAGCTGGCTAACATGGAGAAACCCCGTTTCTACTAAAAATACAAAAAAATAGCTGGGCATGGTGGCACAAGCCTGTAATCCCAGCTACTCAGGAGGCTGAGGCAGGAGAATTGCTTGAACTCGGGAGGTAGAGGTTGCAGTGAGCTGAGATCACGCCATTGTACCTCAGCTTGGGCAACAAGAGCAAAACTCCATCTCAAAAACAAACAAACAAAAAAGAATAAAAAAAATTCACTGGGCATGGTGTAGTCCCAGCTACTTGAAAGGCTGAGGTGGGAGAACCGCTTGAGCTAGAAGATCAGGCTGCAGTGAGCTGAGATTGTGCCACTGCACTCCAGGCTGGGTGACAGAGTAAGACTCTATCTAAAAAAAAAAAAAAAAAAAATATATATATATATATATATATATATACACACACACACAAACAAAATATAATATATTATATATAAAACATATATTATATATAATATACTCTATCTCAAAAATGTGTACATTATATTTTATATATTATGTATTATATATATGTTATATATTACATATAAAAATATATATTTTATATATATATATATTTTTTTTTGTTTTTTGAGATAGAGTCTTACTCTGTCACCCAGCCTGGAGTGCAGTGGCACAATCTCAGCTCACTGCAGCCTGATCTTCTAGCTCAAGCGGTTCTCCCACCTCAGCCTTTCAAGTAGCTGGAACTACACCATGCCCAGTGAATTTTTTTAATTTTTTTTGTTTATTATTATATATAGTAATATATATAATATATATAATGTATGTAATAAATATATATGTAATATATAAAATATGTTATATATAATATATAAATTATATACACACACATATACATATATACACACAACAGAAAATCTTTTCAGAAAGGTGGAACCCCTCATCCCGATTTAATTCCCTTCAGCATATTCTCCAAGTCTCAAGCTTCTATCTAAAATCCAACCCACCCAAACCCTTCAATAGCTCCCCACTGCTTTCAAATCCAAACTCCTACGGACCCTAACGCTGCCTACAAGACCCCGGCCCTGCCTTCCTTCTCCAGCCTCTACGTCCTGTTTCTCTTGCTTCTGTCCCTTCGCACAGACCCTCTGCCTGAAACATGCCCCACTAGCTCCCGAGCTAGTGGGCTGAGGCTCTTCCTCCTGGAAATCCCCGACCTTGCTGGGCACCCCTCCATGCCCCCATCCTTTACTCGCTTCCCGCTCTCTCCATTTATCTTTCAGCTTACGGAGCTATCTTTGATCACTTTTTCCACTCTTGCTTTCCATATCTCTGACACGTTTAGAGAGAAACTAAAGTTCACTCCAAATCTTTTTGGCTTTCTTTGGAGACAGGGTCTCCCTCTGTCACCCGAGCTGGAGTTGCAGCGGCACGATCATAGCTCACTGCAGCCTCAACCTCCTTGGCTCAAGTGATCCTCCTGCCTCAGCCTCCTGAGTAGCTGTGACTACGGGTGTGTGCCACTACACCTGGCTAAGTTTTTAAAAAATTCTGTTTTGTAGAGATGGGTCTCACTATGTTGTCCAGGCTGGTCTCGAAGTCCTAGCCTCAAGCGATCCTCCTAACTCAGCCTCCCAAAGTGTTCGGATTACAGGCGTGGGCCAGTCACTGCGCCTGGACCACTCCAAACCTTAACCCTCAAACTATAGTCATTTATTTTAAAACATCACCAGAAATCACAGGCTTAAGTATATTGTGAAAACTGGTAAGCCCTGACAGATCATTAGCCTTCTTGAAACCCTAACAGAGGGCAACTGTAGAACTCACGTATGTTACATAGGGAAATCCAACCACACTCTATCCTCAAAAATGCCTGCCTACCCAAGCCAAGGAGGCAGAGAAACAGGTATTTAAATAGTGAAGGCTCAGCCGGGTATGGTGGCTCATGCCTGTAATCCCAACACTTTGAGAGGCCGAGTCGGGCGGATCACCTACGGTCAGGAATTCGAGACCAGCCTGGACAATGTGGTGAAACCCCATCTCTACTAAAAATACAAAAAATCAGCCGGGTGTGGTGGCGGGCGCCTGTAATCCCAGCTACTTGGGAGGCTGAGGCAGGACAATTGCTTGAACCCGGGAGGCGGAGGTTGCAGTGAACTGAGATTGCGCCACTGCACTCCAGCCTGGGTGACAGAGGGAGACTCTGTCTCAAAAAATAAAAATAAATAAATAAATAGTGAGGGCTATTCCTTTTGTCTTTCATGTCACAAGTATATGACCTTGAGCAGAATGTGACTGGGAATGAAGTTCTCAGTGGGTGTTTTTCCTTGTTTCTTGGCAAGGACCTTGGGATTAACGTTACATGCTGAGATGCCAGTATTTTTTCATTTTCACACAGTCCCCACATTCGCATAAATGACATAACTGTCCAGGATTGAAGGGAAGGTTGCCTATTTTGAGCTGCCAGGAGATGGTGCTGCATATTCACCAAGCCTCTTCCTAATGAGTGGAATCTTAAGGGTTATTTTAATCACAGATTTTTGTCCTGTTTGGACTTTAGAACTTAACCTGCCTTCAAGACCTCACTCACTATAATCACAGCAATTTCAACCATCCGAATCTTTCCCACCAATTGGTCTAGCTCTGAATCCAGGTTTGCTTGTTTGTTTTGACATGGAGTCTTGCTCTGTCACCCAGACTGGAGTGCAGTGGCGCGATCTTGGCTCACTGCAGCCTCCGCCTCCGGGGTTCATGCACTTCTCCTGCTTCGGCCTCCCACCTCACCAAGTTTGTTTACGTTTACCAAAGGGCTGTAGTTCTGGCTGTATTTTCTTCTTTTTTTTTTTCTTTTTGAGACGGGGTTTCGCTCTGTCCCCCAGGCTGGAGTGCAGTGGCGCCATCTCAGCCCACTGTAACCTCCACCTCCCAGGTTCAAGCAATCCTCCTGCCTCAGCCTCCCAAGTAGCTGGGATTACAGGCACCCACCACCACGCCAGCCTAATTTTTTTTTTTTTTTTTTTGTATTTTCAGTAGAGACGTGGTTTCCTCATGTTGGACAGGCTGGTCTCGAACTCCTGACCTCAGGTGATCCGCCTGCCTTGGCCTCCCAAAGTGCTGGGATTACAGGCGTGAGCCACCGCGCGCGGTCAGCATTTTCTTCTTTTAAACATGTAGCATGAAGTCTTTGCCTGTTTGGTGGACCGTGAGTCTGTTCAGTCCTGGCTTACACTGTTTTCCCCCATGACTGGTTTGTTGGTGAGGAAGGGGCTACCCACTCGTTAATGGGAGTCCAGACACAGCCTGGAACCAGCCTGGTGGGTGATTTCTCAGCCTAGCTAATACATCCGCGCAAGGGCAATCTTTTTAAGTCACAAAACCCTCCCACGGTTCCCCCAAAGATGGCCTACAGCGATCTTTCTAAGTCACAAAACCCTCCCACGGTCCCCAAAGCCCCCGGATGGCCTCCAGCTCCCCAGCCTGGCACACAGCCTTACTCCTAAGCAGCCCTCCGGGCTCTCTGTGACTATGCGTTCTTGACTGTGAGGCAATGAAAGCTCCTGGATGCCCGATTTCCTGCCAGACGCGGAGTTCTCACCGCCAAGCCTTTGACTAAACTGTCGACTGGGTCCCACCCCACTTGCTTTCACTCAGCTTTCACTCACGAAGACTCTGCTCAGGTGTCACCTCCTCCGGGGACCCACCGTGACCCTCCCCGACCTCCTCACCCCACGTCTGGCCGCCGTGTTGCCTTCCCCGATCCCCAAGTCTCGAGGGCGGGTCCAGTCGGGTTCCTGCAAGGCTGGCGTCCGAGCCCCTGCCCTGTGAGACCCACGCCCGTGTGCCCCTAGGGAGAAGTGCAGGAAGGAGGGCCGGGGCCGCAGCTGCCCTGTACCTGGCCTGGTGGAGCAAACTCTCCGCTCCTGCCGAGAACATAGCGCCGCCGCCGCCGTCGCCGCCACCAGACGTGCACGAACCACGGAAACTCCCGCAGCTCCGCAGCCCAGCAGGCAACTTCCGGGACCGCATCACGTGAGCGCAACAGTCTTATGGGGCTGCATCACGTGCCACATCACGTGTGCAGGAGGGACAGGTTGCCAACCAATGGGCTTTGGCGTGGAGCGACTGGGGCGGGGCGTAGGTGCCCCGGCCGGGGGTCCGGGTCGGCGCCTAGGAGCTGCGGAATCGCGCGACCCCGGAACCTCGGCACTCTGGATGCCCGGCGCCCTTCGACCCCGGAAAAGCATTCCGGCGGAAATTGGGTGCCTGGGGCCATGGGAGAGGGCATCGCTGGCCCCAAAGTGTCACTGCCACAGTTCTGGTTTCTGTTTCGTAAACAGCTTTGTCGTGCGGGAGTCCCTATGCTAAGTACGACCTGAAAATCTGATACGAACTCCGCCGCTTGGGGGCTGAGCCCAGGTGAGCCCAGCAGCGTCCAGCAGTTTGCAAGGAATAGCCACGGCCCTGGGCAGTTTTGGGGATTTTTTGAGCTCCCATTTATTGCGCACCCATCCCGCGCTGTTCCTGCTGCTTAAAACAAAAAAATCCCTTATTCAATCCCCACGGTATTCATGGGATCTCGCGATCTGTTTTACAGATGAGGCCACGGGCTCAGAGAGGGGAAGTTTCTGTTCATTCTTTTTTTTTTTTTTTTTTTTTTTGGAGACGGAGTCTCGCTCTGTCGCCCAGGCTGGAGTGCAGTGGCGCGATCTCGGCTCACTGCAAACTACGCCTCCTCCCGGGTTCACGCCATTCTCCTGCCTCAGCCTCCCGAGTAGCTGGGACTACAGGCGCCGGCCACCACGCCCGGCTAACTTTTGTATTTTTAGTAGAGACGGGGTTTCACTATGTTGGCCAGGCTGGTCTTGAACTCCCGACCTCGTAATCCGCCCTCCTCGGCCTCCCAAAGTGCTGGGATTACAGGCGTGAGCCACTACACCCGGCAGTTTCTGTTCATTCTAATGGATGTGTTGGGTGCCCAGGGTGTGCTGGGCCCTGGCGATAAGTCTGCCATCCTGCAGACGGCAGAGGGACACAGGGCGACATGCCAGCGTCATGATAAACGCTGTCACAGCCTGACCTGGGCGGGGGTCCAACCGGAGGAGGAAGGCTTTGGGGACTGCGGCCTAAGATGAGCCCAGAGGGTGTCCAGACCAAGGGGTGGGGAGGGGCGGGCCTAGGACAGTGATCTGCTTCCTGTGGCTTAAATGCACCCCAGGGGGAAACTGACCTCTGGCCACAGGGGAGAGAATGGATTGGGAAGCTCCCGAGGGAGAAAGGAGGTTGGTGCAGTTGTGGTCCAGGGAAGCGAGGTTGCACTGAAAGTAGGCAGATTCAGTAACCATTTAGAGGTAGGATTTGCAAGACCTGTGATTGATGAATTTGCAGGCAGGAGAAAGAAAGTGGAAAAATCAAGGGTAACTTCATGTTTGTGGGGTGTCTGTCTGGGGCAGAAAAGGACGAGGAAATTTGTGCCAAGAGTCATTCATTCAGTGGACAAGCGATGACTGAGTCGTAGCTGCGCTAGGCACTGCTGAAGGTTCTGGGGAATAGGGTAGGGGGTGGGAATCAATGTTGCGTAGATAGGGTGGGTCAAGGTTAGGCCTTGAAGGGATAAGCCCCGAGAAGACCCCTGGATGGATGGAAGGAAGGAGGAGGGAGGGCGGGCTTCCTGCAGGAGTTCCAAACATGGCTTTGAGATGCCCTAGGGCGCCCAGTGGTCTGAGGGCACCTGGTGCAGAGGATGAAGAGATGGGAATCGGTGGATGGTGAGCGGTGGATGGGAGTCGGTGGAGTGCGGTGGGTGCCCCTGGAGCCGCAGGTTGAAGACTGGCAAAGGAAAGCTGGTGACAGGTAGTCTATAGAAAGCCTACTGCCAGTGTGTAACGTTTACTAGGGTAAAACGTCCACACCAAAGCGCACAAATTTTCAATGAACTCGACTTTTTACATTCCTAGAAATCAGTGGTAAATTGGCAAATGTCTTAAGCCTCGGCTCCATTGGCAGCGGTGGGAAGTCGGGGGGTGATTCGTGTTTGACAATTTCTGTGGTGTAAATGTTCCTGCCATGGTTTGAGTTCAAGACCTAGACCATTTCCAGCTCCCCAGAGGTTCCTCGCTGTGGCCCCCTCCCAGTCAACGCCCACTCCCCTCCCCCAGAAGTAACTGCTAGTCTCTCTTCTCACCAGAGATTAGTTTTGCCTGTTTTTATACTTCATGCAAATGGAATCATACCGTACTTAGCTTTTCTTGTTCGTCCATGAATATTTGGTTGGTTTCCAGATTTTGACAATAACAAATAGAGCTGCAGTGCACAATTGTATGTCTTCTGGGGTTCTGAGAGATGCACCCCTCTTTGTTGTATAGATACCCAGGTTCACAGGGCAGATAACTTTAACTGAGATTCCAACTGTGCCAGGAATCTCAATCTCTCTCTCTCTCTCTCCACGCAGACACGACCTTAAGCAATTTTACCAGGGGTAATATTTGACTTGTTTCTTACAAAATATTTACATTAGTGTAAAATATTATTTTAAGGTCTCACTAGTGAAAAATGGTTGTCCTAATCAAAAGCAAAAAAGGCCAGGCACGGTGGCTCACGCCTGTAATCCAAACACTGGGAGGTCGAGGCAGGAGGATCGCTTGAACCCAGTTCAAGACCAGCCTGGGCAACATGGCAAGACCCTGTCTCTAAACAAGCAAGCAAACAAACACAGCGACAACACCTTAAAAAGGAAAGATGCGATTAATAATTAGTCAACGCAGCTCCCTGGAGGAAGCTTGCGTACGCTTCTCACCCGTGCTTGCTATTCGGCTGAAATGTTTTTCTTTTTCTTTTTTTTTTTTTTTGAGACTGAGTCTTGCTCTGTCCCCCAGGCTGGAGTGCAGTGGCGTGATCTCAGCTAACTGCAACGTCCACCTCCTGGGTTCAAGCGATTCTCCTGCCTCAGCCTCCCAGGTAACTGGGATTACAGGTGCACGCCACCATGCCTGGTTAATTTTTTGTATTTTTTTTTTAGTAGAGACGGGGTTTTACCATGTTGTCCAGGCTGGTCTTGAACTGCTGACCTCAAATGATCCACCTGCCTTGGCCTCCCAAAGTGCTGGGATTACAGGCGTGAGCCAACGCGCCCAGCCTGGGCTGACATCTTAAACTAGAACTAATCTGTTAAAGTTATGTTAGACTCTTACAATGGAAATGGAGTAACTTGAAGGAAAACAGAGAAGCAGTCAAACTTTAGCTGCAACTGTGGGCAACTGTGCAATCGGAAAAATGCAGGTTATTGAGCTGAGTGAGTCACATGCAAACACTACAGAACCTTGACAGAAGATAGACATGTGACAAGCATGCACCGCCATCAAGTCTCCTGTCGGAGGTAGTCACACAGACACACCCAAGGGTCTCATAAGTCTGGGGGATTCTCAGAAGAGACAGTGGCTGATTGCATCGCAACTGAGCTTCGGGGTGCCAGGCCTGTGGGGTGGGGGTGCCTGTGCTGCACATGAAGAAGTGGAGCGCATTGCAAGCTGAAGTCCCACAGCTGGTAAGGACACAGTGGGAACTTGAACCCAGGTCTGTGTAGTTCCAAAGTCAATGTCATCCCCACCCCCCAGGCCCCACACCTACAATAAGCAAGGCCTGAGAATTTCTACCCACGTACATTTCTACCCATCTTGGACATGGGTAGAAATTCTCATCTAGCCAAGGGCCAGCAGGAAGGACCCACAGTTGCCCAGGAGCCACTGGGGCAGCAACGAGTACCTGCAAGTACCCCCCAGCCAGGCTGTGGGCGTGTACCAGGAGCAGGGGGTTGGCTCGGCTGGTTTCTGCCTTTGCCATGTCTGAGGGGAGACACATGTTGTCTTCACATTTCTGGAGCTGCAAACATCCTCGCTCAGAGCACTCTCAGTGGGTGGGGGGTCACTGAGTCCAGGAGCCACAGGCACCTGCAGAAGCGTCTCTTGTGTGAGCCAGGAACGGGATCCCCAGGACCTATGGGCGATTTCCCTTAGCAGCAGCCACCCTTCAGCCTCCAGAGCAGGGGGCCAGGTGCCTGTGTGTCCAGGGGGCCAGAAGCCTGTATGTCTGGGGGGTCAGGAGCCTGTATGTCTAGGGGGCCAGGAGCCTGTATGTCTAGGGGCCAGGTGTTTGTGTATCCAGGGGCCAGGTGTTTGTGTGTCCAGGGGCCAGGTGTTTGTGTGTCCAGGGGGCCTGGTGTCTGTGTGTTCAGGGGGCCTGGTGTCTGTGTGTCCACGGGGTCCGGTGCCTGTGTGTCCAGGGGACCAGGAGCCTGTGTGTCCAGGCCGTCTGTCCGTCCGCCGCCTTCAGCAGCCGCCTGCGAGCAAGGACCACGCCGGAGCCTCAGGGTCATTTCTTTAATATAGAATTTTATTTCTGGTTATAGAAACAAATGCTAAGAGGAGAAACAAAACTTCCCCATCCACATACAACAATTTAATAGATAAAAGAACAGTTAAAATAAATGAAAAACAAAAAGTAGAAATTTTAAACTTTGTTATAGCTTTAAAACATTAACGTCTGATACAATTAGAAATCACATTCAGATCTCAAACTCTTAAAAAAACGTATGGCTCCTTATTAAAAAAATACTGTATCCCATTTGAAATGAAAACACAGGCCGCTTGCTGTTGACATGGGTGGGGCTGTCCCTTCCTCTGCTGTCATGCGTGCCCCCTCCCGGTGCTGGGGTGCAGCCACACTCCCCACCCCGGGCGCCCACCTTCACTCCTCCAGGGTGAGACACGCAAGGTGACGTGACCAGAACTTCACATCCAATGCTCTAGAACTGACATTTCTACTTTATAGGATACTGCTGCTTTTTAAAGCACTGATTATCAAACATGTTGTGAAAAATACTTTAGACAGGCAGCCACTGTAAAAAAAAAAAAACAAAACACTCACATACACACACACACACACACACACACACACACCGAACAACACCCGCCCCTCCCAAATTATTTTTACAGGAGAATAATCGTTCAGATTAAAACAACAAGAACAAAAACTCAGTATTGGCTTTAACCCCTCCCGCACGTGTGCTGAGCTGCTGGCCTTTGTCATCTGCAGGGCACATGCAGCCCAAGTGTCTAGACTCAGCGACATCTCAGGACAGACTGTGGAACACGGCTGTTGTCTCTCCTCCTGCCCCCCTTTTCCTGAAACAGAAATCAAGCCGCATACATGAAGGTATTCTAGGTATCCAAAAAGCCTTTCTTGAAAGAAAGAAGGGCCAAACTTAAAATACTTCATTTGATTTTTATTTTTGAGGCAGAGTCTCCCTCTCTTGCCCAGGCTGCAGTGCAGTGGCGTGATCTCCGCTCACTGCAACCTCCATCTCCCAGGTTCAAGCGATTCTCGTGCCTCAGCCTCCCTGGTAGCTGGGATTACAGGCACACGCCACCATGCCCGGCTAATTTTTTTTATTTTTAGTAGAGACAGGATTTCACCATGTTGGTCAGGCTGGTCTCAAACTCCTCAGGTGATGCGCCCGCCTCGGCCTCCCAAAGTGCTGGGATTACAGGCATGAGCCACTGCACCTGGCCAAATATTTGATTTTAAATCCCCATTGTTACTGATTAAAAAAAAAATCTGGACCAGTTAACCTGGAGATTGAGAGGCTACAGACACAATTTAACATCCATACAGGCCTGTGAACTTCATGCAGAGAAAAAACAAACAAACAAAACCTCTAATTCAGAGTCACAGATCTCATTTCAGCTTAGCCAACACATTTGGAAACTTAGGGGCCAGTTCTAGAAGCTGCTTTTAACTCTGGACTCGGAGGGGCAGGTCCTGTCACCGAAGGGAGGAAAACGCTTCTTGGCTGTCAGCCCGGATTGAAGCCGCTTCACTTCCCCTGGCCCCAGCCGTCCTGCACTCTTTTTGCCGTGTCTGACACAGGGCAAACCACCAAATGAGCAAACGATTCCAGAAAAAAGAATCCAAGATAAGGAATAACCAACTAGAAGTCTTCCCACTGTAGTCTCACTCTCAAAAAAAAAAAAAAAAAAAAACCGGGTAAGGAACAAAAAAAGTGACAGAGGCCAGGCGCGGTGGCTCACGCCTATAATCCCAGCACTTTGGGAGGTTGAGGTGGGCAGATCACCTGAGGTCAGGAGTTCGAGACCAGCCTGGCCAACGTGGTGAAACTCTCATCTCTATTAGAAATACAAAAATTAGCCGGGTGTGGTGGCAGGTGCCTGTAATCCCAGCTACTTGGGAGGCTGAAGCAGGAGAATCGCTTGAACCTGGGAGGCAGAGGCTGCAGTGAGCCGAGATTGGGCCACTGCACTCCAGCCTGGGCGATACAGCAAGACTCCATCTCAAAAAAAAAAAAGGTGACAGAGTGACTTGGAGACCTCTTTAGTTACTTTTGGCAGCCTCTGGTTGACTGAAATCTGGAGGATGGAACCTAAGACGCAACTGGGTCACTGGGGCCTGGAGCGGGATGGGGGTGGGGGGTCCTCTGCAGCCAGTGTTCAGCAGCTTCACCAAAGCAAATAAATACATTCACGGCTTCTCCCTGGCCCCGGTATTTTTCTTTTCAACGCATTTTCCCCATGGCAAGAATGACAAGGTGCAAAGAGTGACTAAGATTCTTCTTAGGGGTTTCTCCCTGGACAGAAAGAAAGATGCCTAAAAATAAACTGACTGCCCTCTTAGTAATATTCTCTGATACTCTGAGCAGCCCAAACCAGCCATTAGGATGAGTAAAAGAAACAAAAAAATCCCAAAGGCTCACCAATTCAGAGGAGGAATGCTCACTTCAGCCCTGCACAAAAATACAAAGAAAATGCCAGTCTTGGTGACCCGCAGAGCTTCCGGGTCACACTCAGGCCTCCCGGGAATGGCTGGCCCCGAGGGAAGGCCTCCACTCGCTGACCCTCAGGGTTTCATTCTCCAAGGACTGGGCTGTTTCTCAGGGCAGGAGTCCGACCTCCCAGCAGCTGGCACAGACTTGGATGTGACAGACAGGCATGGAGAGGTTCATCAGTCAGAGACGAATCCTCCTCACCACTCTCCCCGCTCCCCTCTCTCTCGTGGCCTTCTGATTCTGTTTTGCCCAGACAGCCTTCTCACCCACCTCCAGGAAAAGCCAGCCCAGCTTCACACCCCCAGGTAGCACCCCTGGTCATGGCGCATGGCAGGCCTAGCCCTGGGCCCTCCACCCTGTCTACCTTCCAGGAGGGGGCTGAAATGTTCCATCCAGCAGCAGAGCTGAGGGCTGCAGCCTCTGCCTGAGGAGGAGCTGGGACGGGGCTGGAAAAGCCCAGCAGAGACAGGGTCCCATGCCCATGGGCTCACAAGACAACCCAAGACTGAAACGATTTTCCCTAAAGGAAGTGAGTGAAATGGGTCTATTTTTAAAATTTCAGTTCAGAGGGAAATGTGTGTGGTTGTATCCCCAATATCCCACTCTTCCAAGCAGCTGTGACTTCGGGGTTTGGGTGACAGGGAGGACAGAGGAAAGGACGCAGCAACTCTAATGGGACAATCCTTTCCACAGATTCAACTCCGACAGAATTTAAGCCGCACGGTGTGGGAAAGGACCCCTTCTCGAGGCAAGGACCCAGCTCGCCACCCTGCAAGGGGCCGCGTTATCCACCGAGATCCCCTCCAAAGCACAGATTCCAAACCCTTCCTCTGGTCACTAAATGTAGCAGCTTTTCGTATCAAAACCCAACAGAAAAACAGTAAGTATGTGATGAAAACCGTGTCCTGAGCACTGAAAAACAGGCCTGGAGAAAGGAACTTTGAAAAGAAAAGGAAATTGTAACATGCAGGAAAACAATCTAAAAATAAGGGACAGAACCGGGCGAGAGACTATTTGTTATATTCTAAATTCTACCCTTATTTCCAAGAGCCAAAATACATTACCCAGGAACCTCCGGAGCTGAGTCCCGTCTACAGATTAATCCTGTCTTCATAGCAGCACATGTGAGCAATGTAAAGTATTCTCGTTAAATAATATTGCTTCGAGGCAGCGGTATTGTCAAGGAGGCTCGAGGCGAGGCTGTGGGTAAACACGTTTTCATCAGGAGTGTGATGCAGTCCCCGGGGTCACCCCTTACAGCAGACCTACTGCAGCCAGGCCACCCGCAGGGCCGAGGAGGCCTCCATCCAGCATTCTGGGGCTCTGCACTTGCAAAGAACCTTACAATCATGTTTTGTAACTTATTCCAGCGTGAGGAGCACGCGATTCCGTCCTGAAACATGAGGCGGCACGCTGGTGATTCTAAAGCCTTTTTTAGGGGGACTCTCTCAGAGGGGTGAGGAGGAGCCCAGGATGGACTTGGGGTGTCCTCTCTAGAGAGGTCAACAGTTCCTCATCCCGCATGAAGTCACTCAAGGGCAAAGCAGAATGTGAGGCTTCTGAAGCAAAACAGCCTGCACTCCCGCCAGCTCTGAAAGCGAAGGGGAAAATTCTTTCTTCTCCGACGCCTCCCCGTGTTCCATGACGTTTTCATTTTTCCCAATGAGGTCTGTTCTTTGTCTCTATAAAAACACTGATTTCAAAGCCAAGGAAAAGCTTCCTCCGCCTCCTGAACTCGCCCAAGGAAGGGCTTTCTCTCTCTCAAGATGGAGCCCTCACCCGGGGCTTTCTGGAGCGTCCCAGCTCCCTGGAGGTGTTCCAGGGAAGGCCCTCTTTATGTAGAGGACATAAGAGCATTAGCTGAATGATGCCTGTGATCTCAAACCAGTACAGAAAACGGACCCAGGAGTTGGGGAGGCGAGGCCCAGCTGGGCTCAAAACTTCTTGGGGCTCCGGCAGTCTGGAGGGGGCAGGGTGAAGACCCCGTCCTGGCCCAGCTCCACCAAATCCATCTCCTCCCTGATCGAGAAGCACAGAGCATGGTACCTAGGAGCAGGGAACACTCAGCAACTCAGAAATTCATTCCCACCTTTTTCACTTAGCATGATTCTTAAAGAAAAGGGAAATACAAATAAACAGCAAATCCCAAAGAGGACCCAGCAGACCTTGGGAAGGAAACTGAGGGGCGGCAGGTGTGAGACACACATGGGTGTCTTCCCAGCACTGCCTCGAGGGTCTCTGGATAGGGACCCGAGGGTATCTGCATGGGGACCCCACACCAGGGTCTCATTTCACCCAGAGTACATGGCGCCCCCTAGCGTGAAGCCAGTAGGAGAAGACCAGGGCGCTGCAGAACCATGAGGCCGTATTCGGTCCGATTGGTGAGGGATTAACGTTGAGGTTTTTAGGAATGTAGAAAGAAAGCAGAAGAGGGATGGTCCATCTGGGTCCCTCAAAGGCATAAGTGACAGATTCCACCCTCAACGGAGGGCAGGTGTCACCGGGAGAACTTCCACATGGAAAGAAAGACACAAGTGGCTGAGGATGGGCACACACCGGGATGCCGGGCACCATGCCCTAGACAGCCAGGTCTCCCTGAGCTCCTCTGGCCCCGCTGCTCCATGGACACTGGGCTGGTGGCAGAAGCTGGCACGAGAGAGTGTGCCTGAGCCAGCTGCTGCCCTAGCAGCCTGGGGACGCTCAAGCCCTGCTTCCCCACTTCCCAAGGGCCACCAAATGGCCTCGGTGGATGCCTGTGCTCTACTTAAGACATTCTTTTTGGGACTTACCTCCTAGCCAAAGCGGGTGTTTTCTTGTATTTGATAAACCTGGCAATTTGTCCACCAGGCATCAGGAGAGAGAAGCGGGTTACTGGGCCCAGGGGCTCTGAGGGAGCCCCTTTCCGAACAGGGCAAAGCAGGAGGGGCCCTTCCCAAAACCACCACTGTGACCTGCTGTTCTCTCCGCTGTGGACCGTGCCCCCAGCCCCTGGTGACCTGCCTCTGCAGTGACCCCAGAATGGGGCTGGAATCAAGCTACTTTTGCTCTCCACATTCCTGCACATTGCTCAGGTCAGCTCACCCTTGAGAACCTAGAGAAGATTCTTGGGTCCTGGCTCCACACGGCTCAGGGTCACAGGCCGCCCAGGCTGGGGGCTGAGGCTCTCCCGGTCCCCCTGGCCTGTGCTCTTCTGCGAAAGCGCCTGGCTGGGAGGCGCTTGCTGGGCTGGCTCAGGGCACACCGGGAGGGCTTTGTGGCCAGGACATGCAACCCTTTTGGGCCCTGTCCCTTCCTGGGCCTCTGGCTACCGGTTCCAAGACAAGTTCCGGCATGAGCCAGGCATGGTACCTGCTCAGATGACCAAAAACTCTTTCAAAATCTCATGGTTATGAGCCCAGAGCAGTGGATCCAGGACCCAGGCCTCCTCTCCTTGCCCTCCTCTGCCTGCCCTGCTCCGAGTCTGAGCCGACCCCTAGGACCACGTCCCTCCGTCCCTCTTTGCAGTCCCCACAGAAGCTAGACAGTGCGGAACCCCACGTGGCAGAATGCAGCCCAAGGGTCCTGTGCTCACCCCCCCCCCCCCCGGCTCCATCCACCACCCCCTTTCCACGCCCTTGGCAATGAAGCAGTGAAATCAGAGAACACTACCGCTAAGAAGAATGTGCTCCGTCTCAAAATCTAGGAAAGCAAGTGGGTCAGGGCCAGCCTGAGCAGACCAGGCCAAAAGGTGACCTCGCTTTGTGACCAACACGTGGTGCAATCCCAGCACGCGGCGCTCCCTGCAGACATCATCTTGTATGAGAAGGCCAACCTGCAGTGGCCCAGAAGCAAACAGAGGTCCCCCATCAGGGTGGCCGCAGGCAGCCGTGGGGACATACAGTCACCACGGGGGAGAGAGTAGCAGCAGGTAATCACAGAGGCCCCCCGTGACGGGCGCTCCTGGGAGGGTGCCGGCTCAGGCCACACAGGCACCGGTGTCAGGGAGCCATCTCCAACCACCACACCCCATTCTCTCGTGCCATGCACGCACACACCAGGCACCATGGAAAGAAAAGGCCCACAGACAACAGCAGGCGCCACAAGTGTGGAACGGGGCGCAATCTCTCACCCTCCACGGACGGAACTGCACCCAGGACGGCCGGCTGTGTTCAACCTGCCCCCATTTCTCTGAAACCTCACCCAGGGCAACAGGTACGGACTTCCACAAAGAGCTTATTTCCCACGGAAAGGTTAGTGCCATAGAAACGACTCAATGTGGGGGGCTTACAAAAACAACGGAACAGGGGAAGGAAACCAAACGGGTTTTCTCTATCTAGGTGGAATGAGGGGGCCCACAGAGATTCTGCACTTGTCCTGGGGGACGGGGACTCTGATGGCGGCCACGGGCGACCCCACTCCACTGCACAGCACGTGTGTCCTCCCGCACTGCCTCGGAATCACTTTGAAAAGTGTTCTCCCTTCTTCTTCAGGGAGACACCTGCCCAGCCACCTCCCTCAAATGCCTTCCAGGCACCTGGGTCCCTCTGCGGCTGTCCCGCCAGGGCCCGGGCGGAGGCTGCTTTGCTGGTGAGAGGCTGTGACGCAGAGGACGGGCGATTTCCAAGAACCACTGCTCCTCAGGCACTTCCGGAGCTCTGCGTCGAAGCTGTCGCTGTTTCTCGTTGTGGTCCTGGACAGGAGAGCCAGCGCCGGAGCGGCCAGCAAAACTGACAGCTGACCTTTACGAGGACGCACTGCGCATCTCCAAGACACACTGAAGGACTCCTCTCTCCTTCCTGAGCTGGGCTTAGCATTAGACAGCTCTGGCTCAACGCTGCTCGTTGACAAAGATCCAGGCACCACTGGCCATCTTAATGGAAGTGCAGGAGGGGCTTCCTCAGGGACCCCAGAGCCACCCAACTGGCTGGAGCATCCCGTCCTCCGGTTCTCACCGTGTGGCAAACAAAACCAGTCGCATTGGCGGGGGCTGGGCGTGGAGGCACAGGCCTGCTCGCCACTGCTGCTGGGGTGGGGTCTCCTTCTGCTCATGGAAGGCCCAGGGAGGGGCCCTGGAGTTTCAGGCAGAAGAAATGGTTCCAATTTAAAACAGCAGATCAATGTGGGAGTGGTGAGGACTCTGTAACTGGGTGAAAAAGCAGCTGGAGCAGATGTCGTTTGGCACTGTTAGGTCCCCGTGTGGCCGTCAGCACCGGGACATTGGAGCCACGGGAGAATTCGGAAAGGTCTGGTCTGCAGAGCAGCGGCCCCGACTGTCCCCGGGAGTGCGATGTCTGCGGCCGGCGGATCCAGGGCCATCTTTCATCCTAGGAACCTTCCACCGCGAACGCCAACCCAGGAAGCCGCTGCTGTTACTTGAAGTTATCAGACAGAGCGGCAGGTTTACTCTTCGAGGGGATTAAACCCAGCGGGAACCCCAGACCTACGGCCAGTCATCAGACCGTCAACAGGTGAAATCCTCAAAAATACATGATCCCTTTTGTGTTTGCCTCAGGTGTACAATGAAGTCTGAACTTCATGTTTAAACAAAGAAAAACTTGGGGTCTGAAGTGAAATCGGACACCCCCCGCGTTAATGCCAACACTCTCTATGTCACATTCTGGGCGGAGAGGCTGTTAGGCAGTCCGTGGCTCGGCAGTTCCTGGCTTCCCCAACAGGCATCCGTCAGGTGCCCGGGCTTCCCCGGCAGCCTTGGTGTGTGCCTTGCTGCGTTTCTGTCTGTCCTCCCAAAGGCAGCTGGCCGTGCAGCGCGGAGCGGAGGGGCTGTCTTGACACATTCCTCGAGATGCTGAGCTCCAACCTCCTACCCATGCCCGACAGGGAGGCCTGGGGAGAGGAGGTGGTGCCGAGGGAGAAGGAAATGAAAGCAAAGAATTCCCAGAATCATACAATCAGTTGTCTGAACTTGTTTATGTGTTTTTGTTTTAAACCACGGGAAGGCAGGCGATAAAATAGAAAGGGCTGGGTGTGTCCAGGTGCCGCTGATGCCCGCAAGCCGCCGCGGGCTGTTCTCCTCCGTCTGTGGGTGTGGCCGCCTGAGCTGCCGGGTCCAGCTTCGGGGTCGCCGCTGGGTGAGTCCCACTCCCCCGCGTTGCAGGTGATCTCACTCCCCGGTGCCTGGCCCCTGGGGGCCGGTGGCTGCGATCACTCCGGCTGGTGTGGTCACAGCCCCACTGGGCTCCTCCACCCGGGACCTTTTGACCTCGGGCTCTCCAGTGGAAGAGGCGGAGGCAGAGGCGGTGGTGGCAGTGGCTGGGGTGGTGGTGGCTGTGGCCGCGACGGCCGCTGCTGGCTCCTTGGGCCCCACCTCGCACACCCGGGTGACCACCACTGGCGCGGACGAACTCGCTTGGGTTGCAAGGAGCTGCAAAGGGCTGGTGAGGGCTGGAATGGAGGAAGAAGAGGGTTACTCTGGGGTCTGGTTAGGACCCAGCTGTTTTTTTCAAGTCCCCTACACAGGGGCTAAGCTGCCAAGCAGGAACCGGAGGTCAGTGCACCCCTGCCAGGCAGGCCGGCTCCCCTCACTCTGCTCCATGCGGGCCTCCCCTCCCCACCTCATCTGCCCTGTCTCTGCTGGCTCCAGCCTGTCGGGTGGAGGCCCCTCTCGTTGCTGTCTGGATCCTGCTGGACATCAATGGCTTGCCCCACTCCTTTACACAGATGCACCGCCCTGAGCCACCCAACTGACACCCCGCCCGGTGCCCTGGCACCCCAGCACCCCAACTGTCCTCCTTCCTTCGACCTCCTGCCTCACCCCATGGAATGTGAGCTCCAGACAGTGGGCAGATCTGGGTTTTCCTTCCACCCTCTTTTATTTCCCACCCCCTTTTTTTTTAAGGGATAGAGTCTCGCTCAGTCACCCAGGCTGGCAGGTAGCAGAGCAATCACAGCTGACTACAGCCTCACTCTCCCGAGCAGCTGGGACCACGAGCGTGCAACACCACACCTGGCTAAGTTTTTGAATCTTATGTAGAGATGGGGTCTTGCTATGTTGCCCGGGCTGGTCTCAAACTCCTGAGCTCAAGCTATCTGCCTGCCTTGGCCTCCCAAGGTGCTGGGATGATAAGTGTGAGCCACAGAGCCCGGCCCCTTCCAGCCTCTTTTCTTAGCATTATCCCAGTGCCTGGAGTATAGCAGGTGCTCAATAAATTGAACAGAGTGGAGGATCGGGTGATACCGGGAGAACATTCTCGTGCTGCACTGACTCCCGGGAGCCACAGAGCTTAGGATGTGGCATGGAGAACAGAGCCAGGGCCTCACCGTAAGCGCTGCCGGCTAAACTGTTCGTGGGAACCGCATGCTTTCCGTTCTGAGTCACGGCCCGGACTGGAAGGTGGTGCTGCCCGAGGGTCACGGGTGTGGCGGGCTGCAGGATGGTGACCGTGTGTCCGGGGACCCCGGGGGCCATCTGGCTGGCCACCGTCTGGATGACTCCGCCAGCTGCGGGGATTGTGGCAAATGCAATGGTGGGTTTCTCCTCCAGGCCTGTGGGACAGGAACCAAGTCAGCACCACACTTGGCCAACGAGACAATCGATTTCCTCGACGCCTGGGCAGCAGGTTGGCCAAGTGGGGAAAGTGAGGTCGGCACTGGGAAAAAATTGGTTTGCTAGAGAAAAATCCCATGGGTGAAATAGGTTTGGGAAGAAAATTGTTAGGGTTTTAGAACAGTATTTTACTTACTTATTTTTTGAGACAGGGTTTTGTTGCTCTGTCACCCAGGCTGGAGTGCAGTGGTACGATCTCAGCTCACTGCAACCTCGCCTCCCGGGTTCAAGCGATTCTTCTGCCTCAGCCTCCTGAGTAGCTGGGACTAGAGGCGCCTGCCACCATACCCGGCTAATTTTTGTATTTTCAGTAGAGATAGGGTTTCACCATGTTGGCCAGGCTGGTCTCGAACTCCTGACCTCAAGTGATCTGCCTGCCTCAGCCTCCCAAAGTGCTAGGATTACAGGTGTGAGCCACCACGCCCAGCCTAGAACAGTATTTTAAATACCTTAGCTTTAACCAACCCAAATTTAGTCTGAGAAAGAAAATGTATTACTTGGAATGAAATGATCCTGATTAGAGCTGTAACTTGGCCTTCCCTCACCAAACTGCAGTTTCATTATGGCAGCATTGAAATAAACACCACCGCGGAGACGAAGTCGAGGGTGGAGAGTGGCGTAGGAGGGCGCTGCCTAACAGAAGGGGTTCCGGAGAGGAGCTTCTGGGGTCAGCTGCGTGTTCAGTGTCTACCCCGTCAAGCCCTAGGATCTGATTCCTTTTAGCAATTCAGAACTACTTTTTCCCTAAGTGACTTCTAAAGTCTCCGTATGAGGGAGTCGAAAAGAACAGCCTTCCCAGGCTCATTCTTTTTCTTGCAGAAAATACTAAATTCCAAATGCATGCAAGGCCGCAACACAACTGAATTTAACGTTACCTTAGGGCAAGGATGCAGCTATGTGCATCCAAGGGCCCTATTCAGCAAGGAAGGACGCATCTGCGGAGATTCATGGTTTTTTTTTTTTTGAGACGGGTTTTGGTCTATCGCCCAGGCTGGAGTGCAGTGGCGCAATCTAGCTCACTGCAACCTCCGCCTCCAGGCTTCAAGCGATTCTCCTCCCTCAGCCTCCTGACTAGCTGGGACTACAGGGGTGCACCATCATGCCTGGCTAATTTTTGTATTTTCAGTAGAGATGAGATTTCAGTATGTTGGCCAGGGTGACCTCGAACTCCAGACCTCAAGTAACCCACCCGCTTTGGCCTCCCAAAGCACTGGGATTATAAGCATGAGCCACCTGCCCAGCTCATGCTGATTTAAAAGGACAAGGCAGTGAGAGACAGAAGCAGAGAATCATCCTCCTCAAGCCCCAGGCCCAGGCTGATTGCGCTGCCTTGGGGACTTGCCGGCCGGGACCACCACGACGGGTCCTGCGAAGGCTGCCAGCCGCGGCTGCATTACCTCTGGCCTCGCTGCCCAGGTCCAGCACAGCTGCGCCTGCCGCATCATGGGAGCCCCCCGCCGAGCCCTGGCTGGTGAGGATGTATCCGTTGGCTGAGTTGGCAGATGTGGTGACCACCCTGACCATGGTGACGGTGGGGGCCTGCTGCACGACGTGGATGGCGTGGCCCGCGGGCTGCTGTGAAGTTACGATGGAGGCGGGCATGTAGGCCACGGGCTTGGCCACGAGGCTGGACGGTCGGGGAGGCACGGCCATGATCACTGGCTGGGCGCTGACGGGGGAGCCTGCACGGAGGGCGGAGAGCAGACAGTGACCCCTCCCGCACCTCCACGAGTCCCGCCCCACCCCGCAAGAGGGCCGCCCGCTCCTTACCGGGTGCGCTTTGGGAATACCGGTACTCTGGGACGGAAGCTAACTTGGACCCAAACTCAGGGTCGTGTGGAATGGGGGAGCCCTCCCGAGACAGGCACTCTGGGGTCTGCAGGCCGCTGGAGCGAGGGGACATCAGCCCGGGGTGTGTGGGTGAAGCTGGAGCGCTCCTGGAAGAGAGGGAAGGGCCGCGGCAGTCAGCGCCTGCGCTGAGGGATGGGAGGACGTTTCTGAGACATCACGCATCTCAGCGCCGTCACCCGCCCACGCTCCCTGGAGCTCGTCTCTGTCCTCCCCATTCAGACAGTGAGAAACGCCCCCGTAACCTGAACCCAGCCTTTAAAACTCCATTTGAGTGGGGGCTGCGTCGGGGGAGGCTCCGTTCCGTGGGAGGGGACGGTATCACGTGAGGTGTTGCAGTAAACGCAACAACCTACCGAGTTCACTTCCACCGAGGTCCAGCCAGGTGTCCATGAAAATGGCCCAGGCCTTCTGTGCCGAAAACATAAGCTTCTGTTTGGTGGGCGGAACCGTTCCACCATGAAAACTCTACCCCTGAGAGGGGTGTTTGAACATCATTTGGAGCTCAGTTGAAATGCTCCAAATGACGTTCGAACACTTTTTTGAAGTCCTACCTTAACCATACGCCCAGTTCACCTGAGAATCACAGTGCCAGACCCTATGCTCGAAATGAATTTTCAGATATTTCAATTTTTCATCAAATCGTGTTGGAAACAGAATTTTGAAATGGGAAGCACGCGAGGCTAACGTGTGCTTCCACGGGGAAGGATTTTCGAGAGTACCGCTCAGGAGATCTCCTGGGCACCTGGGACGGGCTCATCTGATGGGCAACCTGGGAAGAGCCGCCCAGGCCGCTCACAGGCGGTGCACGCTCCTCCAGACTGGGCGTGGCCGAGACCGAGCTGGGCAGGGGAGGCCCTGACCCAGCAGGTGGGCAGCGATGGCTGGGGGAGGGTCTGTCCACCCCACCTGCAGCAGAGCTGCGTTCCCAGCATCTGCGAAAACCAAAGGCGGTTGTGGGCTCCCTAAGTCATACCCCTCGTCTGTCCCTTCAAAGATCTGGCTCTCCCTAGGTCCTCTCACACACTGCAACAGAAAGCTCAGTGCTACCAAAAGCCCCGCAAGCCGCAATCCATTTATTCTTGGCCTTAGGAACCGTTCCCATTGCTACACACATTTCCACTTCTAAGAACTAAAATGTTATTTTTAATACAACAGTCAGTGGCTTACTTAGTAACCTTACTATTTTAGGAGTTCTTGGTCCTGAGATATTCTCCCAAAACAAAAACAAAAAAACAGAAAGTGGTGCAGTCTTTAAGTGCCGAAACCAGCAGTCACCCCTCAGTACTTGAGGGGAGGAGGTTGCAGGTACCAAATCTGCAGATGCTTACCCAAGTTCCTCATAGAAATGGTGTTGCATTTGCATACAACCTGTGCACATCCTCCTGTAAGCTTTAAATCATCGCCAGGTTACTTATAATCCCTAACACAATGTACGTGCTATATAAATAGCCGTTGTAGTGTGTATTGTTTCATTTGTATTACTTTTTGTTTTTTTTTGAGAAGGAGTTTTGCTCTTGTCGCCCAGGCTGGAGTGCAGTGATACATACAATCTCCGCATAATGCAACTTCCGCCTCCGAGGTTCAAGCGACTCTCCTACCTCAGCCTCCCGAGTAGCTGGAATTACAGGCACCTGCTACCATGCCTGGCTAATTTTGTATTTTTTTAGTAGAGGCAGGGGTTTCACCATGTTGGCTAGGCTGGTCTCAAACCCCTGACCTCAGGTGATCCACTTGCCTCGGCCTCCCAGAGTGCTGGGATTACAGGCACGAGCCACCGCGCCGGCCTTTTTTTTTGGAGTATTTTTGACCTGTGATCAGTTGCATGCCCGCACGCTGAGCCTGCAGCTATGGAGCCCATGGATCCAGAGGGCTGACTGCGCCACGTATCTCTAAACTCCAGGGCAGCTCAGCTTTCCTAACGGCTAGAGGACGGGCGTGCAGAGAGCTTTACCTTGAGGACAGAGGCCCGAAGGGGGTGCGGAAGCAGGAGACGCCCCTCTGCCTCCGTTTCCGGAATGCCTGTTCCACGAGCTTGGCTTCAGAAGCAGGGTCTATTCGCCAAAAAGACCCCTTCCCAGGCTCCTCCTGGGAACGTGGGACTTTAATAAAGTAACGGTTCAAAGAGAGGTTGTGCCGGATAGAATTCTGCAGGGAAGCAGAGATATTCACCCATCACTAGCAAATCAGAAAACGAGTCCCACCCGCCTCAAATCTGCAACAGATGCGGGGCCAGGGTGAGGCGAGGCCGTCCCGCTGTGCAGAGCCCTTGGTGCTGCGCTGGCTGGGCGACACGGGAGCAGCACCGAGGCACAGGGCAGGTCATTCCTATCAAAATTTGACACAGCATCATTACCATTCTACCTTTTTTTGTTTTTTGACAAGAGTCTCACTCTGTTGCCCAGACTGGAGTGCAGTGGCACGATCTCGGCTCACTGCAAGTTCTGCCTCCCGGGTTCCAGGGATTCTCCTGCCTCAGCATCCCGAGTAGCTGGGACTATGGGCGTGGGCCACCATGCTGGGTTGATTTTTTTGTATTTTTAGTTGAGATGGGGTCTCACACTCTTGGGCTTAAGCAATCCTCCCACCTCGGCCTCCCAAAGTGCTGGGATTATAGGCATGAGCTACTGTGCCTGGCTGCCATTACCATTCTTTACAGAAAAAGTGAAACAGAAAGACAGATCCTGATCTAGGAGCACGTCTAGGACAAAGAAAACACTGGGTCTTGGCCGGACACAGTGGCTCACGCCTGTAATCCCAGCACTTTGGGAGGCCGAGGCGGGCAAGATTACCTGAGGTCAGGAGTTTGAGACCAGCCTGGGCAACATGGTGAAACCCCATCTCTACTAAAAATACAAAAAATAGCCAGGCGTGGTGGTGGGCGCCTGTAGTCCCAGCTACTTGGGAGGCTGAGGCAGAAGAATCGCTTGAACCTGGGAGGCGAAGGTTGCAGTGAGCTGAGATTGCGCCACTGCACTCCAGCCGGGACAGCAGAGTGAGATCCTGTCTCAAAAAACAAACAAACAAAAAAACAAAGCTACTGGATGGGCTACACTGACTTTGGAGAAAATAAAGACAAATGCAACATGCATCAGTCATGGCTGGTGTGGACAAAGCTCTTACAATCCCATCCATAATTCAGACATGTGGATTGTTTTATTAACAGTATATGGTACATTTTTCCAACTTAACATGGGATTGTAAGGCACAGCAAGCACAAAATCTAACAAGGTATAGACCCATCTTCTCAGTTCTGGGACTCAGAAGAAGGAAACAAATAAAAAAGAATATTTAGACACAATGGTATCACAGTGCTAATGCCTTTCAGTTATACCATATGCCATCCATGAAAACATCCCTCTTTTATATTTATCTTCTCAGTTAAAAAAATATTTTTTTTTCTTTGTAGACACAGGGTCTTTCTCTGTCTCCCAGGCTGGAGTGCAGTAGTGTGATCATAGCTCACTGCAGCCTCCACCTCCTGGGCTCAAGTGATCCTCCCACCTCAGCCTCCGAGTAGCTGGGACCACAGGCATGCAGCACCACACTCAGCTAATTTTTAGTAAAAAAGAGGTTCTCTCTATGTTGCCCAGGCTGGTCTTGATCCTCCTCCTGCCTCGGCCTCGCAAAATGCTAGGGTTCCAGGCGTAAGCCCCTTTTCTGTTTTAAGGGAAGCGATGCGCCTGTTAGTTTCATATTCTAAGGGCCTTCAGAGGCGGTCTGGCCCCGGAGACTCGGCTTCACCTGCCAGCCTTTGTCCGCCGTCCGGTAGTAGGGGTAATGCTTGGTGATGTGGGCATAGATCCCGCTCAGGGTCAGCTGCCGGTCCTGGGCAGAGGAGATTGCCTGCACGATCAGCTGCGCGTAGGAGAACGGCGGCTTTGACTCATCCTGCGGAGAGACACAGCTCACGGGATGAGCTCCAGCAAGGTCCCCGAGTCCACCCCACCCACCCGTTACAGCTGATGGGGAGGAACCTTCACAGGAGAGCGTGCGCGTCTCGATGGCACCCATCCCAGTGCCCGCCAACTATCCCATTAATGTGCTTGCATTCAACTAGGAACAGCCGTTTTTGCCTCATGGGAAGGAAAACTTCGGTTTTATTATAATTTAATTCTGAAATTTCTCACCTCTTCCACAAATCAATTTGAAAACAGCTGTTGGACAGACACGAACTAAGACACAAAGTTATAAGGAGAACGCCATCCTTCTCAAGGGCTGTATGAAGGCTTTGACGCCGGGCTGCCAGCAGCAGATGAACAAGGAGTGTGGTGGGAGGGGCCCTCGGTGATGGCACCACCCCTGTCACCAGCAAATGACCAACGGGGATGATTTGGGCACGAAAAGGAGAAAGGGCCGATGGCTCTACCGCCAGCTGCGGCTCCATTCCCTGTGGGCTGAGACCACCTCAAGCACACGCCCATGGGCCCTGGGCTGTCTGTGCTGCCTGCACCGGGTCACTATGGCCCAATCCTGGGTCACCAGGTGCATCACGGCGCCGGGTGGGCTCAGACCTTGGGGCTGTCTCCTCCAGACGTGTCTGCCTGCTGCTCCGATGCGGCCTTTGCTGCAAACTCTGCTGCCAGCTGCAGGTCCGAGGTCACGTTCTGCACAAAGCGGTAACTGGAGGAGCCGGCACCACGTGGACTGGCTGGGCAGGAGTTTGGGACGCTGAGGAGAGAGGACACTGTCAGTTCATGGCTCTGAAAAGGGGGCCCCTGTGGGGCACAGGGCTTCAGGACCTACCCGGAGGGTGGGGCTGTGGGGAAGAAGCTCACACTTTCCAATTTTAAGTGCCATTGCGCTGCCCGGCCAAGGGACAAGACGCCGGAAACAGCAGGCAAGTTTCCTTCCAGTGGTGACTTCTGCTGGGGGTCTGAGAGCACCGCGGGCCCTCCTCCTGTCATTATGCAGGGCCCAGGGCAGCACCTGGTCAGGCAGCTGTGGGGCCCCTCCTCAGGTCCCCCCCCACCACACCCCTACAGGACATGCACCCTACAGGATGTGCACCCCGGGCAGGTAGCCTCCGTGGGCTGCTGGCTCCTGCACAGGTGTCCACAAGGCGGCGCTGTGGGAAAAGGCTCGGGCCCAAGACAACGCCGTGCGGTCACAGAGGCAGATGCTCGAAAGAGGCTGTGGAGGTGCCATAGCCCTGCAGGATGAAGGCGTGGCAGGTGGCTCTCCTGGAGACACTGCCCTCGGGAAGAGACGACCCCTGTGGTTTTGCCCTGAGCCGCTGAGATGCCCCTGCCCTCATCCCCTCTCCCTCCCAGGCTGGAGCAACCACAGATGGCTGGGAGTGACCGACACCCCCGGGCTGCAGGTGAGGCTCCAGGTTGAGGCCGGGACCATGGGCAGGAGGCTGAGTCCGTCCGGCTGAGGGGTGTGCCCTGGCCTGCTTCCCTAACTCACTCAGGCAGGCTTCAGTTAGCAAACCACGGCGATGTTTTGCTTCTGAAAATGATCTCTATTAGAGGTATTCAGAGAAAGCCAATGAGGACACGAAGAGTGGGTGCAGAACCTCCCGAGAGAAAGAGATCCCACTGTCCTGAGCTCATGGGCACCCACCTGGCCCCGTCCTGAGATGGACCCTGCCCACCTGTGATGCTGACATCCCCCCCTCAGCCGACTTAGAGCCCCCGTGGCGGGCAGGACGCTCCCTGCTGCACTGCCCTGCAGGCCACCCAGAATCATCCAGAAGGTCCATTCTCCTCCTCCCACCTTGCTGCCCCTTCCCCTGCCTGGAACATCCTTCCCCAACTGTCCAGGCACAAGACTCCCAGATCTCCAAAACTTAGGTTAAGTAGGAGCCCCCTTGGGTGCAGGTGGAGCTCAAGAAACATTTTTTGGATGGAGCAGGGGGATGAATGAAAAAAATCCTGTGGCTGAGAAAAACCTGACAGCTGACATTAATGATCAGTTCAGGTCTGAGACATTTTCAGGAAGGACTCAGTGTCACTCACACGGAACGTTAAGGACTCTGATGTGGAATTCCCGTTCTCTCTTCCAACAGACTCCCCAAATACGGCAGAGATAGGTAAGTTCCGCATGTGTCGAAACTTAAATGAACACCCACAAATGGCTCGATTGAGGTAGGAAACAGTCAAAAGGAAACTTTTTCTGAATTTAGTTCTGAATCCAAAAGACAAAACCCAAGCTTACAAGTAAGATGAGAAGGGGAGAGAAAGGTTTTGACTGATAAGAGCACACAGCCCCCAAAATCGGCTTTGTCAAAGGCCTCTGGGAACCAAACACCTCCCTGCTGAGGCAGGTTGGCCTCGTGGCCGGAGGGGCTGCAGACGACGGGGCCAGCATGCACCTGTGCACTGGGTCCCAGACCCAAAGCCACTGGACGTCCCCCTTGGGCTCAGCAGGAAGAACTGAAATGTCAGGACTTGCTGGGGACCACTGAGCCGAGGTGTCACTCAGATACACTCTGATCTCTGGCCACAGGCTGGAGAATGGCCACTCAGCTCGGAAAATCTTGTCTGAGGCCCATGAGGTGGCAAGCGGGCTCCTGGATCCTTCCTGAGGACCAGTGAGGGGCACCCCCGCCGCCCCGCACTCCACAACAAACAGTGATGGCCCAGCACGTGTGGAAGGGACCTGCTCCTGTTCCCAGCAGTTATTTTGCAAAAGAGCATAGAAAATTCATGTCTGCCAGGTGCAGTGGCTCATGCCTGTAGACCCAGCAATTAGGGAGGCCAAGGTGGGAGGATCGCTTGAGCCCAGATGGTTGAAACTAGCCTGGGCAACATAGTGACACCCCTATCTCTACAAAAAAATTAAAATTAGTCAGGTGTGGTGGTGTGCACCTGTAGTCTCAGCTACTCAGGAGGCTGAGGCAGGAGGATTGCTTGAGCCCAGGAGTTTGAGGCTACAGTGAGCTATAATTGTGCCACTGCACTCTGGCAGAGCAAGACCCTGTCTCTAAAAATAAATAAATAAACAAACAAACAAAGTTTTAACATTTTAAAAATTAGCTGGGCGTGGTAGTGCACACCTGCAGTTCCAGCTATTCAGGAGGCTGAGGCAGGAAGATGGCTTGAGCCTGGGAGGTCGAGGCTGCAGTGAGCTATGATCAAACCATTGCACTCTAGCCTGGGCAACAGAGTGAGACCTTATCTCAAAAAACAAACAAAAAACCTCATGGAGTAAAACCCACAGGAAAGGCTGTCATTCCCCAGAGAATGATTTCAAGTGGAAATAAAAAAGGTTGGCAAAGCCTGGCTCAAACACGGGGGACAGGGGAGGGTGGTTTCTCCACCACTTTCCCCAACACTGGACCTGGCCTGGGCTGCCAGATCCTGGTGTCACTCCAGCTGGGACAGGTACGACGCCACAGCTTCTGAGGTTTTCCAGCCATCTGGGCTGAGGGACCACATGTGTTTGTTCACATGGCTCCTCCAGCCCTTGGAGCAGCCTGTCTCTCAAAAAGCCCCATTCAGCTGTCCCCCGCAGGCGGGCCTCGGCCACGGGGCTGTGCCTGGTACCAGGCTCCTGATACCAAGGTCCCCGATACCAGGCCTACAGCTGAGGGAGGCGGGAAGCAGAGGCTGCAAGAGCCTCACAGCCGCTAAGGGCTGTAAAGTGCTCTGGGGGAAGACAGGTCCGAGGGTGCCTGGCCCAGGTGGGATGGGACACCCAGCTCCAAAGCCAGGGGCCTTGGAGCTGTCTGGAAAACTAATCAAGACATCCCGTGTCTGATGCCGGGAGTCCACGGAAACATTCCCTTAGCAATCTAAAGAAAATGCTGGGCCAGGCACGGTGGCTCACGCTTGTAATCCCAGCACTTTGGGAGGCCAATGAGGATGGATCACGAGGTCAGGAGAGCAAGACCATCCTGGCTAACACAGTGAAACCCCGTGTCTACTAAAATAAAAAATACAAAAAATTAGCCGGGCGTGGTGGCAGGTGCCTGTAGTCCCAGCTACTTGGGAAGCTGAGGCACGAGAATGGCGTGAACCTGGGAGGTGGAGTTTGCAGTGAGTCGTGATTGTGCCACTGCACTGCAGCATGGGTGACAGAGCAAGACTCCGTCTCAAAAAATAAATAAATAAATAAATGCTGAAGGCCAGGCACGGTGGCTCACACCTGTAATCCCAGCACTTTGGGGGCGCCAAGGCGGGCAGATCACCTAAGGTCAGGAGTTCGAGACCAGCCTGGCTGATTTAGAGAAATCCCGTCTCTACTAAAAATGCAAAATCAGCCGGACATGGTGGCGCATGCCTGTAATCCCAGCTACTCGGGAGGCTGAGGAAGGAGAATTGCTTGAACCTGGGAGGCAGAGGTTGCAATGAGCCGAGATTGTGCCATTATACTCCAGCCTGGGCAACAAAGTGAAACTCTGTCTCAAAAAAAAAAAAAAAAAAAAAAAAGATGGGAGGCTGGGGAGGGCGGATCGCGAGGTCAGGAGATTGAGACCATCCTGGCTAACACGGTGAAACCCCGTCTCTACTAAAAAATACAAAAAACAATTAGCTGGGCGTGGTGGCAGGTGCCTGTAGTCCCAGCTACTTGGGAGGCTGAAGCAGGAGAATGGCGTGAACCCAGGAGGCGGAGCTTGCAGTGAGCCGAGATCGTGCCACTGCACTCCAGCCTGGGTGACAGAGCGAGATTCTGTCTCAAAAAAAAAAAAAAAAAAAAATGCTGAAAACGACGGCATACACGTGCACACGTTTCCTCTTGCAGGAATGAGAGAGAGCAGGAAGCTGAGGGGACCCCACTGCTCCCCGACAGGGACCCCCCAGCTCAATTCCAGGAAACAGGGAATCACTCCTTCTGGGGTAAGTACTCCAGGCCTCGGTCAGGCCCCCCCAGTCCCTTGCTGCCTGGATGTGGGACGCAGAGGCTGGACAGCAACAGCCCACAGACGTCACTGGAATCAAACGCCTGTGCCCCCCAATTGGAGGCTGAGAGTGGGAAGAAGCACAGTAAGCAGCTCAATCCTAGGCCCCGATTTTGCTTCCTTTATATGGAGGACAATTCCCAAGTCACATTTCCGCCTCAGGCGAGAGAGATGGAGGATTCTGAGTGAGGGGCTCCCGGAGCTGTGCTCGCAGGGACAACCCCGTGCTGGCCCACCCCGGGCAGCCTCCACCACATCCAGGGTTTGGGCCTAGAAGGTGCCCCTGGGATCACCCAGGACATGCCAGTGCAGGGAGACTGGAGAGGGAAGGATGGGCTGTGGGACACACGGGTCGCTGGGTCGCGTTATGATGAGAAGTCACGCCGAGAAAGGCAAATACAACAACAGACCTAAAGCCACCTCTGGAGCTGCCAGCTGGGCTCTGTCCCCAGAGCCGAAGACGAGCCTTCCCCAGGGCACAGGGCTGCAGTCCTTCCAGTCCACACTCAACGCCCTTGGCTCTGTGCTGAGGCAAAGAAGGCCACCCTGAGAGGCCTGGGGTTGGGACGGTTATCACTTCCGGCAGGCCTAGAGAGGGCAGAGCTCTGTCAGAAGGGACCTGATCCCTCCTGAAGCCCTAGAGACACAGATGGGACCCGCCTGGAGGGGCTGGAGGAAGGGGCTGGGACGCAGCCTTGGGGGCAATGGAGGGGCGAGAAGGCTGTGGGGGTCTGCGATGTCCTTTGTGTCCCAAGGCAGCACCTGAAGCCTCCTGGGGGAACCTCCCTGCAGAGGAGGACACTTGGGGTCCCTGCCCCAGCCCCTCCTCCAACACCAGCTGCTCTAAGAGGGTTTTTAGGACCTTGCTGTTAAACACAACAGCCAAGGCACATCTGTGGTTTGAGTAAGCTTCTACCAGGTGGGACATGGTGCAAAACAGAAGAGAAGAGGGACCCAGGGAAGCCTATGGGAGCCCGGGAGGAGACGAGACATGGTTCCCGTCCCGAGGGAGGTAACGATGCCGTCTCCGTAAGACAGTAAAAACGGCATGCAAAGCACACCTGCCGAGCAAGAACATGCTCTTCAAATTAAAAAATGAGAATTCAAAAGAAGAGAAATACAAATCCAAGAAAGGGTGGAAGGAGAGACTGGAGAAAATCTCTCAGAAAGTAGAGAGAGAAAGGAAAGGAGAGGCATGACAGACTCAGCTCAGAGGCCCGCCAGGCACAGCCAGTCCCAGAAGCGTGGACAGTAACCTGGGGGTCCAGGCGAGGTGGCTCACACCTGTAATCCCAGCGCTTTGGGAGGCTGAGGTGGGCAGATAACTTGAGCACAGGAGTTCAAGACCAGCCTGGGCAACATGGGGAGACCTCACCTCTAAAAAAAATACAAAAATTAGCCGGGCATGGTGGTGCACACCTGTAGTCCCTACTACTCGGGAGGCTGAGGCAGGAGGCTCGCTTGAGCCCAGAAGTACCAGCCTGGGCAACAAAGTGAGACCCTGTCTCTTAAGTAAATAAATGAAAAGTCTCTCTTCTGTGCCCTTTCCCAGGAAGCAACTGGAGGATGGACTCTAGTAAAACAAAAGAACAAATCAGGAAAGAGGAAGACGTGGGAATCAGGAAACAGCCTTCTCTCCACCACCACCTCCTGAGGGAATTCCCAGGATGGTAGAGAAGATGATCCTGTGGTCAGAGGGGCCCCAGAGGAAGGCCTTCACAGTAAAGGGAGAAGAGGCCATTATTAACTCCAAGAGCAGGGGGAATGTGGCGGAAATAAGCCAAAAGTACAAGGAAGGAAATGGCTAAGCGTTACAATCACTACACAGTTCTAATACAGAAAACGCTAATGCAAGGTAAACCAAACATGATGATGTAACTTTACTGGGATGGGGAGGGGGGAAGCTAAATCCTTAATTTCCATATAGGAAGCTCATGTGTAATACCTAAAACGGAAAAACCAAGAGACGGTCACGTACGAATACAACTCAGAGACACAGAGGTGAGAAGGGCTCAGCTCTGGGGAGTGTCGTGTGGGGGGATTTTCACTTTCTGAAATGTTTGCATTTTGTAAGATGCATATAGATAGACAGTCTCTTTGTAATCTGAAAAAGAAAAAATAAACAAATAGGGAAAGAAAATTTTCAGAGGCAAATTTCTTAGAATGATCTTAAAGAATGTTTCCTTTAAGATAAATCCGACATTGTAAAATGCTGGGAAGCTATTTTTAAAAATTAACTAGTGGATCACTGCTGTAGTCACGGCTGAGGTGGGAAGATCACTTGAGTCCAGGTGGTCGAGGCTGCAGCGAGCCGTGACCGCACCACTGCACTCCAGCCTGGGTGTCAGAACAAGACCCTGCTTCAAAACAAAACAAAAACAACGAAGACAACAACAACAACAAAAACAGGCCCATGCTTGTAATCTTGGCACTTTGGGAGGTCAAGGTGGGAAGACTGCTTGAGGCCAAGAGTTCAAGACCAGCCTGGGCAAGACACCATCTCAACAAAAATAAAAAATGAGCTGGGTGTGTGTGGTGGTGGGTGCCTGTAGTCCTACCTACTCAGGAGGCTGAAGTGGGAGGATCGCTTGAGCCCGGGAGGTTGAGGTTGCAGTGAGCTGTGACTGTGCCACTGCACTCTAGCCTGGGCAATAGAGTGAGACCCTGTCTCAAAAAAACAAACAAACAAAAACAAAATCAACCCCCCAAACCCAAATTGGAACCACCATTAAAAATAATAATTTAAAAAATAAAATTAACTTGTTTCTGAAGTGCACTTTGCCCTGGTGAGAATAACCAGCACGGTGGCCTGAACAGGAGCTGCTCTCATGTGAGGCATAGACCTCACAGAGCTGAGTGGGTGCTGGAGCGGAGAAGCGGCCCCGCAGCTAGGCAGGTTCCGGGGTCAGCTCTGTGTCTGCAGGCGCCTCCTACTTCCCCTGAGGCTCGTGGAACCTGGGAAGGGCTGTCCTCGTGCGCCACGTGCCTGCACAGAAGCCGTGCAATAGGCCTACTCCACACAAGCCGCTCGTCACCGGAGGTCAGGTTGACCTGAGAAGTGGGGCGCTAGGGTCCTCCCTGAGATTACAGGAAAGGCAGGGGTGGGGACGTCCTTTCAACAGATTCAGACAAACACAAGGACTTCCCTACCAAGCTTCATTCCGAACTCCCAACACTTGAGCGCCAAAGTCGCCCCTCGAAGGGATCTAGGCAGGAGGGAAAAATAAAAGGAAGACAGAAAGTCCCAACCTTCCCATGTGGAGGAAGCAATAGTTACTTCCCCAGAGTTCTCAGCTGGGAAAAGATGTAAGAGGGTGTGGTGGGGTGGGGAGGGGCAGCAAGGCCTACAGGGACAGGGAGACAAGGGATGAGACACCCTCATTGGATTTGCAAATGCTGGCACAGCCAGCCCGGATCAGCCAGGCAGGATTCCCGCTAGGGGTGACTCGCACATTCGCGCCACAATCCTCCTGCAGCCCTGCTGAAAACACAGGGAAGGCTGCAGCCACAAACTTGTGTTTTTTAATTATTATTTTTCTGAGACAGGGTCTTGCTCTGTTGCCCAGGTTGGAGTGCAGTGGTGACATCATAGCTCGCTGCAGCCTCCAACTGCTGGGCTCAAGCGATCCTCCTGCCTCAGCCTCCTGAGTAGCTGGGCCTACAGGCGTGAGCCACTGCACCTGGCTAATTAAAAAAAAATTTTTTTTTTTAGAGATGGGGTCTCACTATGTTGCCCAGGCTTGTCTGGAACTCCTGGCCTCAAGCAATCCTCCTGCCTCAGCTTCCCAAAGTGCTGGGATTCCAGGCATGAGCCACCACGCCCAGCCAACCAGAAACTTTGAAACAGATGAATCACCCTATAGGAAGGAACCAAAGCTTGGCAGAAAAAGCAGAGTATTTCTAATGTAGATCCAATAACCTCCTAACTCAAAAGACCTCTAACTTTACAAAACAACATAAACCAAGTTAGGACTGAATGTTATCTAGCAATGAGACAGAACTGTGTTTAAAGATCATGATCACAAGGGAAAGATTTTGAAGTCAGTTGCTGCATTTTTACTGTATATTTACACACTGCTGACCTTCGCTGAATTGTACGAGTTACTTTCATTTTTGATCTCCACGTTGGAGAAATCAGGAGAAGCCTTAAGAGGAACAGCTCCTGAAGTCTTGCCCTCATGGGCAAAAACAGTCACTCTCTGTGCAATGCCCTTTCACTGAATTTCAGCAGTTTTCTTAAAACTCTACCTCTAAGGAACACTTTTTAGACTGGTGTCTGTTTGGTGGAACCTAGAAAATGATTAACTACTTTAATTTTCATTAAATACTTTAATTCCTTCCTAAAAACACCTTTTTTTTTTTTTGAGATGGAGTCTTGCTCTGCCGCCCAGTCTGGAGCGCAGTGGTGCAATCTTGGTTCACTGCAACCTCTGCCTCCTAGGTTCAAGCAATTCTCCTGCCTCAGCCTCCCAAGTAGCTTGGATTACACGCCTGGCTAATTTTTGTATTTTTAGTAGAGACGGGGTTTCACAATGTCGACCAGGCTGGTCTCAAACTCCTGACCTCAGGTGATCCTGCCTCAGCCTCCCAAAGTGCTGGGATTACAGGCCTGAGCCACCGCATGCCTGGCCTGTAAAAACCCTTTTTTGCAAAAAGGAGAGAAAAGGTCAAACTGCTGCTAAAGATAGCAGAATTTATTTCAAAGAGAGTTCATTCATTTTCTGGGTGGAGTACTTTAGGGCAGAAAAAAATAAATCAGAAAAACACACACACACACACACACACACACACACACACACACACACAAAACCACACACCCACACCCATACCCACCCACCCTGGGAAAAGGAGCGAGGGCCTGCGAGAGCAAAGCAAGAGAAACGGAAAGGAAGGACGGAGGGTGGGGCGGCGGGCGGGGGCAGGGGCAGCTGATCAGGGAGGCTCCCCCAGGAAAAAGCCGCTCCCAAGCCACTCCCGACTCCTGGGAATGAGGGGCTCTGGGCGAGCCCGGCCTACACCAAGGCAGCCACTCCACGGCCAATGAGGACTGGCGAGGCGAATGCACACCAAATTAGGAAGGCAGGCACCGCGGGGGCGGGGCGGCACCGGGAGGGGACAGCCTTGCAGGCAGCCAGCTCTTCTGGCCTGGCCCCGCTCCCACCTCCCGATCTGTTAGGGAGCACAGCCAGAGAGGAGGAGAGTGGGGAGGTGGCAGGGAAGGGCAGGGAGTGTTTGTAAACACGCCGGCTCCACCCTACAGCAGAAACTCAAACTGAGAAGTATCTTGGCAGGCAAAACCTCAAGGGCCTCTGAGGTTTCTAAACACTCAATTGAATTCCACGGTGCTAAGATAAACGGATGTAAACAGAGAGGCTTTTATTGTAACAATGGAAGGCCAAAAAGCCAGACAGCCAGTCCCTAACTTACTACTTTCTCCGCACAGAATTCTCCCTAACAAGAATCCGGTCTTTGCACAGGGCGGTTTCAAAGAACAGGATTGGGCGGAAGGAGGGGAACGGGGTGGCCCTCCACCTTCCCGGCTCCCGCAGCAACAGCAGCAACAGCAGGGCGGGTGCAGGCCCAGGGAGCTGCTCGCACCCTCTGACGGGGACTCGTGGTCACAGGAGGCTGCCACCCAGCTTCTCAGAACAGCTCCAGCCGCAAGAGCTTCAGGTGCTCAGTACACAATTTCTTTACTCCCAGCTATAAAAAAGAATGAAATCTTGGCCTGGGCAGCAACGCGATGGAGCTGGAGGCCCTTGTCCCAAGTGAACTAACTCAGAAACAATAGCGCACAGCACCTGCTCTTGCTTACGAGCAGTGGCTGAACTGTGGGTACCCAGAACAGGAAGATCGAAACAACAAGAAACTGGGACTCCAAAGCGGGGAGGCGGGAGAGGGCGAGGGGTGAAAGATGACCTACGGGGTACACGGTTCACCCTTTGGGTAATGGGAACCCTAGAAGCGCAATCCCCACCATTATGTAATATTCCTATGTCACAAACATGCACGTGTACCCCCGAAGCTAAGATAAAATAAAAATAAACAGTATTTTCCCTGCCGTAATTTAAAACACAGGTGTCACTTATCAACTCCTTCGCAAACCATGACCTCTCTTGTAATACAAAAGCGACTTTACTATGCAAATTTGGATTAACACTGGGAAATCGTTTTATTTTTTTAAGCTCCCTCCCGAAGCAAACCAAAACATTTTTCTTTCAATACGGTGAAACCCCATCTCTACTAAAAATACACAAAAATTAGCCAGGCGTGGTGGCGTGTGCCTGTAATCCCACCTCCTCTCGAGGCTGAGACGGGAATTGCTTGAACCAGGGAGGTGGAGGTTGTAGTGAGCCGAGATCACAAGATCACGCCACTGCACTCCAGCCTGGGCAACAGAGCGAGACTCTGTCTCAAAAAAAAAAAGCTTCTGTTTAGCTGGATTACAACCTGCTGATTAATAACCCACTGCCAGGCTAAGGTGGGGGCGCCGGCCTAACCTTTCCTCAGGAGCCCCGGATCGCTGCCTGGTCTGCTTCTCTCTGGACCTGAGGCCTTTGCTGCCCACTCCAAAAGCAGCAGGACCAGCCTCTTCTGGTGTGAGCTTCCACTAGCACGTGAGCTGGTCCTGGCCACCGTTTCTACAGCGCCTTTAAAGTGGTACTAGGTAAAGACTTAAATACATATACTGTGCTCCACTGCTGTCTTCAGATGCAATTCCCATAACATACAATTCACCATTTATTTATTTACTTAGAAATGGAGTCTCGCTCTGTCACCCAGGCTGGAGTGCAGTCACGTGATCTCAGCTCAATGCAACCTTCACCTCCTGGGTTCAAGCCAGTCTCCTGCCTCAGCCTCCTGAGTAGCTGGGATTACAGGCATGTGGCACCATGCCTGGCTGATTTTTGTATTTTTAGTAGAGATGGGGTTTCACCATGTTGCCTAGGCTGATCTCGAACTCCTGGCTTCAAGTGATCCACCTGCTTTGGCCTCCCACAGCGCTGGGATTACCGGTGTGAGTCACCATGCCCAGCCAGTTCACTCTTTAAAGTGACTTTTAGGATATTCACAAAATTGAATAACCATCACCACTATCTACTTCTAGAACATTCTCCATAAAGCTGTATGGACTAAATAAAATACTGCATGTGCACTGCTCAGCACAGGGCCAGGCCGGCACACACCAGGCTTTCAGTCACTTAGGATTCACCATCATCATCATCTCAGAGGGTCATGACGTCACAGCACTGGCTCCACAGGTGGGAACCGGGCCCGGGAAGGTGGGGGGCTGAAGTGACTGCACAGAGTCACACAAGCGACCATGCCATAGCCTGAGCCTGGGGCCTCGCCTTTCCGCAGCAACACTGTCCCTGAACTTCTCTTTCCACGAGAGACACTCCCACCCACTGGCTCTGGAAAAAGGAGGCCGACTCCAAGCAACTCAAATGGAGATGATTCCCACCTTGTAAATTGTGGGAGGCCACTGGTAACTTGTTGGCAAAGCAGGGTAGAGGAGCCGTGCCCCTGATGGCTGCGTTCCAAGAGAAGCCAGTGTGTAATTCTAACCGTGGACCCTGAAAAGGTGCAGGTCACGTACGGGCTGGATGTGTTGGCGCACACCTGTAACCCCAGCACTTTGGGAGGTGGAGGAGGGAGGATCTCTTGAGCCCAGGGGTTCCAGACCAGCCTGGGCAACATAGCAAGACCCTGTCTCTACAAAAGGTAAGAAAATTAACTGGGTGTGGTGGTGCATGCCTGTGGTCCCAGCAACTTGGGAGGCTGAGGTGGGGAGACCGCTTGAGCCCAGGAGTTGGAGGCTGCAGCAAGCTATGACTGCACCACTGCACTCTAGCCTGGACGACAGAGTGAGATGCTGTCTCTGAAAAACAAAAGCCCTTTTTACTCCTACAGCTGCAAGAGGAAAAAAAGAAAGAAGCAAGGCAAGGTGCAGCCGGGGTTCAGCAGAGTGCGCAGATCAGCAGGGAGGAACTGACGTGACCGGCCTGGGATTGCCACGGCGCTTGCTCCAACAGACCAGCGTGCCCAGAATGGGCTTCACAGATGTCCCCGAGGGCCCCTGAGCCCCTTTCAGGGTGTATGTGAGGTCAACACCATGTTCACAACAGCCCTAAGATGTGATCTGCTTTTTCCACTGGGGTGACCTTTGCTGGTGACGCACAAACGACGCAGAAACTGCTGGTGCGGAGGAGCCACAGCACCAGCACCAAACCACGCGCAGCCACGCATCTTCAGGGCCACAGACGCGCAGTTGGGAGAGAAAAGCCAGCCACGTTTAGAAATGTCCACAATGAAGAGGTAAATCATTAAAGAATGTATGAACCCTCCAGCCTCAAGTACACATCTGTTTTTGCATCCCTGTATGACAGGACCAGGGCCAGGGCTGTGTGCCATGCATCCAGGCTGTCGCCTGAGGTTCGTGTGTGACTCAGTCCAGGGCTCACCGGCACTCCCTACACAGAGCTCTGTTTATACTTTTCACTCTGCAACCCCTACTCAGGGGCTCATCATTGTATAACATGCCAGAGATGAAGAAGTTTGAGGACTTTCTTCAAAATCTAGATTAATTTCTAAAAGGTCATAGAGAATTTTCACAAATGAAGCTTAAAGAAACAAAGTTCACCAAATCCTGGTGGACAAATATTACTTTAAAACATTTTCAGCCGGGCGCAGTGGCTCATGCCTGTAATCCCAGCACTTTGGGAGGCTGAGGCGGGTGGATCATTTGAGGTTGGGAGTTCGAGACCAGCATGGCCAACATGGTGAAACCCCGTCTCTACTAAAAATACAAAAAAATTAGCCAGGCGTGGTAGCAGGCGTCTGTCATCTCAGCTACTCGGGAGGCTGAGGCAGAAGAATCGCTTTAACCCGGGAGGTGGAGGTTGCAGTGAGCCGAGATTGCACCACTGCACTCTAGCCTGGGTAACAGAGTGAAACTCCGTCTCAAAACAAACAAAACCATTTTCAGTATCCTTTAAAAAAACAAACAAATAAAAAACAACAAAAAAACCTGTGCTTACTTTAACAAGCCCTAATACGTAAAACTTCCAGTGGGAAAAGTGATGGTCAGGCAGTGATTCTTCCCTTTGTAAGAGAATTCACAGAGATTTCAGCCGGGTCCGGGATGCACGTACAACACTTTCTGTATTTCCATGCACGTGCAATTTTCCAGAGATTTGGAACCCGGTGCTGCGTACAGCAGGCACGCTCACATCATCTCCCTCTCTCCTGGGGGCCCAAGCGCAGGCTGAGGGGCTGCTCACCTGATGGTGCCAGTCGGGGAGGGGACGGGGCTGACCATGCTCCGGAGGTCCGGCTCCGGGATGTGGATCTTCAGAGGGGAGATCTGTGGGTACAGCGGCCGAAGCGGGGAGGCCGGGGCCTCTTCTTTGTGGTAGAGCGACGTGAACTGGATCTTGATGGCCGTGCTGGGAAACCGGAAGGTACACCTGCAACGGGAGGAGGAGCGGGTGTGAGGTGCAGGAGGAGACTCGAGAAGACGCCAACACCCAGGGAAGGTGCGTGTTCGTGTGTCTAAGTAACCGGACCGTAAACTCGCAAACCTGGGCCCCAGAGAGCAGTTTCGATGCTTTTATCAGGACACTTGGGAACCGAGACTTACGCTTATTTGGACGTCACTTGTCTTTCCATTTTTTTATTTTATTTTTTGAGAGGGAGTCTCGCTCTGTCACCCAGGCTGGAGTGCAATGGTGCAATCTCAGCTTCCTGGGTTCAAGCAATTCTCCTGTCTCAGCCGCCTGAGTAGCTGGGATTACGAGCGCCCGCCACCATGCCCGGCTAATTTTTTGCATTTTTTTTTTTTTTTTTTTTTTGAGACGGAGTCTCGCTCTGTCACCCAGGCTGCAGTGCAGTGGCGCAATCTCAGCTCACTGCAAGCTCCGCCTCCCGGGTTCACACCATTCTCCTGCCTCAGCCTCCGGAGTAGCTGGGACTACAGGCGCCTGCCACCACACCCGGCTAATTTTTTGTATGTTTAGTAGAGACGGGGTTTCACCGTGTTAGCCAGGATGGTCTCGATCTCCTGACCTCGTGATCTGCCCACCTCAGCCTCCCAAAGTGCTGGGATTACAGGCGTGAGCCACCGCGCCTGGCCATTTTTTTGCATTTTTAGTAGAGACGGGGTTTCACCACGTTGGCCAGCCTGGTCTCGAACTCCTGACCTCAGGTGATCCGCCTGCCTCAGCCTCCCAAAGTGCTGGGATGACAGGCGAGAGCCACTGTGCCCAGCCGTCAGTTGTCTTTCTACCGTGCGTGAGAACAGAAGAGATATAAATATCCCCAGACAAGTGCCGCTGATGCCATCTCCCACGCAGGCTCCAGACAGACACGGCTACTTCCTGTCTGCTAGGGCAACTGCTGTGGCACCCAAGTGGGATCTGCCGCCTCTCAAAGGACACACTGGAAGACTGAAATAGCACGGCAGCCACCTATGCGGACGTTTTCAAGATGATTCCCTGCCACTGCCTAGAAGATCTGACAGAAGGAGCAATTCCACCCCTGCTCGGGCAGGCGGCAGTCGCAGAGAACGTGCATTATCCACCCAGAGCTTAATGGACCGGCTTCACGATCACTTCTGGGCTTAAAACCATGAGCCTCAGTTTTTCTACTAGAGACGACCAAGTGCAAACAAGGCCAGCCGCAAGCGTCAGAGTCAACACCAGTGTGCTGTGAACAGTATCCAAGGTTCATCTGGCTTGAAGAAACTGCCACCTTTTACAAAGCTGAGCATTACTTAAACAGCTCACCTTTCAATTTCTAAACTGACGAGGCGGCAACTATCAAGTTGCTAACTGTAGGACTCAGTTAAAAACAAAACAAAACAAAACAAAACAAAAACAAAAACAAAAAACAATGTAAAGCAGCAGCCTGCCCACACGGAGATAAGCAACGCTGGCTGCCTTGCGCAGCTGTTTGGAAAAGGCTCTTGTTTAAAATTGTGGGAGGGGGGTAAGAAAGAATGTACATAAGCCACCGGTGGTAATGCGCTTTTCAGAGTTCCAGAAGGCATTCCGAACAGACAAGGTGACTCAACACTTGAGAGACGCTACGGTCTCTTGTAGTGGAACCTGCATGAAGCACCAGGCTGCTGGGTCTATGCCTGTGTTTTTAAATCTGCGGCAATGTTTAAATAGTAAATCTACCTAAAATCCTGCATGGACGTGCGCAAACACCCCTCTTTCATTTGAAAGCCCTTTTGCTCTTCGTCAAAGCGTTTTTGAAAGATGGGACTGAGGAGCAGGTCAGAGGGTGATGAAGGGTGCCTGGCTGTCGGCAGGGGGTCCTATTGCGTCTTCTTCCCAGGGACCCGCTTCAAAGGAAGTGACTCAGCATTACAAATGTGCGGCTCCTCCCATAGCTCCGCTAGCCAGGCTGCCACATGGAAGAGAGAAAACCAGGCACTTAAGCTGGCTCAACTGGGCCAGTCCTGATTCTCCCTGAGATACTGGGCAGAGGAGGCTGGGCCTCCCCAAGGAGGCCGGGCCGCATTGTTCAGCGCCAGGTGCTGTCCGGCCTGTGGGCACCAGGTGTCTATTTCCAAACACAAAAGGGACTCTGAGACTGTTTCCAGGATGAGAAGCTGTCTGCGAGGCACGGCCCAGCAAGTGAATCTTGGGAGATAAGGGTGGGTGGTCGGTCACCCCCGAGGTTCAGAAGGGCAGCCCAAGGCTATTTGAAAATACTCCACAATTTTGTCCTCTTAAGTCACATTGAGAGGAACGTCTGACGTCCTTTACACTTCCTTCAGTCCAGCCCAATGGAGATTTCCTGCATCGGTATTTTGACTAGAAAGCTCCATCACCCATTTTCTTTTTTCTTTTTTTTTTTTTTTTTTTTTTTTTTTTGAGATGGAGTTGGAGTCTTGCTGTATTCCAGCCGGGCTGGAATACAATGGCGCAATCTTGGCTCACTGCAACCTCCGCCTCCTGGGTTCAAGCGATTCTCCTGTCTCAGCCTCCCAAGTAGCTGGGATTACAGGCACGCGCCACCATGCCCGGCTAATTTTTGTATTTTTAGTAGAGATGGGGTTTCACCATGTTGGCCAGGCTGGTCTTGAACTCCTGACCTCAGGTGACCCAACAACCTCGGCTTCCCAAAGTGCTGGGTTTATAGGCATGAGCCACCGTGCCTGGCCACATCACCCATTTTTTTTTTTCTCTTTTTGAGGCAGAGTTTGGCTCTTATTGCCCAGGGTGGAGTACAATGGTGCAATCTTGGCTCACCGCAACCTCTGCCTCCTGGATTCAAGCAATTCTCCTGCCTCAGCCTCCCGAGTAGCTGGGACTACAGGCATGTGCCACCATGCCCGGCTGATTTTGTATTTTTAGTAGAGACAGGGTTTCTCCATGTTGGTCAGGCTGTTCTGGAACTCCCAACCTCAGGTGATCCTCCTGCCCTGGCCTCCTAAAGTGCTGGGACTCTACAGGCATGAGCCACCACACCCGGCCTTGCATCATCCATTTTCTAAGATGCTCTATGAAGCCCAAGGGCTCTTCAGTCCTGGGGGCTGTTAGCTTTCGTGGGTCCCAGAGCCGACATCCACCCAAGCTGGTGTCTGAGGATGGGCCTGGTGTCCCTGACCTAGGGAAGCAAGGAAAGAGGCTTGGGTCCAGCATCTGGCTGAGGGTCCAGGCAGGGGACCTAAGGTGAACTCCACCTCTGAACGATGGTACTGAATGAACACAGTGTCCATGTCTGTATCAACACATGCACGCACACGCACACACACGCATGCACGCACACACGCGCGCCATGTACACACACACGCCATGTACACACACACATGCACATGAACGCACACATGCATGCATGCACACACGCACATGCACGCACACCCACGCACGCACACGCACACCCACGCACGCACACGCACACACACACACACACACACACGTACCTGTTCCACCAGCGCTGGACACGATGGCAGTCATGATGACAAATGTTTAAAGATAGCTTCTATGGCCCTTGCCATTTGTCTCTTTTCTCCAGTTCCCTCAACCACTGCAAATCAACGAAACAAACCATGTTCTCCTATTTGTCAGAAGGGCACAGTTGAGACCTCTGACTTTCTGTGTCATGAAAGTCCCTATGTTAATGTGGGATTGGATCACGCTGGAGCCACCAAGGCCAAGTAGAAAGAAGATGTGGCTTCTGGCCCATGACTGAGGTGACAAGAAGAAGGGGATCCTGGAGATCGGGGTTTGGATATTAAGACATGAAGAGGTGCTTTTTGGTAAGACATTTGCACAGGCACATGCGCAAACGCACCATACAAGCACGCACGCACGCACAGAAGAGGAGCATGGTCCCCCTCTGGACTGGCATCTGAAAGCCAGGTACAAGCCAGAGCCCATTTGACCTTGGGCTAAATCACTCCCCAACTCCAGCGGGGTGGAAAGGCCTTTCCAGGCTTGACTTCTCCCCTTCAAAGAGCAAATTGTGACAGGAATGAGAGCTGTAAGGTGTGAGGATTTGCAACAAAGGTGAACATCACCAAAAGAGAAAATTGGTTTAGAACCACTCGACCTAACCTCTCTGCGCTTCCGTGATCTTTGCTAATAAAATAGAATGGTTGGAATAGAAGACACCATCTCAAAGGTGCTTTCCAGTTCAAAACCTGATTATAGGCTGGGCACGGAGGCTCATGCCTGTAATCCCAGCACTCTGAGTGGCCAACGTGGGCGGATCACCTGAGGTCAGGAGTTCGAGACCAGCCTGGCCAAAAGGTAAAATCCCCCTCTCTACTAAAAATACAAAAAATTAACCAGGCATGGTGGTACACACATGTAATCCCAGCTACTCAGGAGGCTGAGGCAGGAGAATTGCTTGAACCCAGGAGGCGGCCATGTCAGTGAGCTGAGAACGTGCCATTGCACTCCGGCCTGGGCAATAGAGCAAGACTCTGTCTTAAAAAAAAAAAACAAAACAAAAAAAAACTGATTCTAGATGATATGTACATATATATTGAATTTTCAGTAAAACAAAACGATGTTTTATAGGACAGGCAGGGATCTAGGGATCTAATACCATCTATAGATGACAGACAATTTCCTGTTGTAATAGTAGTTTTCCAATTAAAGTTTAACAATAAATATTTTCATAGTATCTGCTGTAACAGCGATTGTCCTGAGGCAGGCGGCCTCGTTACTAGGAGGAGGAAAACATGCTAGGAAGCATGCTACTTGATTTTATTGTATTTATTTTTTGAAACGGAGTCTCACTCTGTCGCTCAGGCTGGAGTGCAGTGGTGCGATCTCGGCTCACTGCAACCTCCACCTCCCGAGTTCAAGGGATTCTCCTGCCTCAGCCTCCTGAGTAGCTGGGATTACAGGAACATTCCACAACGCCCAGCTAAGTTTTGTATTTTTAGTAGAGACGGGGTTTCGTCATGTTGGCCGGGCTGGTCTTGAACTCCTGACCTCAAGTGATCCACCCGCTTCAGCCTCTCAAAGTGCCTGGGATAACAGGTGTGAGCTGCCGCACCCAGCTTGATTTTTAAATAGATGTTTCCCCAGTGTGCTCACGGAGTTTGCCAGTTACATCTCTCCCTGTAATACCTTGATGGAGGTGCAGGGCTCTAGGTGGAGTTTGAACGAGCATGTTTTGCATCATAAAGGTGCTGCACGGTGGTTTAAACCCAGCCACACACTGCCGGTCTTGATCGGTGGAGATTCTGCTAAGGTTAAGTGTGTCCACAGGGTAGCAATCTCCATCCACCAGCCCAGCGGTGAGGTTCCTATATGAGCAAGTGCCCATCTTTGGAGGAAATCTCTCCAGAACATTCTTGCCTGACTTAGAAAGGAGCTTAGTGGTTGCCTAGGGCTGGAGTGATGGGTGGGACAGGCAGGGGGGATGGAAAATGACTAAGGGCTGCGGGGCTTCTTCCTAGAGTCAGGACAATGTTCCGAGGTTGACTTGGTGGCTGCGCAACTCTGCGAATGCGCTGAAAATCACGGACTGGAACAACGGAAAGGGTTAGTTGTAGGGTATGTGCAGTCGATCTCAGGCAAGCTGTTTTTGGGGAAAATTCTTGCCTGAAAGCTCCCACACTGAGGGTCTACTCCAGCCCTGGGTTTTTCCCAGGTCCACCCAGAAGCTGATGGCTCCTGGAAGTTGGGCCAAACTGGTGACTTGGTTGGAGATGACACTGCCTGGCTCAGCCTCAGACCACAGAGCCCTCTCTACACAGCGAGGTGACACTGGCCACCGCTCCACCAGTGCTGAGCCCAAGTGACTTGGGACATGTCACCTGCCTTCATTCCCATCCCCTCCTTAGGCCATGAATCCTACCACCTGCCCGGCCAAACAGAAAGCTGTCAGGAAAATAAAAATAGCTCACTTAATTCTCGATGATATAAATATAAATACAATTGTCATCATTTCAGACACAGAGAAATAATCAGAGAGGGAAGGAAGAACCCGTGAAAGCTTCCGGAGGCGATTTTTAAAATGAATGTGACAGATCGCTCCTGTCCACCGCTGTCCCCTCGCCCCGTCCCTCCCAGCAGGAGGATGGGTTTACTTTCTGGAGGGGGTGAACCCGAGGCCTGGACACAGCTCTGAGCCTGCCCATCACTCCCCCTGGCCAACTGTACTCGGCTCTGGGCCCTCCGTTCTCACAGTGACAATGTGGGGGTGTGCGTGGGGTGTGTGAATTCAAACACGGTAGCAGTTTTAGTGTTTATAAGTTCTTATGTGTTCATAGGGCCTAATTTTTTTTAAATAGGGAGAATGCATTTATTTTTGTAATCAGGCAAATAAGCACATCCTATTTGGAAAAAGAAAAGACAGCGAGATACTCAAGCCATATGCTGAGTCGGTGACAGGCAATGAAAACCGCAGACAACGGTTTGACCGAAGCCGGGCTTTCTTTTTCCTTTTCTTTTATTTAAATTTTTTCGACACAGTCTTGCTCTGTTACTCAGGCTGGAGGGCAGTGGCTGGATCTCAGCTCACTGCAAACTCTGCCTTCCGGATTCAAGCGATTCTCCTGCCTCGGCCTCCCGAGTAGCTGGGATTACTGGCCACTACCAGCTGGGATTATTACTCACTACCAGGCCTGGCTAGTTTTTGTATTTTTAGTAGAGACGGGGTTTCACCATGTTGGCCAGGCTGGTCTCAAACTCCTGAGCTCAAGTGATCCACCTGCCTTGGCCTCCCAAAGTGCTGGGATTACAGGCGTGAGCTGCTGCGCCCGGCCAGGGTTTCTTTTTGAAGCTGAAGTCTCAGCCTCTGTCTCAGGAAGACCCTGGAGGAAGGTGGCGAGAGACCTCACTGAATTAGGATGGAGCCCCACAGAGGCCCACAGAGGCAGCCAAGCAGAGCCATGGCCACCCACCCTCCCTGGGGCTCAGGTGTGTGTCCTGCCAGGTGGGGGTCCCGGGACCCGGCAGTCCTGAGCACCCCACGGCAGCACGGGCGAGGACGGCACCCTCGGTGTTCACAGCTCCTTCAAAATCCCCCCACCTTCCCTTCGTGGAAGGAACGCTCATCTGGTAGGTGACTGCTTCCCAATCCCGCCATGGGGACCCGCGGTGACTCCCACAGCTTTACTCTGAGGAGGCTAAGGGACCCCCAGATGACTGACACGGCCAAACGGCGGTGGCCCCAGCGATCTGCATTTCTAGCAGACATTCCACTCCCCAGACAACTCTGCCTGGCCCAGGAGAAAGCCACTGCCCGCTGCTCCCGGAGAGGATCCTGAGGATTGGAGAGTAGGCTGCAAAACGACCCCCGCTCCCCACCATGCTGTGTGGCTTAAACAGAAATAAAAAGACCACATAAAGATGGACTGGACTCTTTAAGACAGCGGACACAGACACAGCGTTCTGCAACCCTCTGGGGCTGACCTGGGCAGAGCTTGCCCGCAACAAGCAGTTCAAGTTATCTTCCATCTTCTCTCTCTACACTGATTTAAGAAAATGCTTCTGCGAAGTCAAAATGGCTTAATCTGCAGATCTCAAAATGCTGTCCACAGTAATTCCACGTCGTCATTATTCACTGGCCACTTGATTGATACTAAGTACAAGACGCTGGTTTATCTGCACAGACTTTGCGTCCTCTTAAGACTGTTCCCCAGGGTCCCCTTCTCCACCTAGGCAGCCTTCCTTGACTCCCTGGCTCACTCTCATGCCCGACTTAGGGGGATTATGTTTTCTTTTCTTTTCTTTTTTTTTCCAAAAAGAGATGTGTTCTCACTATGTTGCCCAGGCTGGCCTCAAATTCCTGGCCTCAAGTGATCCTCCTGCCACAGCCTCCCAAAGTGCTAGGAGTATAGGCTTGCACCACCATGCCTAGCTGGGAGCAGGTTCCTGGAGGAGGAGTCCCATCTGCTGCTGGTCTGTTCTCCCCACAGCACCTGGCTCCCACAGGGCAGAGGGTCAGTACACACACAGCACATGCACTTTAGTGCGCACGAGTAAGAGTTCATAACCGTGCAGTTCTTTCAGGAATGTGGAGTCTCCCAGAAGGTAAATGCATAGAAACAAGTTTATATGTGAGGTGGAATGAGCTTAATGCTCAACCGCGGCACAGCCGCAGCCAGACAACCCCGAGGACTGAGGGTTAAAATCTGGGTGCTCTTTGGAAATTCCAAAAACCACAGAGAAATGATTAGACTTTTCTGATCCTGGATTAACCTTGAAAGGACAGCAACAATACCGCCTTTGCTGTGTTAGGATCGATGATCCAAAGAATCAGAGAACGTCTGGCAGGCAAGAAAGAGCCGTGTCACATCTCCACTGGAGGCGGGGGGCTGCCAATAGAACTGCGCCAAACAGAAGCTTCTGAACCGGTCCCGGCTGCCATCCAGTGCCAGGGCAATCCCCTGGTTGCTGTCCCGGGGGCCCAGCTGCCCGAGGTCAGTGCCACTAAACATGGCTGGGGGAGGGCCCCTGGAACTATCTGTCCAGTGATCAATATCTGTCTCTACCAATGCCAGTCCAATCGGCAAACACACACCACCAACTGTCTCCATTTTACAGGCCACTTTTCCTCCCCTCCCAAAGGACAGGTGTCCAAGCACCAATGTGAAGACCACAGACAGACCCAGGAGAGGCTCAGGCGTGGCTACAGGAGAGGCTCTCTAGCAAATAAGTTATAATCTCGTTTACTCTGGTAAAGTGTTTCCTCCATGCGCTGGTTCCCACCCAGGAGCGAGCACTCTGATGTGACCTCGAGGAGTGATGGTGGGGCAGGGCCCAGTCTGCCGCAGGGACGGACAGCAGGCCGCCCTCAGCACTGAAGCCTGAAAGGAAAAACACCGCACTTTAGAACAACCTGCAAAATCAGGCTGGGCGCCGTGGCTCATGCCTGTAATCCCAGCACTTTGGGAGGCCAAAGCAGGAGGATCACCTGAGGTCAGGAGTTTGAGACCAGCCTGGCCAACATGGTGAAATCGGTCTCTACTAAAAATATAAAAATTAGCTGGGTGTGGTGCTGCACACCTGTAATCCCAGCTACTCCAGAGGCTGAGGCACAAGAATCACTTGAACCCGAGAGGCAAAGGTTGCAGTGAGCTAAGATCACACCATCACACTCCAGCCTGGGTAACAGAGTAAGACGCCCTTGCCAAAAAAATAAATAAATAAATAAAATTAAAAAATAAAGTAAAAGAATAACTTGCAAACCTTAACATGAAATTCTATAATAATAATAGGCTGGGAGCAGTGGCTCACGCCTGTAATCCCAACACTTTGGGAGGATCACTTGAGGCCAGGAGTGCAAAACCAGCCTGGGCAACAGGGCGAGGCCCCGTCTCCACAAAAAAATAAAAATAAAAAAATTAGCTTGGCATGGTGGTGCATGCCTGTAGTCCCAGCTACTCCAGGAGACTGAGGCAGGAGGATCACTTGAGCCCAGGAATTCAAGGCTGCAATGAGTTATGATTGTGCCACTGCACTCCAACCTGGGTGACAGAGCAAGACCCCGTTTGTAAAAAAAAAAAAAAAAAAAAAAAAAAATTAAAATTATTAGTTGATAACTAATATCTGCTATTATTATATATACCAGGTACTGTGTGCTAAGCACATTAAGTAAATTAACTCATCAAAATATCCCACTTCTTTGAACACTCTGGTGATGTATGAATACACGGAGTTTGAGGGAAAGCACCTGTGTTATCATTTCCCCCACGAATAGAGTGAGTGAAAAGAGAGGACTTGAGGGCAAAGCAGTTGCCGCCCTGCAGAGGGGAGAAGAAACAAGAGCGACGTGGCAGGACTGAACTCCCGCTGTCTGTCTTCTGGACTCAGGCACCTCAAGGCCCAGGCCTGGTTTTTTTTTTTGAGACAGAGTCTCACTCTGTCGTCCAGGCTGGAGTGCAATGTCACAGTCTTGGCTCCCTGCAACCTCCGCCTCTCGGGTTCAAGCGATTCTCCTGCCTCAGCCTCCTGAGTAGCTGAGACTACAGGCACGTGCCACTGTGGCCGGCTAACTTTTTTGTATTTTTAATAGAGACAGGGTTTCACCATGTTGGTCAGGCTGGTCTTGAACTCCTGACTTCAAATGATCTGCCAGGCCCAGTTTTGCTAAAGTTGGTGGAGGAAACGCTTTCAGAAGCAGAGGGCAGAGCCCAGGAGGGGCCTGCCAGGAAGGTGATCGCCGTCCTGCTGCGGCCAGCTCCAACAGACGGTCTGCAGCACGGGTCTCGTCCTTCCTAAGTAAAAGCATTCGTTGGCCAAGAACGAGAACGTTCTAGTGAAACACATGGAAGCCTCCTGTCCCTCACCGCACAGACATTCCTATCCAAATTCAAAGTTATTTAAGACTTTGCCTTTAGATACCATCCTTGAAGACAGCGGCAAAGCTCAAGAGAGCCCCCAAATGCAAACCCCCAATCACACCCCAACAGAGAGCAAAAGGTCTTCGCTGCTTAAAAAAAAGTTGTTTGTTGAAAGAAAACAGGGACAGTGTCTAAATGGCTCAACAAATCACTTCCTTGCTTCAGCCACCGCAGCCGAGCTCAGCTCACCTTCCTAATATGGGGAATCCCACCAGGCCCAAACACACGCCCCCGCCAGCCGGAGGCCCCAGCCCACGCCGAGCACATGTGCCCCTGGCTCCCTACCCCACTGAGCGCGGGCACCTCGCCTGGCTCCCAGCCTGTTTCCCTGAAGAACTGAAACCTACAGGGCAGCCCAGCCCGGGCAGCCACGGCAGTTGACGGAGATTGAGAAATCACATGTAAGTGGCATCGCCACCCACTGGGCCGGTCGGCAGCCTGGGTGTGTCCACTGCCAAGCGGTAGAGCTCCCGTCCTCCCAACACAGCCACACGGCCGGAGCATGGGCGAGACCCGGCGAGTCCGTTCACACAGACCGGCCAGAGGGGCCCGGCCGCGCGGAGGCAGCGAGGTCCTTGCTCCTCACTCCTGTGGAGCGAAAGAGAAAGCGGACATCTGGCCCCGGGCCTCTGCCTGCGGGCAGGAGGCTGTGTCCCCCTGGCTGGCTGGACTCCTGAGACAACAACTAAGCCCGGTTTCACTTTGGGCAACAGCAGTGAAAAAACATCCGATGACATCACCCCCACTGCTTTCTGAACAAAAGCAGCGCCCCCGGTCAGACCAAGGGACTGGGCTCTGTGCTCGCTGCATTTCCCGGAGCCGATGGGGTCGGCGCTCCAAGGGGCGTTCTGGCCGCTTGGGCCAAAGCCTGGGCACTGCTGTTCTCAAGAGGCAGCTCCGATCTACCCCCGCGACCCCAATTTTCAGTGCAATGAAACCAATTCAGAGAGAGAACGCGCGCCTGCAGGAACTGCGAGCGAGCACAGCACAGTGGGGTTTAGGGCAAGGTGGGTGCGGAGGGCGTTGGGGGTGGTGGGTGCACCGCGCATGGATGGGCTTGAGGGAGCTCCTGCTGGGGACAGAGGGCAGCAGGCAGGGTTAGGAGGGCGGAGCGCCCCCCAAACCCACTTCTCCTCTCCCTGTCCCCACTGTTTTTCTGTGTGGCCACGCACTCAGCTAAAAGATGACACTTCCTGCTCCCCTTGCAGCTGGGGGCCAGAAATGTAAAGTGGGTGTGGCTTTCGGCAGAGCCCTCGTGGGAGTCTCTGAAGAGGTGGGCAGAGAGCTACCCAGAGGATCACCACCCACCATCCCTCCCTCCTTTCTCTTGCCTGGAATGGAAACACATTGACTGGGGCACCGGCAACCATGCTGAACACTGAGGCCACCTTGAGACTTGAGACAGAAACTTCACAGATCAGTGGAAGCAGCCTGGCTGTCTGCTGAGCCCAGAGACCCGGCCTGGACCACAGTCTAGGATGGGGGCCGTGGAGCCACGCAGCGCACACACACACAACAAGGCACAGACCTCTGATTGACACATTTGGACAAAATAGAAATGCTTGGCTTTAGAGAGGAAAATAGGTCAGAACTCCCCAACCAAAGAAAAAGCAAACTCTGGGCCAGGCACAGTGGCTCACGCCTGTAATCCCAGCAATTTGGGGGCCAAGGCAGGTGGATCACTTGAGAACAGGAGTTCGAGACCACCCTGGCCAACATGGTGAAATCCATCTCTACAAAAAATACATAAATTAGCCAGGCGTGGTGGTGGGTGCCCGTAATACCTGCAACTCAAGAGGCTGAGGCAGGAGAATCGCCGGAACCCGGGAGGCGGAGGTTGCAGTGAGCCGAGACTTTACCACTGCACTCCAGCCTGGGCGACAGAGCGAGACTCCGTCTCAAAAAGAAAAAAAAAACAACCGCCAAAACACACACTCTGGATGTGCACAGAATCCCAGCTGGGAGCAGAGAGGTCTCGGGCACTGCCTGGTGCCCAGCCATTCAGAGCACCAAGAGCTGCTATGGCAAGGTCATTACCATGTTCACTCACACAACTTAACAATCCAAAGTTCCAAAAGCCCTTGAAAAAGTAGGCAGCAGAAGACGCAGGGTCATTTAAGGTTTTAAAAATCGAATAGGCTGAGCACAGAGGCTCACGCCTATAATCCCAGCACTTTGGGAAGCTGAGGTAGGAGGATCGCTTGAGCCTAGGAGCTCGAGACCGGCCTGGGCAACATAGTGAGACCCCATCTTTACCAAAAATACAAAGAAGTCAGCCAGGTGTGGTGGTGCACACTGGTAGTCTCAGCTATTTGGGAGGCTGAGGCAGGAGGATTGCTTGAGCCCAGAAGGTTGAGGCTGCAGTGAGCTATGACTGCACCACTGCACTCCAGCCTGGGAGACAGAGCAAGACCCTATCTCAAATAAACAAACAAACAAACATTGGTAGTAACTGTTTTGAGAGAAAGGAAAAGCTTCCTGCACTGCTGCAAGTCTCCACGCTCTGTCCTGTGCCGTGGTGATTGTACCACGGCAAGGAGGGACCTGTGTTTGTAGAGGCGCCGTGGGCTGACGGGATGGACAGACCTGAGAGGCGACAGGAAGGCACTGGGCTGCATTTGCTATTTTTAGTCTGCAACATTATTCAGCTGAGCAAGATTATTCCAAGATGGTCCTTGAAGGAAGAATGCAAATTTAGTCAGCTGGAAACGTCCAAAAAAAAACCCCACAGAAAACAAAAACAGCTTTGAGAAGACAAATTAAGCCAATGTTTTCAGGCAGTATTTACCAACAAGCTCTTTTCCTATATTTGTCACTCTGGAGTCGGGCGGCGGCCACATCCTTCAGGGTCCAGGCCCACTTGCTCGGTGCTGAGCCGGGGGGCGTGCAACGTGCAAGCCGCCCTGGGTGTCCACCCACCCCACGGGTGACCGCGAGCAGGTGCCCTGCACCCAGTGCTTTGTAGCTTGCTCCGCTCACAGCCACGGCGTTGGAGCGAGCATGGTGCCGTTACCATCATCATCAACAGGCTTGGGAAGACCGGTTTTTGTTCAGGACCACAAGCTGATACAGGTGGTGTGGGGATCTGAACCCAGTGCTGCCTCTTGTCTGGATCTCAGATCTGAGCGTGCCTGCGTCGGCCACCTGCTCCTGGGGGTTCTTCCTACAATGACTGCCCTGCCTCTGACCACACCATCTCCCATAGACAGCTCTGCCCACAGGCACCTCACCTGGATGCCAATTCTGCGGGAACCGGAGCCCAAACGAGAGAGGGATGGAGAAGGAGCAGAGACGCAGCAGAGGGCTGTGGAGGCCTGTGGCCAAGGGGGCAGCAAAGGAACGGAATTCCCCAAAGCCAAAAGCCATGCTGGACGGTTGACTCTCCCCAGATGTGCACCCGAGTATCTGAGATGGGTCTCCTACGACTTCCTCGTTTCACCCAAGGAAAATCCCGTTTCTCAGAAAACACTGGAGACAGCACATGAACATGCACGAGTGTGCGGCTGACGTGCATGTGTGCCCGTTGTGTACGAGTGTGCCCGTGCTGCACGCAGGTGTGCGATTAACAGGCACGAGTGTACCCTTCCCAGCACGCTGGCACCGGGCTGAGGCCGCTGGTACTGGGCAGCGCACTGCCCTGCCGTGTATGTCCGGCACCACCGCCACTTGGCCACGGGACCTCCTCTGGCCAGGATCTTAGGGAAGGCCTCTTCACAGGAGAACAGTTTTTAAGCCTAGGAAATACAGACGGCCAAAGTATGTAAGAGGTAACAAAGTACGTAAGAGGGAATCTGGGTAAAACCTTAGAGAGTTTCTAGAACAGATTTTGGAATCTGAGGCAGGGACGCTCAGGAATGGCAGAGAATGCAAAGCCAGCTTGCACAGTGCTAGCATTTATTTCCAGGCAGCTGTGGACGTGAAATCCAGCATCTGCGGAGACACAGACAGCTCCTGCCCCGCCATCTTCTGAATCAGGGCAGGATGTGACCAAGAGCCCAAGGCCCCACCAAAGTCCCCTCGTCAAGCACGTCCCGCCCACAGGCAGGAGGCTGCTGGGATGGGTGGAGGGTATGGGATGCAGCGGGGTCACCAGTCTCACCCCGGCCACCTCCTCTGGGAGAAAGTAACGTGGCTGTGCGTGTCCCTGTTACTCCTGCATGAGAAAGGGATGCATTACATTTGAGAAATCTAATTTGGAAAAACAAAACTCAAATATTAAAATGAAAACAGGCCGGGCGTGGTGGCTCACGCCTGTAATCTCAGCACTTTGGGAGGCCGAGGCGGGAGGATCACGTGAGGTCAGGAGTTCGAGACCAGCCTGGTCGATACAGTGAAACTCCGTCTATACTAAAAATGCAAGAATTAGCTTGGCGTGGTGTCTCACGCCTGTAATCCCAGCTGCTTGGGAGGCTGAGGCAGGAGAACTGCTTGAATCCAGGAGGCAGAGGTTGCAGTGAGCCAAGATCGCGCCATTGCACCAAGATCGCGCCATTGCACTCCACCGTGGGCAACAGAGACTCTGTCTCAAAAAAAAAAAAAAAAAAGTAAAAAGCTAGGCACGCAGCATACAAAGCCAGTTTCCAACAGGTCTGCCTAATTCTCAGGAAGCATCTGCCTGCTGGGGAGAGACAGGGCTGAGGCTGGACCCTCCCCGGCCTGGCTCTGCCAGCATCGAAGTTGGCCACAGGCCCCTGCAACACAGGCTGCCCATCCCCGCCGAGGCACGGGGGAAATTTTAGATCTAAAAAATACAGCAGCTGAAATGAAACCTCAATGAATGGGCTCACACAGAATGAAAAAGCCAGAGGAAAGAAATCAGCGAGCTTGAAGCTGAAACAGTAAAAATTACCCAACCTGAACAACAGAGAAAAAGAGGCTGAAAATCAAGTCTTCAGAGTCTCAGGGACACACTAGACCATACATAACAAAAGCTCTCCCATGCATGTCACTGAATCCCAGAAGAAGAACAGAAAGCGGATGAGGCGAAAAACACTCAAAGAAATAATGGCTGAAAAACGTCCAGATTTGGCCAGAATGATAAACCTACAGACTGAAGATGAGTGAGCCCCATCCAGGATGAACCCGAAGAAACTCAACCAGGCTTCTGAAAACCAGAAACAAGGCAGCCAGGGAAAAACCAATGAGGGAAAAACTATCCAAATTTCAAAAAATCTGGCCGGGCGCAGTGGCTCACACTTGTAACCCCAACACTTTGGAAGGCCGAGGCGGGCAGATCACAAGGTCAGGAGATCGAGACCATGGTGAAACCCCATCTCTACTAAAAATACAAAAAAAAAAATTAGCCGGGCGTAGTGGCGGGCGCCTGTAGTCCCAGCTACCTGGGAGGCTGAGGCAGGAGAATGGTGTGAACCCGGGAGGCGGAGCTTGCAGTGAGCTGAGATTGCGCCACTGCACTCCAGCCTGGGCGACAGAGCGAGACTCCATCTCAAAAAAAAAAAAAATTTTTTTTCAAAAAATCCTTCAGGACCTGGGGCTTGGTGAAGAGTTCTCAGCCATGACACCAAAAACAGGATCTATAAAATAAAATAAAAAAAAAAAAAACTCAACACATCAGACGTCATCAAAATGTAAAGCTCTGGATGGGCGCAGGCGTCCAATGAGAGGATAAAGAGGTCACAAGCTGGGAGAAGAGACTCCTATCTAGAATACAGGAAAAACTCAAAATTCAGTATAAAAACCAAACAATTCAGTTAGAATGAGGATAAAACACACGAGGAGGTATTTCACTGAAGAAGCTCTGCAGATGGTAAATAAGCACATGAAGAGATGTTCAATGCAGGCCGGGCACGGTGGCTCAAACCTGTAATCCCAGCACCTTGGGAGGCCAAAGCGGGCGGATCACCTGAGGTCAGGAGTTTGAGACCAGCCTGGCCAATGTGGTGAAACCCCATCTCTACTAAAAATACAAAAATTAGATGGGCATGGTGGCGCGTGCCTGTAGTCCCAGCTACTCAGGAAGCTGAGGCAGGAGAATTGCTTGAACCCAGGAGGCAGAGGCTGCAGTGAGCCAAGATCTCGCCACTGCACTCCAGCCTGGGTGATGGAGTGAGAGTCTGTTAAAAAAAAAAAAAAAGTGCAGTGTAGTTAGCTATTAGGGAAACACAAAGCTAAGACAGCTACATACTCCCCAGGCACAGTGGCTCACACCTGTAATCCCAGCACGTTGGGAGGCACAGGCAGGAGGATCGTTTGAGGCTGACAACACAGCAAGACCTCATCTCTATTAAAAGAATCTTTTTTTAAAATTAGCCAGGCATAGTGGTGCATGCTTGTAGTCCCAGCTACTCGGGAGGCTGAGGCAGGAGGAACACTTGAGCCCAGGAGTTCAAGGCTGCAGTGAGCCATGATTGTGCCATCACACTCCAGCCTGGGCAACAGAGTGAGACCCTGTCTCAAAAACAAACAAACAAAAAAACAACAAAAAAAAACAAGGCCGGGTGTGGTGGCTCATGCCTGTAATCCCAGCACTTTGGGAGGCCAAGGTGGGTGGATCACCTGAGGTTGGGAGTTCGAGATCAGCCTTACCAACATGGTGAAACCCCGTCTCTATTAAAAGTACAAAATTAGCTGGGCATGGTGGCACATGCCTGTAATCCTAACTACTCGGGAGGCTGAGGCAGGAGAATCGCTTGAACCCCAGAGGCGGAAGTTGCAGGGAGCCGAGATTGTACCATTGCACTCCAGCTTGGGTGACAAGAGTGAAACGCCGTCTCAAACAAACAAAAAAACAAAAGCTACATACCTATCAGAATGGCTAAAATTAAAACAAATACAGCAAATGCTGGTGAGGCTGCAGAGACACTGGGCTTCTCATACATGGGTGGAAGGAAGATAAAATGTGGCAGCCACTCTGAAAGTGAGGTCCACAGTTTCTTTAAAAACAAAACCTATGCCGAGGACAGGCCTTAGCCACTGCACTCCTGGGTACTGACCCTGACAAGCGAAACCTAGGTCCGCTCAAAACCTAAACATGGTTGCTCATAGCAGCTATTGTATTTGTAGTAGGCCAAAAAATGGAAAAACTAATGTCCTTCAGTAGACAAGGGGGTTAAACAAACAGGGGAACCTCCACCCAGTGGCATCTCAGCAATAAAAAAGAATCCACTCCTGAGGCCCACAACTCAGAAAGACGGCCCTGAGCTGCGGACGAGCCCGCTTCCGAAACCTTCTCAGAACAACAGGCCTGCAGCCATGGAGACGCATTTACTGGTTGCCAGGGTTACAGTGGCTGCGTGACCGCTGCGGTGGGGATGGCTCTGTGTGGTGACCGAGGTGGCGGTCACACAGAGCCACACGGGATGAGATGATGGAACCACACACACTGCACCGATGCCAACTTCCCGGCTGTGATGCTGATGGAAGCATCGGAGGCGGCTGGTGGGCTGTGCAGGGACCTCTCTGCGACATCTGCTGCTCCTTGTGAATCTGTAATTGTTTCCAAATGGAAAGTGTGTCCATGGAGCTGGTGGGAACACAGGCAACAGGGCCCCCAGGGGCAGCGACCCCCACTTTCCTTTCCTTCAACACTGAAATGGCACACAGCGGGAGTGAAAAACATAAACCAGGGTCTGTGGACATCTATCAGGAAGAAAACGTGACGAGGCAAAGATGTTTAATATTCTCCCACTTTTACAATAGAAAACCATCACCCAAGCTGAGCCCAGAGCGCAAAGACGCGGGCAACACACGGCGGCGGTAGGTCTTCACCTGGAGCATGGACTGGTGTGTTTGTAACTAAACATACACGGTGCAGCAAAGCTTCAGAATAAACAGCATTTAGAGGCAGGGTTCAAGCACCTCCTCGCGCAGATGAAGCTGCAATGCTTGGAGAGACAAGGAGGCCACCAGGACCAGGCAGCAGTGAGGTCAGGTGCAGGGAAGGGCCCTGCCTCTGGGGCTAGGGTGGAGTACCTCCCGTCACACACTTCACAGACACTTGCCTTACAGCTACGCACCCCAGACACTTGCTTCCCAGCCATGAACCTCCCGCCACCGCCTCCCAGCCACATGCCTCCAGCCACACACCTCCCAGTCATGCACCTCCCACCACCACCTTCCATCCACACACCTCCTGCTACCACCTTCCAGCCATATGCCTCCCGCCATCTTCCAGCCACATGCCTCCCAGCCATGCACCTCCCGCCGCCACCTTCCAGCCACACGCCTCCCGTTACCACCTTCCAGCCATATGCCTTCCCAGCCACGCACCTCTCAATCACGTGCCTCCCGCCACCACCTTCCAGCCACATGCATCCCAGCCACATGCCTCCCAGCCACGCACCTCCCAGCCGCCTCCCAGCCACGTGCCTCCCAGCCACATGCCTCCCACCACTACCTTCCAGCCACGTGCCTCCCACCACTACCTTCCAGCCACGTGCCTCCCAGCCACACGCCTCCCACCACTACCTTCCAGCCACCGCCTCCCAGCCACACGCCTCCCACCACTACCTTCCAGCCACCGCCTCCCAGACACACGCCTCCCAGCCATGCGCCTCCGACCACATACAACTTGCCTTTCACCTGGGGATGTGCTGCACATACAAGCCAGACACAAACCAACCAATTTTAATCTCTATTAACATAAAGAAAAATCAAGCAATCAGCTTAAAATAGTTCGCAAAATGAAAACTTGTAGACATCTGTTTTGCAATGCCTAGGTAAGCCAGCTCCAAACCAGTAAAACCAAGATACCCACAGCCCCTCTCACTCAGCTTCCAAGGAGCACATCCACCCGGCACCTGCTGTGCCCTCACTGGCCTCTGTACTTACCCGCTTCCAAGATCAGCACTGGGTCTTGACGAGGACCCAGGCTCAGGCTCCGGCCCTGCCCGTGGCCATGGCGGGCCACAGTGACACTCTGGGGCCCCTCCCACTGTACTGGCTTTTTGGAGGTGGCCCATTCTGCTGGTTTGTATTTCTTTTCTCGCTTTTTTTTTTTGGACACAGGGCCTTGCTGTGTCATGCAGGCTGCATTGCAGTGGTGCCATCATAGCTTACTGCAGCCCTGAACTCCCAGGCTCAAGTGATCCTCCTGCCTTAGCCTCCCAAGTAGTTGGGGCTATGGGTGCGTGCCACCACATCCAGCAGACCACAAAAAAATTTTTTTTTGTAGAAACAGGGTCTTGCTATGTTACCCAGGCTGGTCTTGAACTCCTGGCTTCAAGTGATCCTCCCACCTTGAAGTCTGTATTTCTTTCTTTCTTTTTTTTGTAGATTTTGTTGTTGTTGTTGTTCTGTTACACAGGCTGGAGTGCAGAGGCGCAATCTCAACTCACCGCAGCCTCTGCCTTCTGGGTTCAAGCAATTCTCCTGCCTCAACCTCCCAAGTAGCTGGGATTACAGGCACCCACCACCATGCCCGGCTAATTTGTAGAGACAAGGTTTCATCGTGTTGGCCAAAATGGTCTTGAACTCCTTACCTCAAGTGATCCGCCCACCTTGGCCTCCCAAAGTGCTGGGACTATAGGCGTGAACCACTGCGCCTGGCTGAGGTCTGCATTTTTGATCCTTTAAGCACAGACAGCAGATATTGGTGGCCAGTGTTGAAGTTCAGCAACGGCCATCCTGTGACCAGTGGCTGGAAGGATTGTCTTGTGAGTTTTGCTTTTCCTACATTTCTTTAAATATTCAAAGAGCCGGCTGTGGATGGGAGCGCTCTTTGGTGGATTCGCTGTGAGGGAACCTCACGGTGCCTGGAGCTGGCTTGGCCAATGACAACCAATCTAACAGTGTGCACTACAGACTGACTTGGCAAGCCCCGGTTCCTGCCAGTCAGTCACAGCAGGGAACGAAGGGGATGGCCGCAAGAACTCTCAAAGTTCCATATTTCACAACACCAGAGCATTTCAAAATATCCTATTCATTCATTCTAAACTTGGCTCTGCTTAAGTGGAAAGCTGACTGCTGATAGATGAAGAGCTTCTCAGAGCTCGGGCATTCCAGCTCCTGCCGCCAGCCAGCGGGGCCCAAGTTCTAGCCAACCCCCCAGGAGGAGGGAGACAGGGCAGGGATGGGTACACAGATGATCTGGACCACTGTGCGATCTCACTCCTGTCCACGGGCCGCCCACAGCTGAGCCCCCTGAACACTTGGGCTTGATCCTATCGGCTTCACTCTGAGACACACTTTGCCAGCAAACTGAAGCCATGACTTACGATCTCTCCTTGAAACAAAACACCATGCGCCGTATCACAATTCCACCGTGCCCGATATCATCACAATTCCACCATGCCCTGTATCATCACAATTCCACCATGTACCATATCACAGTTCCACCATGCCCGATATCATCACACTTCCACCATGCCCTGTATCATCACAATTCCACCATGCCCTGTATCACAATTCCACCATGCACTGTATCATCACAGTTCACCGTGCACTGTGTCATAATTCCACCATGCCCTGTATCATCACAATTCCACCGTGCGCCGTATCACAATTCCACCGTGCCCTGTATCATCACAGTTCCACTATGCCTTGTATCACAGTTCCACCACGCCTTGTATCATCACAATTCCACCGTGCACTGTATCATCACAGTTCCACTGTGCCCTGTATCATCACAATTCACCGTGCACTGTAGCATCACAATTCCACCATGCCCTGTATCACAATTCCACCGTGCACTGTATCATCACAGTTCCACCGTGCACTGTATCACCACAGTTCCACTGTGCCCTATATCACAGTTCCACCATGCCCTGTATCATCACAGTTCCACCGTGCCCTGTATCACAATTCCACCGTGCACTGTATCATCACAGTTCCACCGTGCACTGTATCATCACAGTTCCACCGTGCCCTATATCACAGTTCCACCGTGCCCTGTATCATCACAATTCCACTGTGCCCTGTATCACAATTCCACCGTGTACCGTATCATCACAGTTCCACCATGCCCTGTATCATCACAGTTCCACCATGCCCTGTATCACAATTCCACCGTGTACCTATCATCACAGTTCCACCATGCCCTGTATCATCACAATTCCACCGTGCACTGTATCATCACAGTTCCACCGTGCCCTGGATCATCACAATTCACCGTGCACTGTAGCATCACAATTCCACCGTGCCCTGTATCACAATTCCACCGTGCACTGTATCATCACAGTTCCACCGTGCACTGTATCATCACAGTTCCACTGTGCCCTATATCACAGTTCCACCATGCCCTGTATCATCACAATTCCACCGTGCCCTGTATCATCACAATTCCACTGTGCCCTGTATCACAATTCCACCGTGTACCGTATCATCACAGTTCCACCATGCCCTGTATCATCACAGTTCCACCGTGCCCTGTATCATCACAGTTCCACCGTGCCCTCTATCACAATCCCACCGTGTACCGTATCATCACAGTTCCACCATGCCCTGTATCATCACAATTCCACCATGCACTGTATCATCACAGTTCCACCGTGCCCTGTATCATCACAATTCACCGTGCCCTGTATCATCACAGTTCCACCGTGCACCATATCACAATTCCACCGTGCCCTGTATCATCACAGTTCCATCATGCCCTGTATCATCCTAATTCCACTGTGCACTGTATCATCACAGTTCCACCGTGCACTGTATCATCACAATTCCACCATGCCCTGTATCATCACAATTCCACCGTGCACTGTATCATCACAGTTCCACCGTGCCCTATATCACAGTTCCACCGTGCCCTGTATCATCACAATTCCACCGTGCCCTGTATCATCACATTTCCACCGTGCCCTGTATCCTCACAGTTCCACCGTGCACTGTATCACAATTACACCACGTATTGAATCATCACAGTTCCACCATGTACCGTATCACAATTCCACTGGGCACTGTATCACAATTCCACCACGCACTTTATCATCACAGTTCCGCCATGTACCGTATCACAATTCCACCACGCACTTTATCATCACAGTTCCACCATGTACCGTATCACAATTCCACCGTGCACTGTATCACAATTCCACCACGCACTTTATCATCACAGTTCCGCCATGTACCGTATCATGATTCCACCATGCACTGTATCACAATTCCACCATGCACTGTATCATCAGTTTTATCACGCACTGTATCATCACAATTCCACCGTGCCCTGTATCGTAACAATTCCACTGTGCACTGTATCACAATTCCACCACGAACTGTATCATCACAGTTCCACCATGTACCATATCACAATTCCACCATGTACTATATCACAATTCCAGCTGCACTTGCTTTGAATATTTTCTGTACTAAAACCGTGAAACTCATCTGATCAGAAAAGCTACGCCCCAAGCCTATGTAACCTCTGATTGTTGCTGGTGTGTGGCTTCTGTTCTGTACCAAGGAAAAGATGCAGAACCACATTACAACAAAACGCTCCCTGAATACACACAACTCCACGTGCACGCAGACTTCCCAAAAGCACATAAAAGCATGATGCTCATCGCAGCTCTCTGGAGAAATCGGACTCAGGTGGACAAAACATCTGGGTTTTATGCCCTTCCTGTACAAGACACTGGGAACTGATTCTCTAAGGAGGGAAACTGAGATGAGAGAGAGAAGAGAAAAAAAAAAACAAAACAAATTTTTTAACTGCATACCTTTTGAGTTTTGAACTGCGGGAATGTAACGCCTACTTAGAAAATATGTAAGCCAAAATCCTTAAGATGTACCTTGAAAAAACAAAGCAAAGCAAGCAGGCACTCCTACTTTCACACACAAAAGTAATGTCTTAAACCTAAACTTTTCCTTTCAAAGTGAAAATAGGGGCCAGGCTGGTGGCTCACGCCCGTAATCCCAACAGTCTGGGAGGCGGAGGTGGGCGGATAGCTTGAGCTCAGGAGTTCGAGACCAGCTTGGGCAACGTGGCGAAACTCTGTCTCTACTAAACAAAAATTAGCTGGGCATGGTGGCACGTGCCTGTAATCCCAGCTACTCGGGAGGCTGAGGCAAGAGAATCACTTGAACCCCAGAAGTGGAGGCTGCAGTGAGCCGAGATCGCGCCATTGCACTCCAGCCTGGGTGACAGAGTGAGACTGTCTCAACATGAGACAAACACACACAGTAAAAATAGGGTCAACATGAAAAGATGATCTCCATTCTCTCCTTGTTCTGCCTTGCAAAGGTGACAAGATTTGGAAGTTACAGGCCAGTTTTCACAGCTCAAGAATAGACGTCTTAAAAAACCATCTTAAAGATGGGTAAGAAATCAAAAGAGGCTGAGCACAGTGGCTCACATCTGTAATCCCAGCACTTTGGGAAGCTGAGGTGGGTGGATCACCTGAGGTCAGGAGTTCAAGACCACCCTGACCAACATAGTGAAACCTCGTCTCTATTAAATACAAAAAAATTAGCCAGACATGGTGGCGCATGCTCGTAATCTCAGCTACTTGGGAGGCTGAGGCAGGAGAAATCGCTTGAACTCGGGAGGTGGAGGTTGCAGTGAGCCAAGACTGCGCCATTGCACTCCAGCCTGGGCAACAAGAGCAAAATTCTGTCTCCAAAAAAAGAAAAGAAAAAAGGAAAAAAGAAATCAAAAGAAAACACGGGGCTGGGTACGGTGGCTCACGCCTGTAATCCCAGCACTTTGGGAGGCCGAGGCGGGCAGATCACGAGGTCAGGAGTCCTGACCAACACAGTGAAACCCTGTCTCTACTAAAATTACAAAAATTAGCTAGGCGTGGTGGCACGTGCTTGTAATCCCAGCAACTCGGGAGGCTAAGGCAGAATCACTTGAACCCGGGAAGCGGAGGTTGCAGTGAGCTGAGATCGCGCCACTGCACTCCAGCCTGGCGACAGAGCAAGACTCCGTCTCAAAAAAAAAAAAACAAAACACGGTGGTTATGCAAATTATCTTGTTTAGGGAGCTGACCTTGCAAGGCTTTCCTGGCCCAGAAGCTGCGGTGGCTGCACTGTGGTCTAATTCTTTCTCTACCTTCGTTTTTTCCGCGACACCAAGCCCAGTACAGCAGGAATCCCAGCCCGCCCCAACCCCAGAGCCTAGCTTGGGGCCTGGCACAGAGCACTGTTACGATCAGTACAGAAAAGAAATAATTTTCAACGACTTTAAATTACACAATGGGCTGTGGCTATGAACTTTGTTGACTATTTCAAAATGTAAGTAACTAGCAAATTAATAGGGCAGGAAAAGAATTCTTTTTTCAAGCCACAAATGTACTTGGATTAAATGACCTGAACCAAAGTTATCTATGAGCTCCAGATGTGGAGTTATCGGCCTAAGGGGGCCAGGAAGAAGGCATGCCCCCTTTGCCGGTATTGGTCATTATCCCCACTCTTACTGTATTTTAAAAATGAAATCTCGTTTGGAGTTCTGCAGAAGTCACAGAGCTCTGAGCACGATTTAAAAATAAATGTCACCTCTTGTCAACTGGAAATAAACAGAACAGAGAGCAATGATTCATCCCCTACCACTCGGTCCTCATCACACCGCTGTGTGTCAATAAACCCTGCCCCGGCTGTTTGAGCAGTGTTTAATCATAAACAGATTTGAACGCACTCTGCAGCATAAACAGAACCAAGTGTCTCCTATCTGAGAGAGCAACAGATGAACGAGGTAAGAGGATCGGAAACCTTGAGGTGTAAGATGAGAGCCTGATCGCTGGTACACTTAAAGACAAACATGACCAGTCTTTTCGAGACTGCAATAATACACCCAGAATCCAGAGAGCGGCGGTTTGATTCTAACAACTCTCCGTGTTTCTTCTCAATTAAGCACGCAGGGCAGGACAAATGGGTTCAGCTGCCTCTGAGAAGTGTTTATGCCTTGATGGTAAATAATCAAACTGAAAGTAACACGTCTCCTTTCCCTTCTCAATTACGATGATGTAAGGCGAAAGGTGTCTGAATGCGGAGCCTTCACTCCAAGGAACAGTCAGTCCTCGGTTCAGGTTCTTCAAGACCACCGGCAATCGATACCAATTTACAGCCCTTTTTACATTCCCTTTAAAGCAGCCGTATTTATGGAGACAGGAACCAAGTGCTGGAGTAAATCGTTTCCAAGTCCATTACTGCACCAAGGCGGGAGATGCTCTTGGTGAAGTCTGACACATCGAACGTCTCACCCCAGGGAAGGAAAACGTCTCACCATCAGGGAAGGGAAACAATGCTTGGATTTCATCTCGACCCTCCCCCCCATCTTATGGTATAAAGGCAAATAAACTGTCGCAATTAGATGATGGATAAAAAGTGAGAGACTGATAAAAAAAATTAGCACAGATGATCCACCTCTGAATATCAAAGAATCTGAACTTCCAGCTTCGGACTTGGTGGGCTCTGCGACCTGCCGTGTCCTCCCTCCTGCTCGGCGGCACCTGCCCTCCGCCCCTCCCCCAGAGTCCCTGCCCCATCCCACCCTTGAGTCATAGTCCATTAAGTTCAGCCTCAGCTCCAGGCCCAGCTCACGGGTCCCCCACCTTGACACCGGCTGGCCGCAATCTTTTCTCTCTGACTTTGCATTGCTTCTCCATGGTCTGTGGCGTCTGCCCTGGAGGCACTACGTTGCCGACTTGTGGCTGAGCCCAGCCTGGTGGGTGACACAGAGCTGGCCTCCTGACAAGACACGGCAGCACCACTGCCCGCCCCTTATGGGTGATGCAGATACGAGAAGGTATGACGTCCTTAGCAATTATTCTCACCACCGCCCATCCACACAATGCCGAGGACTTGCACTCCTGAGACTCGCTCTGATCTCCCCATCCAACTGCTCTAGGAGCTTCTGCCAGTTCTCCAGTGGCCATGGGATGGGGCACACCTCTTCACATGCTTCACTTGCCAAGACATCTGAGGGCCACTGAGAAGGTCACATCTTCCTTAACTCCAGATCTCTCCCTCCTCAACATCCAGGAATCACTCCAAGGAGAGCTGGCGGCTGGCTGGGACCCACCCCCGAACTGCCACACCCTCTTACAGGAAGCGCTTCCACGCTGGGCGTGTTTGTTACTGCGGCCGGTCTCCCTGACTGATACATCCCACAGATGCTTCCCAGGACACTCAGCCTTCCCACCCTGTGCAAACACCCCCAGGTGTCAGGACCCAGGAGGGCACACCAGCACAACACTTCCTGAACAGGGCTGAGGACACGCTGCCCGGGGCAAGGCACCAGGAACGGACATCCTGCTTGAGTATAAGAAGTCAGGGAGACTAAGTAGGATCCAGGCCCAGCTTGGCCCTGCACAGCTGATGGACAGCCGTCTCCATCAATCTCCGTCTTCTCTAAGCATTCTCTAAAGCCAGGCTGCTCTGCAACTCCGAGAAGCTCAGGCACCATGATGGGGCTTCCCAGTACTCAGTGGCTAGGATGGTGTCGACAGGTAATGCTGACAGACACATCTCTACCCAGAAGCAACTACACAGACGAGGAGAAGGAACAAGAGTCACAACGAGCTGAAAACAAATGGGAAAAATCCATGACGTGGAATGGCTGTAATTCCCAGTGGTGGGAACTGGTGGCTCCAACTGAGCTCAGCTTCTATGAACAGCATTGTGGCCATGCAGACCAGCCCAGAACAGGCACCGCTGGGGCTGCAGAGCCACCATCACACCCTCGCCCTGAATGTGACCCTCCCTTCCAAAGCAAGAACATGCCCTCGTGGTCCCACGAGGGGCAGAAGGCCATACACCCGGCTGCACCCATTTCTCCAAACTACACAGCTACTTTTTATTATTATTAATTTATTTATTTATTTTTGAGATGGAGTCTCACTCTGTCGCCCAGGCTGGAGTGCAGTGGCGCGACTGTGGCTCACTGCAACCTCCACGTCCTGGGTTCAAGCGATTCTCCTGCCTCGGCCTCCAGAGGACCTGGGATTACAGGTGCCCGTCACTACGCCCGGCTAATTTTTGTATTTTTAGTAGAGGCAAGGTTTCACCATGTTGGCCAGGCTGGTCTCAGACTCCTGACCTCAGGTGATCGGCCTGCAAACTCCTGGGCTCAAGCAATCCTCCTGTCTCAGCCTCCCAAGGCGCTGGGATTACAGGCGTGAGCCAGTACACTGGCCTATCCTGTACTTTGAGACCTCCGTTATCTTAGAAAGGAAGCAGGCATTTGTGTTGTTTGCGACTGAGGAAACTGAGGCTTAGAGCAGATGAGCTACTCGTCCAAAGTCATCAAAACAGTTAAGTCACAGATTCTATTTAAGTGCCAACCTTCTCATTCAGATGAGGAAACCAAGAAACTGAATTTTTGAACTTTTTTGACAATACAATTAAAACCGTAAGAAGAAGTGGTGCTGAACTGACTGCCACACAATTTAATGTTTAAAAATCATGGATTTTGCCTGTTCTTCTACCCCTTCACACAGGAACAATGTTAACGCCTAACACACAGGCTTCCGTGTTCAAATGTGACACGTGTTGTTCTAAGTGAACTCACTGGATCCTCTCTCCCTCCTCGGAGGTGGGGATGGCTTTTTGACCTATTTTACAGACAGTGAATTGCTGGCTGAACAGCGAGAAGACGGACAGCACATCGTGAGGTCACTCAATGCCAAGCATTATCATTACACTGTGGAACTTCACTGCTCCAGTGTTCAAACCAATGGCGTAAAACGCAATTTGACGTTTTGTTATCATGTGAATTACACTTTACTGTGGCAAAATCAGTTCATGACTTTAACAAAGTTAAAATCTTCTGCAACCTCCCCTTTTCTGGCAGACCACACGGGCCTGCTGCAAAACCAACTGTGCACAGGGCTCCCGGATAAGGTCCGCCTGCCCAGGTCATGGGCCAGCCTCGATCTGCCAGCAGTGGTCATGGGCCAGCAGTGGTGGGCCAGCCTCGATCTGCTTGGAGACATCGAGTCCAAATGAGCAGCCTATGTGGACTGTGCGCTTGGGAAGAGCCTGGCCCTGTCCAGACCCTGAGAATGGAAGCAGAAGCCAGGCTCGTGGACACAGCAACGTGACCCTGGGAAGGGGGCACAGTAGGCGGCCTCACGCTGACCTGGCCGAACAAGGAGGGATCCTGGACAGATCCAAAACGTGCAGTGGGGATTCTCGGGGTGACAGGGTGGGGATGCCAGGCAGCAAATAGTGTGGATAAGGCACGGGGGGATCCTGGGGCCTCGGGCCCTCAGTGTGCACAGCAACAGCCATGCGAGGCTTCCAGGAACTACATTTTCCCACCAGCCTCTTTTCTTTTTTCTTGTTTTTCTTTTTCTTATTGAGACAAAGTCTTGCTCGTTGCCCAGGCTGGAGTGCAGTGGGGCGATCTTGGCTCACTGCAACCTCCACCTCTCGGATTCAGGCAATTCTTCTGCCTCAGCCTCCTGAGTAAGCTGAGACCACAGGCACATGCCACCACGCCCAGCTAATTTCTGTATTTTTAGTAGAGATGGGGTTTCACCGTGTTAGCCAGGATGGTCTTAAACTCCTGACCTCAGGTGATCTGCCCACCTCAGCATCCCAAAGTGCTGGAATTACAGGCTTGAGCCACCAAGCCCAGCCTTACCAGCCTCTTTTCTAAAAGCAGCATTTGACGGCCACCGATATCCACCCAGACTCCGAGAAGCTGGCAGGAATGAAGTTCACCCCAGGCTGGGAGCCCCGGGAAGGGAACAGCCTCCCGCCCACTGCAGCCACAAAAACACCAGGGAGAACTCTCCTTACCAGGCCACACACAAGTTTATACCATTGGGGGCAAATTGCTATACTTTTATGATATCAATTTCTTAAACTCGGTCATCTTTAGTTCTTGTTCTGCTGTATAAAATTCCACCCTAACCCTGGAGAGAGACTTTGGATAACTGAAGGTCAAGTTAGAGTTTAACCTAATCAACCTTTCCCAAGGAAGTGGTCTATTCCCAAGATCCACTCTGATTTACCTTCGGGTGAACGTCCCCCAGACCAGCAGCCCTGGACGAAGGAGGCCGGATCCCGGATCCACAGGTGCTTCCAGTTTTCCTAAGGGCAGCTGGGGTCACTGCGGCAACTAGGTCATGTTTACAAAGCAACGGGGACTCATTTTTAGAGACCTCTCTGCCAGCCAGGATAAAAACTGAACCCAAACAAAGGCACACAGCATCAGCACCAAAATCAGCATCTGAAAAAGCCTTTATTCAGTGGAAGACTCGGGTCCTTCAAAGAGCACATTCCAAGCACTCCTGGAGGGCGGGGTGGGTTCCAGGCTGGGAAAAGGAACTGGTCTCATCCTTCCAGTTCATTCCCCCACCAGCTACTAGGCGGTACCCCAGCGCCAGGGCACTCCCTCCCTCCACATTTACTCAGATTTCAGAAAACAGGTGAAAACAGGCTGAGCGCAGTGGCTCATGGGTGTAATCCCAGCACTTTGGGAGGCCGAGGAGGGTGGATCACTTGGGGTCAGGAGTTCGGGACCAGCCTGGCCAACATGGTGAAACCCCATCTCTACTAAAAATACAAAAATTAGCCGGACATGGTGGCGAGCCCCTGTCATCCCAGGTACTTGGGGGGCTGAGGCAGGAGAATTGCTTGAACCCAGGAGGCACAGGTTGCAGAGAGCCATGATCGCGCCACTACACTCCAGCCTGGGCAATGGAGAGAGAGTACATCTCAAAAAAAAAAAAAAAAAAGGTGAAAATGGAGTACTGGTCGCACACGCATGAATCAGATACGAATGGCACTGGGGAACACGCCAACTGCAAAGACCCAGTGAGGCAGCCTTCTCCACGCACACCCGGAGAGGAAGGCGTAAGAGACAATTCACCAACTCCCACACCCACCCTCTCGCTGCTGCAGATACCCAAGTCACTAAATACATCTTAACACTACCAAGACGAAATTATCCATTTGGGGAAACTGGGTCATAAAGTAGATTAATAACACGGAAAGCCCGCCCAGGGAGAGGCCTGGTTCCAGCAGCATTGCAGGATGTACTAAACTAGCTTAATTGTTATGTAAATTGTACTCTCAGTCCCATCTGTTTATCCCGGATGGCCCATTCATCACAAGAGTTTTCCCTGAAATAAGCACTGAGCCAGACCTGCTCTTTACCAGCGTCCCCCCCACCAGAACACCACCCCGAACGCCCTGAGCTCCCCGCGCCTCTTCCCTCTCCATTAGCGTTTGGGCAATGTCTGTGTCCACGGCACCAGGGGTAACAAAGCAGGCAACGTGACATCATGGGAAACCCGGAGCGGAGACATCGCTGCTTCTCTAAGATTGGAAGGTGGCCGTCATGGACAAAGGCAGGAAGCAACCGTTAGTTTTTAGTCTTTTATTTTAAGAAGAAAAAATGCAATGGAATTCAATTAGGGCATGAAGTAGCTAAGTTATTTCCTGGAGAAGGGTAGAGGGAAGTGGCCCGGAAGTCTAGGGCACAGCCCTCCTTGGAGAAGGAACTCAGAACTCCCGGCAGGGTGAGAGGGAGAAGGCACAGGCACACCCAGCAGTTCCAGGCTACAGGGGCATCAGGCGTCGGCATCTGGGTGGCCAAGGAAGGTCAGCCCAACTCTGGGGTCAGCGATGACTTGGCTGATACTGACAAAGGAAATCGTGCCTCATTCACATAGCTTTTGAACGTTTCACCCTGTGATGTGTCTTTCATGAGGATGATGAAGATCTCCTTTACATTTCTGCACTCCAAAAACAATTCAGACAGAACTGTAAATCACATTTTGCTTTTTGGTGACTGTCGGCATTACCTCATCCAGCTGGTGGGGTGGGTGTCAGGATTCTGCCCACTTTGAAGAAGGGTGGAGAGGTTCCTTCTTGATAGGAGGGAACCACAGACACCCAGCCATGCTGCTTGGGACTGTCCCCGCTGGGCCCCCAACTGTCAGCATCCACGGCCCCTCCCCCACTCTGGGGCCAGAGGCCTGCATTCCTGGAACTTCCCTGACCACCTCCCTTTGCTGTTTCGCTGGAGGGAAGGAGTGTCACAGATATAAACTCCTAACTTAGGGTGGCAGAGCACTTTACCCACTTAAACAGATCATTCACAGAAAAGGGGTATTTTTTTTTAAGTATTTAAGCCCGTAACCAGTTGTGATTCTGATCACCAGCAGTTGTGAATATGCAAATACAAGGTTTCAGCCAAGTCCCTGCTATAGATTTTTATTAAAAGAAAACAGGAGGAAAACGCACTGAAATGACATTCACTGTCACCTTTGTGGAGAGTTCTATGTGGCTTTTCTCCTTCTCACATTTCTATATTTTTGTATTTTTCAATTTTCTATAAGCATAGATTGCATATATATATAATTTTGAAAGTCTGAAATGATATAGTTTATATAGATATAAAACCTAAAAGCTGAGCTCTTAAATTGGCTTTCTTTTAAAATTGGTTCCTATAAAAAGAAATGACACGTGAGGGCCGGGGCGGTGGCTCACACACATAATCCCACTTTAAGAGGCTGAGGCGGGGGGGTCATGAGGTCAGGAGATCGGACCATCCTGGCCAATGTGGTGAAACCCCATCTCTACTAAAAATACAAAAATTAGCCAGACGTGGTGGCACAAGCCTGTATAGTCCTGCTTGGGAGGCTAAGGCAGGAGAATCGCTTCAATCTGGGAAGCAGAGGTTGCCGTGAACAGACATTGTGCCAGTGTACTCCAGCCTGGCGACGAGAGAGAGAGAGAGAGAGAGAGAAAAGAAAAGAAAAGGACACATAAGAATTCTCACTTAAGGCCAGGCATGATTGCTCATGCCTGTAATCCCAGCACTGCGGGAGGCCAAGGTGGGAGGATCGCTTGAGCCAGGAGTTCAAGACCAGCCTGGTCAACATACCAAGACCCTGTCTTTACAAAAAAAAAATTGGCCAGGGTGATGGCATGCGCCTGTAGTCCCAGCTACTGGAGAGGCTGAGGTGGGAAGATGGCTTGAGCCCGGGAGTTTGAGGCTGCAGTGAGCTGTGACTATGCCACTGCCCCTCAGCCCGGGTGACAGAGCGAGATCTTGTCTCTAATAACAGCAACAAAACAATAAAATTCTGACTTTAAAAAATTGGAGAATGCAGACTGATGGAAAATAAACTTTTAGGCCAGGTGCAGTGGCTCATGCCTGTAATCCCAGTACTTTGGGAGGCTGATGTGGGCAGATTGCCTGAGGTCAGGAGTTCGAGACCAGCCCGGCCAACATGGTGAAACCCCATCTCTACTAAAAATACAAAAATTAGCCCGGCGTGGTGGCATGTGCCTGTAGTCCCAGCTACTCGGGAGGCTGAGGCAGGAGAATCACTTGAACCAGGGAGGTGGAGGTTGCAGTGAGCTGAGTTCGTGCCACTGCACTCCAGCCTGGGTGACAGAGCCAGACTTTGTCTCAAAAAAAAAAAAAAAAAAAAGAATAAAACATAGATTGGTTTGGGAGGCCAAATCAAGGCAAGGAGTTTGAGACCAGCCTGGGCAACACAGTGAGATTCTATCTCTACAAAAACAAAAAAAGAAAAAAAATTTAAAAAGTATAACTACAGATGGGCCCGTGATCCGAGCACAGCCTGATGCTGCTGTCACTGATGCCAGCCTTGCCTAGGACACAGGGCAATCCCTCCTGCTGCGTGGATCCCAGCTTAGCTTATCCAAGTCTGTAGGGAAAACATTTATTCACAAAGTACCCGGTAATCCTCTGAGCATTTTTTTTAATTTTTGAAAAACATTTATTTCTTATTTGATAAAAGGAATGTTTCCTTTCTTTTCTTTTCTTTTCTTTTTTTGAGACAGAGTCTTACTCTGTTGCCCAGGCTGGAGTGCAGTGGTGTGATCTCAGCTCACTACAATCTCCACCTTCTGAGTTCAAGTGATTCTCCTGCCTCAGCCACCCGAGGAGCTGGGATTACAGGCATGAGCCACTACGCCTGGCTAATTTTTGTGTTTTCAGTAGAAACGAGGTTTTACTACATTGGCCAGGCTGGTCTCAAACTCCTGACCTCAAGTGATCCACCTGCCTCGGCCTCCCAAAGTGCTGGAATTACAGGTGTGTGCCACCACGCCCAGCCAGGGATGTTTCTTAGCAATGCATTTTTAAAAATCTTTCACCTTTAAATGAAAAATGTCCATAGTGTACCCTTGGTAGACCCTTTCAGTGCAGCTACTGGCAGACGCTACCAGGGTTAGACACTGATCGGAAGCCTCACCATGAGTAATTCATTCCCAAGTTATTTTGTTAAGTATGTGGTAGCCAGTTTTCCACACGTAGGGGTACGTATACACACATTTTTTCCTGCCATGTTTGGTTTTCTGTATTTATAGTGACTAGGAGTATTTAAGCCTTCATGGTCGTAATGTAATGTGACTGCCGCGTGTTACTTTTCTCCCTTCCCCAGATTAAATCATGGTTAGGGGAGTCTCTCTAAAGCTCTCGGCAGGCTGTGATTCCCTTTCCACCTACTTTTATCTAGTCACAATGCTCTGAAGGATGAGGCTAAAAGTGCCTCCTGAGCACTGAAGGTCCTCCTGGTCGCCCGAACAGTGCTATGTGAATTGCATGGCGCACCAGTCCCCCGCTGCAGCTCTCCCCGGGATCATTTGGTTTTATTATTCAAGCTTTTAGTTTTGCCAGATATAAAAACAATTCTTAATGATGTTCTGTCCCCAACCCTAAGATGAGCAAAACGTACCCAAGTCTCCTGGGCACCTTCAACTTTCTGTGGCTCTTTCCCTCCTGTGCAGAAGGGTCGGGCCACCCTGGGGGAGCCTTGCGGGGCGAGGACACTAGCACGCTGCCCTGTGCTGGACGCCACCAGCCCTGCAGACGTGGGTTCTCTGCATGGCTTGGGGCCACTAACTTCAGCGAGTTGTCCTCCCGTGCCCTGAGAGCCAGGCTGTCACCACGCCCTACCCATTCAATGTCCTAAATGCTCTGCTCCTTGGGGTCCTCCCCCTCCCTCCCCTCACCCCAGAGCTGAGAGGCCCAATGGCTGGGGATCTGTCTCCCTGACTCCTCATTGCCAGCTCCTGCCTGTAACTTAGACCTCGGCTAAAACAGCGCTTCCTCAGAAACACCCTCCCAGCCACCTGTCCTGGAATCCCCTGAGAAAGCCAGTCTTCCCAGCCCAGCCCAGCCCCCGACACAGAGGCGCTCTCACCCAGCACTGCAAGCAACCAGGGGTCTCAGTCCCCAACTGGACCTGGCAGGGGGAGTTGAGGACGGCCTTTCAGGTGGAGACACAGCCCAGGAGCTCAGGAGGATAAGCAGGACATGCAACCCTGGGGACGGGGACAAAGGAACCCAGAACCCGAGCTGGGTAGGGCGGGCAGGCTGGCTCTGTCACCCAGAGGGACACAAGCTTCCATCCCCTCTGGTCAGAGCTGAGAAGAGGAAGACAGAGGAGGAGGCCAGAGGCCCCATCAAGGCCCCGTCCAGGATGGGGGGGTTATACCCACTAGGGTTACGCATGTCTGATGGCACCAACCTATGAAGTGGTCTTTCCAGAGAAGTGGAAAACGCAAATAGGATCATGAAGAAGATGTCACAACACCACTAACGAAACCTGAAAACTCGCACGAACTAAACAATGAATGCTGGCTGGGTGCGGTGGCTCACGCCTGTAATCCCAGCACTTTGGGAGGCCAAGGCCGGTGGAATCACCTGAGGTCAGGAGTTTGAGACCAGCCTGGCCAACATGGTGAAACCCTGTCTCTACTAAAAATACAAAAAAAATTAGCCAGGCATGGTGGCACGCACCTGTAATCCCAGCTACTCGGGAGGCTGAGGCAGGAGAATCACTTGAACCAGGGAGGTAGAGGTTGCAGTGAGCCAAGATTGCACCATTGCACTCCAGCCTGGGTGACAGAGTGAGACTCTATCTCAAAAAAATAAAATAAAATAAAACACAAACAACAAATGCCTCTTAGATATCCATGTGTATATGTGACATATGCAGGAGGTCTAGGGTTAAATTCCTCCAGGAGCTGCCTCTGGAGAAGGGACAGAAACGGGAGGGGAAGGCGGAAGACAGGGGACCTCAATTTTATCTGTCATGTGTCTCTTTAAAAAGGGCTTGAAAAAATATGACAAAATGTGAAAAAGCACTGATTCTTAGTGGGTACAATATGACTTGGCTTTTTTGTTGTTGCTTTTTGGGGTTTTTTCTGAGACAGGGTCTTGCTCTGTTGCCCAGGCTGGAGTGCAGTGGTGCAGTCACAGCTCACTGTAGCCTCAACCTCCCAGTCTCAGGCGATCTTCCCACCTCGGCCTCCCGAGTAGCTGCAAATACAGGCAAGCACCACTATGCCCAGATAATTTTTTACTTTTTATTTTTTGCAGGGACAGCATCTTGCTACATTGCCCAGGCTGGTCCTGAGCTCAAGGGATCCTCCCACCTCAGTCTCCCAAAGTGTTGGGATTACCGGTGTGAGCCACCGCGCCCGGTCAATAGTACTTGCTACATATCCTTTGTATTTTCCACGTTTAAAAAATACCTTAAAATACATATGAATTGGCTGGGCACGGAGGCTAAAACGGGAACTGTTTTGAGATCAAACCTTCTTATCTCAGTGTCCTCCCTAAGTTTTGGCCAGTCTCTGTACCCGACAAATGTAACTCAAACGAATTCAAGGTAAAACCTGAGTTTGTCTCTTCCAGTCCCCCGTCCTTTGAGCTCCCATTCTCTAGATAAGCAGCTCGGAAAAACATAAGAAAACAAACCCCTACTGTTTAGCTCTGATTGTGCAGCCTTCAGAGCCGCAGGGAGCCCATTCTCCAGCCAGTGCAAGATGCTGCCTAGAAATGACAGCCTTGCTGGTGAGCAGCCGCCCCTGCTGGAACAGGCTGGGGCAGGGAGCTCAGCAGCTCCACTGTGAGCAGCTCAAAGCACTGCAGCCATTTCCCACTGCCCTGCAACAAACCCCGCTTCTGACATCACAGGATGAATAATACATCCTTGACAGTAACAACAGCGATGATGGCAGCACAGACGCATGTATGTGGGATGTTTATCTATCAGCACTGTCTATGTGCCAGGCACTGAGGTAAGTACCTGTTTGTTTGTTTGTTTGTTTGTTTTTTGAGACAGGGTCTTGCTCTGTTGCCCAGGCTGCAGTGTAGTAGTGCGATTATAGCTCACTGCAGCCTTGACCTTCCGGGGATCAAGGGATCCTTCTCCCTCAGCCTCCCGAGTAGCTCATACCACAGATGCATGATACCACGCCTGGCTAATTTGTGTATTTTTTGTAGAGACAGGGTTTCACCATGTTGCCCAGGCTGGTCTTCAACACCTGGCTTCAAGCGATCTTCTCACCTTGGCCTCCCAAAGTGCTGGGAGGGGATTACAGGTGTAATCCCACTGAGCCACCACACCCGGCCCAGTAAATACTTCTAATGTATCTCTAGTAATTCTCACAATTACCTATGAAAAAGGAAGTGTGCCCACTTTACAGATGGGAAAACAGGAGCTCGGGGTCAATCCACTTGCCCAAGGGCACTCAGCAAAAGCCAGACCTTTAGAAGCTAAGCTAATGGAACTTCTAATCACTTTCTTAGACCAGGTTATTTTTGCATTCAGACCTCTCCTATTTGTTTATTCATTTTGCCAACAATTATTTACAAAGTGCCAACTACGTGCCAAGTATACTGGTATGTACTGAGGTTATGCAATAAACAAGAAAAACGTGGTCCTGCCCCCACAAAACTCAGGGTGTCTCACATAAATATAACCACAGACAACGACAGGTCACACAGGGTGCCGTGGGGTGCTGCAGTGCACGCCAGTGGGACCTAAGCTCAGCCGGGCACTGGGAAGGCCCCCGACTGGAAATGGCTCTCAGGCAGGCAGAGCAATATTTACTCTGAAATGCTTCACAGGCGTTTCTTTCCAAGCTAGAAACAAGAAGGAACCCATTATCATGGTACTCGGTCAATGTTATTTGGAGGTCCTAGCCCATTCAACCAGACGACACAAAGAAATGAGATCTAAGATACTGGAACAAAGAGAAGAAGTATTATTTGCACGTGAGGATTATGACCCAGGAAATGCAAGCATATGAATTAAAAAACTGTTACCAGAAATGTAAATGTGACTAAATAGAAAATTAATATTTTACACTTGTACTGAATCTCAAAATTACTTAATTACAAAAGAAAAAAACCAGTAACTCTTTGGTGGAAAAGCCAGCCAGACAACACCTAAACCAAGTGATGAAAACTAACCCTGTGAGGCCAGGTGCGGTGGCACATGCCTGTAATCCCAGCACTGTGGAAGGCTGAGGTGGGTGGATCACTTGAGGCCAGGAGTTCGAGACCAGCCTGGCCAACATGGTGAAACCCTGTCTCTACTAAAAATACAAAAATTAGCCCAGCATGGTGGCGGGCACCTGTAATCCCAGTTAATCGGGAGGCTGATACAGGACAACCGCTTGACCCAGGAGGCAGATGCTGTAGTGAGCCGAGATCGTGTCACTGCACTCCAGCCTGGGTGACAGAGTGAGACTGTCTCAAAAAAAAAAAAAAAACTAACCCTGTGGATAAGGACCCCACAAGTCCCATGGCCAAAGATGCTTGACCTGAGTGAAGTCGGGATTTTGTCAAATCAGACAAATGTACGTGGAGAGCCAGCCCATAACATAACTGGCCTGTTTTTAAAAATGTCAAGGTCAATAATGACAAAGAAGGGCTGATGAACTGTCCCAGATTAAGATGACTAAAAACGCAGGACAACAGCACGCCAAACTCCATCCTGAGCTGGTGCCCAAGCTGGAGACAAAGCACTGCACTGGGCGATACTGGGACAAATGGCAAAAATGGTATGTGGGCTGGGCACGGTGGTGCACGCCTGTAACACCAGCACTTTGGGAGGCCGAGGTGTGTGGATCGTTTGAGCCTAGGTGTTTGAGACCAGCCTGGGCAACACAGCAAGACCCCATCTACATAAAAAATAAAAAGTTAGCTGAGTGTGGTAACGCGGGCCTATGGTTCCAGTTACTTGGAAGACTAAGGTGGGAGGATCACCTGAGCTCAGGAGTTTGAGACCAGCCTGGGCAACATGGTGAAACCCCATTTCTAGAAACACACAAAAAATTAGCAGGGCGTGGTGGCACGTGCCTGTAGTCCCAGCCACTCAGGAGGCTGAGGTGGGAGGATCAGTTGAGCCTGGGAGATCGAGACTGCAGTGAGCTATGATCGTGCCACTGTACTCCAGCCTGGGTGACACAGGGAGTCCCTGTCTCAAACAACAACAACAACAACAACAAAGAGGTACGTGGACTGCACATGAGCTAATCATATGGGATCATCGCTAATGTTCCTAAATTTAATAACAGACTGTGATTATGTAAAATATCCTCCACCTCATTTTTGGGTGTCCTGGGGTGGGCATGAATAAAGTATCTTTATTCTTGCATATGATGAAGCGAGAAGAAACAAAAAAATCCTTATTCTTAGGAAATGCATCTTGTGGTATTAAGAAAAAGGGCACGATATATATATACACACATACAGATATAAAATCTCACTCTCAGATAACATACATATATAGAGAAAATGCCGAACATGGCAGAGCACTAAAAATGAACAAATCTGGGCAGAGGACATGCAGGAGTTATTTGGACTCATCCTGCAACATTTTTGGAGGCATGCAACTTTTTCAAAACGTAAAATTTTAATAACAAATTAGGGCTGGGCGCAGTGGCTCTCGCCTGTAGTCCCAGCACTTTGGGAGGCCAAGGCAGGAGGATCACTTGAGGTCAGGAGTTCAAGGCCAGCCTGGCCAACATGGTGAAACCCCATCTCTACTAAAAATACAAAAATTAGCCAGGCATGATAGCGCACCCTTGTAATCCCAGCTACTCGGGAGGCTGAGGCAAGAGAAGCGCTTGAACCCAGGAAGTGGAGGTTACAATGAGCCGAGATCACACCACTGCACTCCAGTCTGGATGACAGAGCGAGACTCCATCTCAAAACAAAAAAAGAAAAAAAAATTAGTTATTATAAAACTCATACCAATAACACACACACACACACACACACACACACACACACACAGCCTACCTTTCCTGTATGTAAACACTAACCTTTAGAAAATAATAAGAAAAACAGATCCTGTTCATATTCCCAAAACCCAGGATTCAACATGACAAGAAACACAGGCGGTTCGATGTGGAGAGAAATTGGTAATAAAAGGTGCTGATGAACCCGGGTGAAACGCACTCATGTGGAAGAGTAGAAGTCTGTGGCCTAGGGCAGGGGTGTGCAGACGGGCCACCGGGCATGGCCAGAAGGAAATAACACAGGCTCCGGGGTCCACACGGTCTCCGGCTCAGCTCAGCAGCCACAGACAGCACTTAACAAATGTGCGTGGTGTGTTCCAATAAAACTTTATTTACAAACACAGGCAGCTGGCAGGGCCTGGCCCACAGGCTGCAGCTGGCTACCTTGATCTGAAAAGTTGGCCATGAATACCGGCTAGCTATTCAGCGGGCCACTGTCATCATTTTCCTGAGCATGCTGCCTTCCCTTGGGGTGGCCGGAGACTGAGCGCTGGTCACTGGCTTGAGTGGAAGTGAGATCTGCTGCTTCTGGGCCTGGCCTCCCCTGAGCCTCCCTCTCTTCCTCCAGATGCAGACAGCACTGCAGCAGGCGCAGCCGTGCCCAGGCCGCCGGACTCCAGACGGTGTCAGCCTGGGTCCCTCAATCACACCTTAAGGGAGGCATTTTCTTTTTTTTGTTTATTGAGACAGAATCTCGCTCTGTCGCCCAGGCTGGAGTGTGGTGGCGGGATGATCTCGGCTCACTGCAACTTCCACCTCCCGGGTTCAAGGGATTCTCCTGCCTCAGCCTCCCGTGTAGCTGGGACTACAGGAGCACACCACCATGCCTGGCTAATTTTTGTATTTTTAGTAGAGATGGGGGTTTCACCATGTTGGCCAGGCTGGTCTCGAACTCCTGGCCTCAAGTGATCCACCCACCTCAGCCTCCCAAAGTGCTGGGATTACAGGCGTGAGCCGCCATGCCTAGCCTGAAGGAGGCATTTTCTGCCCACCATTCAGAAACATCTACTGTGGACTTTCCATGGGCAAGGTTTTGGAGTTTACCTATTAGAAGGGCTAGCAGGTTATAGCAGATGACACCTTGAAGTGTGTCTTCACTGGCACTGGGCAAAGCACTGAGAATGAAATGCCTCCCGAAAGAAGCAGCCCCTGCCCTCAAGGGACTCGCAGCTTCTGGGAGACAGAGACACCTGGTATTCACACAAACGCTTAATGACAAGTCCCATCAGCTCAAAGCACGAGTACTCCGAGGGCTTATTAAGCAAAGGCTACCTGGTACAACCGTGTGACGGGTAGATGACAGACACATGTCACGCACACAAACCTGCTTATCAAGGAATTTACAAATCTGCAAGGACATGAGCAAACTATTAATATTTATGAGCTCACATGTAATCCACCCACAGCCAGTACACACAGTAAATCCAAGCTAGACAAAGCCTCTACGATTTATTTCCCCCTACATCAGCAAGCTTGTCCCTCTTCTTTATTATCCATCAGAATCTCCTCTCAGATGATTTGCTTCTTTCCTTTGGCTTCAAGAAGTAGGGTTAAGACAGGGACAAATGGACGTCTCCCCTCCTAACGTATGTCAGGGGTCAGAGTCAGCACAAGACTCTTTTTTTTTTTGAGACAGAGTCTTGCTCTGTCGCCCAGGCTGGAGTGCAGTGGTGCATCCTTAGCTCACTACAGCCTCCACCTCCTGGGTTCAAGAGATTCTCCTGCCTCAGGCTCCTAAGTAGCTAGGATTGCAGGTGCACGCCACCACAACCAGCTAATTTTTATGGGTTGTTTTTTTGTTTGTTTGTTTGTTTTTTTGAGACGGAGTTTCGCTCGTTGGCCAGGCTGGAGTGCAATGGCGCCATCTTGGCTCACTGCAATCTCTGCCTCCTGGATTCAAGCAATTGTCCTACCTCAGCCTCCGGAGTAGCTGGGATTACAGGCATGTGCCACCACGCCCAGCTAATTTTGTATTTTTAGTAGAGACGGGGTTTCTCCATGTTGGTCAGGCTGGTCTCGAACTCCTGACCTCAGGTGATCTTCCCACCTTGGCCTCCCAAAGTGCTGGGATTACAGGCGTGAGCCACCACGCCTGGCTAATTTTTGTATTTTTAGTAGAGGCAGGGTTTCGCTATGTTAGTCAGGTTGGTCTTGAACTCCTGACTCAGGTGACCCACCCGCCTCAGCCTCCCAAAGTGCTGGGATTACAGGTGGGAGCCACCATACCATGCCACAAGACATTTCATAAAGAGCCTTTTAACAGGGGTCTGGTGGGCAGGCTCCCTGCCTTAGGACACCTTGTGACCACAGACAACTTCAGTGGGTCTGCAAAGTCCCATAGCCTTGACCAGACCTTCCGATCATTTCCACATCCAAAGCCAACTGCACAAAATCATACTTGTACCACTGAGGTCAATGGGATAAACTGAGGCAGCGGCCACGACCAGTCACCAGGGAACTCGCAGACCTGTAACTCTTCAAGGGCACTGCTGAGTAGCAGCGTGTATGGCCACTTCAATTTAACTTAAAAACTAACGCCAGGGCCAGACACAGTGGCTCATGCATATAATCTTAGCACTTTGGAAGGCTGTAGTGGGTGGATAGCTTGAACCCAGGAGTTCAAGACCAGCCTGGACAACATGGTAAAACCCCATCTCTATAAAAAATACAAAAACTAGCAGGGTGTAATGGCACACACCTGTAGTCCCAGCTGCCCAGGAGGATGAGAGGATCATCTGAGCCCTGGGAGCTAGAGGCTGCAGTGAGCCATGATTGCACCACTGCACTCTAGCATGGGCAACACAGTGAGACCCTGTCTCGAAAAAAAAAAAAAACGAAAGCCAAATGAAAAATTCAGTTCTGTAGTGACATGAGCCACATTTCATTTTATTTTTATTATCATTATTATTTTTGAGACAGAGTCTCGCTCTGTTGCCCAAGCTGGAATGCAGTGATGCGATCTCGGCCCACTGCAACCTCCACCTCCCAGGTTCAAGTGATTCTCCTGCCTCAGCCTCTTGAGTAGCTGGGACTACAGGTGCGCGCCACCACGCCAAGCTAATTTTTGTATTTTTAGTAGAGATGGGATTTCGCCATGTTGGCCAGGGTGGTCTCGAACTCCTGACCTGTGATCCTCTCACCTTGGCCTCCCAAAGTGCTGGGATTACAGGCATGAGCCACCGCGTCCCGCCTTGAGCCACATTTCAAACACTCAACAGCCACACATGCCTAGTGGCAGCCATGTTGGACAGCACAGATATAAAACATTTCTACCACCATAGAAAGTTCTAGACTCGCCATGACATCCCTGATTGGCCAATCCAAAGGTAGGCAGGCCTGTAAAATCTGTCCACACCACAATTTACGGAGAAAAAGAGAATTGCAAAGGAAGCTGGATATTCTAGCAGAATCTTCTTGCAGGTTAGGAACCAAATTAGGGCTGCAAGTGTTCCCTGGTTAATATGGACTCCAACCCGAGGGAGGTGGATGTTCTTAAGGGAAAGATGTTTTCATCAAGAGGCGATGAATCACTGTTCCCAATGCCAGGGCTGTACGGCCAAGCAGACAGAATGGCTCCATCCCAAGGGCAGAGGTAGCGGACACAAACTTTGCCGTTCTCCTTCTTCTGGAGCCTCATGGCTAAGGCCGGCCTGTTCTGCCTGTTCTGTTGTCTGGCAGTATCAGCGATCATTATAAACATTCTTTCAAAGCCAGCTCCAAAGAGTTACTAAGTTTCCAAATCATTTTTCATTGACTAAGTTCCAGCCACAGCTTCTTGGTAAGGCGCAGGAAGTTCCCTAATTTCATCAGTAAACGGTATCCAAGTCACAGGATGGGAGGGTGTATTTCTGGGAAGGTTTTCTATAGACGGCTAATCCCACCCGGGGCGGCTTGTGCATTTATCTGGGCATCAGTCCCTCTGGCTCCTGGGTTTGGGGAATGAGACAGTCTCTGCTGACAGGCGCCCTGCAGCTCCCTGCTGCTAACTGACCCCTGTGGACTCCCAGTCACCAGGTGAGACCCACACGGGTCATCCTACAGACAAGGCTGGCACAAAGCTCCAAATCTAGGCTATGATATTATTTTTGGGTTCCATATGCTGCCCCCAACAAAAACAAAAATAAAGACCAAGCCCCAGAATGCATTTGTGAAACAGGGCCCTGTTGGGGTCTGTGGGCGGGGCTGGGAGGAGCCTCTATCACAACTGTAGGTCTGGAAAAACAGTAAGGACCTTTCACCCTCGTGATACAAATCACAAAAAGCAAAGCTTTTTCAGAACAGGCAGAAGATTGCTTTTATTCTCTGTGTACTGCTGATTTGCTGTGATTTATAGTGAGAAGGGAAAGAGAGAGAGAAATTTCCTCCAAGAGTTCCTATCAGACTGGGGAGGGAGAAAATGAATTTTTATGTTTATCCAAAGTGGCATAGTTTTTCAGAAAGTCTGCTTATTTTGATGTAAATGTTCCAAAGTAAAAAACAAAACAAAACAAAAAAAACCTAGAAAAGTTTCATGAAAAATCGCACACAACAATGTCTCCAGACAAACACACTCTGGCTGGGCGCGTGACTTAGGCCTATAATCCCAACATTTTGGGGAGCCCAGGTGGGAGGATCATGTGAGCCCAGGAGTTCAAGACCAGCCTGGGCAACATAGTGAGACACTGGTCTCTATAAAAAATAATAAAAAGAAAATTAGCCAGGCATGGTGGTAGGCACCTGTAGTATCAGCTACTCAGAAGGCTGAGGCAGGAGGATCGCTTGAGCCCAGGAATTAGAGGCTACAGTGAGCTGTGATCATGCCACTGTGGTCCAGCCTGGACAACAACACCTTGTCTCTACAAAAAAAAAAAAAAACAAAAAAAAACTTTTGTTATTTTTTTAAAGAGAGTATTTGCAGCCAGATGAGGTGGCTCACACCTGAGCACATTGGGAGGCAGAGGCTAGAGGATCACTTGAGCGTAGGAGTTCAAGGCCAGCCTGGGCGACAGAACAAGACCATCTCAAAATCAACCAACCAACCAAACAAACAAACAAAAAACAAGACAAATTCTGTTACTGACTTTACTCCAGGACTCACCTGGGACACACCAACCCTGTCCCACCTCCCCTGTCACTCTGCTGTTCTCCAGGGGAGGGGACACCCACATCCATGGCTGAAAGGCCAGGGGCACCATCAGAGAGCGGCTTGGGCGACAGAGGCCCCCAGGGAAAATAATGGCAGTAACTAACAGGATGAATTGTGCCACCCTAAATCATCAAAAAATTACTGTACATTTAAAAAAATACACTAAATGTAGTCAAGTCATATCACAAGATGCTAATAAGGCCAATGACTAAATTATGTAACTTTATTTCTATAAAAATATGCTTTTGCTGTGAACCTAAAACTGCTCTATAAAAAGTCTATTTAAAATACGCTGTGTCACTCAACTTTTAAAACAGCTTTAAAAATTAACTGGCTACAAAAAGCCTGTTCTTATAAAAGATTTCTGTTTTTAAAAACAGAGTTTATTGGGTTCGAAGGGATCAAGTTTAACTATCAGCTGAACCTCAGGATAAAAGAGACTTTGTTTTGTGTAATTAACATTAGAAGATCTGCATAACTCAATCAATATTCTTCCCAATGGCCAATGTATGATGTTACAAAATCACAAAGGGGTGGCAAAAGACTCATTCAAAATGAAAGAGCAATAGGTTTTAACGTAACACAGTATAAAACATCTATGGATATTATAGCAGAGGATGACTTAAGGCCAGGAGTTTGAGACCAGCCAGGGAAACGTGGTAAGACCCCATCTCAACCAAAAATAAATAAATAAAAGAAATTAGCTGGTCTGGTGGTGCTCACCTGTGGTCCCAGCTACTTGGGAGGCTGAGGGAGGAGGATTGCTTGAGCCCAGGAGGTCAAGGCTGCAGTGAGCTATGATTGCACCACTGCACTCTAGCCTGGGCGACAGAGCAAGACGCTGTCTCAAAAAAATAAATAAATAAAAAGAAACTACCCAGCCGGGCACGGTGGCTCACGCCTGTAATCCCAGCACTTTGGGAGGCTGAGGCAGGCGGATCACCTGAGGTCAGGAGTTCCAGACCAGCTGGCTTACATGATGAAACCCTGTCTCTACTAAAAATACAAAATTAGCTGGGCATGGTGGCACATGCCTATAATCCCAGCTACTCGGGAGGCTGAGGCAGGAGAACTGCTGGAACCCAGGAGGCGGCTGTTGCAGTGAGCTGAGATCGTGCCACTGCCGTCCAGCCTGGGCAACAGAGCGAAACAACAAAAAAAGAAACTACCCCTTGTCAGGTTTTAGTGAGGTATCAAGGAACATCCATAATATCTGAAAAGGCCACAAAATACTCCCTTTTCCAACTACGTATCTGCAGGAGGCTGGCTTTTCTCCATGTACTTCAGCCTAAACACGCATCACAGCCATCTAAAAGCGGAAGCAGCCATGGATTCCAGCTGTCTTCTATTAAGTCAGACATTACAGAGTTCTACCAAAAAACCTCTTATTCTTTTCTTGGCGGGGGGGAGTATAGTTTTTTTTCATAAAAATATTTTTGACAGAGTTATTATTGCTATTTTTGAGTAGATAAATAAATATGTACATTTTAATTTCTAATACGGTCAGCGCCAACAGATATAGCCCACATAAACCAAAGCTCTTTGGGGTCCCCAGTAAGGTGTAGGAGTATAAGCGTATAAAAGGGCCCTGAGACTAAAACAAATCTGGGAATTGCTAGTATAAGCAGAGAATGTCCAGCAGCTATTCTGCCCAAAGAGAACCATGCCCTTCGTCACTTAGGGGAACAGGTTAGGGGAGCAGCTTCATAATACCAGGGTCTCTGCTGAGGGGCAGGGCGTCTCCCCATGGGTACACGGGAGCCACTGAGGTTTCTGGGCAGAGTGGCAACATGATCAGAGCTCAGCGTCCTCTGAGGAAACAGATGGAAGACAGTTCACACCTTTCCCAGCAAGGTTAAATGCAGTACTGAGAGTAGACGAAATTCTTCTTAATCAAATCTTGTATAAAATCCCCACCCGGGCCAGGCGTGGTGGCTCACGCCTGTAATCCCAGTGCTTTGGGAGGCCGAGGTGGGTGGATCATTTGAAGTCAAGAGTTCAAGACCAGCCTGGCCAACATAGTAAAACCCCGTCTCTACTAAAAATACAAAAATTAGCTGGGCGTGGTGGCAGGCACCTGTAACCCCAGCTACTCGGGAGGCTGGGGCAGGAGAATCGCTTGAACCCAGGAGGCGGAGGCTGCAGTGAGCCGAGATTGCACCACTGCCACTCCAGCCTGGGAGACAGAGGGAGGCTCTCTGTATGTCTATTGATCAGTTTGTCTACTTCCTGAAAAGTATTCTTAGGAGAGAAAAGCTACGCCTTGCAAGCAGTTCATGATTTAATGATGGAACAGTTATGTTTAAGCAAAGCAAAACATGCCCAAACTCATCTTCACAGCATCCAAGGAAAACATACATCGTCAACACTGTAGAAATGGGTCAGGTGAGGCGAGTTCTTGAACCCTGGTTCCTCCGATTCCTGGCAGCATGCCGCACACCTTCTTGGTTTCGCTTTATAAAATCACCAACTACACTCACAAGCACATTCTGTTTTTTATCCTTTTTAATTACCCGGCGACATTTTACCAGGAAACTAGAAACTCGTGAAAAGTAATAGTCGCAATGAAAATTAAGTACAAGATCGCCCGACAAGTCACGATGCAGGGGCCTATTTCCAGGAAATCAAACTAAAAGCATTTTATATAATCCTCTCATTTTAATATGAAATGCTTTAAATGTAGGGTAATTATGGAAATGAGGCATTGCTGCAATTGGGTTGTCATTAATTTAGCAAGTTTATCCTCTGACATTCACAAGATGCAAAAACAGCAAATCGTAAATTACTCTATCTCCAAATCAAATGCTTTAGTCTCATTTCAGCACATAATTTTAAACATAGCTGCGTCTTTTTCAAAAGTACTAAATATGAACACCACTACATCCTACACTTTTAGCACCCACAAACCCTATTTCTCCGTCAGTATGACAAAGGCTTTCATGCGAATATTCTAAATTCAGTTCAATAATACTACACGACAACACCCTCCTCATAGACTGACTTTTAAAATTCTATGTAAGTTTTCTTAAATGGGCAGCAAGCCCAAAAAATTCAGCATACACCAAATACTAGAAAGTGGCTCGTATTTTTAACATCGACCCAATGTACTTGCTACTTGCCCACAAAGCTTTTTAAAGTAACTTTTAACAAGTTGACAGTCTAACTTGGAACAAATATATGTGATACACAATAACTGCCAACTAGCAAAACACCAAGAATAAAGCCTTTATTTGGAGATGCCGCATTTCATTTCTTGGCTATCAAGATACGACCGGACTGAAGCTAAAGCTTCACCCCGTTCCGCGAAGCGGCTCCCCTCCAACCTCTGCAGCAGTGATTTTTCTCCCCAGCTCCGGTTCCAAACCATCACCCAATGGGAACGTTCCTTCCTTTGGCAGATCCTCCACCTGGATCTGCTCCTCTCCAGTCCTGGGGCCACCAGCTCTCAGGAGTCGGGCCTGATGCCCGTCTTTGTCTCCTCTGTGGCTTCCTTCACTAAGAGACCAACCCTCCCTAATCACAGCTCTTCCCTTCGCCTTTGGCACCGCAGGCTGATCCCTCACGTGGAGAAGCGAGACAGCACCACCTGAGTTTTCACGTCTACCCGCTGGAAAGAGACTGATCTGACACCCTCTCTTGTCCCAAGCACAAAGCCCAGCTCAGCACATACGCCCACTCCTGTACCAGCCAAGCGTGACCCACCCAGGCGCTGGGTCACCTAAAGGGACTGGGTAAGGGCAGTGACAAGGGTGGGAAAATCCCAGGAGAAGAGGAATGCCGTGACCCTCCTTGATACCACGTAGTGGGGCATTCGACTTCCCCAGGTCTGGGACACTTTTCCCATTAATTTCAAGATAATGTCATGTCAATCTGTAACTAATTTTATGATGGTTATACAATGTATAACTAATTGTATAACTAATTCCATATTCTTCAAGTGACCAGTTGGAAATAGCCATGAGAAACTGGCTTCCGTATGTTTTATTTATTAATTATTTTTCAGGTCAGACAGGTAACGTGCGACGTCGTAACAAGGTTCCAGGGTGGCACATCTCACACGCTGCGTGAAAACACCCAATTGTCATGCTCATGAACAACAAAAGGATCTCCGGATGTTTTTATAGGGGCTAAAACATTTATGTAGTAAAATGCTTTGGTGGTTACAATTACTTTTTCTGCTGGCACATATGCAGAGGCTGTGATCCGTAACACCTGCCACTCACAATATGCCTCTCAGCAGGTGGAGCATGGCAACCCAGCCACGTATCCGACACTGACAGCCAAAATGAACTACAAAAAAGTACAGGTGGCCGGGTGCAGTGGCTCACATCTGCAATCCTGGCACTCTGGGAGGCTGAGGTGGGCGGATCACCTGAGGTCAGGAGTTCAAGACTGGCCTGGGCAACATGGTGAAACCCCCTCTCTACCAAAAATACAAAAATTAGCCAGGCGTGGTGGTGGATGCCTATAATCCCAGCTACTCGGGAGGCTGAGGCAGGAGAATTGCTTGAACCTGGGAGGTGGGGGTTGCAATGAGCCAAGATGGTGCCACTGCACTCCAGCCTGGGTGACAAGAGTGAAACTCCATCTCAAAAAGAAAAAAAAAGTACAGGTGAGAACAAATTAAGGGATCCAGGCAATGACCACCAAAAGCTGCTAATGTTACAAATTGGGGGGGACACCCAGATATTTTCACCTCTGAGTGCACCACCACCTAGAAGGCAGTTCTGGCAAAAAAGCAAAACAAAACACTTGAGTCTGATGGAATCCCTGGGTCTAGTAACCAGTTTACAGGAATGACAAGGGGGAGGGACACAATGAATGGATGCTGGCAGAATCCAATCTGTAAAGGCAGGTGTGGGGAACTACACAGGACAAATGACTTCCTTAGAAAAAAGCGGGGGGATGGGTGCCGGGCATGGGGGCTCACGCCTGTAATCTCAACACTTTGAGAGGCTGAGGCAGGCGGATCACCGGAGGTCAGGAGTTTGAGACCAGCCTGGCCAACATGGTGAAACCCTGTCTCTACTAAAAACACAAAAATTAGCCGGGTGTGGTGGCGAGCGCCTGTAATCCCAGCTACTTGGGAGGCTGAGGCAGGAGAATTGCTTGAACCTGGGAGGTTGCAGTAAGCCAAGACAGTGCCGCTGCACTGCAGCCTGGGTGACAGAGCAAGACTCCGTCTCAAAAAAAACAAAACAAAACAACCATGCTGACGGTAAGAGAAACCTACGCACTGATTATTTGAGGACAGTAAGAAATTATTATTCATTTTTTAGGTGTGATAATGACACTGTGGTTTTTTTTTAAAAAAAAGAATTCTTATCTTCTAGAAATTTTGGTTGAAATATTTATAGACAAAGTAAGATGACATCTGTGATTCGCTTCTAAGTAACTGGGGCGAGGGGGAAAGATGAATGGGGGTGAAGATAAAACAAGCCCGGCCACAAGATGATAGCTGCTAAAGCCGGCCACAGCCATGTGGAAGCTTGTTACTCTATGTCTATGTTTGAAATTGTCCATGATAAAAAGCGTGTTTTTAAAAAAGCAGCTGGGCATGGTGGCTCATGCCTGTAATCCCAACACTTTAGGAGGCCAAGGTGGGAGGATCGTTTGAGGCCAGGAGTTCGAGACTAACCTGGGCAACGAGGTGAGGCCCCATCTCTACAAAATTAAAAAATAATTTAAAAAAGTAACCACGTTCACTTCAGAAAACATGGAAAACACAGAAAAGTATTAAAAAAAAAAAAGACACCCATATGAATCTTACCACTCGAAGTTACCACAAACAGAAGTCTTGTTCTTATTGCAATTATTCAAGCCATCCACATTTACTATATAAAAATACTGGGAGAAAAGGCTTTAGAGAAAGAGGGAAGAGCAACTATGGGATACGCACAGGGTCTCAGGTTCATGAGGAAAACAAATTTTTTGAATTTTGAATGGGGTAATTGAAATTCAAAATTAAGTGGCATCAAGAATTCAGTTGGGGCCGGGTGTAGTAGCTCATGCCTGTCATCCTAGCACTTTTGAGAGGCCAAGGCGGGTGGATCACCTGAGATCAGGAGTTCCAGACCAACTTGGCCAACGTGGTGAAACCCCATGTCTACTAAAAATACAAAAATTAGCCGGGCGTGGTGACATGAGCCTGTAATCCCGGCTACTCAGGTGACTGAGGCAGGAGAATCGCTTGAACCTGGGAGGCGAAGGTTTCAGTGAGCTGAGATCACACCCCTGCACTCCAGCCCGGGCGACAGAGTAAGACTCTGTCGCAAAAAAAACAAAACAAAAACAAACAAACCAACCAAGAATTCAGTTGGACACATTAACTATGTAAAAAGGAAAAAAAAGGCCGGGCGCGCTGGCTCACGCCTGTAATCCCAGTACTTTGGAAGGCCGAGGCGGGTGGATCATGAGGTCAGGAGATCGAGACCATCCTGGCTGACATGGCGAAGCCCTGTCTCTACTAAAAATATAAAAAATTAGCCGGGTGTGGTGGCAGGTGCCTACAGTCCCAGCTACTCGGGAGGCTGAGGCAGGAGAATGGCGTGGACCCGGGAGGCGGAGCTTGCAGTGAGCCAAGTTTGCACCACTGCACCCCAGCCTGGGTGACAGAGCAAGACTCCGTCTCAAAAAAAAAAAAAAAAAAAAAAAAAACAAAAAAAATTAAGTGGCATCAAGAATGACAGCACATACACACACACGTGCACACACACACCTCACCCCCCACTTCCCCATAACGGAAGAAGGCTGTCTGAATTCCCCCCATGACAGGCTCATGGTCCTTTTAGGACACCAGGCTAAATCGATGATGCTGTTTTTCTCCTGTGGAAGCTGCAAATTCATTTAGTCATTAATTTGTTCATTCAACAAACAGAACTCAGTTGTTGCGTACTTAATACCAGCCAGTGCCTGCACTAGGTCTCTGGTGAAAGATCATAAATTCTCGGCCCCAGCCACAGGGAGCTTATGGTCTAGAAGAAACGCAAAGATTGGAGACCCCGGCAGTTCCTTCAAGTCAATGCCGAGCAAACCTGAATCAGAATCCACGCACACTCTTCCTGTGCCTGGGAGCTCTGGCGAGATGCGTACCCACCACGCGTAGTGTCAGACGCCCAGTGGAGCAAGATCAGCTCTAAACTGGGTCACAAGTCATTTTTTTCCCCCGCCAATAATTAAAAATATTTAAGATTTGGAATTATATACTTCCAGTAACAAAAGGGGTTGAATTCTGGCATCCTTCCTGAGTGGGAGCTCTACTGGAAGTGTGTGTGGCATGCACCTGTCCCAAGGTGAAGAGGGCGGCCCCAGATGACACAGCTTTGGAAAATGGTGTGGGCACCAATACAACATAGACCTCCCACCAAATCCAAGCACGTCCAAGGCAATCACATTCCAACACAGCCAGAGAATTTGTAGTTTACACTAAAGAAATTCACAATTTCCAGTAGCAGTGGCAATACCAGGTACCAAAGCCAGAGAGAAAACAGACACAGTAATTCCTGACATTCGGTGATGAATTTCCCATTCAGGGTGACAAAAACTTATGCATCTAACTTCCTTGCGCTGAAATCCTTAAAATTTCTTGATGACTTTCAACATAATAGGCTTAAGAATCGTTTTTTGGTTTTGTTTTGTTTTGTTTTTTATTGAGATGGAGTCTTGCTCTGTTGCCCAGGCTGGCGTGCAGTGGCGTGATCTCAGCTCACTGCAACCTCCGCCTCCCGGGTTCAAGCGATTCTTCTGTCTCAGCCTCCCAAGTAGCTGGGACTACAGGCGTGAGCCACCACGCCTGGCTAATTTTTGTATTTTTAGTAGAGACAGGGTTTTGCCACATTGGCCAGGGTGGTCTTGAACTCCTGAACTCAAGTGATCCACCTGCCTTGGCCTCCCAAAGTGCTGGGATTACAGGCGTGAGCCTGTAGTCCAGGCTTATGCCCGGCCAGGCTTAAGAATCTTTACCTAACCAAAAAAGTTTATGACAGCGTGTTCTACATATGTGACTACTTAGGTGTAAGTTTTCTAAAATTAAAAAAAAAAAAAAAGTGAGGCCGGGCGCAGTGGCTCACACCTGTAATCCCAGCACTTTGGGAAGCTGAGGCAGGCAGATCACGAGGTCAGGAGATCGAGACCATCCTGGCTACCACGGTGAAACCCCATCTCTACTAAAAATACAAAGAATTAGCCGGGCGTGGTGTTATGCGCCTGTAGTCCCAGCTATTCAGGAGGCTGAGGCAGGAGAATCGCTTGAACCCGGGAGGTGGAGTTTGCAGTGAGCCACTGCACTCCAGTCTGGGCAACAGAGCGAGACTCCATGACCAAAAAAAAAAAAAAAAAAGGCAAATAGCTCTTTTCTAGGAGGGTGGACATGGACATCCACTTAATGTTTTTCCTTCTGCACATTTGCTTTGTTCTTGTAAATTTTACATTGCTGCCTACATAGATAGTGCTCACATGTGCAGGTGAAGTCAAATAAAAACAGACAGGCACAGTGGGCCGAGCACTTCAAGCACATCTAATGCACCAAGTCAGCAGGCGGGCATCTGTGTAGCCTGAGAGCTCCACCACAATGCCTGGTAATGCACCCACTGAGAACACGAGCTCCCTGGAGCATAAATGTGCAAGGACTGTATACACTGATAACCTTTCATAAATAACAGGCTTGCTACTGGCCTATTTGTAGACGATCTGAGGTCGAAATTTTTTCCCCTTGAGTTAGAAAAAAAAAAATACCGTGAAAGCCTCCTTCAACATTCACTAAAGCTGGGTCTGACTTGGGAGTGTACCTGTTTCTACAGCAGGGGCAGGAAGCCTGAAAACAAGACTGTTTAATGGAAGTACTTAGTGAACCTGAGTTATATAAAGGTGCATCTGTAAAGCAGGCCTCTAAGGGGGGCCTGGGGAGCCTACCTGTCATTTTCTTACTGGAGGGGAGAGTGGCCAGGAAATGCATTTAATGGCCCCAAACGGAGAGAGTGTACTGGTTATGGAAGAGAGAGAACATACTAATAACTGAGGCAAAGAACAACTTTGTTATCTCCTGAGTTCTGATTTTACCAAAATGCACACCTTTCGGCACAGTTAGAAAAAGGTATACTTCCCCTCTCAGGCCCCAAGAGGGAGTGAGTCATTGTTGATGTTGCATTTTAAATTATTCAATGCGATATTTGTAACCAAACATGCCAAGACTCTAAAAAAGGGGAGAAGTTTACAGACACAAACTTTGGGCCCTGGGAATTACCCCAGCAAAAATTCCCCCGACGCAAGGCGTTTATAAAAGGGAGTAATTAGACAGACAACCCTGAACAAGAACCACATTGAAGAAATATAAACACTGGTGATGAGTTAGAGGCAATCACTAAGTAGAAAAAGAAAGTGGCTCCAGAGGAAATGAGTAATTAAACAGGCTTTCTCCTGATCAACAGACCTTGAGGTCCAGGGCAGAGCAGAGGGTGCGGAGGGCGGTGGAGCTGGAAAGGAGGGAACCGGAATGGGCGGGAGGTGACCACAGGATGCTACGAAAAGGCACCGACAGGCCTGGGCAGCCGTCCAGGCCCAGCTGGGTCTCTCTGCCCTGGCGACCTCGGGCCTGGAGGAATCTAATTTGACCTTGGGGTCCCGCTACTCCATCCAAGGAGCACTCGTTGGGGAGGTAAACTGAGGCACGGGCTTCCTGTCCTCACCCCTCCCTGCCAGGCCTCTGCTCCTTCAGCACAGCCCACACTCCTAGGGACCTCGCACTTCCCGGAGCAACACCCTCCCACTGTCCTGGGTGAGTGTGTTGGGGTCCCCCAGGACCCAGACTGGATCTGGTAGGGGTGGCCCAAGGGTCCAGACCAGACAGGGTCAGGGGTGGCCACTGGGGTCCAGGACGGGAGGGATCAGGCACTGAGGTGACTTGAGGCCCTGGCTGGTGGGGGTCGGGGATGGTCCTGAGAACCAGGTCAGGCTGGGGTGACCCTGGAGTCCAAGCTGGTGGGGGTCCAGGGTGACCTGGAAGGGTTGAGGGTGATCCCCAGGCCCAGGCAGCAGGTACTGGGGTCAGGGTGACCTCAGTAACCCAGCCGGGTGGAGCTGGGGTGGGAGTGGCCCTGCGAGCCCAGGCTTGTGGGGTTAGTGATCAGGGGTGACTCCCGGGGGGCCTAGGAAGTGGGGGTCGCGGTTGATCTTGCGTGTTTAGGCGGGGTGGGGACGTAGATGACCCCAGGGATCCAGGCCAGTGGGAGTTCAGAATGACCCCGGAGTCCAGGCCGACGGGAGCTGGGGGGCTGCACGGATCTGGGTCAGGGGTCTAAGAGGCCCAGCCAGATGGGCTTGGGGTATGGGTGGCTCCAAGAGCCCAGGCCGGTGGAAGATGAGGTCAGGGGTGACCCCAGGAGCCGCAAAGTGTGGGTCGGGATTTACCCCAGAGTCCAGGCCGGTGAGGGTCGGGAGCGACGGGGTATTCAGGCAGGGGAAAGTGGAGGAGATCCTCAGGCCGGAGCCTCCAGAATCGGGGTCGGGGTGACCCCAGGGACCCAGGAGGCGGGGGTCGGGGTTGACCCCGGAGTCCAGGCCGGTCGGGGGTTACCGGGGGTGGGTCGGGGGGTGGGGGTCGAGGCCGAGGAGGCTGGAGGGGGATCCCCAGGCCTGGGCCTCAGAGATCGAGGTCGGGGGTGAGCCCCGGGTGCGGGCGGCGGGGGTCGTGGGAGGCACTCACTGCTTGGGCAGCTGCAGGGCGGGCGCGCCGCGCCTCTGGAAGGCCCCGTCCACGAAGACGCCGTTCTTGCCGAGGCAGCGCAGGTAGAAGTGCGGCTCCTGGAAGCTGAGCTGCAGGTGGCGCCGCGAGATGAAGCTGGACAGGCCCATGCTCAAGTCCACCGAGCCCTGCGACGAGTTGCGGCCGATGGTGACGCTGGGCTGGCGCATGAGGAACTCGAACTCGCGGCCCTCCAGCCGCGCCAGCGCCGGCCCTGGGCTCTGCCGCACCGAGGCGGCCGCCGCGGCCACCAGGGCCGGCGCCGCGCCCGCGCCCCCGGAGTCCCCGGATACCCCGGAGGAACCCACGATCGCGCCCGGAGGCAGCGGCGGCGGCGGCGGCGGCGGCGGCCCGGGCGGGGGTTGAGGCTGCGCCGGGGCCGGCGGGGGCGCGGCCGCGGGGAAGGCGGCGGCGGCGGCGGCTGCGGCGCACAGGACGGGGCTGCAGGGCGCCGAGCGCAGCGCGAGCAGGGCGCGGGCGCCGCTGTCCTCGCCGACTTCGGCCATGTTCGCGCGGCTCCGAGCGGCCTCCGGCGGCGGCGGCTGCAGCGGCGGCGCGGGGGGCGGGGAGGCCGGGGCGCTGGGCGGGCGCGGAAACCCGGGCCAGATCGCGCCGGCGCGGAGCGGAGCCTCCCAGCCCACCGTGCGCCTCGCCTCGCCCGCCCGCCCGCCCGCCGGTCCCGCCCAGCGCAGCCCACGCGGCGCGCGCCGGCTGGGGGCTGGGGGCTGGGGGCGAGGCCTATGCCGGCAAGGCTGGCGGGCCCCCAGGAGAGCTGGGCCTGGCCCACCTCGCCCCCTGCCCGCGGGGCTGCAGGCGGCAGGCGCCCTTTCCTCCATCGGGGGGAACAGCGGACCCCTGAAATGCCCAGCCGGAAAGTTTTGAGCCTGGGTCATTGGAGAAAGGGACGGATGACCTAAGCAGTCTCCCTGCCCCAGCCACTCCAGGCCCCCAACCCTAAAGTGTAAGATAGATAGAAGATAAAATATATGTGTATTATATATAATACATATGTTTATATTTTAATCTCGCTCTGTCGCCCAGGCTGGAGTGCAGTGGCAAAATCATAGCTCACTGCAACTTCCACCTCCTGTGCTCAAGTGACCCTCCTGCCTCTGCCTCCCAAGTGCCACCACGCCCAGCTAATTTTTTTACTTTTTATAGAGACAGGGTCTATGCTATGTTGGTCAGGCTGGTCTCAAACTCCTGGTCTCAAGCGATCTATCTATCTCGACCTTCCAAGGCACTGGGATTACCCGTGTGAGCCACAGTGCCAGGCCTGATCATTCTTAAGCTCTCAGATTAAAGGTCATCATACTCTACTGTAACTGAAGACCACTTGAGATCCATCCCTGAATCCCTGATCCTTCCTTCCTTCCTTCCTTCTTTCCTTCCCTCTCCTTCCTTCCTTCCCTTCCCCTTCATTCCTTCCCTCCCTCCCTTCCTTCCCTCCCTCCCCTTCCTTCCTTCCCTTCCCTTTCCTTCCTTCCCTTCCATCCCTTCCCTTCCTTCCTTTCCTTGCTTTCCTTTCCTTCCTTCCTTCCTTTCCTTCCTTCTTCCCTTCCCTTCCTTCCCTTCCCCTTCCTTCCTTCCTTTCTTCCTTCCTTTCTTTCTTCCCTTCCTTCCTTCTTTTTTTTTTGAGACAGAGTTTCGCTCTTGTTGCCCAGGCTGGAGTGCAGTGGTGGGATCTCGGCTCACCGCAACCTCCGCCCTCTGGCTTCAAGCAATTCTCCTGCCTCAGCCTCCCAGGTAGCTGGGATTACAGTCATGTACCACCAGGTCCGGCTCATTTTGTATTTTTTTTAGTAGAGATGGGGTTTCTCCATGTTGGTCAGACTAGTCCTGAACACCAGACCTCAGGTGATCCGCCCGCCTCAGCCTCCCAAAGTGCTGGGATTACAGGCAGGAGCCACTGCGCCTGGCCTCCTCCCTACCTGCCTTCCTTCCTTCCTTCCTTCCTTCCTATCTTTTCCTCCCTCCCTTCCTTTCTTCTCTCTCTGTCTTGTCTTTTTCTTTTGAGACAGGGTCTTACTCTGTCACCCAGGCTGGAGTGCAGTGGCACAATCATAGCTCACTGCAGCCTCAACCTCCAGGGCTCAGGTGATTTTCCCACCTCACCCTCCCAAGTAGCTGGGACTATGAGCCACCATGCCCAACTAATTTTTAATTTTTTTTTTTTTTGAGGCAGAGTCTTACTCTGTTGCCCAGGCTGGAGTGTAATGGTGCAGTCTCAGCTCACTGCAACCTCTGCCTCCTGGGTCCGAGCAATTCTTCTGCCTCAGCCTCCCAAGTAGCTGGGATTACAGGCATCTGCCACCACACCCAACTAATTTTTGTATTTTTAGTAGAGATGGGGTTTCAACCATGTTGGTGAAGCTGGTCTGGAACTCCTGAGCTCAGGTGATCCACCCGCCTCGACTTCCTAAAGTGCTGGGATTGCAGGCGTGAGCCGCCTCACCTGGCCTTTTTAAATTTTTTTATAGAGACGGGGTCTCATTATATTGCCCAAGTTGGTCTCCAATTTTGGGGCTCAAGCAGTCTGCCACCTCAGCCTCCCAAAATGCTGGGTTACAGGCGTGAGCCACTGCGCCCAGCCTATCTCTCTTCCTTTTTGGAGCCCTTCACTCATTCAGTACGCTAGATCCAGGCAAGACAGATCTGAGAGAATGCCCCAGAGAGAAATCTTAGCTGAAAACGGGGAGTGGCAAAGTGGGCATCATTGGGATCCCTTTGGGACCTCAGTAGCCTGGTCCTCCATTGCCAATTCAGGTTCCCCTAAAAAGGCGGTGCAGTTTCCACATTTCCCTCATTTACGAATTATTCAGGGTGGGAAAGGAGACACAGTTCCCACCCTGGCGGAGCTTATAGTCAAGGGGGAGATACAGATGTAAATCAAAGACACATCCTAGAAAAAGTAAAATCAAGTCACAGCTGTGATACATCCAGTGAGGGACGGGTGCATGGTGACGTGCAAGTGTAGACAAGAGACTGGGCCTGTCTAAGGCGGGAGCTTCCCTGACCTGCACACCCACGCTCAAATCTGGGGCTGAAATAGGTATTAATCTCATCTCTCAGTCTTGAATATGTGCATGCAGAGATAAGTGTTTGGGAGGCAAGGAAAGCTTTTTTTTTTTGAGACGGAGTCTCGCTCTGTTGCCAGGCTGGAGTGCAGTGGCGCGATCTTGGCTCACTGCAACCTCTGTCTCCGAGGTTGAAGTGATTGTTCTGCCTCAGCCTCCCAAGTAACTGGGACTACAGGTGTGCGCCACCATGCCCAGGTAGTTTTTGTATTTTTAGTAGAGACGGGGTTTTAGCATGTTGGCCAGGGTGGTCTCGATCTCTTGACCTCATGATCCGCCTGCCTCGGACTCCCAAAGTGCTGGGATTACAGGCGTGAGCCCCCGTGGCCGGCCAAGGAACGCATTTTTAGCAGGAGCAGTAACTAGAGTACCTGCTTGATTGAGGTGGGGGGGATGGTAAACAGAGTCAAGCGGCTCCTCCTTGAGGTCTAAGGGATGCCTGATTAGGGAAGTGGCGTGGGACTGTGAGGGTAGTGCCCCTGCCAGGGAACTGTGTGTGATACAGAAGGAAGTATGGGCCGTGGAGGGGTAGGCAGATGGTCACTGTATGTGGAACCGAGTGGCCATGTTTAGCTGAACCAGGAGGGGAGAAGGGCTGAGGTGGGTCCTATAGGATCTGGGGCTGATCCAAGAGCAGTGGGAAGCCACTGAGGGGCTTTAAGTGCAAGACAGCAGGCACACTGACATGCAGTATCTGAAATGCAATCACTCTAGCCGCCATGGGGATCCTGAACTGGAAATAGGTCAGAGTGATGGCGGGGGTTACTCAGGAAGCTGGAGACCAGTGAGAGGCAAAAGGAGAGAGGTGCAGAGAAGCAGAGGGATGCAGGAGATACTGATCTCCTGCAAAGGCATTTACACACACTGTTGGTGGGAATGGAAGACAGGGCAGCCTCTGTGGGAAACAGCATGGAGGGTCCTCAAAAAGTTAAAACTAGGCCGGGCCCAGTGGCTCACAGCTGTAATCCCAGCACTTTGAGAGGCTGAGGTGGGTGATCACCTGAGGTTAGGAGTTTCAGACCAGCCTGGCCAACATGGTGAAACCCTGTCACTACCAAAAATACAAAAAAATTAGCCGGGCATGGTGGTGTGCACCTGTCCCAGCTGCTCGGGAGGCTAAGGCATGAGGATTGCTTGAACCTGGAAGGCAGAGGTTGCAGTGAGCCGAGATCATGCCATTGTGCTCCAGCCCGGGTGATAGAGCGAAGCTCTGTCTCAATAAATAAACAAATAAATAAATAAATAAACTAGAGTTCCCATAAGATGCAATGCAGACTTCCACTTCTGGGTTTATAACCCCAAAGAATTGCAAGCAGGGTCTTGAAGAGATACTTGCATGCTGTGTTCACAGCAGCGTTATTTATTCACGAGATCCAGAAGGTGGAAGCAATCCAAGTGTGCGTTTACCCCTGTGGTACCACATCCAGTGGGGTATGATTCAGACTTGAAAAGGAAGGAAACTGACATACGTGACATGTGAAGTGATGAGCTTTGAGGACATTATACTCAGTGAAATAAGCTGGTCACAGAAAGACAAACGCGATGTGATTCCACTTCTATGGGGTCCCTTGGGCAGTAAGATTCATAGAGACAGAGAGTAGAATGCTGGGTGCCAAGGACTGGGAGAGGGGAGACGGGGAGTTACTGTTGAATAGGGACAGAGTTTCTGTTTGGCAAGATGAGAACATTTTGGAGGTGGATGATGGTGTTGGTTGCACAACACTGTGAATGTGCTTGATGCCACTGATCTATGCACTTAAAAATGGTTCAGATGGCCGGGCGTGGTGGCTTATGCCTGTAATCCCAGCACTTTGAGAGGCCGAGGCAGGCAGATCACTTGAGCTCAAGAGTTCGAGACCAGCCTGACCAACGTGGTGAAACCCCGTCCCTACTAAAATACAAAAATTAGCCGGGCGTAGTGGTGTGCGCCTGTAATCTCAGCTACTCAGGAGGCTGACGCAGGAGAATCACTTGAACCCAGGAAGGAGAGGTTTTAGTAAGCCAAGATTGTGCCACCGCACTCCAGCCTTGGAGACAGAGTGAGACTCCGTCTTAAAAAAAAAAAAATATATTGTTAAGATGTTAAATTTTATGTTATGTGTATTTTACCACAATTGTAAAGAGAGAGATTTACATACAATCTCCTCATACAGTCTCTTCCTTTGGACTCATTGAGATGACTTCTGACTTCTTAATGACAGATTTATTTAATGACAAGAGGCATGTATGTACCTCCAGGCACCACAGGCCTAACAATATTAAATGTAAAGAATTGTAGGCTGGGCGTGGTGGCTCATGCCTGTAATCCCAGCACTTTGAGAGGCCGAGGCGGGTGGATCACCTGAGGTCAGAAATTTGAGACCAGCCTGGCCAACATGGTGAAACCGGGTCTCTACTAAAATACAAAAATTAGCCGGGCATGGTGGTGGGCGCCTGTAATCTCAGCTACTCAGGAGGCTGAGGCAGGAGAATCACTTGAACCTAGGAAGCAGAGGTTGTAGTGAGCTGAGATTGCGCCACTGCACTCCAGCCTAGGCAACAGAGCGAGATTCCGTCTCAAAAAAAAAAAAAAAAAAAAATTGTAGGCTAGGCAAGGTGGCCCATGCTTGTAATCCCAGCACTTTGGGAGGCCGAGGTGGATAGATCATTTGAAGTCGGGAGTTTGACACCAGCCTGAGCAGCACAGTGAAACCCCGTCTCAGAAAAAATGCAAAAAATTAGCCAGGTGTGGTGGCGCATGGCTGTAATCCCAGCTACTTAGGGGACAGAGGCTGGAGGATCACATGAGCTCAGGAGGTCGAGGCTGCGGTGAGCAAGCTCGCCATACCACTGCACTCCAGCCTGGGAGACAGAGTGAGACCCTGTCTCAAAAAAAAAGAAAAAAGAAAAGAAAGAGGCTGGGCAGTGGCTCAGGCCTGTAATCCCAGCACTTTGGGAGGGTGTGGGGGACAGATCACGAGGTCAGGAGATCGAGACCAGCCTGGCCAACATGGTGAAACCCTGTCTCTACTAAAATACAAAAAATTTAGCCAGGCATGGTGCCGTGCACCTGTAGTCCCAGCTACTTGGGAGGCTGAGGCAGGAGAATCGCTTGAACCGGGGAGGCAGAGGTTGCAGTGAGCCAAGATCGCACCACTGTACTCCAGCCTGGCAACAGAGCAAGACTCCATCTCAAAAAAAAAAGGAAAGAAAGAAGGAATTGTGCACAAACTGACAAACCTAGATGATGTTTTCCCCAAGGAGCAAAACACTGTACAATAATACTGCAAGGAGTTCACGAGGCCAACTCCCTGCGACCTTGGCAAGTCCAGACATGGATTTAATCATTTGCCATTCCTTTTTCCTTACACAGTCAGTCATTGGATATATTGGTAGCTTCCACAGGGAAGGTTTAAAAAGGACCAGTAAAAAGGCATTGACCAACCAAGATGTTAGAAACTGAATTCTTCTCTCACTCTCTCCAGGTCCAGAGGGCATGTGAAAGCTGTCTCACAAAGCATGCGCTCAAAAAAAGAAGCATAGCTGGCCCGGTGGCTCACACCAGTACTTTGGGAGGCTGAGGCAGGAGGATTGCTTGAGTCCATGAGTTGGAGACTAGCCTGGGCAACATAGTGAGACCCCCCACCCCGCCCCCATCTCTACAAAAAAATACAAAACTTGGCCAAGCATGGTGATGCACACCTGTAGTCCTAGCTACTCGAGAGGCTGAGCCTGGGAGGTCAAGGCTGTAGTGAACTATGATCATACAACTGCACTCCAGCCTGGGTGACAGAATGAGATTCTGTCTCAAAACAAAAACAAAAACAAAAGAAAAAAGAAAAATAAAAAGGTTGCAGCCTGGTGTGGTGACTCATACCTGTAATCCCAGCACTCTGGGAGACTGAGGAGGGTGGATCACCTGAGGTCAGGAGTTTGAGACCAGCCTGGCCAAAATGGTGAGACCCCATCTCTACTAAAATACAAAATTAGTCAGGCGTGGTGGCATGCGCCTGTAATCCCAGCTACTCAGGAGGCAAGGCTGGAGAATCACTTGAACTCAGGAGGTGGAGGTTGCAGTAAACTGAGATTGTGCCATTTGCAATCCAGCCTGGGTGACAGAGTGAGACTCCATTAAAAAAAAAAAAAAAAAAAAAAAAAAAGGTTGCAAAGGAGGAATGAGTCAACCTTTTCAAGCTCCACCATACCCAGGCTCTTACCTTAGCAGAAGCCCGTGAAGCTGGTAGCAGAAACAAGAAGGAACAAAACTAACTCCAAGGCAGTAAGTCATCCACAAGACCACTACACGAAGTTAAGGCTGTGTGAAAGAGGGAGTTTATTTAGTTTTATTGTTAAAGAGGCAATAAAATATCTAGAGAAACAGTCCATTAAAAAATTGGCAAATGCAGCCTGGCCAACATAGTGAAACCCCATCTCTACAACAATACAAAAATTAGCTGGGTGTGGTGGCGCATGCCTGTAGTCCCAGCTTCTCAGGGGACTGAGGCGGGAGGATTGCTTGAGCCTGGGAGGTCAAGGCTTCAGTCAGCCATGATTGTGCTACTATACTCCAGCCTGAGCAACAAGAGCGAGACCCTGCCTCTAAAAATACATTAATTAATTTAAAAATTAGGCGAAAGATGTGAACAGATACTTCTCCAAAGAAGGTATATGGGGCCAGGCACGGTGGCTCATGCCTGCATTCTGGGAGGCTGAGATGGGCGGATCACCTGAGATCAGGAGTTTGAGACTAGCCTGGCCAACATGGTGAAATCCCATCTCTACTAAAAATACATACACACACACAAATTAGCTGGGCATGGTGGCAGGCTCCTGTAGTCCCAGCTACTCAGGAGGCTGAGGCAGGAGAATTGCTGGAACCCAGGAGGCGGAGGTTGTGGTGAGCCGAGACTGCGCCACTGCACTCCAGCCTGGGCAACAGAGCAAGACTCTGTCTCAAAAAAAGAAAAAAAAAGTATCGGTGACAAGCAAGCATATGAAAAGATGATCAATGTTATTATTAGGGAGCAACCTAAAACCACAACGAGCTATCACTACACACCTATTAACATTCCTTAGAAAACAAAACTGACAATAACAACTGTTGGTGAGAATGTGGAGCAACTGGAACTCTCTTACGTTGCCAATGGCATGCAAAATGGTACAGCTGGAAGGGTGTGGGGGCTTGTGCCTGTCATCCCAGCACTTTGGGAGGCCGAGGCAGGAGGATTGCTTGAGGCCAGGAGTTTGACACCAGCCTGGCCAACAGTGAGACCCCCATCCCTATAAAAAATGAAAAATTATCAGAATGTGGTGGAACATGCCTGTAGTCCCAGCAATGTGGGAGATTGAGGCAGGAGGACCCCTTGAGCCCAGGAGGTAGAAGCTGCAATGAGCTATATCTTGCCACTGTACTCCCGCCTGGGCAACAGAGCAAGACCCTGCCTGAAAATAAATAAATAAATATTTTTTAAAAGATTTAAAAAAATGGTACAGCAGCTTTGAAAAACAGCTTGGCAGTTTCTTATAATGTTAAGCTACACTTACCACAGGATCCCCCAATCTCATTCCTAGCTGTTTACCCAAGTGAACTGAAAACTTTATCTTGATACAAAAACTTGTACAAAAATATTATAGTGGGTTTATTCTTTTTCTTTTCTTTTCTTTTTGAGACAGGTTCTCAGTCTGTCACCCATGCTGGAGTGCAGTAGCGTGATCATAGCTCACTGGAGCTTCAATCTCCCAGGCTCAAGCAATCCTCCCACCTCAGTCTCCTGAGTACCTGGGACCACAGGCACATGCCCGGCTAGTTTCTTTTTCTCTTTTTTTTTTTTCCAAGACGGAGTCTGAGTCATCTCAGCTCACTGCAACCTCTGCCTCCCAGGTTCAAGCAATTCTCCCTCCTCAGCCTCCCACGTAGCTGGTATTACAGGCACTTGCCATCATGCCCAGCTAATTTTTGTATTTTTAGTAGAGACGGGGTTTCAACATGTTGGCCAGGCTGGTCTCAAACTCCTGGCCTCAGGTAATCTGCCTGCCTTGGCCTCCCAAAGTTCTGGGATTACAGGCTTGAGCCACCGCACCCAGCTGCGGCTAGTTTTAAAAACATTTGTTTACTTTTGTAGAGACAGGGTCTCACTATATTATCCAGGCTGGTCTTGAACTCCTGGGCTCAAGCAATCCTCTCACCTCGACATCCCAAAGTACTAAGATTACACTCAGTGAGTCACAGTGCCTGGCCAATTTAAAAGCTTGTTGTTGGCTGGGCACGGTGGCTCACGCTTGTAATCCCAGCACTTTGAGAGGCCGAGGTGGGCGGATCACGAGGTCAGGAGATCGAGACCACGGTGAAACCCCATCTCTACTAAAAATATAAAAAATTAGCCAGGCATGGTGGCAGGCGCCTGTAATCCCAGCTACTCGGAGAGGCTGAGGCAGGAGAATGGCATGAACCCGGGAGACGGAGCTTGCAGTGAGCTGAGATCGCGCCACTGCACTCCAGCCTGGGCGACAGAGCGAGACTCCATCTCAAAAAAAAAAAAAAAAAAGCTTGTTGTTTGAGATGCAGTCTTGCTCTGCTGCCCAGGCTCCAGTGGTGGGATCTTGGCTCACTGCAACCTCCACCTCCTGGGTTCGAGTGATTCTCCTACCTCAGCTTCTCAAGTAGCTGGGATTACAGGCGCCCGCCACCATGCCTGGCTAATTTTTGTATTTTTAGTAGAGACGGGGTTTCACCATGTTGGCCAGGCTGGTCTCGAACTCCTGACCTCAGGTGATCCGCCCACCTTGACCTCCCAAAGTGCTGAGATTACAGGCATGAGCCACCATGCCCTGCCAAAAGTTTTTATAAATCTTTAGAGAGACTGTGTTTATAAACCCAAAGCCAGGCCTAAGAGCTATGTTATGCAATTCAGAAGCCAGTAGCCATATATGACTACCTAAACTTATACTCTAATTAAAATTAGATAAAATTAAACATTCCACTCCCCCATGGCAGTCACCACATTTCAAGTGCTTAGTAGACCCTTGTGGCTTTTCTTTGCTCTCTCATGGAGTCCTAGCTGCAAGGGAAGCTATGCTGTGAGGATGCTTAGGCAGCTCAGTAGAGAGGTCACATGACCTCCTGCCAATAACAGCACCAGGTGTACAAGGGGCCACCTCAGAAGCAGAGCCTCTAGGCTCAGGTGGCTAATGGCTACCGTATTGATCAGTGCAGAGGAAGAACACTTCCATCACTGCAGAAAGTTCTATTGGACGGTGCTGCTCTAGAAAATGAGGTATAGCTGGGCTATTCCTCCATCTTGTCTTTCCTTTTTCTTCCAAAATCTAGGAATCACGCCATGCACCATGTGCCGGGCACACAGTAGCTGTACAAGACCCATGAAGAAGCGATGATGGGGTCGTTCTTCTGCCTTAAGCCCAAAGGGTCCTTGGTTTGACCATTGTTCCCAGGTGGACATGTGCAAGGCAGCAGAATACAGCCCCATCACAAGAAAGGGTCCTTATGGAATTCCCTGAACCCCAGCACTGGCTGAGTCTGAAAGCAGGCTGATGAAGCAAAGCAGAAGTCTCAGAATCCGAAATCTTTGAAGACCTGGAGCTCAGTAGCTATTTGGCGAATGATCAGGGAACTCGGGCCATTCTTCTGTCTTCTCATCCTCTTCCTTTTCCTGTCCACTGAATGTCACCTCCTACGGCTTCTGTATCCTCCAAGGATCCTTCCTGTGTACCCAGTCTTGCTTCCTGCCTGTTCGCTGAGTCTCTAGGATTTCTCATCACACAGTGATGAAAACTCTGACCATTCCTGAAAAGTACTGCACTTTGGTATCATTGCAAAAGACAAGGAGACCAAAAGTGTGTGTGTGTGTGTGCATATGCACGTGCGCACGCACGCATGTGTATGCATATGTGCATGTGTGCATGTGCATGCATGAGTGTGCACATGTGTATGTGTGTGTGTATGCACGCATGTGTGTGCCTGTGTGTAAGACACAGAATTTTCTTCTGTGGAAACACTTCCTTACCCATTCAAGACCATAGCCTAAAAATCTAAGAGAGATGAGCCCTGTTTCCTCAGCTTGCTTCCAACAGGCAAACTTGCTTTTCTTTTACAGCCACCCTGTCATTTAGAACTCATACATATTTCTTAAACACCAATTCAGGAAAATATACATCTGAATCTGACACCACAGGAAACATGTTCAAACCAAAGCATGGGGAAAAATATTCCTGATGAAATACACTGGCGTTGGGACTTGGAAAAAAGATAGAAGGGCTGTATGTTACTCATTTATTGCTTCGTGGCAAATGACTCCTCACCTAGTGGCTTAAAATGGTAAACATTTATCATCTTACAGTTTCTGTGGCTCAGAAATTTGGGAATAACTCAGCCGGGTGGATCTGGCTCAGGGGTCTCTTATAAGGTTGCATCAAGATGTTAGCTGGAGCTGAAATTTACCTGAGCCTGGAAGTTCCACTTCCGAGGTGGCCCCTTATACACCTGGGAAGTTAGTGCTGTTATTGGCAGGAGGTCATGTGACCTTTCCACTGGGCTGCTTGAGCATCCTCACAACATGGCTTCCCTTGCACCAAGGACTTCGTGAAAGAGCAAAGAGAAGCCACAGGGTCTTTTATGATCTGGCCCCGGAAGTCTAGTTCTGCCTAGTGGTTACACAAGTCAGCCTAATTCAGTATGGGAGGGGACTACACAGGGGTGTGGATACCAGCAGGGGAGTTAATGAGGGTAGTTGATGTTCCATACATTTATTCAACAGCCATACAAAATACTAGTGATAACAATAGAAGCAATTTGAGTCAGTCCATCCCTAACCTGGATGGAGAGGTTAAGCAAAACAGACTGAGATGCATGCATCGCTATGTTAAATCAAAGCAGCATGATGGTGCCATGGGAGGGGTATAAATTTTGGAGGCAGCTTCATGATTAACAAGCTGTGTGACCTCAGACAAGTTATTGGCCTCTCTGGGCTTCAGTTTCCCTTACTATAAAATGAGGATTAAAATGGATGATGTTGGCTGGGTGCAGTGGCTCATGCCTGTAATCCCAGCACTTTGGGAGGCTGTGGCAGGGGGATTGTTTGAACCTAGGAGTTTGAGACCAGCCTGGGCAACATAGGGAGATCTCGTCTCTACAGATAATTTTTTTTTTTTTTGAGACGGAGTTTCGCTCTTGTTGCCCAGGATGGAGTGCAATGGTGCAATCTCGGCTCACCGAAACCTCTGCCTCCTGGGTTCAAGCAATTCTCCTGCCTCAGCCTCCCGAGTAGCTGGGATCACAGGCATGCACCACCACGCCCAGCTAATTTTGTATTTTTAGTAGAGACGAGGTTTCTCCATGTTGAGGCTGGTCTCGAACTCCGGTGATCACTCAGGTGATCCGTCCGCCTCGGCCTCCCAAAGTGCTGGGATTACAGGCGTGAGCCACCGCGCCCAGCTCTACAAATAATTTTTAAAATTGGCCGGGTGTGGTGGTGCATGCCTGTGGGCCCAGGTACTCTGGAGGCTGACGCAGGAGGATCAGTTGAGCCCAGGCAGTCAAGGCTGCCATGAGTTGTGACAGCGCCACTGCACTCCAGCCTGGATGACAGAGACAAATGCTGTCTCAGAGAGAGGGGAGGGAGAGAGAGAGAGAGAGGATGTCAAACGAGGGTGTGAGACACTCAGAAACTCACTCATGTTACTTCAAGACACGAAGCTTATTTGGCAAGAATAGATTTGGAAATGAGAAAAGCAAGAATCATCGTAGCCCAAACACCAGATCCACAGAAGCTCCCAAAAGTTGCTCAACTGGGAACCCTAGGACTGGACCAAGTTTGAGGACTGTACGTTCATCGGGATCCAGAGATGCTTCGATGTCCACATCTCTGCCCCATCTGGAGGCAGGGGATGATGATAATAATGATGATGGCAGACACACGTATATCAAGCAGGTGCTGTGTACCAAGGCACTGCTCAGAGCATTTTGCAAGCATTCATCATTTCATCCTCAAACACCGTTATGAGGTTATAGCTATTACCCCAGTTTTATAAATGAGGACAATAAGGCAAATTCAAGATAAATAATTGGCTAGTCTCTGGTACGCCCCCAGTCCATCCATCTGGCTCTGGTAAGATAGTTTCCCTTGAGGGCAGGCCTTGGAAAGAATAGCAGAGCACTCTGGTGTATTTCAAAATGTCTGTGTTCCGCTTCCCTCTGCTGAAGCATGAGGGTTTGGCTTTGTTTTTCTCTGATCTTTACTGTGAAAATCTGGTAGGGCTTCAAGAGCAAAACACAAAAGTATGAGAGCCCTCTAGGGCTGGGTCCCCTTGGAGATTTTAACACTCAGACTTGTCCATCCAGAGCCTCCAGGAATTCATTCGTTACTGCTTACATTTTCCTACCCTGCTACTGGTTCCCATGGAATTTTTTTTTTGTTTTTTTTTCCACAGTCTTGGTCTGTCACACAAGCTGGAGTACAGTGGCGAGATCTCGGCTCACTGCAACCTCCCGCTCCCAGGTTCAAGCGATTCTCCTGCCTCAGCCTCCCGAGCAGCTGGGATTACAGGCACCTGCCTCCACACTCAGCCAATTTTTTTTTTTTTTTTTTTGAGATGAAATCTCACTCTGTCACCCAGGCTGGAGTGCAGTGGCGCGATCTTGGCTCACTGCAACCTCTGCCTTCCGGGTTCAAGCGATTCTCCTGCCTCAGCCTCCTGGGTAGATGGGACTACAGGCATGCGCCACTGCGCCCGGCTAATTTTTGTATTTTTAGTAGAGATGGGGTTTCACCATGTTGGTCAGGCTGGTCTCAAACTCTTCACCTTGTAATCCGCCTGCCTCAGCCTCCCAAAGTGCTGGAATTACAGGCGTGCGCCACCCCACCTGGCCTAACTTTTGTAGTTTTAGTAAAGACAGAGTTTCCCCGTGTTAGCCAGGCTGGCCTTGAACTCCTGACCACAAATAATCCACCCATCCACCCACCTTGGCCTCCCAAAGTCCTGGGATTATAGGCGTGAGCCACTGCGCCCGGCTGAATTTTTTTTTTTTTTTTTGAGACAGGGTCTTGCTCTGTCGCCCAGGTTGTAGTGCAGTGGTGCAATGATAACTCACTGCAGCCTCCACCTCCTGGGCCCAAAGCATCCTCCCATCTCAGCCTCCTGAGTAGATGGGACCACAGGCTCACTCCACCATGCCCTGATCACAGCTTGCGTATAAGTCTTAATGTCCAAGGGGTTCTGGGCATGTAGCTGTATCAGCCCAAGACAGTCCAGGAAAAGAAGCACACAGAATAGCTGACGATCCGCAGAGGCTCTGCCATGGGGTGCTATGGTTTTGAGCCACAGAAACCAACCCCAGCCAACTTAAACAAAAAGGGAATGTATTAGCCTGTAGTTCACATAACAGAAGAATGCCAAGATTCAGGCTTCAGAAAAGACAGGAGTCAGGGCTGCTGTGGGATTCAGCAGCAAAAACTCAAGGCTGGCGTCTCAGGATGCCCCACGGGAATCAATCCACTCTGAGCTCTTCCCTTCTTGCATCATTCTATATGAGACTGGAGTCTGGAATCCCCAAGGGATCCCAAGCAGCGATCGGCTTAGCAGAGGTTCTGTGCCCAGGCCTGGGCTAAGGGTGGACCGGTGTATATTACCTTGAGGGGCAGACTCTGGAAGGCTGCATGTGAAGGGCTGGCCACTCCTTAAAGCAAAGCCTGACTCCTGTTAGCAGAAGGGGAAATGAATGCTGAGCAGGCGAAAACTAGATGTTCACTGCCTCATTCCAGCCAGATGTCATCAGTGACCTGTGCTCCGGAGCTTTATTTTTGTTTTTTAAAAGACTCTTTAGTTTATCTTTATTTATTTATTTATTTATTTATTTTAGAGATGGGGTCCCGCTCTCTCACTCAGGCTGGAGCGCAGTGCTGCGATCATAGCTCACTGCAGCCTTGAACTCCTGGGTTCTAGTGGTCCTCCCAATTACAGGCATTTGCCACCAGGCCCGCTAATTTGTTTTATTTTGTTTCGTTTTTTGAGACGGAGTCCCACTCTGTTGCCCAGGCTGGAGTGCAGTGGCACGATCTCGGCTCACTGCAACCTGTGCCTGCTGAGTTCAAGTGATTCTCCTGCCTCATCCTCCCGAGTAGCTGGAATTATAGGCATGCACCACCAAGTCCGGCTAATTTTTTTGTATTTTTAGTAGAGACGAGGTTTCACCATGTTGGCCAAGCTGGTCTCGAACTCCTGACCTCAGGTGACCTGCCCGCCTCGGCCTTCCCAAAGTTCTGGGATTAACAGGTGTGAGCCACCGTGCCTGGCCTAATTTTTGTGTTTTTTGTAGAGATAGGGGGTCTCCCTATGTTGCCCAGGCTAGTCTCGAACCCCTGGCCTCAAGCAATCAATCCTTCCTTGGCCTCCCCAAATGGTGAGATTATAGGTGTGAGCCATCATGTCTGGCAGTTTGTCTTTTAAAACTTTTTTTTTTTTTTTGAGACAGAGTGTTACTCTGTTGCCCAGGCTGGAGTGCAGTGGTGCAATCTCTGCTCACTGCAACCTCTGCCTCTCTACAAAAAATAAAAAAATTAAGCTGGGTGTGGTGGCTCATGCCTATAATCCCAGAACTTTGAGAGGCTAAGGTGGGGGGCAGATCACCTGAAGTTAGGAATTCGAGACCATCCTGGCCAACATGGTGAAACCCTGTCTCTACTAAAAATACAAAAATTAGCAGGGGGTGGTGTCAAGTGCCTATAATCTCAGCTGCTGGGGAGGCTGAGGCAGGAGAATGGCTTGAACCTGGGAGGCGGAGGCTGCAATGAGCCAGGATTGTGCCACGGCACTCCAGCCTGGGGAACAGAGTGAGACTCCAGCTCAAAATAAATAAGTAAATAAAATTTAAAAAAATTAGTTGGGTCTGGTGGTGTGTGCCTGTAGTCCCAGCTACTTGGGAGGCTGAGGTGGGAGGGTCGGTGGAGCCCTGGAGTTCAAGGCTGCAGTGAGTTATGATTGTGCCACTGCACTCCAGCCTGGGTGGAGACCCTGTCTCACCAAAAAAAAAAAAAGAAAGAAAGAAAAAAGAAAAGAAAAAAAGAATACCTCCATCATCCTAAAAATTTTCTTCAATTGCAGTCAATCCTCACTCCAGCATCTACTTTCTCCTTGACTATTTCTACGTTTTTCTTTTTTGAAATGGAATCTCACTCTGTCACCCAGGCTAGAGTGCAAAGGCTGGATCTCAGCTCACTGCAACCTCCATCTTCCAGGTTCAAGCCATTCTCCAGCCTCCCGAGTAGCTGAGATTACAGGCATCCACCATCACGCCCGGCTAATTTTGGTAGAATTGGTGGAAATTTTGGTAAATTGATAGAAAAGTAGAAATGGGCCAGGCTCATGCCTGTAATCCCAGCACTTCATGTGTCTCATGCCTGTAATCCCAGCACTTCAGGAGGCCAAGATAGGTGGATTGCTTGAGGTCAGGAGTTCAAGACTAGCCTGACCAACATGGTGAAACCCCATCTCTACTAAAAATACAAAAATTAGCTGCGTGTGGTAGCACATGCCTGTAATCCCAGCTATTCGGGAGGCCGAGGCAGGAGAATCGCTTGAACCTGGGAGGCGGAGGTTGCAGTGAGCTGAGATCATGCCATTGCACTCCAGCCTGGGCAACAGAGTGAGAATCTGTCTCAAAAAAAAAGAAAAAATTTAAAATAGTAAAAAATAAAAAAAAGAATAAATCCACGACTCGATGGACACATGGATTGCTTCCAGTTTTTGGCCCTATGAATAATGCAGTCGCTATGAACATTCATAGACTAGTCTTTGACGTGTGTTTTCATTTCTCTCCAGTTATACTCCTAGGGATGGAATTGCTGGGTTACATACTAAGTATATGTTTACCTTTTGAAGAAATTACCAGACTGCTTTCCCAAGCGGCTGCGGAATTTGACATTCCCAAGAACAACGTATGAGGGTTCTTGTAATTGCTTTTAGTCTAGGCTTCCCTATCCATTTCCTTTTCTTCCCCTTTCAAGAAACTGGGTCATTTGCTCATTAGAGTTTCCCACAGTCTGACTTTTGCTGATTGCATCATGGTGGTTAAGTTCATCTGAACTCAAATTTTAAAAAATGCATTTCTGATTGCTTACTCAGATATATACATACAATATAAAAGTAGATCAGTAAATGAGAAAACTGAAAAACAGAGAAATACTGACCAAAAACATAAGATTAAGCCATGTATATAGTGAGTACATAAAATACAAACCGTAAAGGTTAATGTAGTTGGGAGAGATGGATTCCAATTTTGGTTCTGAGCTAACTAGTAGCCCAAACAAGGAAGGAAACATGTTCACTTATGAGGTTAACTCTCCGTAAGATAAAAACAAGCTGATTGCTAAGTGGAAGCTACTTTTTTTCCTGGCAGAGACCAAATAAAAATTTCTTTGTTTTTCGTTTTTTAATGTAATTTAATTAATTAATTAAAAAAAATTTTTTTTTTTTTGAGGTGGAAGTCTCACTCTGTTGCCTAGGCTGGAGTACAGTGGAGCGATCTCGGCTCACCGCAACTTCCACCTCCCAGGTTCAAGCGATTCTCCTGCGTCAGCCTCTCGAGTAGCTGGGATTACCGGCATGCACCACCACGCCCAGCTAATTTTTGTATTTTTAGTAGAGATGGGGTTTCACTATGTTGGCCAGGCTGGTCTCAAACTCCTGACTTTGTGATCCACCCAACTTGGCCTTCCAAAGTGCTGGGATTACAGGCGTGAGCCATCTCGCCCGGCCTAATGTAATTTTTAATAATAGAGGCAGGGTCTTGCTATGTTGCCCATGCTGGTCTTGAACTCCTTGGCTCAAGCAATTTGCCCATCTGAACCTCCCAAAGTGCTGGGATTACAGGGATGAGCCACCATGCCTGGCCAAAAGAAAAAATTCAATAATTATTCCTGCTTCTTTATTGAGGATGTGGGAGGAACTCGTGGGAAAGACACCCCCATTGGTGACTAGACCAATGCACAATGATGTTTGTTGAGAGGCTTCAGCAGTGGAAATGGCAGTTGGTTTCTTTGGGATCTGATGAAAGAACCTAAAAAGTCAGGCTTCCGATTCCAAGTCAAAGAAGGCAATTTTATTTATTGTATTTTATTTATTTTTTGAGATGGAGTCTTGCTCTTGCCCAGGCTGGAGTGCAGTGGCACGATCTTGGCTCACTGCAACCCCTGCCTCCTGGATTCAAGTGATTCTCCTGCCTCACCTCCCAAGTAGCTGGGATTACAGGCACCTGCCTCCACACTTGGCCAATTTTTGTATTTTTAGTAGAGACAAAGTTTCACCATGTTGGCCAGGCTGGTCTCGGACTCCTAACCTTAAGGGATCCACCTGCCTCAGCCTCTCAAAGTGCTGGGATTACAGGCATGAGCCACTGCATCTGGCTACAGTGGCATATTATTTGGCAATAAGCAGGATTGAAGTTCTGATGCATGCTACAGTACGAATGAACCTTGAAAATATTATGCTAAGTGAAGTAAGCCAATCACAAAGGACCACCTAGAGTGTGGTTCCATTTATGTGAAATGTCCAGAACAGGCAAATCCATAGAGACAGCAGGTCAGTGGTTTCTTAGGGCTGGCTGGGATGGGGATGTGGGAGACGAAGGTGATAGCTAAAGAGCAAGGAATTTCCTTTTGGTATAATGAAAATGTTGTAAGGCTAGGCATGGTGGCTCACGCCTGTAATCCAGCACTTTACGGGGCTGAGGCAGGCAGATTGCTTGAGTCGAGGAGTTTGAGATCAGCCTGGGTGACATGGCGAGACCTTCATCTCTAGAAAAATTAGCCGGGCCTGGTGGTGCTCACCTGTAGTCCTGTTTACTTGCGACACTGAAGCGGGAGGATTGCTTCAGCCCAGGAAGCGGAGGTTGCAGTGAGCCATGATCATACCACTGCACTCCAGCTTGGGCGACAGGGTGGGACTCTGTCTCAACAACAACAAAAAAGAAAACGTTCTAAAATAAACTGTGTTGATGGATGCGCAGATCTGTGAATATACCAAAAGCCATTGCATTGTATATTTAAAATGGGTAATTTATATGATATGCACATTTTGTCTCAGCTGTTAAAAGTTAGCAAAAATTTTGTAGGAACTAAATTCAGTGAAGCGTAAGTTAAACCAACTTATTGGAATCATCTTTCTAGGTAAAGTCTGATTCATACGTTGTTTTTTCCCCCACAAATCTCACAAAATTTCGCAGAATTAAAACATTTTGGTTTCCATTTTAAGTGGATTCATGGTAAGCAGCTTTTTAATGTAGATCATAAGATCCTGCCATATGTCACATCCTCTTACCCTGAAGTGACAAATAGCCACCTGTTTGAGAGGTGTGAGAACAGCGATAAGGAAGTCAGACCCTTCTCCAAAGAAACCAGTTTCCACGCATGGTGGCTCACGCCTGTAATCCCAGCACTTTGGGTGGCCGAAGCCGTAGGATTGCCTGAGGCCAGGAGTTCAAGATCAGCCTGGGCAACATAGGGAGACTTCCATCTCTTTTGTTTTGTTTTTTTTTTTTTGGAGACAGAGTCTCACTCTGTCACCCAGGCTGAAGTGCAGTGGTGCGATCTCAGCTCACTGCAACCTCTGCCTCCTGGGTTCAAATGATTCTTGTGCCTCAGCCTCCTGAGTAGCTGGGATTACAGGTGCATGCCACCCCTCCCAGCTAATTTTTGTGTTTTTAGTAGATATGGGGTTTTGCCATGTTGGCAAGGCTGGTCTCATACTCCTGACCTCAAGTGATTTGCCTGCCTTGGCCTCCCAAAGTGCTGGGATACAGGTGTGAGCCACCGTACCTGGCCAGACCCCTAAGTTTTAACTGCAGTTCCAACACTTATTAACTGCACAACCCTGGTCAAATCACTTAATCTCCATGCGTGCCTCAGTTTCCCCACTTTATGTGACTCTGCAGTCTAACTGGGGGTTATATGTGTAAAAACTTGGTGCAGTGCTGTGAATATAAGCACAATCTCAATGTATGCAGCTTATAATTAGGTTGAATCAGGTACAACTGCCATCAAATACGGTCAAATATGAGGGCCGGGCGTGGTGGCTCACACCTGTAATCTCAGCACTTTGGGAGGTTGAGGCCGGTGGATCACCTGAGGTCAGGAGACGGAGACTAGACTAGCCAACATGGTGAAACCTTGTCTCTACTAAAATTACAAAAAAATTAGCCGGGTATGGTGGCGGGTGCCTGTAATCGCAGCTACTCGGTAGGCTGAGGCAGGAGAATTGCTTGAACCGGGAGGTGGAGGTTGCAGTGAGCCGAGATCGAGCCACTGCACTCCAGCCTGGGCGACAGAGCGAGACTCCATCTAAAAAAAAAAAAAGGTCACATATGGTTAATTGTCATTACTTTCATATGGCTCAACCTAAAATTATAATCAAAGCTGAAGTAAAAAAAATACCAAGTGTGGGAGTTTAATTACAAATCTTCAGAGCTCTGAACAGGAAAGAAGGAATTACATGGAGGCAATGAGAGAAAATGAAATTGGACATTAGTGAATTACATGCAAGATGTAGGAACTGCTTGTTTCTCATGCTATTTTAAATATATATTCACATGTTCACTGTTTTGAAGTGAGAGGAAAGGAAAGAGGAAACGTAGCTTCCTACATCTACAGGAAATTCGTATCCTAGAGAAGGAAATGGAATTTGAGAAGCTCTGGCTTCCAGCCCCGTTGTTCGGCCGTTTATAAGAAGTGTGGTTGTACCAAACATACACGGTGCTGTGGTGATAGAAAGCAGATGAGATGCAGCCTATTTTGTGTGTACCTCGCAGATATGCAGGCTCCAATGATGATGTGTCATGGGGAGGCCACAAAATATACATGAAATGTACAAGGCCCAGCATCCCTTGGCTGATACCTATTGATCATATTTTTCCCTCTGCAGTTTATCGTATTCATGATTCAAAGGAACAAACCAAGCTGGCCAAGAGAGTCTTCCAAAGTTAGTAAAAAAGATTCAATCTATGAGACGTAAGTTTGCCTCCCTCTTTTTATGTATATTAATGCCATACAGCCAAAGCATCTGGCTGTTGAAATGAAAGTGAGCTGGCATATGGATTTCACGGATTTGGAATCCTCCCAAACAAGCATTTCCTTACCAAGTCAATAAGAGTAAATGTAGGCACCAAAGGGAACCTAGAATAAAGACATCTAGGACAAAACAATACTTAATGTTTGAGAAAAAAAACCAGATAAACACCAAATAAAAAGAGAGTACAGGACACAGGATTCTTGAACCCATCACAAAACTAAAACAATTTTTAAAAATTGCAATGGGGTCTTGCTGTTTCCCAGGCTGGTCTTGTTTTGTTTTTTAAATTGAGATGGGGTCTTGCTATGTTGTCCAGGCTGGTCTCAAACTCCTGAGCTCAAGTAATCTGCCCACCGTGGCCTCTCAAAGTGATGGGATTACAGGTGTGAGCCACCACGCCTGGCCAAAACTAAAATCTGTGCTAAAGTGTGTGTGTGTGTGTGTGTCTGTGAGACAGAGTCTCACTCTGTTACCCAGGATGGAGTTCAGTGACACGATCTCGGCTCACTGCAACCTCTGCCTCCTGGGCTCAAGCAGGTGGGACTACAGGCACATTCCACCATGCTCTGCCAATGTTTGTATTGGTTTTAGAGGCAGGGTTTTGCTATGTTGCCCAGGCTGGTCTCAAACTCCTGAGCTCAAGCAATCTACCCACCCTGGCCTCCCAAAATGCTGGGATTTCAGGTGTGAGCCACCGCCCCCAGCCCAAAACTAAAATCTTAAAACCAGAATTCCCATTGAGAAAGAGCCAAGCATGACTGCAAACACAGAAAGAAAAATGGTGTGTATGTAAAATAGCCATGGTTCCATTTGGTGACCATTTTCACCGGGTAACTGGCCAAGACATAGTGGGAAGGTTTCCTGCTTAAACCTCTCACCTTTGGAATATAATTAGTCATTGAAGATTGAAAATACTAACACATGGAAATGGTTTTCTTTCTTGGCTGCCAGAAATGAGTAATTGTTTGAAAGAGAGAAACAGGCAGTGTATCCTATGGGGGCCACCAGCAGAAGACTTGGCTTCTTGTCACATCTCTAATGATAGCCATGTGCTCTCAGGCAATGTTGTGGGGTGGTTAATGATTGCTATCTGGAGTTAAAGGGCAGGACCACCAGCTGCCTTTCCAATATCCATTCTGCCCTTCCTTCTAATTAACAGGACTCTGTTTTTGACTGGGGTGATAATGAGCACTGCTAAAAACCTACATATCCCAGCCTTCCTTGAAGCCAGAGGTGAGCAAAGTGACCATAGAAATAGCTACAGTCAATGTGTTTAAGCAGAAGTCACAGAGTTTAGGGTGACCAACTCATCCCTGTTTGCCCAGACTTTCTTGGTTTCAGCCACAAAAGTCCTGCATCCTGGGGAACTCTTCAGTCCTGCACAATCAGGGACAACTGGTCATCCCAGCGGAAAGCTCTTTGAAAGGGGCAGATGTGGCTCTCAAACACCACTTCCCTCTCTCACTGCATGGGATGTCAGCTCAATGCTAGAGGTGACTATGAAGCAACAAGCACGAACTCAAGAGCCACCAAGTTATTTTAACAGAAAGAACTTGATCTAAAGAACCATTAGCTAGGTATAAAATTGTGACCTCTGTAACTGACACAGTAAAAACAGAATTCTAAGTGTATCTTGGAGGTAGCAATCGGATGAAGTAGCTATTACCCAGTAGGGATGAGTGGAGGGAAGGCACCAGAATTATTGAAATTTAGGAACTTACGGGAGCTGAAACTCTGATTTCTGAAGAGTGGGCTGGCAGGAGCTGGTGATGGTGAAGCGTCACAATGAGGCTATTTTTGTGAAGTGTTGGAAAAATGGCAGGCAGAATTTAGCTGCTGCTGCACAAAGGAACTGATGGTGCAAGGGTAAAGACGTTTTGCTGGGAACCTTAAAAAGGGACAGGAAACAGCTGGAGACCCAAAGGGGAGAAACGGGAAGGAGGAAATTCTTCCTTCCTATTCCAGCCTTGAAGTCTTTCTCTGGCGCCACCTATGGCAAGAGCCTGAGAAGGAGCCCACTGGGTGAAGGGAAAAGGGTGCTGCAGATCCCAGCCCCAACATCACAAAGCCTGTCCCCAGAAGGGTCACAACTTAATAACTGGCACGTGTTCTCTCCCTTTTCCCTGAGAGGAAAATGCTATGCCAATGACTTTGATCATCATCTCCTTGCCTTTCCTTAAAGTTTTATCACACATGCATGCAACCCTAAATAATGTGGTTTGATTTGAGCTCTTTTTATTTTTATGTATTATTATTTTGAGACATGTTCTCGCTCTGTTGCCCAGGCTGGAGTGCAGTGGCACAATCTTAGCTCACTGCAACCTCCATCTTTCAGGTTCAAGTGATTCTCCTGCCTCAGCCTCCTGAGTAGCTAGGATTACAGGCACATGCCACCATGCCCAGCTAATTTTTGTATTTTTAGTAGAGATAGGGTTTCACCATGTTGGTCAGGGCTGGTCTCGAACTCCTGACCTCATGATCCACTGCCTCGGCCTCCCAAAGTGCTGGGATTACAGGCATGAGCTACTGTGCCCGGCCAGCTCTTTTTATTTTTATGATTGGGTTTCTACTGTGTATGGTCTTTTATCTTTGGGCTTTGGGAATTGTTTGGAGATGCATCTATATTTTGATCCTAGCTACAGTCCATTCATTTCCAATGCTTTGCAGTACTCCGTTACAGAAATATCCCATTCTTCAGGGGTCCCCAATCCCCAGGCCCCAGACCGGGAATCAGGCCACACAGCAGGAGATGAGAGGCAGACTAGCTAGTGAAGCTTCATCTGTATTTACAGCCACTCCCCCTCGCTCACATTACTACCTGAGCTCCGCCTCCTGTCAGATCAGCGGCAGTATCAGATTCTCATAGGAGGGTGAACCCTATTGCAAACTGCACATTCGAGGGATCCAGGTTGTGCAACTCCTCAAGAGAATCTAATGCCTGATGATCTCCCATCACCCCCAGATGGGACTGTCTGGTTGCAGGAAAACAAGTGCCTACTGATTCTGCATTATGATGATATATAATTATTTCATTCTATATTACGACGTAATAATAATAGAAGGTGCACAATAAATGGAATGTGCTTGAATCATCCTGAAACCACCGCCCCCACTCTGGTCTGTGGAAAAATTGTCTTCCATGAAACTGGTCCCTGATACCAAAAAGGTTGGGGACCACTGCCATACTTTATTTATTCGACTGGTGTTGGACATTTTCAGTTGTTACTCTATTAGCAGGTCTTGTGTGTATATCTGGGTGGTGTGCATGTTTCTCAAAGTGTGATCCTCAGACCAGCAGCATCAGCATCACCTAGGAACTCGTTAGAAATACACATTCTCAGGTCCCACCCCGATCTACTGCTTCAAACTCTGGGAGGGGAGCTCAAAAGCCTTCCATGAGATTCTGATGCAGGCTAAGGTTTGAGAACGATTGTTCTAGGTTATGAGTCTAGAAGCAGATTTGCTGAGTCATAGGATATGCAAAGTTCAAATTTTTTAGGTAATGCCAAGCTATTTTCCAAAGCGATTGCACCAATCTACACTCCCACCTGTAGTGTCTAAGAGTTCCCATTGCTTTACATTTTTGTTATCACTTGGCTTTAAAATTTCTGCCAGCCTAAAGAGTATAAACGTATCTCACTACTGTTTTAATAGGCACTTGAATGATGTCTAATGAGATTGAGTGCCTTTTCAAATGTTTATTGGCCATTTGGACTGCCCCCCTTTGTGAATACAAGGAACTTAAATGGACCACAAAAGTCAGTCATCAAGAAAGCATATGGGAGAAAAGGAATATTAGAGCACTGTTCCCGTTTCTGTCACATCTCATTTAAGAAATGATATTTCTATTTTGTGAAGTGCCTATTCCAGTCTTTTGCCCATTTTTTTTTATAGGGTCTTCTCTTTTGTCCTTATTGGTTTGAAGTTCTTTGAACAGTAGGAAAATTACTAGTCCTGGTTGGCTATATGTGTTGCAGGTATCTCCTACTACTCTCTGTGACTGGTCTTTTGATTTTCATTTTCTTTTTGTGGCTGCACATTGATGAACATCTTCTTAATTTTAATTCAGTCAAATATATCACTATTTTCCTTTGAGATTAATGTTTTTAATAACTTGTTTAATGGATGGGCATGGTGGCTCATGCCTGTCATCTTGAAACTTTGGGAGACCAAGGCAAGAGGATCACTTGAGCCCAGGAGTTTGAGACCAAACTGAGCAACATAGTGGGACCCCATCTCTTAAAAAAAAAATGAAAAAAATTAGCCGGGCTTGGTGGCACCCACCTGTAGCCTCAGCTACTCAGAGAGGCTGAGTTTGGAGGATTGCTTGAGCCTGAGAGATTGAGGCTCACTGCAACCTCTACCTCCCAGGCTCAAGCAATGCTCCCACCTCAGCCTCCTAAGTAGGTGGGACTACAGGTGTGCACCACCACGCCTGGCTAATTTTTTTTGGATTTTTTTTGTAGAGATGGGGGTTTTGCCATGTTGCCCAGGCTGGTCTTGAACTCCTGGGCTCAAGCAATCCACCCACCTTGGCCTCTCAAAGTGCTGGGATTACAAGCATGAGCCCAAATTCTCTTTTTTTTTTTTTTTGAGACGGGAGTCTTGCTCTGTCACCAGGCTGGAGTGCAGTGGCGTGATCTTGGCCCACTGCAACTTCTGCCTCCCAGGTTCAAGCGATCCTCCTGCCTCAGCGTCCTGAGTAGCTCGGACTACAGGTGCACGCCACCACACCCAGCTAATTTTTTGTGTTTTTAGTAGAGACAGGGTTTCACCATATTGGCCAGGATGGTGTATTGACCATCCTCTTGACCTCATGATCTGCCTGCCTCGGCCTCCCAAAGTGCTGCGATTACAGGTGGGAGCCACTGCACCCGGCCAAGGACTCCCTTTCTTTCTGTCATTCATCCCCTCTGTCCTGGTATGTTGGCTCTGATTATTTCAAGATGGCTGCAGGGACTGTAGGCCTTCCATCCACAATGCAGGATCCAGATACCATTTTTGCTTTATTCATCTCTTTTTAGGAACAAGGACCCTTTTTTTTAGGTGCTCCCCTCCCCTAGCATGTTTCCCCTCTTGTCTCACTCACCACAATGACATCATGTGTCCATGCTTGGACCCAATTCCTGGAGAGGTGTCTGGGATCACCTTGCTTTTCTTGGCTCTGCCATGATTCTCTCCTAGGAACTGGGGTCCACCTCCCCTGAAGCTGATGGAAAATGAGTATCTGGACAAAATCTGGGTTCTCTGGATAGGAAAAGGGGGAAGGGGCTGATAGGTAGGCAACCAAAAGGTATGTGCTACAACAGGACAGAGACAGAAGTCTGGGGAACAGCAGCGTGCAAGGGACAGATAGAAGGAGAGATTTGCACACCTACAAGTTGAAGCAAAAACAGGGAACCATGAATCTTGAAGGTGTTACTCTTTCCAGTACATTTGTTCAACGTAATGTTTTGGGAAATTGCCAATGGTACCAACGTCCACTCGGTAATTCAGAAGACCAGGTAGTTTCATTGTGGCCCTGGCCTGAAATCATTTCACACCAGATTGCTCTGCAGCTCAGCCCTGCTGAAGGGGACCAGTGAGAAAAAGGCCTCATTAGAAATGACTGTTACCAAGCAACAAGCTAGCATCTCAAGAATTGCATACAAGGAACTTAAATGGACTACAAAAGTCAATCATCAGAAAAAGGTAGCATCTGGGAGAAAAGGAATATTAGAGCGTTGTTCCCGTTTCAGTTATATCTCGCTTAAAAAATGATATTTCTCTCAATTAGAACTGCAGCATGCATTCATTGTAGGGAATTAGGAAATATATACATAAAAGAAACAAATCTTATGCCTAACCTTACAGCTGGCTATTTTCAGCTTCTTTTCTTCCTTTTTTTTTTTTTTTTTCACTTTATGTGGTATTCCCCATGTTCTTAAAAATTCTTAGTTGACATAATTAAAAATTTTTTTAATAGACAAGGGCTTTCTCTGTCACCTTGTCTGGCATGATCATGGCTCACTTGCAGCCTCGATTTCATGGGCTCAAGTGATCCTCTGGCCTCAGCCTCCTGAGGAATTGGGACACAGGCGTGCATCACCATGCCTGGTTAATTTTTTTATTCTTTGTAGGGACAGGGCCTTGCTATCTTGCCCAGACTTGTTTCAAACTCCTGGCCTCAAATGATCCTCCTGCTTTGCCCCCCCACCGCAAAGTGTTGGGATTACAGGCATGAGTCACTGCACCTGGCCAACACCATTTTAAATAACTGTATAGTACAAGCATTAATCAGGTACTCTTTGCAAAACACTACGAATTTGTGCTTTGGGAGGAATACTGAAGGGGAAAAGAGAACAAAGCCTCCCAAAGTGCTGGGATTGCAGGTGTGAGCCACTGTACCCAGCCCTCAGCTGATCTTTAAAAAAAAATGCCAGTAATGATTGGAAAGTTTCATATTTTGCTTTATGGTTTGCAGCACAAATCAATGAACAGGATCTTACAAAAAAAAAAAAAAATTCAGATAGGCCGGGTGCGATGGCTCACGCCTGTAATCCCAGCACTTTGGGAAGCCAAGGCTGGCAGATCACCTGAGGTTGGGAGTTCGAGACCAGCCTGACCAACATGGAGAAACCCCTCTCTACTAAAAATACCAAATTAGCCGGGTGTGGTGGTGCATGCCTGTAATCCCAGCTACTCAGGAGGCTGAGGTGGGAAAATCGCTTGAACCCAGGAAGCGAAGGTTGCGGTGAGCCGAGATCGCACCATTGCACTCCAGTCTGGGCGACAAGAACAAAACTCCGTCTCAAAAAAAAAAAAAAAAAAATTCAGAGATGTTTCTCTTGCTCCATCCTCCACACAGGCTTTTGTTTTCCCCAGAGTGAAGAAGACATTAGAAAAATGCTAAACCTTTGCCTCACTATTCTTATTTGTTGAACTTTGAAGTTAGGCAAAGGTTTAGCATTTTTCTAATGTCTTCTTCACTCTGGGGAAAACAAAAGCCTGTGTGGAGGATGGAGCAAGAGAAACATCTCCGAATTTTTTTTTCTTGAGACGGGGTTTTGCTCTTGTCGCCCAGGCTGGAGTGCAATAGTGCAATCTCAGCTCACCGCAACCTCTGCCTCCCAGGTTCAAGCGATTCTCCCGCCTCAGCCTCCCGAGTAGCTGGGATTACAGGCATGCACCACCATGCCCGGCTACTTTTGTATTTTTAGTAGAGACGGGGTTTCTCCACGTTGGTCAGGCTGGTCTCGAACTCCCGACCTCAGGTGATCCGCCTGCCTCAGCCTCCCAAAGTGCTGGGATTACAGGCATGAGCCACCATGACCAGCCTATCTGAATTTTTCTTTTGTAAAATCCTGTGCATTGATTTGTGCTGCAAACCACAAAGCAAAATATGAAACTTTCCAATCATTACTGGCATTAAAAAAAAAAATCGGCTGAGGGCTGGGTACAGTGGCTCACACCTGCAATCCCAGCACTTTGGAAGGCCAAGGCTGGAGGATCAATTGAGGCCAGGAGTTTGGGACCAGCCTGTGAAACATAGTAAGACCCCATCTCTACAAAAAAATTAAAAACTTAGCCGAGCATGATAGTATGCACCTGTGGTCCCAGCTACTTGGGAAGCTGAGGTGGGAGGATCGCTCGAGCCCTGGAGTTCCAGGTTGCAGTGAGCTACGATCGTGCCACCACACTCCAGCCTGGGCAACAGGGCAACAGAGCAAGACTCTGTCTAAAACAAACAAAAACAAACCAGAAAGATCAGCTGAGAGTTCTTTGAACTCTTCCTGGCAAATAACAATGAGTAAACCCTCAGCTATACTGTAAATTTTTTATTTTTATAGGTCTAATCCTTAGGCAGCACCGTAAAGGCATTATTATAATCATCTCTCTAATTAGTGTCTTTTTTTTTTTTTTAGTTAAAAAAAAATCTCACAATAGTAGAAGTAGTTTTTTTTATTTTTTGAGACCTTGTCTCGCTCTGTCGCCCAGGCTGGAGTGCAGTGGCGCAATCTCGGCTCACTGCAAGCTCCGCCTCCTGGGTTCACACCATTCTCCTGCCTCAGCCTCTCCGAGTAGCTGGGACTACAGGCGCCTGCCACCACACCCGGCTAATTTTTTGTATTTTTAGTAGAGACGGGGTTTCACCGCGGTCTTGATCTCCTGACCTCGTGATCCGCCCGCCTTGGCCTCCCAAAGTGCTGGGATTACAAGCGTGAGCTACCACGCCCGGCCTAGTAGAAGTGGTTTTGACGACCATGGTAAGATTTCCCTCTGTGATTTGATCACAGCACATGGTGGGCTAGACTATCCATGCACCTGTGATGGTTAATTTCATATATTAACTTGACTGAGCTAAGGGCTACTCAGGTACCTAGTAAAACATTATTTCTGGGTGTGTCTGTGACGGTGTTTTCAAGAGTGATTAGCATTTGAATCAGTAGATCTGATTAAAGAAGACCCATCCTCCCGAGGGCGCAGTGGCTCACGCCTGTAATCCCAGCACTTTGGGAGGCCGAGGTGGGCAGATCACGAGGTCAAGAGATCGAGACCATCCTGGCCAACATGGTGAAACCCCGTCTTTACTAAAAATTCAAAAATTAGCTAGGTGTGGTGGCACGCACCTGTAGTCCCAGCTACTCGGGAGGCTGAGGCAGGAGAATCGCTTGATCCCGGGACGCAGAGGTTGTGGTGAGCCGAGATGGCTCCACTGCACTCCAGCATGGTGACAGAGCGAGACTCCGTCTCAAAAAAAAAAAAAAAAAAGAAGATCTGTCCTCACCAGTGTGGATGGGCATTGTTCAATCCTTGAGGGCCCAGATAGAGCAAACAGGTGGAGGACCAGCAAACTTGGCACTCTCTGGGCAGAGACATCCATCTTTTCTGGCCCTTGGACATTGATGCTCCTGGTTCTCAGGCCTTCTGACTCAGACTGGGATTTGCATCACTGCTTTCCTGGGGCTCCACCTTGCAGATGGGCGACTGCAGGTCTTCACAACCTCCACAATCATGGGAGCCAATCTCGCATGATAAATCCTTTTCCCACTGAGCACTGTGGCTCATGCCTTGTAATTCCAGCACTTTTGGGAGGCTGAGGGGGGAGGACCTCTTGAGCCAGGGAGTTCGCGGCCAGCCTGGGGCAACATAACAAGACCACCATCTCTACAATAAAGTTAAAAAAAAAATTAGCCAGGCGTGGTGGTGCACACCTGTAGTCCCAGCTACTAAGGGGGCTGAGGTGGGAGGATTGCTTAAGCCCAGGAGTTCGAGGCTGCTGTGAGCTGTGATTCCACCACTGCCCTCCAGCCTGGGCAACAGAGTGAGTCCCTGTCACTAAAAATAAATAAATAAAAATACAAAGGAAATTTGGACGCAGAAACAGATACACATAGAGAGAAGATGACATGAAAAGACAGGGAGAAGATGGCCTTGTAAAGGTAGAGAACGGAGGGATCCAAGGATTGAAGAAATGATGCATCTATGGGCCAAGAAACGCCCATGGCTGCCAGGAGCTGGGACAGAGGCCTGAAACAGATTCCTCCCAAGGGCCCTGCTAACACCGTGATTTCAGAATTCAGGCCTGAAAAACTGTGAGAGAACAAACTTTTGTTGTTTTAAGCCAAAAATGAAACAAAAGCAGAACATAGAATGAGAAGGAAGGGAGGAAAGGAGTGTGCAAGAGGGAGGGAAGGAGACAGCAACGTGTCATCAAGTAAGTTATGAAATAAAACTTGGTTGCAGCCAGGTGTGGTGGCTCACGCCTGTAATCACAGTACTTTGGGAGGCTGAGGTGGGAGGATTACTTGAGGCCAAGAGTTTGACACCAGCTTGGGCAACATAGCGAGACCCTGTCTCTATCTATTAACAAAACAAAACAAAACAAAACAAAACAAAACAAAACAAAACAAAACAAATAAATAAAAAAACTTTAGGCTGGGTCCAGTGGCTCATGCCTATAATCCCAACACTTTGGGAGGCTGAGGTGGGGGGATCACTTGAGGTCAGGAGTTCAAGTCCAGCCTGGCTAACATGGTGAAACCCCATTTCTACTAAAAATACAAAAAATTAGCTGGGTGTGGTGGCCCATGCCTGTAATCCCAGCTACCCAGGAGGCTGAGGCTGGAGAATCACTTAAACCCGGGAGGCGGAGGTTGTAGTGAGCTGAGATCATGCCATTGCACTCTAGCCTGGGCAACAGAGCAAGACTCCATCTCAAGAAAAAAAAAAAGGAAAATTAGTTGGGCATGGTGGCATGCACCCGTTGTCCCAATTACTTGGGAGGCTGAGGCGGGAGAATTGCTTGAGCCTAGTAGTTTGAGCTGTGATCATGCCAGTGATCATGCTCTCCAGTCTGGGCAACGGAGTGAGACTGTCTCAAAAAAAAAAGAAAAAAAAAAAATTAGGGAGCTGTTTCTCAATAACAGACAAACGCACACCCAGGAGCAGCAGGCCTGGTCCCGGGGGGCTGTGAGGCCTTATCAGGGGAAAAGATTGCTTGGTGTTTTAGTCTGTTTAAAAATAGAGGCCAAACTTCATATTTATAGGTTAATGAATAATGCAGTATCAGTTATTGGTTAATGCAAAACAGCAACATCAGGTTAAAAAAAAGAGAAACAAAGAAGTTGTGATTCAAGGTTATGTCTAAGGAGGAAAGAAAATGGGAGTTTTGTTTTTTTTTCTACCCTGCTCCTAGTAAATGTGTACTAAAAAAAAAAATCATTTGATTGGGTCTTTGCAGTTTCTAAAATAAAACAAGGGAGGGGCTGCAGGAAGGCGAGACCTCTTGCTCACCCACCCTGCTGCCTGCATGGAGCTCTCTGGGGTCCCCAGTGGAATTGGTCACGTTCCAACCTCCCCTCCTCAATGCACCCAGGCAGGCTTTTCTTGTGTGTTAAGTTGGTGAGAGGGGCCGGGGAATCTTTCTGCTCAGGCCTCTGCAAACCTCATCCTGCTTAGAAAAGAGGTTTTGTTTGACTCCTTTTTGGGCCTCTGAGGCGCCAGGGGGAGTGATTAATAGAGAACCACCTCGAGATTTCAATAGAGCAGCAGCATCAGCTCCCAGGGCCAGCCGGCCCTTTGTTCTGCAGAAAACAGCGATAAAGCCCCACGGGCTGCCTGCTGCAATCCAGTCTTCATCCGGCCCCATTTCATCCCTGCCAGGCCAACCTCACGACCTAAGCCGGCCTGGGAAGATCCGTCTGCCTGCACACGGGGCAGCATGAACAGCAGGGGCCTCCCTCCTTGGCAGAGCGCTTGGAGCTGGAATGGGGGCTCAGAGGCCCTTGGTTTCTTTTGTGAAATTCTGCAGATGAGAGCAAATGTGCAATGGCAGGGCCGTGATGTTTTGGCTTCCAGGGAAGGGGGACAGGAGACTCTGAGGCTGGGGTGGTGGAGAGAAGATGTGGGTTTGTGAACGGGAAGATGGCTTTTGGTTAGCCTTGGCTGAGCTTTGAGCAGGCTCTGTGGGCCTCTTAATATCACAGCAGAAGCGAGGGGGAGCTCTGGAAGCGAGAGGAGGGTGACAAGGTACAGCAGAGTTAAAGAGGGAGGAAGGCAGCAGTCAGCAGGCCCAGGCCGGGAAACCCTCGCTGGTGTGGCTCTCGTGCTGGCTTGGTGCTTCCTTGGCTTGCGTTTGTCCCGGAGGTTGGATGGCAGGAATGATCATGTTGTTTTGGTCGCATTAGAGTGAGGATCAAATGGGGGTGCTTCTGTTTCTCAGAGCCCAGGTGCCTTTCCTTCATTCATTTAACAATTGCTGGAGGCCAGGCACAATGGCTCATGCCTGTAATCCCACTGCTTTAGGAGGCTGAGGCAGGAGGATCACTTGAGGCCAGGAGTTCAAGACCAGCCTGGGCAACATAGGGAGACCCCCTCCCCCATCCCTACAAAAATTTTTAAAAAAATGGCTGGATGTGGTGGCTCACGCCTGTAATCCCAGCACTTCGGGAGACTGAGGTGGATGGATCATGAAGTCAAGAGATCGAGACCATCCTGGCCAACATGGTGAAACCCCATCTCTATTAAAAATATAAAAATTAGCCAGGCATGATGGTGCGTGCCTGTAATCCCAGCTACTTGGGAGGCTGAGGCAGGAGAATTGCTTGCACCCAGGAGGCGGAGGTTGCAGTGAGCCCAGATCGCACCACTGCACTCCAGCCTGGAGACAGAGCAAGACTCTGTCTCCCCAAAAAAATAAAAATAAAATAAAATAAAAAATAAAAATCCCAGCTACACAGGAGGCTGAGGCAGGACAATCGCTTGAAACCAGGAGACAGAGGCGGAGGTGGAGGTTGCAGTGAGCCAAGATTGCACCATTGCACTCCAGCCTGGGCAACAAGAGTGAAATGCCATCTCAAAAATAAAAAAAAAAAAAAAGAAAAAAAATTGTAAAATATATCTGGTGATATGCGCCTGTAGTCTCAGCTACTTGGGAGGCTGAGGTTCAAGGATTGCTTGAACCCAGGAGATCGAGGCTGCAGTGAGCCATGATCATACCACCGCACTCCATTCTGGGCAGCAGAGCAAGACCCTGTCTCTAAAAAAAAAAAATAAGAAGAACAATTGCTTGCTGAGTGCCTGTCTATGACGGTAGCATCTGATGCAAATTCAAAAGTCAGATGCTCAGCAGGACTTATGGAGCCTTTGCTCAGCTCCAAATATATCATTAGTTACAATACGGAGAGCAAGTAATATGGCTAACAGCAATTTCACACCAGCACATAACTGTTTCATGACAAGTTATCAGAGGCAGTAGCATACAGCAGTTGATGTGGAATACTGCCTCTGTTAGCTTGGGCTACTATAACAAAAATACCATAGACTGGACAGCTTAACCATTAAAAAATTTTTTTGAGACATGGTCTCACTCTATCACCCAGGCTGGAGTGCAGTGGCATGATCATAGCTCACTGCAGCCCCCATCTCCCAGGCTCAAGTGATCCTCCTGCCTCAGCCTCCTGAGTAGCTGGGACTATAGGCACAAGCAACCACACCCAGCTAATTTTTTTCTTTCTTTCTTTTTTTTTTTTTTTTTGTAGAGAAGGGGTCTCACTTTTTGCTCAGGCTGGTCTTAAACTCCTGGGCTCAAGTGATCCTCCCACCTTGGTCTCCCAAAGTGCTGGGAATCCAGGCAGGAGCTCAAACATTTTTTTTCTCACGGTTCTGGAGTCAGGAAGTCCAAGATCTGATGTTCAGTGGGCCCCACTTCCTGGTTTGCAGACAGCTCCTTTCTTGCTGGGTCCTTACATGCTGAGAGGGGAGAGTGAGTTCTTTGGTGCTTTGTCTTATCAGGGAACTAATACAATGATCTACTAGTGGGGGGAACTAATGTCATCACGAAGGCAACTGCAGGAGCCCACAGGGAGCCTCCGTGGCATTCGGCTGTGATCAAATGCCAGCTGCTGTGCCACTCTCACCTTGCCCAACTCCAGGGGAACACCAAATCCAATGTCAATCGTCCCTTATCCCGTTCCCACAGTGGAGAGCCCTGGTAGAAGGGATGCAAATTTAGTTCATCAAGTACCAGAAAACCCAAATGAAAATGGTCCAAACAATGCTGAAATGTTTCTGTCTGTATCACTGGGATCTGGATGTCGGAGGAGTTTTGAGGTGAGTTGACCCAGGGCTCCAGCTCCCTCCATGGATGGTGGAGTCTGCGCTGCTCTCCTGCAGAAGCAGGCTCCGCATCACCCCAGGCTGTCCATAGCTCACCCTTTCCCATGGTGTCCAGAGAGGGAAAGGCCATCTCTTCCCACAGATGCCTCTTGGAAGATAGGAACCCTTTTCTGGAATCTCTGACCATAGGCCCCTGCAAATTGGATGCCTGATCCTCCTCAAACGGCTCGAGAATGGCGGATATTAACTGACTTTGACTCTTCTTTTTTGAAGACAGAGTCTTGCTCTGTTGCCCAGGCTGGAGTGCAGTGGCACGACCTAGGCTCACTGCAACCTCTGCCTCCTGAGTTCAGGCAAGTCTCATGCCTCAGCCTCCCAAGTAGCTGGGATTACAGGTGCACGCCACCATGCCCAGCTAATTTTTATATTAATAGAGATGGGGTTTCACCATGTTTGCCAGGCTGGTCTCAAACTTCTGGCCTCGAGTGATCTGCCCGCCTTGGCCTCCCAAAGTGCTGGGATTACAGGCATGAGCCACCACGCCAGGCCTGACTTTGATTCTTGAACCACTCATTGGCAAAGGGATAGGCTCATCACCCATGGTGTAGAAATATCCAGGTCCACCAGAAGCTGGAGTCAGCCCCTGCCCCTGATGGCCCCATAGTGGATGAAGGCTACAGTGAAAATAATTGGCTCACCAAATCGCGACAGCTGTTCCATGAGTCAGGTACTACTGTCATCTCATTTTAAAGATGAGCGGATACAGGCTCGTGGAGATACATAGGTAGCTAGGAAGCGTCGGAGCTGAGGTCAAAACTCAGGCACTAGACTCTAGCTCCCAACTTCACAACCATTTCAGTCCCAAGGCCGTGGAGATGGAGTTGGGACAATAAGCTCTTTAGGGGCAAACAAGCCAACCAAAACCCACCAGTTTTTTCCCCATTGTTAGGCCATCTGAGGGCATTCTTGAAAACATTCTGGTACAGTTCTCTGCCCTTTTTAATGTTTATGTTTTGTCTCTTAACCTTTAAAAATTGGGAAATGGGCTGGGTGCGGTGGCTTATGCCTGTAATCCCAGCACTTTGGGAGGCTGAGGCAGGTGGATTGCTTGAGGTCAGGAGTTCAAGACCAGCCTGACCAACATAAATGAAACCCTGTTTCCACTAAAAATACAAAAATTAGCCAGGTGTGGTGGTGGGCGCCTGTAATCCCAGCTACTCTGGAGGCTGAGGCAGGAGAATCACTTGAACCTGGGAGGCGGAAGTTGCAGTGAGATGAGATCATGCCATTGCACTCCATCCTGGGCGACAGAGTGAGACTCTGTCTCAAAAAAAAAAAAAAAAAAAAGGGAAATGTAACACACACACAGAAAGGTGCATCCATATGTTGAATAATTATGTATTTGTTTGCTATTGCTGTGTAACAAATGACCACAAGTTTAGCAGCTTAAACCAACATCCATTTAGTACCACACGGTCTCCCTGGGGCAGGAATCTGGGCACAGCTCAGCTGGGTCCTCTGCTCAGAGCCTCTCATGGCTGTAATCCAGGTTGAGTTGGGCTGCATTCTCATCCAGAGCCTCAACTGGGCAAGAATCCTCTCCTAAGGTCACTCAGCCTGCTGGCAGCATGCATTTCCTTGTGGCCATATGACCGAGGGCCCCAGCTTCTTTCTGGCCTTCTGCTGGAGGCCGCCCTCAGGTCCTGGAGGCCACTCATAGTCCCCTGCCATGGGGTCCTCTCCAGGGGCTGTTCACAACATGCTGTTTGCTTCTGCAAGGCCAGCAGGAGCATCTCTGTCTCCAGTGGACCAAGTTGGGGTCTCCTATAATGTCATGTGAACATGGGAGCGATGGGAATAGGAGCCCCTTGCCCTTTCCATATAACATAACCAGATCTGAGCAATGGCACCTGCCCCATCTGCCATGTTCCACCAGTTAGAAGCCCATCACAGGCCCTGCACACACTCAAGGGAGGGGGTGAGACAGGGGTGTGGCTCCTTGGGTGGGGTCGCTTTCAGGTGTGTCTAAGGGTAACCCATGCTAAGAAATGGAACTCTGTCTACCATCCCCAAAGCCCATCTCCACTTACAGATAAGACTAATGCTGAGTTGGAGCTGTTCACGAGAGCCAACTGTTGAACTTTCAGGATTTCGGTGAATTGGCTGTTAAACAGTCATTATTAAAAATTAAATTATATTAGGCTGGGCACAGTGGCTCACACTTGTAATAACCCCAGCACTTTGGGAGGCTGAGGCGGGTGGATCACTTGAGCTCAGGAGTTTGGGAGCAGCCTGGGTGACATAGCAAAACCCCGTTTCTACAAAAATACAAAAATTAGCCAGGCACAGTGGTGCATACCTGTACTCCCAGCTACTAGGGAGGCTGAGGCAGGAGAACTGCTTGAACTCAGGAGGTGGAGGTTGCAATAAGCCGAGATCACGCCGCTGCACTCCAGCCTGGGCGACAGAGAGAGATTTCATCTCAAAAAAAAAAAAAAAAAAAAAAAAATTACATTAAACTTGCAGTGACATAAATTCTATTGAAAGGGTCTCAACACTTATCATGTCCTAATTATTTTACTGTAATCTATGCTTTTGAGGTTACTCTACTCCATCTGTATACTGGAAATTATCTTCCCAACTCCAGGTTCAGATACTCTGCATTGGTTCAGATACTCCACTTGGCAGCTTGGATCAACTATTGCAGAGATATTTACACTGTGAAAATCTGAAAATGCTATAATTCAGGGCTTGAAGGCAAAATCTGGCTCTTGCTTGAGCTAAAAAATTTTTTTTTACATTGTTAAAGGGTGGTTAAAACAAAACAAAGCAAAACAAAAGAGACTGCACCAAAGACTGTACGTGTCTGGAAAAGTGGAAAATAATTACCATCTGACTCTGCAGAATCCATTTGCCAAACCCTAGACATAAGAAAGTAATAGAGAAAATTAATAATGTGGTTAAACTTCAAATTCTGTGATGTCTACAGCCATTACATTGTGAATAGCACAAAATGTTGAGGAACTATTCACCCAGTAATAGAAAACCATGCTCCAATACAGCAAAGAAGTTGCTGACATCATTGAGGAACAAACAAAGTTCGGATCTATATGTGTTTTGCTTCATTTCTTACTTGTTAACATAAGTGAAAATATCAACACTCCTGTCAAATATTACATTTATTTTACTTTTTTTTTTTTTTTTTTTGAGACAGGGTCTCACTGTTGCCCAGGATGGAGTGTAGTGGTGTGATAATGGCTTACCACAGCCTCCAACTCCTGGGCTCAAGCAATCCTCCAGCCTCAGCCTCCCAAGTAGCTGAGACCACAGGTGCATGCTACCGCGCTTTGCTAATTGTTTTATTTTTTGTAGAGACAGGATCTTGCTACGTTGCCCAGGCTGGTCTCAAACTCCTGGGCTTGGCTGGGTGTGGTGGCTCACGCCTGTAATCCCAGCACTTTGGGAGGCCAAGGCAGGAGGATCACCTGAGGTCGGGAGTTTGAGACCAGCCTGACCAACATGGAGAAACCCCTTCTCTACTAAAAATACAAAATTACCTGGGCGTGGTGGCGCATGCCTGTAATCCCAGCTACTTGGGAAGCTGAGGCAGGAGAATCGTTTGAATCCAGGAGGCAGAGGTTGCTGTGAGCCGAGATCACATCTGCACTCCAGCCTGGGCAACAAGAGCGAAACTCCGTTTCAAAACAAACAAACAACAACAACAACAAAAACAAGAACAACAAAAACTCCTGGGCTCAAGTGACCCTCCTGCCTTGGCTTCCCATACAATCTCAAAGTGCTGGGATTACAGGCATGAGCCACCCCACCAGACCAAACATTATTTACTGGGAAAATGGTGGGTTGGGTAGCAACTCAACCTTGCAGATTACAATTCAGTTTCAAGCACTGGTTGGCTATGGACACGGGAGTTCAGCAATGCTAAAGGAAAGCATTCTCTGAGAATCAACTGACTATGGAATTTACAAAAAGAGTATTGTGTGTTTTATCATTATTTGTAATTGATATGATACACACGCTTCATACCAGTAACATTTATAATAAATGTGTGTGTATATATGCAGTCCTTCCCCAGCCGATTGTTCAACATGTACCATCAGCCTGACCATTAGGATATGTACTTCCTGGCTTTCCTTTATAATGTAACCACGTTTAGATTTTCCGTTGACCTAAATAGAGGTAACCCAGGCTCCTCAGAGTCCGGAGCTGTATCTGGCACATAGTAGGTATTTACAGTCACGCAATAAGCCAACCATTCACGCCATATATGACAGTGGTCCTCTAAGATTATAACACCGTAAGATTATAATACTATATCTTTATCTTCTCTTTTTTTTTTTTGAGATGGAGTCTCACTCTGTTGCCCAGGCTGGAGTGCAGTGGCACGATCTCAGCTCACTGCAAGCTCCGCCTCCTGGGTTCACGCCCTTCTCCTGCGTCAGCCCCCCGAGTAGCTGGAACTACAGGCGCCCACCACCACGCCCGGCTATTTTTTTTGTATTTTTAGTAGAGACGGGGTTTCACCGTGTTAGCCAGCATGGTCTCGATCACCTGACCTCGTGATCCGCCAGCCTCGACCTCCCAAAGTGCTGGGATTAGAGGCGTGAGCCACCGCGCCCGGCCCACCTTCTCTTTTCTATGTTTAGATACGTAAATACTTACCATTGTGTTACAATTGCTCACAGTATTCAGCACATTAACATGCTGTTAAAGGTTTGTAGCTTAAGAGCAACAGGCTGTACCATCCAGGTTTGTGCAATTACACACTATGATGTTCACATAAGGATGAAATTGCCTCACAATGCATTTCTCAGAAGGTATCCCCTTTCTCAAGCGATGCATGACTGTATTTAAGACGGGCTGGCAGCGGTGGCTCAGACCTGTAATGCCAGCACTTTGGGAGGCTGAGGTGGGAGGACTGTTTGAGGCCAGGAGTTTGAGACCAGCCTGGGCAACACAGTGACTCTTGTTTCTACAAAAATAAAAAATAAAATAATAAAGGATGCTGCTGAGCTGGGCGTGGTGACTCATGCCTGTAATCTCAGCACTTCGGGAGGCTAAGGTGGGAGGATTACTTGGAGCCAGGAGTTCAAAACCAGCCTGGGCAACATGGCAAAACCCTGGCTCTATAAAATATATTAATACAAAAATTAGCTGGGCATGGAGGCTCGAGCCTGTAATCCCAGCTACTCGGGACACTGAAGCAGGAGAATCGCTTGAGTCTAGGAGGCTGAGGCTGCAGTGAGCCATGACTGTGCCACTGCACTCGAGCCTGGGCAACAGAGTGAGACCCTGTCTCAAGAAAAAAAAAAACGACCCTAGAGTAGATAAATTGAGGAACACTAATTTTACAGAAACAACCAACAGTGGCAATGTAATTCTTAGCCTTTGCTATAAAATGGCAGAAAAAGTCAGGAGGAAGTTTGCGTGTTATTTTTCCCTGCCACTTGCTTTTTAATCTTTATAAAGCTTGCTCAAATCCTTTTGGAATAGGGTATAACATTTCTTTCTGTTTTTGTTTTTAAGCAACAACTGTAACAACTACCACTGACTGAGTGCTTACGAAACGCCCAATAGATTTCATGTAGAATCTCAACAGGCCGGGCACCATGGCTCACGCCTGTAATCCCAGCACTTCAGGAGGCTGAGGCGGACAGATGGATTCAGCCCAGGAGTTTGAGACCAGCCTGGGTAACACAGGGAGACACCTCTTCTCCAAAAAAAAAACCAAAGTCTCATAAAATCTGTAAGAGGTGACATAGTAAAAAGTCTGAAACAACACTCTTTTAATATTTTATCAATTTCCTCCCCATTCGTTTATTTATTTATGCAGCCACTGACCCAGGCATGGTCATCCCTCCTGGGGGCGGACACAACCCGCGCCCCCCAGGTTCGAGGACACCCAATGTTTAGAAAATGGGCCCTGCGAATCCCACCGGCCCCACGTGGACTCTCGGAGGCTCCCTCCTCCCTTTGGAGCCTTGAAGAACCTGCACAAATCCGGCCTCCACCCGTCACTTGCGCGCCCGACATTGGGCAGGCGGCCCCACCGCCCCGGAACATCCCGACGCAGCCGTCGCGAGGGGGCAACGGACCCCGCCGCGCCACCGGAAGGCGTCTCGCGACGGTTGTGCGCACGCGCAATATGCAACGCGGCGCCGCCAGCGGGCGCTGCGGCCCGGCTCGCGCTGTGGGGGAGGGGAGCCGCCGCGCCGGGGCCGGACCACGTGCGCACCACGTGGCGCCCCGGCAGCCCCGGTCCGCGGTAGGGCGGTCCGGCCGGCCACGCTGCGCAGCCAGCAGTCCCCGAGGGTGGCGGGGCCGGTCTCACGGCCGGCGACCCCGCGCCCGCTGACCTCTGACCTCCGACCCCATTCCCCTTAGGGTTACCCCTCGCCGGCAGCCGCTCGGTGTGTTTATAAACAGAGCTCCCGGCGGGCCCGAAAGCCCGGAGCGGCGGATTCACGCGAGGGGAACGGAGCCTTCCGCGCTTCTGCGCCGCCCGCGCATGCGCCTTAAGGCTACGCCGCGCTGCTCCTCCTACGTTTGCGCAGTGGCGGCGCAGGGCGGGCGGCGAGCAGGGCCCGGGCGGCGCCGGGCTCTGCGGCCGGGCAGGGGAGGGGCGCGGAGAGGCGCCCCCTGGCCCGCCCCAGCCCCGCTCCTCGCCTTGCAGAGGGTTCACCTGCTGCGTGTCCTTGCGCAGGCCGGCCACTGGCCTCTAAGCCCGGGGCTCTCGCCTGCAAAGTGGGGCCCCTGTAGGTGGTCGTGGAGGTGCAGTGGTGACCTGGATGGATGGCAGCATCGGGCCCCGCAGTGCCCCCTTGGGCAGCTGCACCCAGCAGCTAAGAGGCCCCCTCGAGACACATCAGTCCTAGGGAGGAGCATACCATGCAGTACGATTTAGCCTTAAAAGAGGTGGAGTGCAGTTTATGTTGTGTATATCTATATATCTCTATTTTTAAATTTTTACTTTTTTTTTCAGACAGGGTCTTGTTATGTTGCCCAGGCTGGAGTGCAATGGTGGCATTACAGTTCACTGCAGTCTCCACCTCCCGGACTCAGGCGATCCTCCTACCTCAGCCTCCCAAATAGCCGAGACCACAGGCAGGCACCACTACACCCAGCTAATTTTTTTTTTTCTTTTTTGAGACAGAGTCTCGCTCTGTCGCCCAGGCTGGAGTGCAGTGGTGCGATCTCGGCTGACTGCAGCCTCTGCCTCACGGGTTCAAGCGATTCTCCTGCCTCAGCCTCCTGAGGAGCTAGGATTACAGGCGTGCACTAACACGCCCAGCTAATTTTTTTGTATTTTTAGTGGAGACGGGGTTTCACCATGTTGGCCAGGCTGATCTCGAACTTCTGACCTCAGGTGATCCGCCTGCCTCGGCCTCCCAAAGTGCTGGGATTATAGGCGTAAGCGACCACGCCTGGCCATTTTTTTTCTATTTTTGGTAGGGACGGGGTCTTGCTATATTGCCCAGGCTTGTCTTGAACACCTGGGCTTAAGTGATCTTCTCACCTTAGCCTCCCAAAGTGTTGGGATTACAGATGTGAGCCACCTTGCCTGACCTATATTTTTAATTTAAATTTTTTTAATTGTTAATTTTTGTGGGTACATAGTAGGTATATAGATTTATGGGACACATGAGATCTTTGTATTATAATCACATTAGGGTAAATGGGGTTTCCATCACCCCCAGCATTCATCATTTCTGTGTGATGAACATTCCAATTGCACTCTCTTGGTTATTTTAAAATGTACAACAGATTAGTGCTGACTGTGGTCACCCTGCTGTGCTAGAAAATTCTAGATCTTATGTATCTAACTATATTTTTGTACCCAGTAACCATCCCCTTTTCCCAGCCCCCCCAACTACCCTAATGTTTTTTATGTTTTTTTATCACAGCTTTCTTTTATTATAATTTTTTGAGACAGAGTTTCGCTCTGTTGCCCAGGCTGAAGTGCAATGGCCCGATCTCAGCTCACTGCAACCCCTGCCCCCTGGGTTCAAGTGATTCTCATGTCTCAGCGTCCCAAGGAGCTGGTTTACAGACCACGCGAGGCTAATTTTTATATTTTCAGTAGAGACGGGGTTTCACCATCTTGGCCAGGCTGGTCTTGAACTCCTGACTTCAGGTGATCCACCTGCTTTGGCCTCCCAAAGTGCTGGGATTACAGGCGTGATCACAATTTTAAAAAGGAAGGAGATTCTGACACATACTTCAACATGGATGAACCTTGAGGACCTGGTGCTGAGTGAAATAAGCCAGACACAGAAGGACAGACCATGCATGATTCTGCTTATATGGGGTTCCTAGAGCCATCAGATTCATAGGTACAGAAAGTAGAATGGTGGTTCCCAGAGGCTGGGGGCCGAGGGAGGGGGTGTGAGTGTTTGATGGGGACAGCGTTTGAGTTTGGGAAGATGAAAGAGTGCTAGAGATGGGTGGTGGTGATCACACAACAGTGTGGATGTGCTTAATGCCCCTGAACTGCACGCTTGAAAATGGTTAAGCTTGGCTGGATGCAGTGGCTCACGCCTGTAATCCCAGCACTTTGGGAGGCCGAAGGGGGTGGGTCAACTGAGGTCAGGAGTTGGAGACCAGCCCGGGCAACATGAAGAAACCTCGTCTCTACTAAAAATACAAAAATTAGCCGGGCGTGGTGGCGGGTGACTGTAGTCCCAGCTACTCGGGAGGCTGAGGCAGGAGAATGGCGTGAACCCGGGAGGCGGAGGTTGCAGTGAGCCGAGATCGCACCACTGTACTCCAGCCTGGGTGATAGAGCGAGACTCCATCTCAAAAAAAAAAAAAAAAGTTAAGCTTTTAAATTGTATGCTAAGCCTATTTTACCACTCGCGGTGCAGATCAGATCACATTGTGTCTGTCCCATGGCCATATCCTCTCTGTGATCCAAGAGGCTCAGTCCTGCTCCCCGATGGGTCTCGCCCCTACCTGTGTCATCATCTTGAACTCCTCCAGCTCCACCTGGCTGCCTTTCTGACCTCGAACACCCAGCCTTAGGGCTGCTCTGATGTTCTCTCTGGTGGAAATGCTTCTTCTTATCTTCTTATGAGCATGTCCCCCTGGTGTATTTGTTTGTTTCATACACGTGCATCCTTCGAGCTGGGGAATTAGCTCAAATGGTAGAGCCCTCGTTTAGCATAAACAGGCATCCTTGCTTTGTAGATGCCAAGCATTATAAAAGGAGCAGGGCAGACGCAAGTGATGAAAACAGGTAAGGACTCTTCTCTCGTGGACTTTATATTCCTACAGAGGATGTGGTCAGTAAACACAAACAAAACCATCAGGTGGTTGGCGGTAAGCATTGGTGGTTAGGAAAATACCGTGATCTGGATCAGGTGATCCTGAAGAACTCTCTGGCAGTGGCCCTTTGACCTGAGGCCTCTTTGACAAGGAGATAGCAATGGGGAGATTGGGAGGGAGCAAAAGGGACTTTCCAGGGACAGAGAAAAGCAAGTGCAAAAAGCCCTGAGGCCAGGAGTATTTTGGTGGAACAGAAAGACCAGACCAGGTAGTGGGAGCATGTGAGTGAGGGGGAGTTTGTTTTTTGTTTGTTTGTTTTTTTTTTTGAGACCAAGCCTCACTCTGTTGCCCGGGCTGGAATGCAGTGGCGCAATCTTGGCTCACTGCAACCTCTGCCTCCAGGGTTCAAGCAATTTTGTTGCCTCAGCCTCCCGAGTAGCTGGGACTATAGGCGCGTGCCACCATGCACTGCTAATTTTTTGCATTTCTAGTAGAGACAGGGTTTCACTGTGTTGGCCACACTGGGCTCGATCTCCTGACCTCGTGATCTGCCTGCCTCGGCTTCCCAAAGTGCTGGGATTACAGGCGTGAGCCACTGCGCCCAGCCAGGAAGGAGTTTTAAGGTAAAGAAGAAGGCAGAGGCTGGCACGCTGGCTCATGCCTGTAATCTCAGCACTTTGGGAGGCTGAGGTGGGAGGACTGCTTGAGCCCAGGGGTTTGAGGCTGCAGTGAGCTAGGACCTCCAGCCTGGTTGACTGCACTCCAGCATGGGTGATAGAGCAAGACCTTGTCCCCCCCCCAAAAAAAAGTTTGTTTATATCACGTCTTGTTTCCTTTTTTCTTCTTTTTTTCGGGGGGACAGAGTCTCACTCTGTGGCCCAGGCTGGAGTGCAGTGGCATGATCTCAGCTCACTGCAACTGCATCCTGGGTTCAAGCCATCCTCCCGCCTCAGCCTCTCTTGTAGCTGGGAAACAGCTACACCACGCCCAGGTCAGGACCTTTAGGCGAAGTGCAGTGGTGCGATCTTTAGGCAAACACCACCACGCCCAGCTAATTTGTGTGTGTGTGTGTGTGTGTGTGTGTGTGTGTGTGTGTGTGTGTGTATTTTTAGTAGAGATGGGGTTTCACCATGTTGGCCAGGCTGGTCTGGAACTCCTGACCCAGGTGATCCACCCACCTCGGCCTCCCAAAGTGCTGGGATTACAGGCAATGAGCCACCACGCCTGGCCTCACATCTCATTTCTAGAAGTTGCTAAACAGGCCCATAGCAATAGATAGCAAAGAGTGTCAGAATGAAACACAATAACTGGGTGTGAGAATGGAGGTTGGAGACTAAAGGGAAATAACAATAAAAATAAAGAGGCAACTTTATGATGACCATGGTCTGGGAGAAGCAGAGGAGCTGTTGCTTGGCAGTGAGGATATTGCTGATGGGGTACAGCCTGGGGACAGGGTAGCCACACCGTCTGGTGGCACCCCCCTTCCCTCAGTGGCACCAATGGTTGATTTTAGAATGAAGACCCTTGGAAAACAGGCCTGCACAGAGTTGACGGTGGTCTTCACTGCTGGCCAGCAGGGTTGGGAGGCCCGGCCAGGACTGTAGGTCCTGAAGATCCTCCAGGTAAAATTCCCTGACCCCTGAGCTGCACATGTCATGTTCCTCTGCCAGCAGAACCCTGGAACTGGCAGAATCCCAGACGCCGTTCCTCCACAGGGTACCGCAAAGATCTTGTAAGACACGCGCAGTCCAACGTATAATTACGGGATCTGAGACTTGGAGACAGTTCCGCTGCAGCAGAACGATTGGGCCATTAATGTCACTTGTGACACTAGTTAATAGTAAAAGAGACATATTAATTGAAGCGTCTGTTTTTGAAGATGTAGTTTTTCCTCCCTGCCAAATTGTAGTATGGTTAGAAGTTCTAAAACTTATTTTTGGCTCAAGTTCCTCTTACTCCCCTCTCTACTCCCCAGCTTGGAGAAAACCCATGAACTTTTTCCATATCAATATAAATATCCCGGCTGGGCGCGGTGGCTCACGCCTGTAATCCCAGCACTTTGGGAAGTCGAGGCGGGTGGATCACGAGGCGGGTGGATCACGAGGTCAGGAGATTGAGACCATCCTGGCTAACACGGTGAAAACCTGTCTGCACTAAAAATTACAAAAATTAGCCAGGCGTGGTGGCGGGCGCCTGTAGGCCCATCTACTCGGGAGGCTGAGGCAGGAGAATGGTGTGAACCCGGGAGGTGGAGGTTGCAGTGAGCCGAGATCACACCACTGCACTCCAGCCTGGGCAACAGAGTGAGACTCCGTCTGAAAAAAAAAATATATATATATATATACACACATATATACATATATACACATATATACATACATATATACATATATACACATATATATACATATATACATATATACACATATATATATATATATCCCTGGAGATATATCTCCTTCTCTCTTTTCCTTTTTTCCTGGCTTTAGACATAAAAAGTGTATTAAACACATATGTACAAACCAAGTACTAGGAAACTCATGGATCCAGGTTTCTGTACTTTGCATAATCCTTGTTAATGATCTTGCAGTAAGAAACAGAGCTTGCTAACTCAACATTCGAGGTCACACCTGGAATCCCAGCACTTCTGGAGGCCAAGGTAGGCGGATCACTTGAGGCCAGGAGTTCGAGACCAGCCTGGGCAACATGACAAACCCTGTCTCTACTAAAAATACAAAAATTAGCCGGGCATGGTGGCGGGCGCCTGTAATCCCAGCTACTCAGGAGGCTGAGGCAGGAGAATCGCTTGAACCCGGAGGCGGAGGTTGCAGGTGAGCCGAGGTCACGCCATTGCACCCCAGCCTGGGCGACAAGCGAAACTCCATCCCAAAAAAAAAAAAAAAAAAAAAAGAGAGAATAAAGAGAATGTACTATTGGTTTGGAATCTAACATCATAACATTAGAGCTAGACAGGTCTGAAACAATAACACTCAAAATGAGATCTGTGGACCACTCTCCTCTGCCAATTGTGTACTTGTCTATGACAAGTTAAGTACAGAAACAGAAGCTAAGCATTTAGAGTCCGGACTTGGTGGCTCATGCCTGTAATCCCAGCACTTTGGGAGGCCAAAAAGGGAGGATGACTTGAGCTAGGAGTTTGATACCAGCCTAGGCAACATGATGAAACCCTGTCTGTACAAAAAACACAAAAACCAGCACTCCTGTAGTCCTAGCTCCTTGGAAGGCTGAGATGGGAGGATCCCCTGAGCCTGAGAGGTTGTGAGGATGCAATGAACCGTGACTGGGCCACTGCACTCCAGCCTGGGCGACACAGCAAGACCCTGTCTAAAAAATAAAAAATAAAAAAAAAGAAATTAGACAGTCAAAAGTGGGTTTCACGGACTTCTCATCTATTTTATTTTTGGGATGGAATCTCGCTCTTTTGCCCAGGCTGGAGTGCAATGGCACGATCTAGGCTCACTGCAACCTCCACCTCCCGGGTTCAAGTGATTCTCCCACCTCAGCCTCCCAAGTAGCTGGGTTTACAGGCACCCGCCATCATGCCCAGCTAATTTTTGTATCTTTGTAGAGATGGGGTTTTTCCATGTTGGTCAGGTGGTCTTGAACTTCTGACCTCGGTGATCCACCCGCCTCGGCCTCCCAAAGTGCTGGGATTATAGGCATGAGCCACCATGCCTGGCTGTCACCTATTTTAGAAAACCAAAACATGATCCTTCACCACAGGTAGTTTCGGAAGAGCTGAAATAAAGAACTGATCAAAAACTTTTTGTGTATAACATGACCTATGCCTAGAAACCTGGCAATTGACTGGAAAACTGCCATGAACAATAAGAAAATTTGGGCTGGGTGCAGTGGCTCACCTCTGTAATCTCAGCAGTTTGGGAGGCCGAGGCGGGTGGATCACCTGAGGTTGGGGGTTCAAGAACAGCCTGACCAACATGGAGAAACCCTGTCTCTACTAAAAATACAAAAGTAGCTGGGCATGGTAGCGCATGCCTGTAATCCCAGCTCCTCAGGAGGCTGAGGCAGGAGAATCGCTTGAACCCGGGAGGCGGAGGTTGCAGTGAGCCGAGATCGCACCATTGCACTCCAGCCTGGGCAACAAGAGTGAAACTCCGTCTCAAAACAAAACAAACAAAAAACAACAACAACAAAAAAGAAAATTCAATAAGATGACTGGGTACACAGTGAATATTTTTTAAAAAAACAATAGAATTCCGCCGGGTGCGGTGGCTCATGCCTGTAATCCCAGCACTTTGGGAGGCTGAGGCAGGCAGATCACCTGAGGTCGGGAGTTCGAGACCAGCCTAACCAACGTGGAGAAAACCTGTCTCTACTAAAAATACAAAATTAGCTGGGCGTGGTGGCGCATGCCTGTAATCGTATCACTTTGGGAGGCTGAGGCAGGAGAATTGCTTGAACCTGGGAGGTGGAGGTTACAGTGAGCCAAGATCGCGCCATTGCACTACAGTCTGGGTGACAGAGTGAGACCCTGTCCTGCCGCCTCCCCCCCACAAAAAGACACTTTTTTTTTTACACAGTCGAATAATATATATTTTTATTATTTTTTTTAATGCTTTTTAAAACTTCTATTTTAGGTTCAAGGATACATGTGCCCGTTTATTATGTAGGTAAATTGCATGTCACAGGGGTCTGGTGTCCCTGACTCAAATAAAGAAATAAATGTCTTCCTACCAGCACCAGGAACGTTGCACCACCAATGTATCTTTAAAGTGTCCTCGTGGTGACAAAATAATCTACACGCCAAAGGACACTTAGATACATTTGTCAAGGCAGGCGGATCACCAGAGGTCAGGAGTTGGAGACCAGCCTGACCAGCATGCTGAAACCCTGTCTCTACTAAAAATACAAAATTAGCTGGGCGTGGTGGTGGGTGGGCACCTGTAATCCCAGCTACTCGGGAGGCTGAGGCAGGAGAATTGCTTGAACCCGGGAGGCTGAGGTTGCAGTGAGCAGAGATTGCGACACCGCACTCCAGCCTGGGTGACAGAGTGAGTGAGACTCTGTCTCAAAAAGAAAAAAAAAAATCTTCCAGGCGCTGCTGCTGCTGGCCCTCGCACCACATTTTGCCCCTCACAGATTAACCATGGCTCAGAACTGCACCATCAGCTGCATCTGGGATTTGCTAGAAATGCCAGCTTGCAGGCCCCACCCCAGGCGACTGCCTTGGAATCCGTATTGTGCAAGCTCCCTGTAGCTGGCTAGGAACATTGCCATGGGGTGTGAGCGCTGGGCCGGGACACTCCCTGTCTTGGTCCTGTGGTCTCACCAGCTAATAGCGTAGGAGATGTGCTTTGAACAACTGGCTTTCCCCGTTTTCTCACCGCTGCACAGCAAAGGGAGAGGAATGATGAGCAAATGTTCCCAATCCGCTCCGACCTTCCCAGATCAAAAGCCCTGGTCACGAGGGTGATGTTGCATGTTTTCCCGCTGGGTTGGCTGCCACTTTGATCATCCTGGCGAGGGCTCCTGTGCCCTGGAGATGGCAGTGCAGGACGGGAATTGAACAGAAAACCTGCAGTGGCTTCTCCCCGACTTCACACCATCAGTCCTGCTGTAATCGTCTGAACTGGCCTGTTGTTCTCCAGGGCTCCTGGTCTGAGCTGTAGCTCTTAGAATACATCCAAAGCACCAGTTACAGCAGCACCGCCCTGAGCAGCTCTCAAAAACACAACATGGGACATGGTTGGGAGGCTGGCATGTGTCAGCTGGAGTGGGAGAGCATTCCTTTAATTATCCTACCCACATTTATTGATCACCTACTGTGTGACAGGCAGCCTGCTGAGTGCTAGAGACCCAGATTCCATGCAAAAGAAACAAATAGCAATTAAGCATCACCCTAAAGCAATGCATGTGAACTATGCAGATGTGCTACCTGGGGGAGCTGAGAACAGCCCTAAGAAGGGCTTTGACCTCATCTGGAGGCGAGATCTTAGGGGGCAGCAGCGGGGAGTGGGCAGGAAGCATGCTTAGTGGCTTTAAAGCGAAAACACAGCTATGCATGTTTACACGAAACACAGAGTTCTTGGGCCGAGCGTGGTGGCTCATGCCTGTCATCCCAACACTTTGGGAGGTTGAGGCGGGAGGATCGCTTGAGCCTGGGAGTTTGAGACCATCCTGGGTAACAAGGCGAGACCCTGTCTTTACCAAAAATACAAAAATTAGCTGAGTGTGGTGGTGTGCACCTGTAGTCCCAGCTACTTGGGAGGCCGAAGCAGGAGGATGGCTTGAGCCCCGGAGGTCAGGGCTGCAGTGAGCTGTGATTGCACCATTGCACTCCAGCCTGGGTAACGGAGTGAGACCCTGTCTCAAAAAAAAAAAAAAAAAAAAAAAAAGGAGTTCTTGATAGTTTCCCCTTCTCGCTGGTAATGAACTAGGCTTAGGCAGTCAAAGCTGGAATTTATAGGCTGGGCACAGTGACTCATGCCTGTAATCCTAGCACTTTGGGAAGCCGAGGCGGATGGATCACCTGAGGTCAGGAGTTCGAGACCAGCCTGGCCAACATGGTGAAACCCCGTCTCTACTAAAAATACAAAAATTAGCCAGGCATGGTGGCACATGCCTGTAATCCCAGCTACTTGGGAGGCTGAGACAGGGGAATCGCTTGAACCCAGGAGGCAGAGGTTGCAGTGAGCCGAGATCATGCCACTGCACTCCAGCCTGGGCAACAGAGTGAGACTCCATCTCAAACAAACAAACAAACCCAAACAAAGCTGGAATTCATGGAACATGGTGTTACTCTGAGGGGGCTATAGCTTTTTGGTAGGGATGGCCCCAAACTACAGGGAAATACCTGCCCTTGAAGCTCTCAGGGTGTGGTCCCCGAGAGCGTGTACCACGGGCAAGATGTGGCTCTGGGCCATTTGGAGAAGCAATGGCCATCTCTTGGCTGCCAGGAGATGCTGATTTTATTGGAGACATTGAAAACTGCCCATGAAAAGGAAACAGACAGTGCACCATGGTTTACTAAATGGCCAACACACGCTAGGGGTGGAGGAGAGAGTCGGGGAGTTCAGAGGAAAGAAGGGGGTTGCTGGGGAAGAGTGGGGGTCTTGTACGCAGTAGGGTGGGGGCCGAGGGGAGCACAGTGTGGACAAAGAGACTGAGGAGTGGGTGGGCAAGGCTGATGGTAGAGCAGGAGTCAGGAGGGGAGAGGCCAGGCCTCCTCTCTGCACCCACCCGGTATCCTGAGACCCTGAGATTGAAGCGCTCCAGGGCCCGCTTCTCTGAAACCCTCCTGAAACTGTCAGCTTTGTGTTAAACACGGTCCTACATAGTTTGCATTCTACTCCGTGATATAAGCATGTTTAGCATAAAAATACTGTTTTGAATTGCTCATTCAATTATTGTTTTTTTTTTTCTCTCTCTCTCTCTATTTCTCAAGACAAATGGAGGCTTTAGGAAGAGGCAGGCGTTTTAGGTGCAGGCCGCCCACCAAACTCGACAGACGGATGGGATGGGCATGGTTTTCTTCCCTGGGTGCATTGGAGCCTGGGTTCAAATCCCATGAGACCTACCCATGTGACCTGGCGGGGACTCCTTCTCCTCTCAGTGCCTGACTGAGCTCCCCAAAACCGTCAGGGGGGATGAATCACCTGAGTAGGGGTGAGTATTGAATGAGTAAATGCCTGCAAAAGACTCAGCATAGCACATAATAAAGCTCCAGCAAATGTTGGATGTGACGATGATCAGCCTCATGAACAGATCACAGAGGGCCTTGAATGGCCCACACTTCAAAACCCATGCCAAAGTGGGGGTGGAAGACTTGGGTCCTCAGAGTTTCATCCACTGTTTGTGGGTGTAGAAGCATATGATCAGGGATAAGAACCTGGTTGGCGATGGCCCTGGGAGGGGGGTTGAGGGGAAGGAATGGGGGTTGACGGGAAGGAACGGGCTGGCTGGGAGGGGGTCCTGTGAAGGGGACCCTGGCAGCAGCAGCAGCTTGCTGATGTGCCAGTGAAAATCAGCTTGGAATTGTGCAAGACAGATGCCCATTCAAAGCCAGCAGACTTGAGCGCCCTGACCTGGTGGTGTGGAAATGGATCGCCATTTGTCAGATTCCGAAGATGATTCTTTTTTCTCACCACAGAAAGGCATTTTCTCACTCTCCTTTTCCCTGACGTCTTTCCCTCAGATTGTTATTATATATTCTTTGGCTTATTTACCCATTAAAAAATTATATATATAATACATATTACATGTAATATATAATATATATTACATGTATATTACATATAATTATATAGTATATAATATATTATATATGTATTACAATATATAATATATAATATATAATATGTATTACAATATATAATATATTATATATATTATGTATTACAATATATAATATATATAATATATTATATATATAATAGAGACAGGGTCTCACTATGTTGCCCAGGCTGGTTTCCAACTCCTGGGCTCCAGTGATCCTCCCCGCTTAGTCTCTCAAACTGCTGGGATTACTAGTGTAAGCCACTGCACCCAGCCTATTAGCCTATTTATTTTAGTTTAGTTTTGAGACAGGGTCTTGCTCTGTCAGCCAGGCTGGAATGCAGTGGCACGATCTTGGCTCACTGCAACCTTCGCTTCCCAGGTTTAAGTGATTCTCGTGCCTCAGCCTCCAAAGTAGCTGAGATTACAGGCATGCACCACCACACCCGGCTAATTTTTCTATTTTTAGTAGAGACAGGGTTCACCATGTTGCTCAGGCTGGTCTTGAACTCGTGGCCTCAAGCAATCCACCTGCCTTGGTCTCCTAAAGCACTAGGATTACAGGCGTGAGCTACTGCGCCTGGCCCTATTTGCCTGTTGTAAATGTCTATTTACCATCCATGTCTGCCCTGGATAGTAAACGCTGCGGTGAAGGCCGGGGTTGTGTCTCTTGTACACCTACAACCTATAGAGTACTTGGCACTTGAGAGATGTTCAGTAGTGATTTGTCTTTGTGGTGGTCAATCCAAATACTTGATGTATACAGCATGTCCTTATTTAAGCCCCACAAACTCCAAGAGGTAGGTAGAACCTACCCTTTTTACAGATACAGAAACTGAGGCCGGGCCGGGCGCGGTGGCTCACACCTGTAATCCTAGCACTTTGGGAGGCCGAGGCGGGTGGATCACGAGGTCAGGAGATCGAGACCATCCTGGCTAACATGGTGAAACCCCATCTCTACTGAAAAAAAAAAATACAAAAAAAAAATTGGCTGGGCGCAGTGGCGGGCGCCTGTAGTCCCAGCTACTCGGGAGGCTGAGGCAGGAGAATGGCGTGAACCCAGGAGGCAGGGCTTGCAGTGAGCAGAGACTGTGCACCACTGCACTCCAGCCTGGGCGATAGAGCGAGACTCCATCACAAAAAAAAAAAAAAGAAAAAGAAACTGAGGCCGAAAGAGAGATGGAGTCACTTGTCTTAATGCACACACCTGGACAGCATGGTTGGCGATGGGAACTCAGGTGTCACTGGCTGCACAGACCCTGTGCCTCCCTTAAAACCACACTGCCTTCAGCCTAAGAGGATGGGCTCTGGGGTAGACACACCGGCTTTGCAAAAATGGCAGACTTTTGGGTGACAGTGTCCAAAGGACGCTTGCAGACTGGAAGGATCTTGGATTTGGGAAGGACAGTGGAGGATACCACTAAGATCTCTCACCCAGGGCTGGACTCTGCTTCATCTTCACGGGAGGTGGTTGGTCGTCTGGGACCTGCAGAAACGCACGCAGTGGTGGCAATTTCGCATCATAAAAGACAAACCAGCTCCTTTTTTCCAAGAGGTTTCATTAAGCTCCTCATTCTCAGCCAATATCTGTTTCTCTGGTCAAGAAAATGACAAACAGGACAGAGCCAAGAGGAGAACTGTGAGGTCTCAGGACCTTTCTCTGGATTGACATCAGCTCATTAACCAAATCTTTGCATGCGGTGGGTCATTCTACTGCATCTGAACCCACACTCACTCCACTCCCCTCCAGCCCATATTCGTCTAACTCACCCGTGGGATTGTCACGAGACCTTTGTCAAATGTCTGGCTGAAATCCTGATAAGCAATCTCTTTAGTCTTCCCTTCTCCAGAAGGAAAATGAGCTTCCTTTGGTTGGAATATTCCTGGTGGGTCCTGGCTGTCTCCTAAGGACCACCCATCTGTGCCTTGTTCCCATAGGATTTGCAAGATTTTAGAATTTTTGCCTAGCTGCAAGACGTAGAGCTCTGCAGCTTCCAGAATCTGCCCTTCCTTTTTTTTTTCTTTTTTGCAAAGTGGGACATCTGTTCATCTCTCCTCGCCTTGCACCTTCCTACTCCTTGGGGTTCTCTGAGGATGGAGACCACATCCGTCACTCACTGTCCTGTTAATGGCAGTGGCTCTGGAGCCTGACAAAGCAGAAATGTACAGTAACTGTGGATCTGAACTGAACAAACTCTAATTCCGCAGCTCTGTCCGCATGTTCTGCCATGTCTGCGATCATCTTGATTTATCTTATCGTAACCTGTCTCCTCCTTTAGTTATTCTTCAAAAAAATTCTTTTTGGTAACTATAAAAGTAACATATACCTATCAAGAACCCTAAAAATAATCAAATAAAAATCATCCATAATTTCATTGTTCAAAGATAATGATGACCAATGACCAGTCTTCCTGAATTTTAATTAATTAATTAATTTTTAAAGATGGTGCCTCCCTATGTTACACAGGCTGGTTTCGGACTCCCAGGCTCAAGTGATCCTCCCACCTACGCCTCCTGAGTAGCTGGGATTACAGATGCATGCCACCACACCTGGCTTCTTCCTGAGTTTCGGACTCAAGATTTTCAACACCCTGGGCTGGGCGTAGTGGTTCATGCCTGTAATCCCAGCCCTTTGGGAGGTTGAGGTGGGAGGATCGCTTGAGGCCAGTAGCTCAAGACTAGTCTGGGCAATATAGTGAGATCCCGTCTCTACAAAAAATAAACACAATTATCCAGGTGTGGTGGTGAGTGCCTGTGGTCCCAGCTACTCGAGAGACTGAGGTGGGAGGATCTCTGGAGCCCACCAGGTTGAGGCTGCAGTGAGCCAAGATGGTGCCACTGTACTCTAGCCTGGGTAACAGAGCAAGACCCTGTCTCAAAAAAAGAAGAAAAATTCCAGCAGCCTGCAGAATATTCCCACCAGTGTATCTCTGAAATATCTCAAGCTCTATCTGACCCCAATCAACCTCACCTTCTTCCCCTTGCACACTGCTCCTGAGTGTCCCGGATTGAATAATAGCATCACCATTCACCAAATCGCCCAAGACAGAAGCCTTGCATTATCTTCTAATTGACCCCCACCATCCAATTATTCATCAGGACCTGCCCAGTCCAGCTCCCTGAAATGTGGTTTCCCATCATTACCCTCACTTCCCAGTCCTCTAAAGCAGGCGCTTATCTCTCATCTGCCTTGTTGCAACAACATTCTTACTGGTTTTCTAACCTTTAATCTCCCCCGCTGGGGCAATCTAATTTCTACATTGTTGCTGAGATAAGATCATGTTTATTCCTATGCTCAAAAACCTTCAACAATACTGTTACAGAAAAATTCAGCAGGACATTCAAAGCTCTACATCATTTGTTCCAAATTTCTGTTCTCTATTCTCATCTCCTACTCAAATGCCACCTCCACCAGGAAGCGTACTCTGATTTTGAAGAATTAACGACCCCGGTCTCTGTTCTCCCCTGGTGCTTGGGTAGGTTATCTTTAACAGTTCTTACCAATCATTTTTTGCTCTGTGGCATGTATATCTTGCTCCCTTTCTAGACTGGGAACTTGTTAATAATCAGGGACTGTTTCACTTCTCTTTGTGTGACTGGAGAGAACCACATAATTGTCCAGGTTGATATAAGTATAGAATCCATTTGTACATGGAAACTCTCTCTTGTTTTTTTTTTTTTTTTAAAGAGATGGTGGCTAGGCATGGTGGCTCATGCCTGTAATTCCAGCACTTTGGGAGGCTGAGGCAGGCGGATCATCTGAGGTCAGGAGTTTGAGACCAGCTTGGCCAACATGGAGAAATCCTGTCTGTACTAAAAACAGAAAAAATTAGCTGGGCGTGGTGAGGCATGCCTGTGATCACAGCTACTTGTGAGGCTGAGGAAGGAGAATTGCTTGAACCTGGGAGGTGGAGGTTGTAGTGAGCCAAGATCATGCCACTGCACTCCAGTCTGGGCAGCAGAGCAAGACCTTATTTCAATTAAATAAATAAATAAATAAATAAATGGAGTCTTGATCTGTCACCCAGGCTGGAGTGCAGTGGTGCGATCATAGCTCACTGCAGCCTTGACCTCCTGGGCTCAAACAATTCTTGCGTCTCAGCCTCTGGGAGTAGCTGTGTCTACAGGTGCACGCCACCATGCCTGGCTAATTTAAGATTTTTGGTAGAGACAGGGTCTAGATGTGTTGCCCAGGATGGTCTCAAACTCCTGTCCTCAAGTGAGACTCCCACCTCAGACTCCCAAAGTGTTAAGGATACAGGTATGAGCCACTCTGTCCGGCCTCAAACTCTTTTAAAGCACAAATATGCTATCTTAGTATCACCTTGCATATCTGGAGCTTCAGTTTTCTTTTTTAAAAAAGTTTAAATTAATTGGAATGGACATTATTTTTTCTTTGTTCCCCAGTTCTCCATTCCCCTTGGTTTCCTCTTGAGGAAGTGTCCATCCCTTACCCCCTGGATGTCACCCAGTGGCGTTGGGTTGAGATTTGTAAGCAAGGCTCCCCTCCAGAAGCCAAATGGTGTCATGTGAACCCAGGTAGAACCAACTGGTTGCTCTTCCTCTAGAAACTGAATCAGCGGCAAAAGAAGAAAGATTCTAAAAGTCAGCGGGGCTTTTTCCTGCCTTTATTCCCCAGTCCCTGTTGTGGAGTCCTTTGTTTTAGAATGTGTCAAAATTAGGGCTTTCCTCCCTAGATTAGTCCATTCTCACACTATAAAGACACACTCAATACTGGGTAATTTATTAGGTTGGTACAGAAGTGTGGTTTTTGCCATTACTTACAATGGCAAAAATCACAATTACTTTTGCACCAACCTAATATAAAGGAAAGAGGTTTAATTGAGTCACAGTTCCACATGGCTGGGGAAGCCTCAGGAAACTTACAATCATGGCGGAAGGCAAAGAGGAAGCAAGGACCTTCTTCACATGCTGGCAGGAGAGAGAAGAGTGAAAGCACAGGGGAAACTGCCATTCATAAAGCCATTGGATCTTGTGAGAACTCACTCACTACCACAAGAACAGCATGGGAGAAACCGCACCCATGATCCAATCACCTCCCACCATGTCCCTCCCTCCCTCAACACCTGGGGATTACAATTCAAGATGAGATTTGGGTGGGGACACAGAGCCAAACCATATCACTCCCCTTGTGGGGTCAGAGCACCCTTAAATTTTTGAAAATTACAATGAGAGGGAAATTCTAGGACTTCAAAGGGCTTTCCTATCCTTTTATTCCCTCACAAACACTGCAGGAGTCCCCCCTTATCTGTGGGGATTATGTTCCAAGAACCCCAGTGGATGCCTGAAACCTCAGATAGTACCAAACCCTAACATAGTATGTTTTATCCTATGTGTACATTCCAATAATAAAGCTTAATTTCGAAATTAGGCACAGTAAGAGATTAAAAACAACTAATAATAAAATAGAACAATTGTAACAATGCACTGTAATGAAAGTTAAGTGAATGTGGTCTCTCTCTCTCTCACAATATCTTTGTTTGTTTGTTTGCCTGTTTTGAGATGGAGTCTCACTCTATCTCCCAGTGGAGTCTCACTCTATCTCCCAGGCTGGAGTTCATTGGCGTGATCTCAGCTCACTGCAACCTCTGCCTCCCGGGTTCAAGCGATTCTCTTGCCTCAGCCTCCCAAATAGCTGGGATTACAGGCATGTTCCATCACGTCCAACTAATTTTTGTATTTTTAGTAGAGACGGGGTTTCTCCATGTTGGCAAGGCCGATCTTGAACTCCTGGCCTCAAGCAATCCACCTGCCTTGGCCTCCCAAAGTGCTAGGATTACAGGCATGAGCCACCGTGCTCAGCCTACTCAATATCTTATACTGTACTAATCCTTTTCTTATGATCTCTCAATCTGATAACCGAGATGGCTACTAAGTGACAACAGGTGGATAGTATGTACAGTGTGGATTCCCTGGACAAAGGTATCTATGTCCCAAGTGGGATGGAGCCGAGTGTTGCAAGACTTAATCACGCTGCTCAGAACAGCGTGCAATTTAAAACTTATAACCGGTTATTTCTGGAATTTTCCATGTCATATTTTTGGGTCATAGTTGACCATGAGTGACTGAAACTGTGGAAAGCACAACCGTGGACAAGGGGGAACAACAGTATATTAAGCTGTATGGAGACATTCCCTGTAGTGCTTCTAATTCTCTGCTGAGACAGGCTTTGTTGCTTGTCTAAACAACTGGGCTTCTGACCTGGCAAGGCTTATCTGATGTGGGCACAAGAGATTGCCCACCGTCTGCAGGTCGGCATGGTGGAGAAAGCCTTCCTGACTGTTACATCTATTTGTAACTCGTGTTTTATTTGCGACACTGAGTGGGTATGTTTCTCTCTGGAAACATCATAACTATAAGCAAGCAAAATTGGCCAGGCACGATGGCTCACACCTGTAATCCCAGCACTTTGGGAGGCCGAGGCAGGCAGATCACCTGAGGTTGGGATTTGGAGACCGGCCTGGCTAACATGTTGAAACCCTCTCTCTAATAAAAATACAAAAAAATTGTCCGAGTGTGGTGGTGGGTGCCTGTGATTCCAGATACTTGGGAGGCTAAGGCATGAGAATGGCTTGAACCCGGGAGGTAGAGGTTGCAGTGAGCTGAGATCGTGCCACTGCACTCCAGCCTGGGTGACAGTGAGACTCTGTCTCTAAACAAACAAACAAACAAACAAACAAGCAAAATCTCCCAAGAGGGGCTTTTATTTATTTTTAGTTATTTCTAAAATTAAAAAATATAGAGACAAGGTCTTGCTATGTTGCCCAGGCTGGTCTCAATCTCCTGGGCTCAAGCCATGCTAAAGCCTCGGTCCCCCTAAAGTGCTGGGATTAACAGGCATGAGTCACCACACTCGGGCCAAAGAGGGACTTTTAGAAGGAAAATGTACAGACTTATACAGTCTCTTTTCTTGTCCCAACCCGTGACTTGGCTTCCAGGAAAGGGTGTGGCTTGCTTCTGCCTGCCAGTGACTGTTTATAGTCCCAGCTGCTCCTGCAAGGAGAGGACTCGCCTTGTGACAATGATGGGGCCACCCGTACCTTCCTGGGTATGGTTCTTGCTTCTTCTTTTTTTGTTTGTTTGTTTTTTTTTTGAGACGGAGTCTCGCTCTGTCGCCCAGTCTGAAGTACAGTGGCGCGATCTCGGCTCACTGCAAGCTCCGCCTCCCGGGTTCACGCCATTCTCCTGCCTCAGTCTCCTGAGTAGTTGGGACTACGGGCGCCCACCACCATGCCTGGCTAATTTTTTGTATTTTCAGTAGAGACGGGGTTTCACCGTGTTAGCCAGGATGGTCTCAATCTCCTGCCCTCATGATCTGCCTGCCTCGGCCTCCCAAAGTGCTGGGATTACAGGCATGAGCCACCGCGCCTGGCCCCTTGCTTCTTAAGTCTCGGTATGCCTTTGCTCTTGTTCCTGCTCCAGCCTGGTTCTCCAGATTCTCACTGGTCTTTTGAGCCCTGGTTGGGGACTGAGGGATGAGTTCGCAAGTAGCAGAAAAAGAGTGGCTTAAATATCAGAAGTGGGCAGCTCAGCCCAGGTCAGGTCTCCAGCTCTGTGGAGTCCTCATGTCCCAGGCTCTCCTTGTCTTTCTGTCCCTGCCATCCTCTGCATTCTCTGGGCTTCCATTCTCAAGGTTACCTCATGGTCTTAACTGCTGTTATCCTATTCCAGATAGGAGGAAGAAGAGTGGTTTAAAGGGCATTTCTGCGGTACTGTGGCTCAAGTCTGTAATTCCAGAGCTTTGGGGGCTGAGGTGGGAGGATCACTTGAGGCCAGGAGTTTGAGACCAGCCTGGGCAACATAGTGAGACCTCCTGTCTCTAGAAAAGTTAAAAAGTTAGCCGAGCATAATGGTAAGCACCTGTAGTCTCAGCTACTTGGGAGACTGAGGCAGGAGGATGGCTTGAGCCTAGGAGTTTGAGGCTGCAGTGAGCTATGATCACACCACTGCACTTGAGCCTGGGTGACAGAGCAAGACTCCATCTCAAGAAAAAAAAAATAAAAGGCATAGTCAGCCACTTAAAAAAAAAAAAAGTCTTTCCCAGAGTTCCAACCCAGTGACTTCCACTTATGTCTTATTTTTCATCACAACAATGCATTCCCCACCCAGAGAGCCATGATCGCACCACTGCACTACAGCCTGGGAAACGGAGTGAGACCCTGTTTCTAAAAACAACAACAGCACACTCTTTATTTTGAAATAATTCTGTTTATAGGAAATTGAAGAAAAAGAGTACAGAGAAGTCCCATGTACTCGTCATTCTGTTTCCTCCAATGGTAACGTTTTGCATATCTGTAGTACAGCATCAAAACCAGGAAATTGACATTGGTACAATCCACAGACCTAATTCTGATTTTAACAGCAATATACATACATCTGTGTGTGTGTGTGTGTGTGTGTGTGTGTGTGTGTGTGTGTGTCTGTGTGTGTGTTGAGACAGGGTATCCCTCTGTTGCCCAGGCTGGAGTGCAGTAGCAAGATCATGGCTCACTGCAGCTTTGACCTCCTGGGCTCAAGTGATCCCCCTGCCTCATCCTCCTGAGGAGCTGGGACTACGGGCATGCTCCACCATGTCTGGCTATTTTTAAAATTTTTGTACAGACAGAATCTCACTATGTTGCCCAGGCTGGTCTTGAACTCCTGGCCTCCAGTGATCCTCCCACCTTAGCCTCCCAACGTGCTGGATTATAGGCATGAACCACCATGCCTGGCTCTGTGTGTGTGTGTGTGCGTGTGTGTGTGTGTGTGTGTGTGTGTGTATGTGTGTGTGTGTGTGTGTGTGATGTAATTTTATCCCCTGTGCAGATTTGTGTGACGGCCACCACAATCAAGATACAGAACTATTCCATCACTACTCCTTACAGTCACACCCACCCACTCACTCCAGTTCCTAATCCCTGGCAACCACTAATCTGTTCTTCATCTCTGTGACGTTGTCATTTACATTTAAAGAATGTTTTATAAATGGATTCCTGTTGTATGTAACCTTTTGAGATTGGCTTTTTCTCCTCACTCAGCATAACTCCCTTGAGAACCATAAAAGTTATTATGCGTATCTATGGTTTGTTCCTTTATATTAATTATAAATTAATAAAATTAGAAGTGTTCGGGGTGAGGATGTTACCGTTTCATTGAAGGGCAAGGGGTTTATACTAGTCCATTGTCACATTGCTATGGAGAAATAACCCCTGAGACTGGGTAATTTATAAAGGAAAGAGGTTTAATTGACTCACAGTTCTGCATGGCTGGGGAGGCCTCAGGAAACTTACAATCGTGGCTGAAGGCAAAGGAGAAGCAGGCATCTTCTTCCCAGGGCGGCAGGATGGAGTGAGTGCAAGCAGGGGAATTGCCAGATGCTTATAAAACCATTAGATCTCGGCCGGGGTGCAGTGGCTCATGCCTGTACTCCCAGCACTTTGGGAGGCCGAGGCGGGCGGATCACGAGGTCAGGAGTTTGAGACCGTCTCGCCAACATGGCGAAACCCTGTCTCTACTAAAAATACGCAAAAGTTAGCTGGGCATAGTGGTGGGCGCCTGTAATCCCACCTACTTGGGAGACTGAGGCAGGAGAATCGCTTGAACTCAGGAGGTGGAGGTTGCAGTCAGCCAAGATTGCGCCACTGCACTCCAGCCCAGGCGACAGGTGAGACTCTGTCTCAAAACAAAAACAAAAACAAAAACAACCCATCAGATCTTGTGAGACCCACTCGCTATCACGAGAACAGCCTGGGGTAAACGGCCTCATCATCCAATTACCTCCACGTGGTCCCGCCCTTGATATGTGGGGATTAATGGGATCATGGGGATTACAATTCAGAGTTGTTTTCAGTTTTTGGTTATTATGAATAAAGCAGCTCCAAACAATCATGTATAGGTTTTTGTGTCATCGTAACTTTCCATTTCTCTCGTTTAAATGCCCAAGAGTGCAATCGCTAGGTTGTATGATAGGTACATGTTTAGTTTTTGAAGAAAGAGTCAAACTCTTTTCCAGAGTATCTGTACCAGTTTACATTCTCACCAGCAACATATGAGGGATCTAGTCCCTGCATCCTCACCAACATTTTGTATTGTTACCATTTTTGTTGTTGTTGAGGCAGAGTTTCCGTCTGTCACCCAGGCTGGAGTGCAGTGGCACAATCTCGGCTCACAGCAACCTCTGCCTCCCAGGTTCAAGCAATTCTCCTGCCTCAGCCTCCTGAGTAGCTGGGACTTCAGGCGTGCGCCACTACGCCGAACTTACTTTTGTATTTTTTTTTCAGTAGAGACGGGGTTTCATATGTTGGCCAGGATGGTCTCGATCTCTTGACCTTGTGATCTGCCTGCCCCGGCCTCCCAAAGTGATGGGATTACAGGCATGAGCCACCGCACCCAGCGTTACTATTTTTATTTTATTTTTTACTTTAGCTGTTCTGATAAGTGTCTCGTGATATCTCGTTGTGGTTTTAATGGGCATCTTTCCAGTGGATAATGATATTGAACATCTTTTCATGTGTTTATTTTCCATCTGTGTATCTTTTTCAGTGAAATGTTTCTTCTTTTTTTTTTTTTTTTTTTTTTGAGACAGAGTCTCGCTCTGTAGCCCAGGCTGGAGTGCAATGGCACCATCTTGGCTTGCTGCAGCCTCTGCCTCCTAGGTTCAAGCGATTCTCCTGCCTCAGCCTCCCAAGTAGCTGGGAATACAGGCACTCGCCATGATGCCTGGCTAATTTTTGCATTTTTGTAGAGATGGGGTTTTACCACGTTGGCCAGGCTGGTCTTGAACTCCTGACTTCAGGTCATCCACCCACCTCGGCCTGCCAAAGTGCTGGGATTACAGGCGTGAGCCACTGCACCCAGCCATGTCTCTTCATTTCTTTTGCCCATTTTCTAATTAGATTGTTTTTTACTGTTGATTTTTGAAGAGTTCCTTTTTACAAAATATACTCTAAATACCAGTCCTTTGGGGTGCATGTGGTTTGCAAACATTTTCTGCCAGTGTGTAGCTTGTCTTTTCATCCTCTTAAACAGGGTCTTTTTTTTTTTTTTTTTTGAAAATCAAGATGCGATTTACATACCATAAATTCACCCTTTTAAAGTGTACAACTCAGTAGTTTTTAGTATATTTACAAAATTGTGCTGTCACTGCTGTTTAATTCCAGGACATTTTTTCTTATTCTAAAAATAACGCCACGCCTATGAGCAATCACTTCCCATTCTTCCCTTCCCTCCAGCCCCTATAATCTACTTTTTGTCTCTATGGGTTTGCCTGTTCAGCCTATTTCCCATAAGTGGAATTGTACAATATGTGGCCTTTTGTGTCTGGCATCATTCATTTAGCATTACATTTTCGAGTTTGATCTGTGCTGTAGCATGTATCAGAATTTCATTCCCTTTTATGACTGAACAACCTTCCATTGCATGGGATACCACCATTTATTTGTCTATCCATTGGTATCAGCTGGACTGTGTTTCCCACCAAAGCAAACTTTGCAGTCCTAGCCCCCAGAACCTGTGATTGGGACCTTATTTGCAAATGGAGCTGTTGCAGATGTAGTTGGTTAAGATGAGACCCTCCCAGAGGAAGGTGAACCTTTAATCCATCATGACTGATGTCCATACAAGACGCACAGAGAAAAGAGACAAGAGGCCGTGTGATAAGAGAGGCAGAGGTTGGAGTCATGCAGCCACACGCCAAGGCCAGGAAGGTCCTCTCCTACAGGGTCAGGGTGAGCAGGGCTCTGCCAACACCTTGGTTTCAGGCGTCTAGCCTCTGGAACTGTGAAGCAATGCATCTCTATTGTTTTTTTTTGTCTTTTTTGAGACAGAATCTCATTCTGTTGCCCAGGCTGGAGTGCAGTGGTGTGATTATAGCTTACTGCAGCCTCCACCTCCTGGGCTCAAGCGATCCTCCATCTCAGCCACGTGAGTAGTTGCCACCACAGGCGTGTGCCACCATGCCCAGCTAATTACAATTTTTTTTTTTTTCTGTAGAGACAGGGTCTTGTTATGCTGCCTAGGCTGCTCTCAAACTCCTGGCCTCAAGCGATCCTCCTGGAGGAGCCCTCAACCAAGTGTTGGGGTGACAGGTGTGAGCCACCGTGCCCAGTTCCATTTAGTAATAATAATATTATTACTTTTATTATTTTTGAGACAGAGTCTCACTCTGTCGCCCAGGCTGAAGTGCAGTGGCCCGATTTTGGCTCACTGCAACCTCCGCCTCCCAGGTTCAAGTGATTCTCCTGCTTCAGCCTCCCAAGTAGCTGGGACTACAAGTGAGTGCCACCACACCTGGCTAATTTTTGTATTTTCAGTAGACATGGGGTCTTACCATACTGGCCAGGCTGGTCTTAAACTTCTGACCTCAAATGATCCACCCACCTAGGCCTCCCAAAGTGCTGGGATTACAGGTGTGAGCCACCATACCTGGCCTAATATTATTGGACAATCCTCACTCTAGTCCTGAGAGGTTGGCATTCTTGTGTCCATTGCATAGATGGGACATTTGGAGGGCAGAGAGGGCCAGTGGCCTATCCCAGGGCGTGTGGTTAGTGAGTGGCAGCGCTCCCAGGTCTCTGAGCTCCCAGAGCTTCCACCTGCTACTGCATAGCAGACTCGATTCCAGGAGAAGAAAAGCTATCTTCCACTTCAAACTAGCGGAAGACCTCCGGAATTCAGATTAGTTTATTTAAAATCAAGGTTCAGGCTGGCGCAGTGGCTCACGCCTGTAATTCCAGCACTTTGGGAGGCCGAGGCGAGTGGATCACCTGAGGTCAGGAGTTCGAGACCATCCTGGCTAACACAGTGAAACCTCGTCCCTACTAAAATGCAAAAATTAGCCAGGTGTGGTAGCGGGCACCTGTAATCCCAGCCACTCAGAAGCCTGAGGCAGGAGAATCACCTGAACCTGGGAGGTGGAGGTTGTAGTGAGAGAAGATCATGCCACTGTACTCCAGCCTGGGTGACAGAGTGAGACTCTGTCTCAAAAATAAAAAATAAAATAAAATAAAACAAAATCAAGGTTCAGTAACACATGGGTTAAGAAGATTTTTCTGGTTGGGTGTAGTGGCTCACGTCTGTAATGCCAGAACTTCAGGAAGCCGAGGTGGGTGAATAATGTGAGTCCAGGAGTTTGAGACCAGCCTGGGCAACATGGTGAAAACTGGTCTCTACAAAAAAAAAAAAAAAAAAAAAAAAAATTAGCCAGGCGTGGTGGTGCATACCTGTGGTCCCAGCTACTGGGGCTGGGGGGCTGAGGTGGGAGGATCACTTGAACCCAGGAGGTCAAGGCTGCAGTGAGCTATGATTGTACCACTGCACTCCAGCCTGGGCCACAAAGCCAGACCCTGTCTCAAAAAAATAAAAAAGAAGGCTGTTCTGGGAACAGGCTTGTCCGCTGGTGGGTGCTGTCCTGATGTTGGCCATCCTAGACAGTGCATCTCAAGTTCCAAGCCATGGATGTGGGCATGAGCCCTGGAGTGTGGCCTGTGTCTGTCTGTGAACTGAAATAAAACATTGCAACCCGAGTCATAGCCAATCCTGGAAATGATGACGACTGCTTGCAAACACGTTGCAAGCCTCTTGCTTGTGCTTGCAGAAACTTGATACACAGGCCTGTGTGCGGGAGGCGGGAGGCCCGGGCCATTTGGGTCTCCCGTTTCTGAATCTGAAAAATGCTAGAATCCATTTTCCCCTCGGTTTTAGGTAAGGTTCCCCAGAAGCAAACTCTGTGGTAAGGAATTGTGTGCAAGCCATGTAGGAATGCCGTGGTCCCGGGAGGTCTGGAAGGGAGTAGCAGGAGGGGACCCAGGAGCCAAGCCAGAGTAAGGTCTTTGGCAAAATCCCCCTGGGGTGGCTTTGGCCCGATTCTGCAGGAAGGCACTGCAGTGGAAGTTATGCTCCAGGGTCTGTCCAGACTCAGGCAAAGGGAGCGGGGCTTTCACATTCTGGCATCTGCCCGTCATTGGCTAAGAGCTGTCTGGGGGGACAAGAACCCCAGGCACCTCTCAATTTCTGCATGCATAGGCAGAACAGCTCCACAGGCGTCCAGTGTGAGAGACAAAGCACCCGGGAGCACGGGGAGGAGGAAAAGAGTCGTGAGATCTGCAGGGAGCTCAGATGGCTTCTGCACAGTCATTCTCACCGGCACTTGTGGACATCAAGTCTACGATAACTTCATAGTCTCTCCTGCCTGTTGCTCAGGACTCCTTGACGTCTCCATTTCTGAACTGGGGAGGGGCGGGGGGTTGGGGGCTGCTCTTCTTGCTGGAATCATAAATCAACACTGTCAGGTGCCAACGTGGTGATACATTGTTGGATGATATGCTGATAACACATAGCGGTTTCATTTCCTCGGAAAAACAAGGCCAAAGATGCTTTTGAATTGCAAATGCCAGCCCCGTTACAGGGGTGGCCACAAGGAAGGATTTCTGGTCAGCAGATCTGGAAAGTCGGCCCGAGAACACAGGCAATCAAAGGAAGTGGGTTTCCTCTGCAGGAATACAAAGCTGCCAACTCCAGGCAGTCCTGGAATGAACCTTACACCTAGAGGCGGCAATGCTTGAATGCGGTGGTTTTCTCTCCCTCCCCTCTTCCTTCTTTCTGTCTAACACACACATACGTAATTGTCTTTTGAGATGTTTATTGGAGTATAGCATGTAGACAGAAAAACGTGCAAAGCAGGAGTGTGAAAGGATGAAAGTGAACTCACCCACGTGCCTACCGCTCAGGTCAAGAAACAGAACCTCCCCAGCCCCTTAGAACAGCGGTCCCTAAGCTTTTTGGAACCAGGGACAAGTTTCATAGAAGATAATTTCTCCATGGGCCTGGGTCGGGGAGACAGTTTCGGGATGATTCAAGCAGATTACATTTATTGTGCATTATATTTCTATTATTACATTATAATATAGAATGAAATAATTCTACAACTTTCATAATGTAGAATCAGAGGGAACCCTGAGCCTGTTTTCCTGCAACTAGATGGTCCTGTCTGGGGGCGATGGGAGACAGTGACAGATCATCAGACATTAGATTCTCACAAGGAGCACACAACCTAGATCCCTCACATGCGCAGTTCACAATAGGGTTTGCACAGTTGATCTGACAGGAGACGGAGCTCAGGCAGTAATGCGAGTGATGGCGAGTGGCTGGAAATACAGACGAAGCTTCACCCTCCCACCCGCTGCTCACTTTCTGCTGAACCTCCGGGTTCCTAACAGGCCAAGAACTGGTACTGGTATCAGAGTTGCCTTAGCAGATTCCCTTGTGTCTATTTTTTTTTTTTTTTGAGATGGAGTCTCACCCTATTATAGCCCAGCCTGGAATGCAGTGGTGTGATCTTGGCTCACTGCAACCTCCACTTCCTGAGTTCAAGTGATTCTCCTGCCTCAGCCTCCCAAGTAGCTGGGATTACAGGCGTGCGTTATGATGCCTGGCTAATTTTTTTTTTTAATTTTTTAAGTAGAGATGGGGTTTTGCCATGCTGACAAGGCTGGTCTCGAACTCCTGACCTCAGGTGATCTGCCTGCCTCAGCCTCTCAAAGTGCTGGGATTACAGGTGTGAGCCCCTGTGCCTGGCCCCTTGTGTCTCTTTTCAGCCACTACCCATTTACCTCTAAGGGAAACTGCTATCGCAACATCAAACACCAGAGATTAGCTTTGCCTGCTGTTTACGCTTTATAGAAACAAAATCACATGGGATGTTCTCTTCACTGACTTAAGGTGACTTTTGTGAGATTTGTCCTCATATATTACTACGCATAGTAGCAGTTGGCGTATTTGCACAGTGGAATATATTTCCCAGGTGAATATAGCACAAGTTACCCTTTCCATTACTGATGGACAGTGGAGCTCATTGCAGTGTGGGCCATTGCAGACAGTGTGCCTATGAATGGTCTGGAACATGCCTTGGGTGCACCCGGTATGGGTGCTGCTGGATATACACCGAGTGGAATTGCTGGGTCATGAGTATTTGTATGTTCAACTTGATTAAGGGCTGCCGAAAAGTTCCAAATGGAGGTGTACCTATTTAACATCTACCAGCAATGGAGGGACCCCAGTTCCTCTCTAACCTCACCAACGCTTGCTATTTGGAACTTCCATTTTTACAACTCAAAAGAGTAGGACCATTAATTTCAATATTCTCCACCTTCAGGGCTGCTGCTAGGTTTAAAACTTTTTTATTTTTTTGAGACTGGGTCTTGCTCTGTTGTCCAGGCTGTAGTGCAGTGCTGTGATCATAGCTCACTGCAGCCTCCACCTCCTGGGCTCAAGTGATTCTCCTGCCTCAGCCTTTCGAGTAGCGGGGACCACAGGTACGCAATACCATGCCTGGCTAATTTTTAAAATTTTTTGTAGAGACAGGGTCTTACTATGTTGCCCAGGCTGGTCTTGAACTCCTGAGTTGAAGTAATCTTCCTGCCTCGTACTCCCGAAGTGCTGGGATTACAGGTGTGAGCCACCACACCTGGCCTGCTGCTAATTCTCGTAACACCTTTGTGTGGATTACAGAAGGACAGATTATTCCAATTGCTGAACGTTTTTGTGATGTGCCAGTTTCGTTGGAGCATGACATGTGACTGCCCTCTGCTGGAAAGCTGTGGAAATTCTTAGTACGAATCTTAGATGCTTGTGATAGAAACGGTATCCTCTTAGGTATGGCGCCCTTGGGCAATGCACACCCTAGACAACCATGCATGGTGACCCTGGCCGTTCTCTACTCTTGTCAACACATACTGGAGGTAACGGCCAGGACTGCGGCAGAGGAAGCCCAGTGAAAGTTCACAAAATGGTGGCCCAGGGTTGAATCTGGCCTGCAGTTATGTTTTATTTGACTCACAGTGTTAACAAAAAATATTGGGCCAACATTTTAAAACTGGGGGATGGTGGTTTCCTAAAAATATAGAAAAATTGGCCGGGTGCTGTGGCTCACTCCTGTAATCCCAGCACTTTGGGAGGCTGAGGCGGGTGGATCACCAGAGGTCAGGAGTTTGAGACCAGCCTCAACATGGAGAAACACCGTCTCTACTAAAAATACAAAATTAGCTGGGCGTGGTGGTGCATGCCTGTAATCCCAGCTACTCAGGAGGCTGAGGCAGGAGAATTGCTTGAACCTGGGAGGCGGAGGTTGCAGTGAGCCGAGATTGTGCCATTGCATTCCAACCTGGGCAACAAGAACGAAACTCCATCTCAAAAAAAAAAAAAAAAGAAAGGAAGAAAAATCAGAAAACCCAGAGGCAGAACTAAAGAAACTGGGCGGTCATCCCCAAATTTATATATATATAATGCATATTTTATATTTTTAATTTTTTGAGGCAGGGTCTTGCTCTGTCAGGCTGGAGTGTGGTGGCACGATCACAGCTCACTGCAGCCTCAGCCTCCTGGGCTCAAGTGATTCTCCCACCTCAGCCTCCCAAGTGGCTGGGACTACAGGTACACACCACCACGCCCAGCTAATTCTTCTTCTTTCTTTCTTTTTTTTTTTTTTTGAGACAGAGTCTCACTATGTTACCCAGGCTGGAGTACAGTGGTGCAATCTGGGCTCACTGCAACCTCTACTCCCGGGTTCAAGTGATTCTCGTGCCTCAGCCTCCCAAGTAGCTGGAGTTACAGGAGTATACCACCACACCCAGCTAATTTTTGTATTTTTAGTAGAGACGAGATTTTGGCATGTTGCTCAGGCTGGTCTCAAACTCCCGGCCTCAATTGATCTGCCTGCCACAGCCTCCCAAAGTGCTGCAATTACAGGTGTCAACCACTGCACCTGGCCGACCGGCTTATTACAAAATTATTTCTGGTAGAGACAGGATCTCGTTATGTTGCCAGGCTGTTCTCAAACTCCTGACCTCAAGTGATCCTCTTGCATCAGCCTCCCAAAGTGTTGGGATTAGAGGCATGAACCACCGCGCCCGGCCCCCATATTAAAATACAGAGCCTGATCTGCATATGTGTCCCCAGTTAGCCTCAGTCTCCACCACTGTCTATTGTCTCCCATCCTCAATGCCTCTGTCAAGAACAATAGCAAAAGTACAACATGAGGACAGTGCAGCACCAGCCCCCCTGCCCCCATCCTGCCCCCGCCGCCAGTGTCTTAACCTGTTGGTGGTACTGGCCTTGCACTATAGGCATGAACGTTTGTGATTGCCAGTCTTGACATTGATCAGGGACAAAAACAAAACCAAAAAACCCCCCAAAAAACAAACAAACAAAAAAACCAAAAACATTTCAAAGCGATCATTCAATTGCAAAATAAAGTAACTCCTGCCTGTTTTGTGCTGGAGTGAAACATTCAGCTGATGAGATTCTGCGGAAGCACAGCAGTGAAACAGCATCGAAGAACTGACATGACACATTCCGTTTTTATTTAAAGGGCCTTCACTCATCTTTGCATGTAGGCTAGGATAATTTCATTTCTACATTTTATTTATTTACATTTATTATTATTAGTTTTTGAGACAGAGCCTTGCTCTGTAGCCCAGGCTGGAGTGCAGTGGTGCCACCATGGCTCACTGCAGGCTCCACCTCCCCAGCTCAAACCATCCTTCTGCCTTAGCCTCCCGAGTAGCTGGGACTACAAGTACATGCCAGCATGTGTGGCTAATTTTTGTAATTTTTGTAGAGATGGGGTCTCATTATGTTGCCCAGGCTGGTCTCCAATGCCTGGCCTCAAGCAATCCTCCCTCCTCAGCCTCTCAAAGTGTTGGGATTATAGGTGTGAACCACCACGCTTGGCCATTTATCATTATTGTTAAATGAGAATAATCAGGCTGGGCGTGGTGGCTCACACCTGTAATCACTTTGGGAGGCCAAGGTGGGCAGATCACCTGAGCTTGGGAGTTCAAGACCAGCCTGGCTAACATAACAAAACCCTGTCTCTACTAAAAATACAAAAATTAGCTGGGTGTGGAGGTGTGTGCTTGTAGTCCCAGCTACTGGTGAGGCTGAGGCAGGAGAATCACTTGAACCTAGGAGGCAGAGGTTGCAGTGAGCGAGCTGAGATCAAGCTACTGCACTCCAGCCTAGGTGACAGAGTGAGACTCCATCTCAAAAAAAAAAAGGAAGAAAGAAAAAAAGAATGATTCTATTAATAATAATACCACCGTATATTGGGCACTTACTATATGTCTGGTGCTGTGTCATCTAATTTAATCTTCACAATGACTATCTGCCCTAATGTACACACTATGATTAGCTCCATTTATAGAAGTATTTTTACAAGGAAGCAAATGGAAGGCTAAAGAGGTTGCAGTTTGTCCAAGATCACACTAATTGCAGGGCTCTCTTGGGTCTTTCTGCTCCTCTGCCCAGATATCATCTGGTTTAGAATCAGAACCCCTTCACGGGTAGCACCAGGTACAATCTAGATTGAACACCTGTGCTTTGTAATATCCCATGTGTCAGTGCAATATTGCTAAACGTGTAACATCTTTCTAGGAAATGTGGGTCTTTTTGGTGTTTGATGTTACACGCTTTCAGACCCTAAAGGCTGGAAACCAGTCAAGTCCTACTCCATCATCTTCCAGGGGTGTCCACAGTGACCTGATGTTTTCACAAGGTCATACGGTGGCCCATCTGCAGCAGGTTGGAAGTCTGTGTCGTGGATTTTCTCCACCCAGCGCTGGGTCTTAGCGTTCCCGGGTCTGGGAGGTGTCTGATCTCATTGCTGTTGAGAAAGGTTGAGCCAGTTTACATGTCGACTAGCAGAACGAAGTTGCCTCCTCTTCTGGAGAGACCGTTCTCAAATTGGCAGGTGTCAGCAGCCTTGATTCATGCCTGGGGTTTCGAAGTCTTCCTCCTGCTTGCAGGGAGCTCAGCTCATCTTTGATTCCAGCCACGGCACAGAGGCCGTGGTTCCCGCACTCTTGCTGGAATGAGTTCAGTCTTGCGTCGCTGAGAGGGCTTAACCAGGCTATTGTGGGATAACCAGCCCTGCATGACGCCCGCACAGGGGCGTGGTGAGAATCCCACGTGATGTGCCTATGAAAGTGTTTAGAGAAAGAGAAAATGCTGGGCACACACAGAGCATGATGATGACAGTGGAGGAGAAGCAAGAGGAGGAGGTGGATGGGAGGGCTTTTTATTTCTTCCTCTGGAGTCGGTCCCAGGGTGGAAGCTTCCCTGCTTCTCATGCCTCCGTGACTTTGCAGGGGCTCCTGGGTCACGCGCATGCTGGATCAGGGAGTGGCTCAGTTTCCTGACATTTCAGCTCCGCACTTTTATTTGCACTGGATCTTTCCATTGAAGACATCTGCCAGCGAGATTAAATAAAGCTTTTCTTGGGCCACGGAAAGGTGATTATTTGCATTATGTGGGAGTAGTCATCCATGAGAATGAAAAATTTCCCTCTTCAGAAGAAAATAAAGAGAGGCTGGCTGGATTCTGTCAACGCCATGACTCACGCAGAGGGTGATGCCTTTGGAAGGAAGGGGGTTTGGGATGGTGCAGGGGTGACTATGGGTGTGAAATCTTTCCAGAGGGTGGAAGTCGAAACAGGTTGGATGTGTTCATTCATCTATTTCCTCATTAAACAACCATTTATGAAATACACACCTTGAGCTGTGCATTGACCCAGGCCTCTAGGGTCCCACGGGTAGGCAGAAATGGATACCCACATGGCCGATGATGTCCTGTGCGGGCACAGATGTGGGATAATGCAATGCTGCAGGGGAGCTGGGTGCCAGGGAATGTCCTGGAGATGACATAACACTTGCACTAGGTCTTAAAGGGTGCGTTTGAATTTTCCAGTTAGACAAGGAAGGGATAGGCATTGATGGTGATAGAATGGTACATGCAAAGGCTCGGAGGCTGGAAACCGTAGGAGGTTTGGGGGCATAAGGGATGGCCTGGAGTGGGTGGAGCACCAGGCACTTGGGGAACAGGAGCTGAAATCGGGCTGTGAGAGCCTCTGACACTGCAGGGGATCTTATGGCTCCTTTCTTTATATTTTCTTTTCTTTTTTTTTTTTTTTGAGACAGAGTTTCACTCTTGTTGCCCAGGCTGGAGTGCAATGGTGCGCTCTCAGCTCACTGAAACCTCCGCCTCCTGGATTCAAGCGATTCTCCTGCCTCAGCCTCCTGAGTAACTGGGATTACAGGCATGTGCCACCATGCCTGGCTAATTTTGTATTTTTAGTAGAGATGGGGTTTCTCCATGTTGGTCAGGCTGGTCTCGAACTCCCAACCTCAGGTGACCCGCCTGCCTTGGCCTTCCAAAGTGCTGGGGTTACAGGTGTGAGCCACCCACCGGCCTCTTTATATTTTCATTAAAAAGGGGCTATCTATCTCCAGGAGGGGAAAAATACCATTAAAGGGGGACTCTCTTATTCTTTCAGAAGGAGGGTGGCTCTTCTGAACGACAGGCTGGGGTAAAATTCACTGCTAACATGTGTGTCTTCCTCCGTGAGACCTGTTTTCCTACTGCCAGAGGCGTCCGCACATGCTCAGAGTCACAGCACACATGCTTGCCCTGTGTCCTGCTGTCCTATGAGCCTCCCCATGGCCAGCTGGGAGGCATGGGACACCCACACACATACACAGCAGACAAGCTCCTCAGATGTGGACTTGAAGGAGCCTGGATCCCTGCATGACCGAGTGGAGCAGAGCACCCCCACCTTGGCCTGTTCCGTGAGTGAGAGGTACACTTTTATTTTATTTAAAATTTTAGGGGGGAGGGATAGCATTAGGAGATATACGTAATGCTAAATGACGACTTAATGGGTGCAGCACACCAACATGGCACATGTATACTTATGTAACAAACCTGCACATTGTGCACATGTACCCTAAAACTTAAAGTATAATAATAATAAAATTAAAAAAAATTTTAGAGACAGGGTCCCACTGTTACCAAGGCTAGAGTACAGTGGTGTGATCATGGCTCACTGTAGCCTTGACCTGGCTCAAGCAATCCCCCTGCCTCAGCCTCCTGGGTAGCTGGGGCTACAGACACATACCACCATGCCTGGCTAAATTTTTATTATTTTTTTTGTAGAGATGGGATCTTGCTGTATTGCCCAGGCTGGTCTCGAACTCCTGGCTTCAAGTGATCTTCCCACCTTGGCCTCCCAAAGTGCTGGGATGGCAGGCATGAACAACCACGTCTGGCATTTAAGCTGTTGAGTGTTTGAGGCCTGTTTGTTACAGTGGCTTGCCTTACTGATACACCAGGTAAGAAAGGAAAGGTAGGTGGAGAGGAGCAGAGCTGGCAAATGAAGGCAGCCTTTCTTTGAGGCATATGCAGTGTAGCTGGGAATCCACAGACACAACCCTGATACAATCTATGGTGCACCAAAGCAGGACATTGTAGCAGAGGCACGAGTTGGAACCCAGAGGGAGCAGGTATTTTGGGCAGGATTCATAGCTGCAAACAACACAGGCCACTCTGGATAGAAAGGAATTTAGGTAGCTTAGAGACGTGTTGGGTGGGACGGGGTTGGGACAGAGATCAGAGATCAGAATTGGAGGCTATGGGCTGGGCACAGTGGCTCACGCCTGTAACCCCAGCACTTTGGGAGGCTGAGGTGGGAGAATTGATTGAGCCTAGGAGTTCAAGACCAGCCTGGGTAACATAGTGAGACCCCATTTCTACACAAAATTTAAAGAAATTAGCTGAGCATGGTAGCGTGTGCCTGTAGTCCCAGCTGCTCGGGAGATTGAGGCGGGAGGATCAGATGAGCCAGCATAACACCCATTTGACCCCATAGGCCACCCCATGGATACGCTCCTCCCACCACTTTCTCCCCACAGCCCTCCACATGGGGGATGCCCCACCAGGGGTCTGTTACGGCTGCCTCTCAATCCCATATCGCTTTCCATAGAGTGATGTCCTTCCTCAGGGTGCTCTCGTCTGGGTGGGGGCCTTGTGGAGATGCATCTGATGGGCGGCACCTGTGCGAGGTGCTGGCTCTCGAGGTTGTCTGGGAGGCTGAGTCCTGGCTTCCAAGGGGAGAATTCCTTGCAGTTGTGGGAAGGTCTTTTGAAGGCCCTGCACGGCAATGTCCAGGACAAATGATCACGACTCCAGGGTTTATTCCTCCTAGGGCACAGGGCAAGCTAGGGCGAGTGAGAAGCTTTTCAGGGAAGCTGTGGCATTTGACTTGGGGCTTGAGAAGTGAGTAGGGTTTTGAACAATGGAGAAGAGGAGCAAGGTGGGGGGTCTCGGGCTGGGGAGGCTGCAGGGTAAATGCACAGCAGCGGTTGGTTTAGAGGGTGGTGGTTGTGTGCCGGGGTGTGAGAGTGATGTGTGCTTGTGTGTGTGATTGTGTATGTGTATGTATTTGTGCATGCTTACGTGTGTGGTATGTGTGTACCTGTGTGTGTGGTGTATGTGTGTTATGTGTTGTATGTGTGTGGTATGCGTGCATGTATGCACATGCAGGCATGTGATGTATGTGGTTATATGTACATGTGTGGTGTGTGCATATGTGCATGTGTGCTTAGATGTGTAATGTGTGTATGTGCACATGAATGTGTGTTGTGTATATGCATGTGTGTGATGTATGTGTGTATTGTGCACATGCGTGCTAGTTTGTCATATGTATGTTAGCACACGTGTGTGGTGTGTATATGTGAGTTTGTGAGTGGTGCGTATGTGAGCACGTGTGTGGTGTGCATATGTGTGTGAGTGGTGTGTGTGTGCTTGTGCATGTGCTTGTGTGGTATGCATGCATGTGTGCATGTGTATGTGTGGTGTGTGCACATGCATTGTGTGTATGTGTGTGTTGTGCAGTGTGTGAAGGGAGACAAGGCTGGCTGGTGGTTGGGACCTGATCAAGGAGGACTTTGAATTTCAAAACCATGGCATCCGATCTTTGCAAATATGGGGAGCCCTGGAGTTTTGGGGCAGGCAGTGGACACCGTGGCTTGGGCTGCTAGGAAGTGACTGTGGCATGGCGGAGGCTGGCCTGGGCATTCCAGGAAGTGGGCCAGGAGACTCATCAGGGAGGAGGTGCCGTGCTGACAGGGGGAGCCCCCAACGATGTGGGACTTGGGAGGCTGAGTGGGGGCCCAGGCATCGCCTGCCTCATGGGGAAGGCTTTGCAGGGAATGCTGGGGCCACACAGGTGCAGGAAGCTCGGTCAGCATGGGATAGGAGAGTGCTCCGACTCAGCTGTGCCTCGTATTGGGATCTTGTCTGGGGTATTCTGGGGAGAGCCTAGTACCTGAGATACTTGCTTCCTGAGGCCAAATAAAGCAAGGTGGAGAAGCAAGGGTTGGGTCAGGACCAGAATCTCAGGCCAGGCAACCAGCAGGAAATGAGGACAAGGGACCAGGGCGTGGATACAATGGTCCCTGTGTCTTTCCCAGGGAGTTTGAATGGTTCTGACCAGGAGGGAGAGCAGGTTGGCAGTGTGCATCAAAAATGTCTGCAACTCTAAGCTTTAGGTAAGGAAAATAAAAAAAAAGAAAGAAAGAAACACCACGAAAAACAAATTCTAGCACTGCTTCTAATCCACAGGCTTGGTGTTTTTCAAAGAAGGTTACAGTCAGTGATTTACTACCCTAAGACTTGAAGATAGATGATTTGGGTTTGCACATGCTGACACACACCATATTCTCACTCTCATTTGCAGAAAAGACATGATTTCTTTTTCTGGGATTGCCTTCCATCTGCAGATAAAATCCTGAATGTGTCAAAGGGATCTTAGAAACTGCATAATTTTATCTGCATGCTGAATATTCCAGAAGTTGCAGGGCAGCAAGTCATGTTGTGGATTGCAGTGAAGAGGTACTCATCCTCAGTGGTTCCCCATGTTACTGGCTGAATTATGTTTTTCTCCCATGTTTTTTGACTTGTGAACTTCCATACATTTAATTTTGCATATAAGGCATTTGCAAACAATACATCCACATTTATAAAAGCAAAACAGCTATAAACACAGGAGCATGTACAACACGATAAATATACATTCTATCATGTGCTCTTTTTTGGTTTTTTTTTGAGATGGAGTTTTGCTCTGTCGCCCAGGCTGGAGTGCAGTGGCACCATGTCGGCTCACTGCAACCTCCACCTCCCGGCTTCAAGTGATTCTCCTGCCTTAGCCTCCTGAGTAGCTGGGACTACACCATGCTCGGCTCATTTTTATATATTTAGTAGAGGCGGGGTTTTGCCATGTTGGCCAGGCTGGTCTCGAACTCCTGATCTCAAGCGATCTGCCCACCTCGGCCTCCCAAAGCGCCGGGACTACAAACATGCTCTACCATGCCTGGCTAATTTTTGTATTTTTAGTAGAGATGGGGTTTCACCATGTTGGTCAGGCTGGTCTTGAACTCCTGACCTCAGGTGATCCACCCACCTCAGCCTCCCAAAGTGCTGGGATTACAGGCGTCAGCCACTGCGCCCTCCCTGTGGTAGTTTTTATTCATATCAATTTAAAGGATACAGTGCAGTTTTGTTACATGGATATGTTTTCTTGTTACAAGGATATATTTCACAGTGGGGAAGTCTGGGCTTTTAGTGTAACCATCACTTGAATAGTGTACATTGCACCCACTAAGTAATTTCTTATTCCTCTCTCCCCCTGCCCCCACCCTTCAGAGTCTCCAGTGTCTATTATTCCACATTCTATGTCCATGTGTACACATGATTTAGCTCCCACTTATAAATAAGAACATGCCATATTTGATTTTGTTTCTTAGTTGTTTCTTTCTTTTTTTTTTTGAGACGGAGTCTTGCTCTGTCGCCCAGGCTGGAGTGCAGTGGGCGCGATCTCGGCTCACTGTAAGCTCTGCCTCCCGGGTTCACACCATTCTCCTGCCTCAGCCTCCCGAGTAGCTGGGACTACAGGCGCCCGCCACCACACTCGGCTAATGTTTTTGTATTTTTAGTAGAGTCGGGATTTCACCGTGTTAGCCCGGATGGTCTTGACCTCCTAACCTCATGATCCGCCTGCCTCAGCCTCCCAAAGTGCTGGGATTACAGGCGTGAGCCACCGTGCCCAGTCTTGAGTTGTTTCTTTAAAAAAATTTTAGATTCAGGGCCAGGGGTAGTGGCTCACGCCTGTAATCCCAGCACTTTGGGAGGTCAAGGCAGGTGGATCACTTGAGGTTGGGAGTTCAAGACCAGCCTGACCAACATGGAGAAACCCCGTCTCTACTAAAAATGCAAAAACATTAGCAGGGCGTGGTGGCGTGCACCTGTAGTCCCAGCTACTCGGGAGGCTGAGGCAGGAGAATTGCTTGAACCCGGGACGTGGAGGTTGCGGTGAGCCGAGATTGCACCATTGCACTCCAGCCTGGGCAACAAGAGTGAAACTCCATCTCAAAAACAACAACAACAAAAAACAATTTAGATTCAGGGGGTTCATGTGTGAGTGTACTGAATGATGCTGACGTTTGGGCTTCTGATGATCTTGTCACCCAGTGAACACAATACCCACAGCACCCAAGAGATGATTTTTCTTTTTCTTTTCTTTTTCTTTTTTTTTTTTGAGACAGAGTCTCACTCTGTTGCCCAGGCTGGAGTGCAGTAGCACAGTCTCGGCTCATTGCAACCTCTGCCTTCCTGGTTCAAGCGATTCTCCTGCCTCAGCCTCCCAAGTAGCTAGGGTTACAGGAGTGCGCCATCACGCCCGGCTAGTTTTTTACTTTTAGTAGAGATGGGGTTTCGCCACGTTGGTCAGGCTGGTCTTGAACTCCTGACTTTAGGTGATCCACCTAATATCAAAATCCCCCAAATTACAATCCACAAAGCTTAAAATTTCCAATGTTGAAGTCCCGAAAGCCTAATTCTGGGGAAGGACTTTGTGCATTTTTTATTGTAGCATGATAGTTACATCATGTGAGATGGACCTATTATCCTGTTATTGTCTTTATCCGAAAATTAAGTATGACTTAAGCATATCCCCAGAGTGCCAAGCTGAACAGGGATAGATATATGGACTTAATTTTGTGGGCCAACTTGACTGGATTAAGGAATACGTAGAAACCTAACCAAGATGATGATGATGATTATAATAAAAAGCATCGTTTTGTCTTCGAGTGTGTCTGCAAAGGTGTTTCCAGAGGAGATTAGTGTGTGGGCCTGAGTGAACTGGTTGGGGAAGATGTGCCTTCAATGTTTGTGGGCACCATGCAATCAGCTGCGAGCCCGGACAGAACAAATACAGAAGTCAAATTGGTATCTCTGAGAGCTGGGACAGACTTTGCTGCTGCTGCCTTGGATATCAGATCTGCTCCAGCCTCACTGGTCTGTGGGCTCCAGGACTTACACCAGTGGCCCCCACTGGGTCCTGAGGCTTTTAGTGCTGGACTGAGAGTTACACCATCAACTCCCCTGGTTCTGAAGCCTTCAGACTTGAACTGAACCACAAAGCTGCCATCACCCCAGGGTCTCCAGCTTGCAGATGGTCTATCATAACACTTCTCAGCCTCTATAACCATGTAAGCCAGCCCCTCCAATAAATTCCCTCTCATCCATCCATATCCATATTCTGTTGGTTCTGTCTCCCTGGAGAACCCTGATTAATACAGATTTGGTATTGGGAAAAGCCGAATATCATTCCTTCTTCCTGTATTCCTTATGACACAATGGAAGAGACCTGTGAAACTGTCCCCTTGAAAAAAAAAAGGCCGTATTATATGTATGAGGCTACTTAATGGTGAAGGATAAAAGTTTAAAGCCTAATTATTATTGGTGCTTCAAAAGCAGAAAATCGCTTAATTGCAATGGCCAGACAATAACCAGACTTTCAAATGGCCAGCACACACTTACAAAATCAGCAGACCACAACCACTCTCCAAACACAAGCCCAGCAAGTGTTTCGAAGGTTACAGAAGAAATGAAAATGCAGGTGAAAAATGAAATACAGGAAATCTCCCCTGCCAAATTATTCGATCATGTACGACTTCTGCCCCTTCACACAGGGTCACCAATTCGCAATGCTATGTATTTCGCTTTTGCATCATTTCCAATACTGGAGGTATAAATTGTGTAAAGACTTTTAGAGAGCTCTAATTCATTTTATGCAGTTTCTGGGGGAAAGTTAACTCCAGGAAAGTGCATGATCAGAGTGACTTCATGGGTAAGCGTGGTGTGTGTATGTAAAAACGTTGGACCTCCCTCAGTAACTGAAGAGATGTTCTTTTAGTACACCTGAATTTGTGAAAGAAATCTCGAGGTCGTGACTCTTTGGGCCACCGTATATGCAGTGCTGACCCATTGTGGTTTTTTGTTTGTTTGTTTTTGTTTTTTGAGACAGGCTCTCGCTCTGTCGCCCAGGCTGGAGTGCAGTGGAGTGACCTTGGCTCACTGCAGCCTCTGCCTCCTGGGTTCAAGCAATTCTCTGCCTCAGCCTCCCCAGTAGCTGGGATTACAGGCATGCGCCACCATGCCAGGCTAATTTTTTTTGTATTTTTAGTAGAGACGGGGTTTCACCATGTTGGCTAGGCTGGTCTCGAACTACTCCTGACCTCGTGATCCACCCGCCTCAGCCTCCCAAAGTGCTGGGATTATAGGTGTGAGCCACCGCTCCTGGTCCGTTGTGGTTTTTAATGGGTCTCATCAAAAGACTTAGGTTGTCTGTCGCAGTGTTTCAGATGACCACAGTTATACAGCTGGGTGCACAAAATTACAAACCAGAGTGATACTCGTTCATACATTTTGCTTTTTGACCTATTTCTTTACGAGTACAGTTCGTCTGTTCATAACTGTTGACCTGTGTGACTGTCATTACTATACCAAGTGTTTATGCTTGCAAAAATATGCAGGTTATTATTGTCTATTTTATTGTGTAGAGTGGCTGATGAAGTGTCTGTGCTGTTTTTATATGTTTCTCAAATAAATCCTCTTTAAAAATGTAAACAAGTTTCTTTTTTTCTTTTCAATACAGGGTCTTGCTTTGTCACCCAGGCTGGAGTGCAATCATAGCTCACTGCAGCCTTGACCCCCTGGACTCAGGGACTGCAGGTGGGCACCACCATGCCTGGCTAATTTTTATATTTTTTGTAGAGATGGAGTCTCGCTACGTTGTCCAAGGTAGTCTCAAGCTTCTGGCCCCAAGCGATGCTCCTACCTTCATTTCCCAAAGGACTGGGCTTATAGGTGTGAGCCACTGCACCTGGCCAAACAAATGCCTTTTTAAAGACTTTTTTTTTTTTTTGAGACAGAGTTTTGCTCTTGTTGCCCAGGCTGGAGTACAATGGTGCGATCTCAGCTCACCGCAACCTCTGCCTCCCGGGTTCAAGTGATTCTCCTGCCTCAGTCTCCCAAGTAGCTGGGATTACAGACATGCATCACCACGCCCAGCTAATTTTGTATTTTTAGTAGAGACGGGGTTTCTCCATGTTGGTCAGGCTGGTCTCAAACTCCCGACCTCAGGTGATCCGCCTGCCTCAGCCTCCCAAAGTGCTGGGATTACAGGCGTAAGCCACTGCGCCTGGCCAAGACTTTTTAAAAGATTGTCTTTTCCAGAATTATATTTTTGAGGTTTTGGTCTTTTGGTATTTTGATTTTGGGGATTTTAGACTGTAGGGATTTTGATCTTTTTTGATTTCAACATTGGGAATTACAGCATTTGGGACTGTGTCTTTTGGGATTATAACCCAACCCCCCCGATCCTCCTGATTCATTTACTCATTCATCATTTACTTATGACTCATTTATCTGTTCATTGGACAAATATTTTTTGAGTGCCTACCTTATGACAGGTGTGGTGCTATTGTTGGCTGAGCAACCAAGGTGCTCATGGCAAGAGGTGCTGTCGAAAATCAGGAAGGGCTGGCCGGGCGCGGTGGCTCACGCTTGTAATCCCAGCACTTTGGGAGGCCGAGGCGGGCGGATCACGAGGTCAGGAGATCAAGACCACGGTGAAACCCCGCCTCTACTAAAAATACAAAAAATTAGCCGGGCGTGGTGGCGGGCGCCTGTAGTCCCAGCTAGTCGGAGAGGCTGAGGCAGGAGAATGGCGTGAACCCGGGAGGCGGAGCTTGCAGTGAGCCGAGATTGCGCCACTGCACTCCAGCCTGGGCGACAGAGCAGGACTCTGTCTCAAAAAAAAAAAAAGAAAATCAGGAAGGGCTTGGGTCCAGATCTGGAATTGCTGGCCTCAGGGCCAGACATCCTCCTAAAAGCAGGCAGATACACCAAACAGCCACCCAAATTTCCCCCTAAAGTTTTTTTGGGAAAAATTAACTCTCTGCAGAAGAGTTATAATAGTACAATGATCAACCATATTAACCCCTATGTTTTTGATAGGGTCCTGCTCTGTTGCCCAGGCTGGAGTGCAGCAGCACATCATGGCTCACTGCAACCTCTACCTCCCAGCCTCAAGCAATCCTCCTGCCTCAGCCTCCCGAGTAGCTGGGACTACAGGTGGGCACCACAACACCTGGCTACTTTTTAAATTTTTTTTTTTATTAGAGACAGGGTCTCACTATGTTGCCCAGGCTGATCTTGAACTCCTGGGTTCAAGTGATCCACCCACTTCGGCCTCCCAAAGCCCTGGGATTACAGGCATGAAACACTGCACCTGGCCCGTATTACCCTCTATCAGTGGTTTTTCTGATGCAATGAGGCAGAGGGCTAAGCTATTAGTCCCTAGACGCCACATTAGGGTGCAGCTCAGGGATTTGACACACTAGAGCAAGTAAAATTCAGCAGCTCAATCCGTACATGTAGCTCACACACAAGCCCCTGAAGCCACCCACCATTAACCCCTTTCTCCCCCAATTCATTTATTCATTCAATAGACATCTAACTGCATGCCTACTCTGCACAGGCGCTGTGCTGGGCATTGGATGTTACAGTGACAGCAAGAGTATCATATGGATGTATACATTTTCCAAAACTCATTAAACTGTTTACTCAAAATTGGCACATTTATTGTATGTAATTATGCTTTGATGAAGTTGCTTGAAAAAGTTCTTAGGGATTTGCATTCGCATAAAGTCAAAGCTGGACCTTGGGGGAAAAAGTAAAAAATAAAAAAGTAAAAAGAAAGTGATTTGGATTCACGTAGTGGAGTATTATATCTCCATCAAAAAGAACAAGGTAGGATATATGTACTAATTTGGAAAAATCTTCAAGATGGAGCAAGTGAAAAAAAGTGCTCAACAATGTACACAGTCCGTCTGTTGTATGTCGATAAAATCTATTTATGTCCATGAAATCGTGGCTGTCCTCACTGTGTGTTTAGTCCAGCCTCTGCCAAGCCACCATGAGTCTAAAGGGAGTTTTCAGCAGAGGAGTGATGTGTGATATGGTCAGATTGTACTCTACCGCGCTGTTTTTTTTTTGTGTGGGGGGGAGATAGAGTCTCGCTCTGTCACCCAGGCTGGAGTGCAGTGGCAAAATCTCAGTTCACTGCAACCTCTGCCTCCCAGGTTCAAGCGATTCTCGTGCCTCAGCCTCCTGCATAGCTGCGATTACAGGTGCCTGCCACCATGGCTAGCTAATTTTTTGTATTTTTAGTAGAGATGTGGTTTCACCATGTTGGTCAGGCTGGTCTTGAACTCCTGACCTCAAGTGATGTGCCTGCCTTGGCCTCCAAAGTGCTGAGATTACAGGCGTGAGCCACTGTGTCCGGCCATGCCTTATTTTGAGGAGAGTTGTTCCGGTTGCTCTGGGGAGGTTGGACTGGAGGCAGGGAGGCCAGGGATGAGGTTGCTGTGAGCACCCAGGCAAGACACAGTGGACCACAGTGATGGTGATGGAGTGGACCAGTGTAGTCAGACCACAGAGCTAGTGTGAAAGTGATCATCTGCTGGACATGTGTGCGTGCGCACGAGGGTGTGTGCATTAGTCCATTCTCACACTGGTATAAATCAATACCCGAAAGTGGGTAATTTATAAGAAAAGAGGTTTATTTATTTATTTATTTTTGAGACAGAGTCTCACTGTCTCCCAGGCTGCAGTGCAGGGGTGCAATCTCGACTCACTGCAACCTCTGCCTCCCAGGTTCAAGAGAATCTCCTGCCTCAGCCTCTGGAGTAGCTGGGATTACAGGCACCCGCCACCATGCCTGGCTAATTTTTTGTATTTTTAGTAGAGACGGGGTTTCATCACGTTGGCCAGGCTGGTCTTGAACTCCTGACCTCAAGTGATTCGCCCGCCTCCGCCTCCCAAAGTGCTGGGATTACAGGCGTGAGCCACTGCAGCTGGCTGGAAAAGAGGTTTTAATTGGCTCACAGTTCTGTGGGGTGCACAGGCTTCTGCTTCTGGGGAGGCCTAAGGAAACTTACAATCACGGCAGAAGGGCAAAGCGGAAACAGGCACGTCTTGCGTGGGGGGAGCAAGTGGAAGAGAGAGTGAAGGGGGATGCGCCACACACTTTTAAACAACCAGATCTCGTGACAACTCTATCACGGGACAGCACTAGGGGGATAGTGCTAAACCGTTAGAAACTGCCCTTGTGATGCAATCGCCTCCCACCAGGCTCCATCTCCAACACAGACGATTATGATTCGACGTCAGATTTGGGCGGGGACACAGAGCCGCGTGGTATCACACATCATGTCTATGGCATTTGTGGGTTTTGACCTAACCTCGGAAGTCACACAACGTCACTTCTGCCTTGCTCTACTGGTCAAGGCGGTCCCAGAGGCCGGCCCAGTTTCAAGGGGAGAAGATGCAGCCCCCGTTGCTTTACTTTAAGAAGAGCAGGTGGGATGGGAGATACTGCTGTGTCTGCTTTTGGGAAACATGATCTGCGTGAGACAGGAGAGGGGTAGCGGCTAGTGAGACAAGGGATTTGGGAGAATCCTCTGCCAATTTCACCAAGGGCCCGTGTGAGCGATTTATAGAAAGGAAAGCCCATAGAAGGGGCATGGCTCCTGGTTCAAATCCCAGCATATTCAGGAACTCCAAAGTGAGCTGTTCCCCTTCATAACAAGCTGGCAAGTGTGATGCATGCTCGTGGCGTGGTGGTCAGCATGCCAGTTACTAAACACTGCTAGTTGCATTTGGCCAGGTCTGCTGCAAACCCCTCTGCACATCTTAACAATCATGCGCAGGCCCCATACCTGACATGCCCACCTTGTTATAAGGATTGCCACTGTCTAGAGTGGGCTCGGTGCTGGGCCACAGTGGGAAGATTCTGCAGAAGGGTCTTGTCATACAGGAGATAAATCTGGGAAAGCCCAACAACCCAGAAACTCTGTCTGTTGAGGGAAGATGCCCCGTTTTCTGGCTTGGACTCTGTGAGCTATCTGGGGTGGTGGCTGGGGAAACGCCTGCTGCTGGAGGGTGACCCAGTGGGGTTGTTGTCAGCTTGGGACCTGCCCCTGGGCAGGGTGTGCTGTAGGTTTGCACATCCTGCTCAGGGGATTTAGCACAGGCAGCCTCTGAATGAGAGAAATCTTGTCCTTCTGTCCAGGTAAACATGTTCATGACACATTCATTTTTGGTCATTTTCCACCTGAACTGCCAATACGTTGTGTCTATATATTTTTTCCACCTGCAAAATCTCTTTTCCTAACTACCTGACAGCGATATAAAACGCCTGCAAAGTACTTTTTGTTCATCAGACAGAAAAAAAAGGCATTACCAAACGAGAAGATGTTATTAATACTGTACAATTGTAAAAATGGTGATCAGGGAATTGAGAATAAAGGCTTTATGGAACAGTCACGGTAGTGAATATTTTAGAAATAAAACATACACGACAAAATAATTATCAGAGCGGAGTAATTATAGAACCAAGACTATTCAGGGATGAGAGGAAAAGCTATGCAGTGGGGAAGATGAGAAGAAAATTGGTCTGGACACGGTAGCTCACGCCTGTAATCCTAGCACTTTGGGAGGCTGAGGTGAATTGACCACCTGAGGTCAGGAGTTCAAGACCAGCTTGGCCAACAAAGCGAAACTCTACCTCTACAAAAATACAAAAATTAGCCAGGTGTGGTGGCGTGCACCTGTAGTCCCAGCTATTTGTGAGGCTGAGGCAGGAGAATCGCTTGAACCCAGGAGGTGGAGGTTGCAGTGAGCTGAGATCATGCCACTGCTCTCCAGCCTGGGTGACAGAATGAGACTCCATATCAAAAAAAAAAAAAAAAAAAAAAAAAAGGAAAGAAAATTAGTGAACAGAGAAAGTGGAAAATACAGCAGGAGAGAAATATTTATACTTGTCATCTTTCATATTAGTGGCATCTGAAATGTCATGTGTAGAATGAAAATGAGTTGGTTGGAAAGGAAAGTGGCCATAGTTGAATAAGAATGATTTATTTAAAATTTTTATATTTTTATATATGTCAGTTTTGTTGAGGTATAATTTATATCTAGTGAAATTCAATCCTTGCGGTGTGCAGTTTTATGAATTTTGAAAAAGTTGCATAGTCACAGAACCTCCCTATGAAGATCTAGAACATTCTGTCAGCCCGCCAAAGCTCTCTGTCTCTACTCCCCCATCCTGTACTCTCCTCAATCGACCATAATCCGTCTTCTGCCCCCATCACTCCACTGGAAATTCTCTGGTCAAGGGCAGAGATGACCGCTTGATGATCAAATCCACTGGGCATCTTTAAGATATATTTTAGATGTTTATTCAACCCAGTGGGGTTGGGAAGAAAGTGAGATGGAGGTGAAATCATGCCCCACAGAGGTTTTTTGTTTTTTTAACAATGACTAACAAATTATTGAGTCTGCAGGATGGCAGATGAGAAAAGAAACAAGTTTTTGAAATGCTGAAGCTCCCTCTGCTTTGAGATTAAACAACTGGCTGGTATTGGTTAGAACAAAGATGGTGGGCCAGGCGTGGTGGCTCACGTCTGTAATCCCAGCACTTTGGGAGGCCAAGGCGGGCAGATCACGAGGTCAGGAGTTCGAGACCAGCCTGGCCAACATGGTGAAAACCCATCTCTATAAAAATACAAAAAAAAAAAAATTAGCTGGATGTGGTGGCACACATCTGTAGTCCCAGCTACTTGGGAGGCTGAGGCAGGAGAATCGCTTGAACCCGGGAGGCGGAGGTTGCAGTGAGCCGAGATCGCGCCAGTGCACTCCAGCCTGGGCAACAGAGCAAGACTATGTCTAAAAAAAAAAAAAAAAAAAAAAAAAAAAAAACAACAAAAACCAAGATGGCTGACCGGAATTTGTGCAGAACAAGCTTGCTGCCATCACAGCCTGAATTTGCACTGCATGTTTTATACCCACTGCCCTTGAATTTGCACATGTGACTGCTGAGGAAGCATGAAGAGATAACTGTGCACGCCCAAGGGCTTTCCAGGCCTCCCCTTTCCTTCCACCAAGCACCTGCTAATCCCAGAATCCATCCCCAGAACCTATTCTAATAAAATGATTGACTGAAGGCCAGCACAGGGAGACAGATTTGAGCTGGACTCCTGTCTCCTTGGGAGTTGAGTTTTTATTTATTTGTTTACTTGTAATTTATATATATCTTTTTTTTTTTTTTGACAGAGCCTTGCTCAGGCTGGAGTGCAGTGGCAAGATCTCAGCTCACTGCACCCTCCGCCTCCTGGGTTCAGGCGATTCTCCTGCCTCAGCCTCCCGAGTAGCTTGGATTACAGGCATCTGCCATCATTCCTGGCTAATTTTTGTATTTTCAGTAGAGATAGGGTTTCACCATGTTGTTCAGGCTGGTCTGGAACTCCTGACCTCAGGTGATCTGCCTGCTTCGGCTTCCCAAAGCGCTGGGATTACAGGCATGAGCCACTGCCCCTGGCTGTGAATCTAAAATTTTTGCCAGCCTATTAGGTCCAGAGTGATAACATTTTACTGATTAATGTTCATTTATCTGCTTATGGATGAATTTGGGCCTCTCTATATGCTTGTTAACCTGTGGGTTTCTTCTTCCATCTATCATCTGTTCATGTCTTCTGCTCATTTTCCTATTTGGGGTTCTTCTCTTTTTCCTATTTAAATTTAGTTTTAATCTCTTTTTGTAGAGATGGGGTCTTGCTATGCTGTCCAGGCTGGTCTCAACCTCCTGGCCTCAAGCGAGCCTCTTGCCTCGTCCTCCCAAAGTGCTGGGATTACATGCCTGAACCACCACACCCAGCCCAGGGTCAGTCCTGGGATGGGCTCTGCTCTGTGCCCTGGCTACCCATTGTGCCTGGCCTCTTTTTGTTTTATTGATTTCTGGGAGTTCCTTGAATGTTCGAGGTCCCAATCTCTTGTCCATTTTATGCAAATAACTACTCCCATTCTGTCACCTGTCTATTAATATTGTCTGTGGTAGGCCAGGCATGGTGGCTCACACCTGTAATCCCAGCACTTTGGGAGGCTGAGGCAGGCAGATCACCTGAGATCAGGAGTTCAAGACCAGCCTGGTCAACATGGTGAAACCCTGTCTTTACTAAAAATACAAAAATTAGCTGGTGGTGGTGGCGCACGCCTATAGACCCAGCTACTCAGGAGGCTGAGGCAGGAGAATCGTTGAACCTGGGAAGCAGAGGTTGTAGTGAGCCGAGATTGCACCATTGCATTCCAGCCTGGGCGACAGAGCAAGACTTTGTCTCAAAAAAAAAAAAAGGCCAGACACGGTGGCTCATGCCTGTAATCCCAGCACTTTGGGAGGCCGAGGTGGGTGGATCACAAGGTCAGGAGATCAAGACCATCTTGGCTAACATGGTGAAACTCTGTCTCTACTAAAAATACAAAAAATTAGCTGGGCGTGATGGCAGGTCCCTGTAGTCCTAGCTACTTGGGATGCTGAGGCAGGAGAACGGCTCACTGCATCCTCCACTTCCTGGATTCCAGCGATTCTCCTGTCTCAGTCTCCCAAGTAGCCAGGATTATAGGCACCCGCCACGATGTCTGGCTAATTTTTGTATTTTTAGTAGAGATGGGTTTCACCATGTTGGCCAGGCTGGTCTCGAACTCCTGACCTCAAGTGATCTGCCTGCCTCAGCCTCCCAAAGTGCTGGGATTACAGGTACACACCATCATGCCTAGCGCAACCAATAGAGTTTTAAAAAATTATGATGGCTTTAATGTCTGCTGAGGAAAGTTCCCTTTAACCTTTTTTTTTTCTTTGAGGTCAGGATCTTGCTTTGTCACCCAACCTGGAGTGCAGTGGTGTATTAGTCAGAGTTCTCTAGAGGGACAGAACTAACAGGATATATATGTATATAAAGGGGAATTTATGAAGTATTAACTCACACGATCACAAGGTCCCACAATAGGCCATCTGCAGGCTGAGGAGCAAGGAAGCCAGTCTGAGTCCCAAAACTGAAGAACTTAGAGCCTGATGTCCAAGGGCAGGAAGCATCCAGCACAGGAGAAAGATATTGGCTGGGAGGCTAGGCCAGTCTAGCCTTTTCACATTTTTTTTTTCTGTCTGCTTTATATTCTAGCCACGCTGGCAGCTGATTAGATGGTGCCCACCCAGATTGAGGGTGGGTCTGCCTTCCCCAGCCCACTGACTCAAATGTTAATCTCCTTTGGCAGCTTCCGCACACACCCAGGATCGATACTTTGCATCCTTCAGTTCAATCAAGTTGACACTCAGTATTAACCATTACAAGTGTGTGATCACGATCTCAACTCACTGCAACCTCTGCATCCCCAGCTCAAGCGGTTCTCCCACCTCAGCCTCCAGAGTAGGTGGGACAACAGGTATGTGCCACTATGCCTGGAAAATTTTTGTATATTTTGGAGAGACAGGGTTTCTCCATGTTGTCCAGGCTGGTCTCAAACTCCTGGACTCAAGTGATCTGCCCACCTTGACCTCCCAAAGTGCTGGGATTACAGGTGTGAGCCACCACGCCCAGCTTACCCCTCTTTCTTAAATTTGACTTAGATTTTTGTGACCTGTTATTCCACCAAATATATTTTGAAATAAATTGTACAGCTGCTTAAATAAATCCAGCTGGAAATTTGATTGGGATTGCACTGAATTTATAAGTGACTATGATGTTCCCAGGACCCAGGGAGCTGGAACCTGAGCTTGGGTGAGAACTCTGACCTGCTAGGTCCCAGGCGCTCTTAGCTACCTGCTAGCCCTCACACAGGCAGGGAGGAGGTAGGGACCGAGTAGGCGGCACTGCAAATGGTGTTTCAGGGTGCACATCAGGGTTAACTGCAGGCAACAAGTAATAAGAAGATGAAGTGTCACATCTGCAGTGCCCACCTGGATTTTTTTTTGCCACCATAGACCTCTTAAGTACAGTGAAGAAAAGCAAGAATGAGACTTCGATTTTTGTGTGCACCTGTCTACAGCCTCTTTTGCTTCCTGTTCAAGTTCACCTTGAGCAAATAGCCCAATTCACCATTCCATCTGCACCCTTTCATGCCACCTTTGGATGAATGGACCTGTGCATCCAGCTTTGACAAGTGTTTTCTGCTTCCGAATCAGAGAATGATCTTACACGTCGGAATGACTCAGGTGAGAAGAGCGAGTGGCAGGCGCCAGCCTCCTACCTTGATGTTCTGATGAATTGAGAACCCAGCTCATCCATCACTTCTTCAGCTGTCAGGAGAACTCCTATATCTGGAAGATCTCTTTTTCTTCCACAGTATTAGAGAGGCAAAAAACAATCCTTCCACAGCATCTGGCATTAGCTCTGAACCTGCCAGGAAAATGGAACTATGAAATGCAGTGTAAATATGTGTTCTGAGATAGAAAGACAAACGGATGCGTAAGGAGTGCTGGAGGGATGTGGGTGGGAGATGATGGTGGTCTCTTGACTATAAAACTCAGAAAGGAGGCAGGTGTGGTGGCTCACACCTGTAATCCCAGCATTTTGGGAGGCCCAGGCAGGAGGATCGTTTGAGTCTAGGGGTTCAAGATTAGTCTGGGTAACATAGCCAGACCCCATCTCTTCAAAAAAGTAGAAACATGGGCAGGCATGGTGGCTCATGCCTGTAATCCCAGCACTTTGGGAGGCCGAGGAGGGTGGATCATGAGGTCAGGAGTTTGAGACCAGCCTGGCCAAGATGGTGGAACCCATCTGTACTAAAAATACAAAAGTTAGCCAGGCATGGTGGCTGGTGCTTGTAATCCCAGCTAGTTGGGAGGCTGAGGCAGAGAATTGCTTGAACCTGGGAGGCGGGGGTTGCGGTGAGCCGAGATGGCGCCACCGCGCTCCAGCCTGGGCGTCAGAGCGAGACTCTGTCTCAACACACTGGCGAAACAACTCAAAAAAAAAAGAAAAGAAACTTTAGCTGGGTGTGGTGGTATGTGCCTATAGTCCTAGCTACTTGGAGGGCTGAGGCAGGAGAATTGCTTGAGTCCAGGAGGTCAAGGCTGCTGTGAGCTAGGATTATGCCACTGCACTCCAGCCTGGGAGACAGCGCGAGAACTTGTCTCAAAACCAAAACCAGAGCCAAACCAAAATAAAAAGAGCTAAAATTAGTCAGGCATGAAGATGCATGCCTGTAGTCTCAGCTGCTCAGAAAACCGAGGCAGGAGGATTGCCTGAGCCTGGGAAGTCGAGGCTGCAGTGAGCTATTGATTGTGCCACTGGACTCCAGCCTGGGCAACAGAGTAAGACCTTGTCTGTAACCATTCAAATAAAAGCTCAGAAAGCATTTGGAGGTGGCGACTTCATTGAGAATCAGGCAGCTATAGAGCAGAAATATTAACAGGAACTAGCCTCCTATTTTAATGCCTCTCCACAGAAACACTATAATCAGTGTGGAATAACAACACTGACCTACAGAATAATTCAATAACACGGAATACAACACTGACCCGTAGAGGTGCTGTAGATATTTTGGGGCTGTTGGGAGGTGCTGACCTTTGAAGAATTAGAATTAGAAAATGAGAGCAATGGGATTGTCTTTTTTTTTTCGTTTTCTTTTTTTTTTTTTTAAAGACAGGATCCTACTGTCACTCAGGCTGGAGTGCAGTGGTGCATTCATGGCTCACTGCAGCCTCACACTCCCGGGCTCCAGAGATCCTCCTGCCTCAGCCTCCCAAATAGCTGTGACTACAGGTGTGTACCATCATGCCTGGCTAATTATTTATTTGTAGAGATGAGGGTCTCGTATGTTGCCCAGGTTGGTCTTGAACTCCTGGTGATCCTCCCATCTTGGCCTCCCAAAGCGCTGGGATTACAGGTGTGAGCCACTGTCCCCTGCTGAGACTTCCTTTTGACAAGACAGAGTATCATCCTGATGGGCTAGGATGGGCTGCAGCAGAGAGAGTCAAGGTCACCAGCAGAGGGCACCACATTGCTCCAGGACGGCAGGATTGGAGGGCGTCTGACCTTTTCTGTGTGAGCGCTTCTCAACCTGCAATGGCATGTCTTCTTGGGAGCTTCAGCTTGACCTGGTGGTAAAGTATGTCAGAAGAGCATTTTTTTTTTTTTTGAGACAGAGTCTTGCTCTGTCACCCAGCCTGGAGTGCAATGGTGCGATTTTGGCTCACTGCAACCTCCGCCTCCTGGGTTCAAGGGATTCTCCTGCCTCGGCCTCCCAAGTAGCTGGGATTACAGGCACATGCCACCACACCCAGCTAATTTTTGTATTTTTAGTAGAGACGGGGTTTCACCATGTTGGCCAGGCTGGTCTTGAACTCCTGACCTCAGGTGATCCGCTTCCCTCGGCCTACCAGAGTGCTGGGATTACAGGCGTGAGCCACAGAAGAGCATTTTTTATATACAAATACCTACACATAGAACATAGATTAGAATGGACAGTTTCACTCGTTTTAAAGATACAGCTCCAAGCCAGTTGGGACTAGGACTCTAAGATTCCTGGGGATTGCATTCTCCCGCCAGTGCTCTTCAGGTACTTTGATAAGATGTTAGAGACACAGTTATCTCTAAATAAATATGTCCAGCCCAAGGGCAGTGTAAATCTTCAGGGGAGGTGGAGGGAGAGCAGTTTCAGAGGCTTCGGTGGATGCTGTTCATGCTCTGCCCAGGTTTCCTGGGGTCCCTCTCACAGATTTGGTGCACCCTTCCCAGATCCTCATTTGTCTTTTAATAGCTCCCACCTGTGACTTTCTGCAGAGGGCTTCTTCTGGGCCACTAGAAGTGCTTCACTCCTGCCCTTGCTGCGCTGTCCCCTTCCCTGCCTGCTCTTCCCCACTCTTTTTCTGGTTTCTTCTGGGAGCACATCCTTCATTCATCACTGGCACACAAGTCCCCATCTCAGGGTTTGCTTATGGTGAATGCAATCCAAGATAATGGCCAATAATGAACGGTTCATTCAAGTACTCTCAAAGCTTAAGGGCATCTTGGCCACTGGACTTTGTATTTTTTGTTTCCATGTCAAGGCGTTCCATTTATTTATTTATTTTTGAGATGGAGTTTCGCTCTTGTTGCCCAGGCTGGAGTGCAATGGCATGATCTCAGCTTACTGCAACCTCCGCCTCCCGGGTTCAAGCGATTCTCCTGCCTCAGAGTAGCTGGGATTACAGGTGTGCACCACCACGCCCAGCTAAGTTTTTTGTATTTTTAGTAGAAACGGGGTTTTACCATGTTAGCCAGGATGGTCTCGAACTCCTGACCTCAGGTGATCCACCCACCTCGGCCTCTCAAAGTGCTAGGATTACAGGCATGAGCCACCACACCCGGCCTTAAGGTCTTCTTAGAATGGAGATGGATGTGTGTGGTTTGGTCATGGTAGCCAAGCTGTCTGGGTCCCACTGGCAAGAGTATCTGCATCACAGGATGGAAACATCAGGTTGGCTGCTGGACCTTTGACCCAATGAGACCTCTTGTTGAGATTTGGAGCTTGCCCCATTGCCTTCTGATCTGCATAACAGGGAGAACATGCTGCTCATGTTGGCCTTGGGAAATTTCAGTTCTTTCTTCAATGATTTCTCGATGCAATTCCATGGCATCTTTCCTCTCATGCAAGGAGATACAACAGACAGAAAGAAATATTACTGATCTGACCATTTTGATTCTCATCACAGATGAGTAACGGACATTCTGACATCTACTCTGACTCTTGAACATTGCAGGTTTGTTACTCACTGGTCACTTCTAGAGACCAGCAAGACATATAGACTTGGGCAGGTTACTTACCCTTTTGGAACCTTACTTTTCTCATTTGTTAAATGGAACTAATAACTCTAACCACAGAGGCACAGAGGTAGGAGAAAACATAGCCTCCTTGAAGAAATATAAATTAACTCATTGTACCAGGAAAGTAGACTTGAAGTTGAGAAGCAAGGCCAGATCATGTTGGGCTTTGTAGACAATGGTCTACATTCATGTATGGTTGCACAAGCTGTGCACTGCACAATTCCAGAGGGTACTACTGGATGGGGTACAATGAATTTGGAAGTCTTTCTTCCTACCTTATTTTTTAGACAACGTTGTATAAAATTGGTGCTAATTTGCCTTTAAATGCTTGGTAGTATTCTCTAGTGAAACTCTCTGGAGCTGGAGATTTCATTTTTGGACGTCTATTATTAATTTTAGATTTTTCCTCTTCTAATGGAAGCATTTAGTGTTAAAAATTCCCTTGCTGGACTGCTTTAACTGTATCTCACATATTTTGCTATGTTGTGTTTTCATTTTCATTCAGTTCTATTTTTTATTTCCTTTGAGACTTTCTCTTTGCCACATGGATTATTTAGGTGTATGTTATTTAATTTCCAAGTGTTTGGAGATTTTCCTGTTACCTTTCTGTTATTAATTTCTAGTTTGAGCTCATTGTGGTTGGAGAACATACTTGGTATCATTTCAGCTCTTAAATTTGTTGAGGTTTGTTCTGTGGCACAGGTCAGGATATGGCCTATCTTGGTAGGTTCTCTATTTGTGTTTGAAAAATATGTGTATTCTGTTGTTGGGTAGAATGTTCTATACATGCCTATTAGATTCTATTGGTTGCTTGTATTGTTCAGTTTTGCCATAATCTTGCTGATTTTCTATCTCTTGGTTCTGTCAATTGTTGAGAGTATAGTTAGTGTTGAAGTTCCTGACTATAATTATGTATTTATCTATTTTACCTTTCAGCTCTTTCAGCTTTTGCTTCAGGTATTTTGACACTCTGTTGTTTGGTGCATACACATTTAGGATCATTATGTCTTCCTGGTGGATTTAAAAAAATAACTATGTAAGGGCCCTTTTTGTCTTTAGTAATTTTGTTTTGAAGTGTACTTTATCTGACATTAGTGTAGCTACTCCTGCTTTTTAAATTAATATTTGCATGATTTTATACTTTTACTTTCAATGTCTGTGTGTCATTGTATTTGGAGTAAATTTCTTGTTGACAGCATATCATTGGGTTGTGATCTTTTTCTTGAGACAGGGTCTTGCTCTGTTGCCCAGGCTGGAGTGCAGTGGCATAATCTTGGTTCACTGCAACCACAGCCTCCTGGGCTCAAGTGATCCTCTCACCTCAGCCTCCTGAGTAGTAGGACTGCAGGTGCATGCCACCATGCCCAGCTAATTTTTTTTGTTATTGTTCAGAGAGGCTAGGATTTGCCATGTTGCCAGGGTGGTCTCAAATTCCTAGGCTCAAGCAATCTGCCTGCCTCAGTCTTTCAAAGTGCTAGGATTACAGGCATGAGCCACCGTGCCTGACCTGGGTTGTGATTTAAAAAAAATTCCACTCTGCCAATCTTTATCTTCTACTTGGCATTCTTAAGCCATTTATATTTAAGGTAATTATGAATATGGTAGGGTTTAGGTCTGCCAATTTGTTATTTGTTTTTTATTGATTTCTTCTGTTTCTTGTTTCTCTGTGCCTCTTTTCTTGCCTACCTTTGGACTACTTGAACATTTTTAGAATTCCATCTTGATTTATTTATAGTGCTTTGAGTGTATTGCTTCGTATAGTTTCTTAGTGATTCTCTACGTATTACAGTATGCCAGTGTAACTTACAGTCTATTGCTATCAATGTTCTACCACTTCAAGTGTAGTGTAAAAACTTCTTTTTTTAAATTTTATTTATTTATTTTTTTTGTGACAGAGTCTTGCTCTGTTGCCCAGGCTGGAGTGCAGTGGCATGATCCTGGCTCACTCCAACCTTCAACTCCTGGGTTCAAGTGATTGTCTTACCTTAACCTCCCGAGTAGTTGGGATTACAGGCATGCGCCACCATGCCCAGCTAATTTTTGTATTTTTAGAAGAGACGCGGTTTCACCATGTTGGCCAGGCTGGTCTTGAACTCCTTACCTCACGTGATCTGCCTGCCTTGACCTCCCAAAGTGCCTGGATTATAGGCATGAGCCACTGTGCCTGGCCTTAATTGTTTCATTTTTTTTCATTTGTTTGAAGGGCATTTGTAATTGCTCGTTATAGCATTTTAATGATGGCATCTTTAAAATCAGACAATTCCAACATCTGATTCATGTGAGTGTTGACAACTGTGGGTGATCTTAATCTTGTTGTGATTTTCCTGGTTCTTGGGATGATAAATAATTGAAAAAACTTATCCTGGAAACTTTGGCTGTTACATTAAGAAGCACTGGGTTTTATTTGAAATTTCTTTTTTTTTTTTTTTTTTTTTTGAGACAGAGTCTCGCTCTGTCACCCAGGCTGGAGTGCAGTGGTGCAATCTCAGCTCACTGCAACCTCTCCCTCACAGGTTCAAGTGATTCTTCTGCCTCAGCCTCCTGAGTAGCTGGGACTACAGGCGTGTGCCACCATGGCTGGCTAATTTTTTTTGTCTTGTATTTTTAGTAGAGACGGGGTTTCGCCATATTGGCCATGCTAGTCTCAAACTCCTGACCTGGTGATGCACTTGCCTCAGCCTCCCAAAGTGCTGGGATTACAGGCGTGAGCCACCGCACTCGGCCTTGAATTTTCTATTTTAGCAGACAGTCAACTTCTTTAGATTTAGCCTACTTTGTGGCTACCTTGCCCAGTGACAATTCAGTTTTCAGAGCCTATGCTGTGCTGTTTCGGCCTGCTTGGCTCATCTGGTGCTGCGGGGGTTCCCACTGATCTCTGCTGGTGCCACATGCGGAAGTGGAAGGCACCTTCCCTGGGGTCACCTGGCACCTCTCTATGGGTGAAGGAGCTCTCTGGCCCAGTGGGGATGAAGAGCACCCCTCCAGCTTGAGTCTTTTGTTGTTGACAGGCTCCCAACCCTTCTGGGGCCACTGGCACACAAGCTATCTTTATGTGGAGGAAGAGAGTGTGCAGGGACGAATGATAATTTCCCAGTCTTGACTGGACCATTTGGTGCCCTAAGTGGGAGAAAGGAGCCTCCACTGGGATAAAGAGCAGTTCCCAGGATGGGCGGTTTGTTGTAGATGGGATCCCCCTGCTGGTGCTAGGGTGACGTGGTGTTGTTGGCAGGAATTCTTTTTTTTTTTAGGTGGAGTCTCACTCTGTTGCTCAGGCTGGAGTGCAGTGGCATGACCTTGGCTCACTGAAACCTCCACCTCCCAGGTTCAAGTGATTCTCCTGCCTCAGCCTCCAGGGTAGCTGGGATTACAGGCATCCGCCACCATGCCTGGCTAATTTTTTTTCTTTTTTTTGTATTTTTAGTAGAGATGGGGTTTCACCATGTTGGTCAGGCTGGTCTTGAACTCCTGACCTCAGACGATCCACCCGCCTCAGCCTCCCAAACTGCTGAGATAACAGGCGTGAGCCTCTGCGCCTGGCCAGGACTTCCTTTTGATCCAGGGGAGGAATGTGTCTACCTAGTCTGTCTTCTGCTGTTAGGTTGGGGGTCAGGGGACACGAGGTCTGGGTTGCCACCTGTCACTGGGTGGGGTATTGTGAGATGCGAGGACACTCTCTTGTTCCTTCAGTCCTGAGATGCCTAGGCAGTCTGCCTTCCTCTTTCCACTTTCCAGAGTCCACTTGTAGACTACTGTTTTATGTCCAGGACTTATAGTTGTATTCTGTAGGAAGGAGAGGGGGAGTTGAGTCTACACCATCTTCTCTGAACTGCAAATCTCCTATTCTCAACTATTTAAAAAAAAAAGTCTTAAGCCAAGCACAGTGGCCCATGCCTGTAATTCCAGCACTTTGGGAGGCCGAGGTGGGCTGATCGCTTGAGCCCAGGAGTTGGAGACCAGCCTGGGCAACATGGCAACACCCCGTCTCTACAAAAAAATACAAAAATTAGCCAGTTATGATGGTACACACCTGTAGTCCCAGCTACTCAGGAGGCTGAGGCAGGATAATAACCTGAATCTAGGAGACAGAGGCTGCCTTGAGCTGAGATCACGCCACTGCACTCCAGCCTGGGCAACAGAGTGAGACCCCATCTCTTAAAAAAAAACAAAAAAACTTAGCAGGGCGTGGTGGCACACGCCTGTAATCCCGGCTACTCAGGAGGCTGAGGTGGGACGATCACTTGAACCTGAGAGGTGGAGGTTGCAGCGAGCCGAGATTGCACCACTGCAACTCCAGCCTGGGCGACAGAGTGAGACCGCCTCTAAAAAACAACAAAACTTTGTCTCCATCTATTTCATTTTGTTTGCCCTTCTTTCTTCATGAAACATCCCTTGCCAGGCTTTCCTTGTTGTCTGTTCTCCTGTGTCTTCCCTGTAATTTTCCCTTTGTTTCCAAAACGATTTCCAATTTTTTCTCTGAGCACTGTCAATTTCTTTTTCACAATCTCTAAGCTCTTATATTTCATGTTTGTGTTGTTCTTTCAAAAATTCAATTAGTTTCTTAATTCGTTTTAGCTGACGTTGAAATCTTGGGTCTTGGCTGTCATTTGCTGTGCGCTTCATTTGCCTGGGATGTTTTCTCGTGTGTTGGAAAGTTAAGCTGTTCTTCCATGTCCTCTTTATTATGGCATCTTTGTGTGGAGGTCAAGCCTATTCCTTTGCTGTCATTCATTGTTGAATGGGTTGGTTTTTCTGGAAAATGAGCAAGAGATTCCGCTAGAGGGGGGAGTGGACAAAGGTAGCCTTCCGAAGCAGCTTTGTGTCTCAAGGGCTCCCTCCTCTGTTATTAACACAAAGGGTTCAAAATAGAGCCTCTTGGGGGCAGTCTCCTTTCTGGCTTCCAAAGCCAGGCCTGCTGCAGCAGGGCTTCTCTGTCCATCCATGTTTCAATTTGGACTCTAAATAGGTCTTGCCTTCTAAGTAGAGAGAACAGTTGTCCTGGTTTGCCGGGGACTGTCTTGTTTCTTGTTTCTTTTTTCTTTTTCCTTCTTTTCCCTTCTTTCCCCCTTCTTCCTTCCCTCCCTCCCTCCCTCCCTCTCTTTCTTTACCTTTTTTTTTTTTTTGGGATGGAGTCTCACTCTGTTGCCCAGGCTGGAGTGCAATGGCACGATCTTGGCTCACTGCAGCCTCTGTCTCCTGGGTTCAAACGATTCTCCTGCGTCAGCCTCCTGAGTAGCTGACATTACAGGTGTGCACCACCACGCCTGGCTAATTTTTTGTATTTTTAGTAGAGACGGAGTTTGGACTCCTGGCCTCAAGTGATCCGCCCGCCTCGGCCTCCCAAAGTGCTGGGACTACAGGCATGAGCCACAGTGCCCAGCCTTTTTTTTCTAATTTAAATGTTTTAAAGAGATAGGGTCTTGCTCGGTTACTTGGGCTGGAGTGCAGTGGCATGATTGTAGCACACTGCAACCTTGAACTCCTGGGCTCAAGCGACCCTCTCACTTCAGCTTCCTGAGTAGTTGGGACTACAGGCATGTGTCATCTTGCCAGGTTAATTTTTATTTTTTGTAGAGACTGGGTCTGGCTATGTTGCCCAGGCTGGTCTTGAACTCCCAGGCTCAAGCAATTCTCTCTCCTTGGCTTCCCAAAGTGCTGGGATTACAGGCATGAGCCACTGTGCCTAGCATCTTCCCTCTTTTTATAAGGTCATCAGTCATATTGATTTAGGGCTCACCCTTCTCCAGCGTGACCTCACCTTACTAATTAGATCTGCAAGGACCCTGTTTCCAAATATGGTCCTTTTCTCAGGTCCTGGGGGTTAGGACTTAAACCTATGAATTTTTGGAAGGACATGATTTAACCCATAACACCCTGAGACATATTAGTGAGGAGCGCAGGAAGAGAGAAAATGAATTTCAGTAACAGAATCTTATTACATCCAGAAGTGTCTCCAAAATACACCCATGACTACCCCATAAATATATACAACTACTTTGTACCCACAAAAATTTAAAAAATTCAAAATACAACCATGACAACAGTGTGTCTTTAATTACTTTTAAAACAGAAGGGAAAATACCCTCTTTGGACTTTCCTTTCTTTCCCAACTACCAACCTATTTCTCACCTTCGCTCTACAGAAAAAGTCCTTGAAATCATTGTCTAAACATGCCTTATACAGCCTGGGCAACATAGTGAGGTCCCATGTTTAAAAACAGAGAGCAAAATTAACCGGGTAGGGTGGCGCGTGCCTGTACTCCCAGCTAATTGGGAGTCTGAGGTGGGAGAATCTCTTGAGCCCGGGAGGTTGAGGCTGCAGTGAGCTGTCATTGTGCCACTGCACTCCAGCCTCAGCAATAGATCGAGACCTCATCTCTTAAAAAAAAAAAAAAAAAAAGACCAGACAAAAAAAACCAGGTTTAGCTAAACTAAGCCAAACCAAAAAACCAAACAAAGCAAATTTCTCCAAATCGGACTCTGACAGAATAACCTTTCTTGTATGTACACATGTTAAGATATGTCTGTTTTACTTTAGCCAGTTTTCACAGCTGAATAATCTAATACATAAACACTTTCCAGATGGTTCAGTTTACATATAATTCAAAGTGCTAAACTATAAAGTAGGTTGCACAGATTCAGGAATACTGCCAATCATCTGAGACAAAGGCAGGTGTATCCACTGGGTAATTCTCCTTCACCTTCTATTATAAACAAGTCATACTTGATGCAAACAGTTTGAAAAAAAAAAAAAACCCAGAGAAAACACAAAAATTCAACATCTCTCTTACATCCTGCTACCCAGGAATAACCACTCCTAATATTTTGAAAATAATCTTACAGTTTTAAATGTATGTATACACCCACACATACACACATAAATTATACATACTGCAAACTGATGAATAATTACCAAATTCTATCCAATTATAAAATTATATATTTGTGTAAGATGACAAGACATACATATTTACAAAATTAATGGTGCATTCAGCAGGATCTTTTGATGTCTGCTTTTTCTTTCACTCTGCAATATTTTATGAATCTTTTCACATGGATAAATGCTCTTCCTCAACATCAATTTTTTTTATAGCTGTACCTATTGCATGAATTGTCCTTTATTTTTTTCTTGTAAAGGAAAAATTTCATGTGCATTCTTTTTTTTTTTTTTTTTTGAGATGGAGTTTCACTTTTGTCACCCAGGCTGGGAGTGCAATGGTGTGATCTCAGCTCACTGCAACCTCCGCCTCCTGGGTTCAAGCAGTTCTCTTACTTCAGCCTCCTGAGTAGCTGGGATTACAGGAGCATGCCACACCCCCAGCAAATTTTTGTAGTTTTAGTAGAGACGGGGTTTCACCATGTTGGCCAGGTTGGTCTCGAACTCCTGACCTCAGGTGATCTGCTGCCTCAGCCTCCCAAAGTGCTGGGATTACAGGCGTGAGCCGCCATGCCCAGCTTCGTGTGCATTCTTTATGTCCTTGGGCTTGCTTCCGATTCCTATCTCACTTAGTTCTTTTTTTTTTTTTTTTTTTTTTGTCAGTCTCACTCTGTCACCCAGGCTGAAGTGCAGTGGCATGCAACTCACTGCAACCTCAACCTCCTGGGCTCAAATGATCCTCCCACCTCACCTTTCTGAGTAGCTGGGGCTACAGGCACACACCACCACACCCAGCTAATTTTTAAATTTTTGTAGAGATGGGATCTCGCTATGTTGCCCAGGTGTGTCTCGAACCCCTGGACTCAAACGATCCTCCCTGCTCTGCCTTCCAAAGTGCTGGGACTACAGATGTGAGCCACTGCCCTGGCATTCTATCTCATTTGGTTCTCATATGACTGTTCAGGCAGTCTTATTGCCATTGCGTGGAAAATACGGCTAACAGAGGCTCTGAGAAGCTGTTTCTTGTACATGGAGTTAGAATTCATACTCAGGTCCTTTGACCAAATGCTCTTTTACGATATCCCAGCTGCCATTAACTCACAAATAAATTGAAATTCTCCAAAAGTTATCTTTAAGGCTATTTTCACTTCTAAAATGATCTTTGAATAAGTTTGAAGAGCCTGAGAAATCTCTTCAGACTTTCATGCACATTTTATAGGCAGATGATACTGGAAAGTACTACATAAGGAAGCTTGATGTGCTGTAGTGATTTAATGTGTGGTTCTCAAACTTTGTTCCTTGGAACCTGGGGTGCCACAGGAGTAGGTCGGTGCAAGGACTCTCTGTATAGGCCTGGCAGAGCTGGAAACTTTTCATCTGTGGGGGGAGGTTGTTGTTCTGTTTTAAAATTATTATTATTATTATTATTATTGTGATTGCTGTTATTAAGGTTAAATTCACGTAACATAAAATTAGTCATTTTAAGTTGAACTGTTCAGTGGAACAATGTCTCACAATGCTGTGCCACTGCCACCTCTGTCTAGTTCCAATATGTTTTCATCACCCCAAAAGGAAAGCCCGTGCCCACAGCACTATCTCCCCATTTCCCCTCTCTCCACCGCTGGCAATGCCATCTGCTTTCTGCCTCCATGGGCTCACCTCTTCTGGATGTGTTATTTAAACAGAAGCACAAAATTACTGTTTTTAAGAAGGGGTGACTGAGGCAGGAGGATCACTTGAGGCCAGGAGTTTGAGACCAACCTGGGCAAGAGAGTGAGACCCCATCTCTACAAAATATGAAAAAATTAGCTAATTTTTTTTCACACACCTGTGATCCCAGCTACTTGGGAGGCTGAGGCGGGAGGATTGTTTCAGCCCAGGAGTTCGAGACTGCAGTGAACTATGATTGCACCACTGCACTCCAGCCTTGGGGACAGAGTGAGGCCCTGTTTCAAAGAAAAAAGGGTGAGGCCATGCAGTGGCTCCATGGAAGCTGCGCAGGCTCCAAATCCTGGCCTGGCCACATCCGAACCCCCAGGGCAGCTTCCTGGTTCATTACACACGCTCCATGCCTCTGCTCCAGATTTATTCTCACCTCCACTCAGCTGATCTTTTTTTCTGCTTAGCAGCTCAACTTCTTTGCGGCTTCTACTTCTTCCCAACTGTGCTTATTGAGGCTCCAACTCCACCTCCTGGCTTGTGATCCCACCCTGATTTTATGTGGACAATTCCTCCATTATTTCACACTCAGGCTCTGGAGACTAGGAGTCTATTTCATGCTGCTGTGGCTTGGGTGGTCCCCTGGTTGGTCAGCAGGTGCCAGAGTGGCTGGGCCCTGTGGTCTGTAGAGGGCTCACTTCAGCAGGGGCTTCAGAGAGGGCAATTTCTCCCCAGAGGGGCTGGCAACGTGGCAGGCACTGCGATTGGTTCTGATTCCCATGTTAGGGAGGAAACAGCTGAGAGAGGATGGACGTTGGACAGACCTGAGGCTCATAGCCAATGTTTCAGCCCTCTGAACTTCAGTTTCTTCTTCAGTAAAATGCAAATGATGTTCCTTCCCTTGCAGGGATCTTGTAAACATTGGAGGTAACATATGCAAACCAGCTGGGATGAGCAGGCAGTAAGTGTCAGTTATTATTATAATATCAGGGGAAAGGAGAACATAGTATAAATAATTGTAATACTCCCTTACTGCTCCAGTCATGCCCAGAGGCCATATTTCCACCTGGCTCAGAGGGATTCAAAATGTCGCATAGACCAAATTCTTTAACAAAGGAGGCAGTTTTATGTGGCTGGTCAGAGGATACCTGCCAAGCTGTGTTGTTAAAGGAAACAGAAGAAGATGCCAGACAGCGGGTGTGTATATGGTGGCCTGCCAACTGCGCAAAAGAGAGAAAGAAAGAAAATGTGGGCAGAGTGCTCATTTTATGAGGCCAGCATCATCCTGATGCCAAAACCTGGGCAGAGACATAACAAAAAAAGAAAACTTCAGGCCAATATTCCTGATGAACATCGATGCGAAAATCCTCAACAGAATACTGGCAAACCAAATCCAGAAGCACATCAAAAAGCTTATCCACCACAATCAAGTAGGCTTCATTCCTGGGATGCAAGGCTGGTTCAACATATGCAAATCAATAAATGTAATCCATCACATAAACAGAACCAATGACAAAAAGCACAAGATTATCTCAATAGATACAGAAAAGGCCTTCCATAAAATTCAGCATCACTTCATGTTAAAAACCCTTAACAAACTAGGTATTGATGGGACATATCTCAAAATAATAAGAGCTGTTTACAACAAACCCACAGCCAATATCATACTGAATGGGCAAAAGCTGGAAGCATTCCCTTTAAAAACCGGCACGAGACAAGGATGCCCTCTCTCACCACTCCTATTCAACATAGCATTGGAAGTTCTGGCCAGGGCAATCAGGCGAGAGAAAAAAATGAAGCATATTCAAATAGGAAGAGAGGAAGCCAAATTGTCTCTGTTTGCAGATGACATGATCCTATACTTAGAAAGCCCTATTGTCTCAGCCCCAAAAACTCCTTAACCTGATAAGCAACTTCAGGAAAGTCTCAGAAGAACAAAATCAATGTGTACAAATCACAAGCATTCCTATACACCAACAATAGACAAGCAGAGAGCCAAATCATGATTGAACTCCCATTCACAATTGCTACACAAAGAATACAATACCTAGAAATACAGCTAACAAGGGATGTGAAGGACCTCTTCAAGGAGAACTACAAACCAATGCTCAAGGAAATAAGAGAGGACACAAAGAAATGCAAAAACATTCCATCCTCATGGATAGGAAGAACCAATATTGTGAAAATGGCTGTACTGGCCAAAGTAATTTATAGATTGAATGCTATTCCCACCAAACTACCATTAACATTCTTCACAGAATTAGTAAAAACTACTTTAAAATTCATATAGAGCCAAAAAAGAGCCCACATAGCCTAGACAATCCTAAGCAAAAAGAACGACGCTGAAGTCATCATGATACCTGACTTCGAACTATACTACAAGGCTACAGCAACTGAAACAGCATGGTACTGGTACCAAAATAGATGTATAGACCAATGGAACAGAACAGAGACCTCAGAATAAGACCACACATCTACAACTAACTGATATTTGACAAACCTGACAAAAACAAGCAATGGGGAAAGGATTTTCTATTTAACAAATGGTGTTGGGAAAACTGGCTAACCACATGCAGAAAACTGAAACTGGACCCTCTTCCTTACACCTTATATGAAAATTAACTCAAGATGGATTAAAGACTTAAATGTAAAACCCAAAACCATAAGAACCTTAGAAGAAAACCTAGGCAATACCATTCAGGACATAGGCATGGGCAAAGCTTTTGTGATGAAATCACCAAAAGCAACTGCAACGGAAGCTAAAATTGACAAATGGGATCTAATTAAACTAAAGAGTTTCTTCACAGCAAAATAAACTATTATCAGAGTGAACAGGCAACCTACAAAATTGGAGAAAATTTTTTCAATCTACCCATCTGACAAAGGTCTAGTAACCAGAATTTACAAGGAACTTAAACAAATTTACATGAAAACAAACAAACAAACAACTCCATCTAAAAGTGAGCAAAGGACATGATGAACAGAGACTTCTCAAAAGAAGACATTTATGTGGCCAACAAACATATGACAAAAAGCTCAACATCACTGATCATTAGAGAAATGCAACTCAAAACCACAATGAGATACCATCTCACACCAGTCAGAATGGGGATTATTGAAAAGTCAAGAAACAACAGATGCTGGTGAGGCTGTGGTGAAATAGGAATGCTTTTACATTGTTGGTGGGAACGTAAATTAGTTCAACCATTGTGTAAGACAGTGTGGCAATTCCTCAAGGATCTAGAACCAGAAATACCATTTGACCCAACAATCCCCTTACTAAGTATATACCCAAAGGAATATAAATCATTCTATTATAAAGATACATTCACATGTATGTTTACTGCAGCACTATTCACAATAGCAAAGACATGGAACCAACCTAAATGCCCATCAATGATGGACTGGATAAAGAAAACGTGGTACATATACATCATGGAATACTATGTAGCCACAAAAGGGAAGGAGATCATGTACTTTGCAGGGACATGGATGAAGCTGGAACCCATCATCCTCAGGAAACTAACATAGGAACAGAAAACCAAACACTGCATGTTCTCACTGATAAGTGGGAGTTGAACAATGAGAACACATGGACACAGGGAGGGGAACAACACACTGGGGCCTGTTGGGGGGTGGTGAGGGGAGGGAGAGCATCAGGACAAATAGCGAATCTATGCTGGGCTTAAAACTTCAGTGGCAGGTTGATAGGTGCAGCAAACCATCATGGCACACGTATACCTATGTAACAAACCTGCACATTCTACTCATGTATCCCGGAATATAAAGTAAAAAAAAAAAAAAAAAAAAAAGAAAGAAAATATGGGCATATGGGGAGAGTGCTGTGGGGAAACTAAGACCTGGATATGACATAAAGCACATGCAAAGTGCTTTGCACACTGTAGAGGGCTACACAATTAATGCAAGGAGTTAGAATTTCTCAGTGGGGCTGTTCCAATGATACTGTGGGCTCAGCAATAGTCAATTTCATGTGTCACATTGACTGGGCCATGGGGTGTCCAGTCTAGGTGTGTCTGTGTATTTGTGGATGAGATTAACATTTGAATATGTGGACTAAGTAAAGCAGATTGTGCTCCCTAATGTGGGTGGGCCTCATCCAATCCGTCAAAGGCCGAGACAGAACAAAAAAAGCTGACTTTTCCCTGAGTAAGAGGAATTTCTTCCTGCCTGACTGCCTTTGAGCTGGGATATGGGCTTTCCCCCTGTCCTTGGACTTGAAATATCAGTTCTTCCAGGGTTTTCAGTCTGCTAGCCTTCAGAGAGAAATAACATCATCAGTTGTCCTGGTTCCCAGAACTTCAGACCTGAACTGAAACCACAACATCAGCTCTCCAGAATCTCCAGCTTGTTGACTCATCATGTAAATATTGGGACTTACTGGCTTCCATAATCACATGAGCCAAATCCTTATAATAAATCTCTTTCTCTACATACATCTGATCAGTCCTGTTTCTCCAGTGAACCCTGACTAATACAGGCTCTTTTGGCCATGCATTTTATAACCACTTCATTAGGATGCCCCACAGGAGAAGTCCCCTCCCTGCTACAGAGGTTGTGATGAAAGGGCAGGAGATCTAGAAGTATGGATATGGTCCTTCATTTCACAAAACATCTCCCAAGGTGCCTGTGAACCAGAGCTGACATTTGGGTGGAAGACCTGTCTTTTCTTGCCTGCAGCTGACACTGTATTCTGCAAGATTTTTGGTTCCTGACATTTCTCCTGAGGTTCCTCAACTCATTGTTTCCAATTTTTTGACAATTTGACTATAATATTCCTTAAAAAGGATCCTTTAGGGTTAAATCTATTTGGGAACCTTTGAGCTTCTGGATGTTTGTATCTCTCCCAAGACTTGGAAAGTTTTCCCCTATTATTTTATTAAACATCAGATGTCTTTTCTCATCTCTTCTTCTGAACTCCCATAATGCAAATATTTGTTCACTTTATGGTGTCCTATAAGTCCTGTAGGCTTTATTTTTTGAATTCTTTTTGTTCTGCTTTTTTTTTTTTTAAAGACCTATCTTCAAGTTCAGAAATTCTTTCTTCTGCTTAATCTAGTCTGTTGTTGAAGCTCTCTCTTGTATTTTTTATTTCATTCATTGAATTCTGTAGCTCCAGGTTTCTGTTCGGTTCTTTTTTATGATATGTATCTCTTTGTTGAATTTCTCATTTAGATAATTAATTGTTTTCCTGAGTCCGTTGAATTATCTATCTACATTCTCTTGTATCTCACAGTTTCCTTAAGATCATTATTTGAATTCCTTTTCTGGCATTTCATACACTTTCTTTTCTCTGGTGTGTGTTGGAGAGAATTATCATGCTCCTTAAGAGGTGTTACATTTGCTTGCTTTTTCATGTTTCTATGTCCCTATGTTGATATCTGCATATCTGGTGAAACAGTTGCCTCTTTCAATTTTATGGACTAGCTTCCATAGGGAAAGACTTATTCTTGTAGATGGGTCCTGTAGAGAGTCAGTTGTGTAGGGTATGTTGGCTGCGATTCCTGGTAGACACAGTAGTATAGTTTCTGGGCAGTTTCTTCAGTTGGAATCCACTTAGTGATGTTTGCAAGTGCCTCAGTGGCCTAGGTGGTGGGAGTTTTTGGCAAAATGGTTCAGCTTTGCTGGGGGTGGGCTCATTAAGCTGGTTCTCAAGCCGGGGGAGCGTGCATGTGGTGGTTCAGTTGGCTTGGAGACTGGGTTTCTGGAGGTCTAATCTGCATTTTATTTATTCTTGAGACAGCATCTTGCTCTGTCACCCAGACTGGAGTGCAGTGGTGCGATCATATCTCACTGCAGCCTTGAACTCCTGAGCTCAAGCACTAATCCTCATTTTAAGCAGTGTTCCAGATGACACTGAGGCAAGGTTCCCCAGTTCACGCTTTGGGAAATGCTGTAATCTCCCTGTTTAATGAGTTCATAGGTGGAATGTTTGCTTTCCACCTGATGGGGAAATTATGACTGCCTAAAGTTTGGTGGCTTGAGGAGGCTGTGTCAGCCCCAGGCTTGGTGGCTGCCTTCAGTCTCTTGAGCTATTAAAACTCTTTGTAAAAAAACTAAAATATATTACCAGGGCTCATGACAAAAGACCAGTGCCAAAGATAATACACAACTTGCTTTCCCCATATTTCTTGCTGAACATCCTTCTGCATCTCATGGCAGTTACTGTGGAAGCAATCCTTAGACTGGGGGATGTAGGCAGTGACAATCCTACAGTGGTATCCTGGAAAGTGCTTAACAACTGGCTTGTTGGGGAAATAGCCTGATTTGTAGCATTTGCTAATTCCCATGGTGTAAACATTCCCACCATGGTTGATTTGAAGCCATCAAGGTGACGTCATAAGAATCAAAAAAGTTTCTTAGCTGGAGGTGGGAGTCTGACCCATGAGGAGAGTCTCTAAGCTGAGGATAACTCTCCCGGGGTCAATTCCATCTTCAATTTGCAGAAGAGGGGCAGATAAACTTATTCATTTAACAAACATTTACTGAGCACCTACTGTGTGCCAGGCATGGCTACTATGCCCGTAAGACAAAAAGATAAATAGAAGTCCAATTCCTGACTGCAATGAAGTAGAAGTCACCTGCTCAGGGCCTGGGATCAACAGAGCCTTTTAACAGGGTCTCCTTGGACATACTTCACCACCTTCAGGAGTGGGTGTTCCTGTGCTGTGAACCCCTGCTCAAAGCCACAGATCCTGCTTGAGCTCTGAGTTTCTCCAAGATGGGGACCCTACCCTGCCCCTTCTTGGTGTTTCTATAGTTGCATCACCTAGTGTTGAACCTTTTGATGACCACTGAGGATCTATCTTCTAGAATAATCCCTCTCTGCCTGCAGTCCAATGCTGTATTAGTTTCCTGTGGCTATTCTCTCAAGGAAGAAGGAATTCTGCCTTCAGACTGCAGCATAAAGTCCAGTTTCTGGACTTTGAACTTGAGCTGCAGCAACAACTCTTCCCTAGGACTCAAACCTGCTGGCCTGCCCTGCGGATTTCGTATTTGTCAACTCCCATAATCACATGAGCCAACTCCTCAAAATGAATCTCTCTCTCTCTGTCTCTCTCTCTCTCTGTGTGTGTGTGTGCAGCCTCTCGGTTCTGTTTCTCTGGTGATACCTGACTAATACACCCCCTTGCTCTTCTCTGTCCTCCACCTCCTCCACCTTTCAGTATCCTGCTCTTAGGCAGGAGTAAGTCAGGAATGTGCAGACAACCTTGTTTCCAGTAGAAGCTAACAAGGGGAATTACCAGCATGTAATAGAAGCAGCCATGACAAGCCTCACGCTCTCTAATTGCTTGAGGTTTGCAGAGCACTTAAAAAATTTTAGATTCAGGGGGTGCATGTGCAGGTCTGTTACACGGATATATTAGTAATGCTGAGGCTTGACCTTTTATCAAAACCATCACCCAAATAGTGAACGTAGTACTTAATAGGTAGTTTTCCAGCCCTTGTCCCTCTCCTCCCTCCCTGCTTTTGGAGTCCCTAGTGTTTGTTATTTCCATCTTTGTGTCCATGTTTACCCAATGTTTAGCTCCCACTTATAAGTAAGAACAAGAGGTATTTGGTTTTCTGTTTCTGGGTTAATTCATTTAGCATAATGCTCTCCAGCTGCATCCATGTTGCTGCAAGGGACATGATTTTGTTCTTTTTTATGGTTGCATAGTATTCCATGGTGTATATGTGCCACCTTTTATTTATCCAATCCACTGTTGATGGGCACCTGGGTTGATTCCATGACTTTGCAATTGTGAATAGTTGAAGAGCACTTTTGAGCACTGGGTCAAGTCTATAATGAAGGCCAAAGTTATTCCCATTGAGCAGAAAGAACTTGGAGTGAGGGAGTGGCCCCTGTGGATGGGAAATGGCAGGTAAGAGGGAGAGGGTCTAGGCTGGGCCCTGAAGGACTGTGAAAGTTGGAGGAAAGTCCCTTCTGCTGGAGGCCCTGGAGAGCTGGGGAGGGCTGGGATCTGGCCACTCTTCAGTTTGGAAACTCCCAGTGTTTCCTCACCAGGAGGAGTTTGGAAGAGGTCCAAACTCGTTCTCTCTCCTCTTCCTCAGTTTCACCCCATTCTATTACCCCTCCCCCAATATTCTTTCAGGCACACAGAACCACTTGGTGTCTCAGACATGCCATGGTGGGCATCTACACTTTCCCCATGCCCTCCTCTCGGCCCAGGACACCACCTGTCTGACTCTGCTTAGCTTGGCTAAGCCCACTGGTCTTCAGGACTCAGCTGTGCTGACCTCCAGGCAAGCTGCCATGGCCTCCAGCTGGCCCCAGTTCCTCCTCTGGGCTCACACATCTTTGGCATCTCCAACCATGTCCCGATGTGGCCATTTATTTACTCATTATCTTCCCTGTGAATAAGCCTGTGAACTGCCTGGAAGGCAGACACCGAGCTTTCTTATCTAGGCAAACTTCCCCGCAGCATGGGACAGTTGCTGTTCCAGCCCAGGCTGGGCACTGGGCCACACACAGGCCCCTGACTACTATAGCCACAGCACTTGGCAGGCTGGGCTGGGCAGGGTGAGTTTTGTTTTTTTTTTCCTTCTTTCCTTCCTTCCTTCCTTCCTTCCTTCCTCTCCTCCTCCTCCCCTCCCCCTCCTCCTCCCTCTTCTTCTTCTTTCCCTCCCTCCCTCTCTCTCTCCTTCTCTTTCTTTTCTTTTCTTTCTTTCTCTCTCTCTCTTTCTTTTTCTTTTCTTTCTGTCTTTTCTTTTCTTGAAACAGGATCTCACTGTGTTGCTCAGGCTAGAGTGTAGTGGCTTCATCATGGCTCCCTGCAGCCTCGACCTCCCAGTCTCAAGGGATCCTCTCACCTTGGCATCCCAAGGAGCTGGGACTCTACATCCCATGACCATGCCCAACTAAGTTTTAAATATGTTTTTTTGTAGAGACAGGTTCTTGCTATGTTGCCCTGGCTGATTTCAAGCTTCTGGGCTCAAGCAATCCTCCTGCCTCAGGCTCCCCAAGAGTTGGGGTTATGGGGCCCAGGGTCAGTTCTTGAGCACACTCTGCTCTGTGCCTTGGTTGCTGCTGCCGCCACACCTTAGTCAGGTAACAGGTTTCCCACAAGTAGCCAGAAGCTGCAAGAGACAGGAGACCTGGGATGGGTGTCAGGTGCTGTGTGTGCCAGGCCAGGCTCATCCCTACTTCTGTGAACCATGGGACGGTGCAGGTTTAGAGAGTGACTCCAGGGGAACTGTTGCAGAGCGGTCACCTGAAATGTCACCTGAGGAGGTGATGTTTGAGCAAAGCCCTCGGTGATATTAGGGAGTGAGCCGCATGGGGCTCTGTGGAGGATCATTCTAGAGACAGAACTGCAAGTGCAAAGGCCCTGGGGCTGGCACGAGCTGGCAGGTTAGAGAAACTGAGGCAAGAATGAGGAGGTGAGGAGGAGAAGAGTGATGTGAATTAACCTGGAGAGGGTGGCATGGTCAGACCATGCAAGACCTGTGGTTCTTAGTAAGGAGGTGGGCTTTATCCTAATAGGAGCCATTGACACAGTTGGAGTGACAATGTTGGATTTGTGTTCTGGGAGGTCCCTTGGCTGCTTTGTAAAGAGCAGGTTGCAAGGAAGTCAGAACGGAAGCTGTTACAGTTTCCTAGGAGCGAGAGGATGGTGCCCTCAGCTACCATGGTGGCCTTGGAGATAGTTAGCCATGGAGAGGTGCAGGGCCTATCTTGGAGATTAAAAAATGACAGGGTTTGGATATAGCAAATGGCTGAATATGAGAGTGAGGGGGAGGTTGGCATCTTGCTCTACATCCTACCTCTGTGACCTTGGGCAAGTTACTTAACCTCTCTGCGCTTTCCGGGCCTGTAAACTAGTTAACAAAGCACTTAGCAAAAAGTAGGCACTCAGTGCATACAAGTTTCCTCTTCCCAACCCACCAGAGAGTAAGCTCTCTTAGAAAGTTAGTATTCTGTGCATTTATTCATTTATTACAAGCATGCATTGGCCGGGCGTGGGGGTTCACACCTGTAATCCCAGCACTTTGGGAGGTCGAGGCGGGTGGATCACCTGAGATCAGGAGTGGGAGACCAGCCTGACCAACATGGCGAAATCCCACCTCTACTAAAAATACAAAAATTAGCCAGGTGTGGTGGTGGGTGCCTGTAATCCCAGCTACTCGGGAGGCTGAGAAAGGAGAATCACTTGAACCTGAAAGGCAGAGGTTGCAGTGAGTGCAGCCTGGGTGATAGAGTAAGATTCTGTCTCAAAAAAAAAAAAAAAAAAAAAAAAAGCATGCATCGAGCACCTACTGCATGCCAGGCACTGCGTTAAGTGCGGGGGTGTAGAGACAATTAAAACACAAGCCTTGCCCTCAGGGAGCTCCCAGGCTGGTGAGGGAGATGGGGTAAAACAGCAGATGATGATGCAGTGTGTTCACTGCCAGGGGAGAGGGCACCAGGGTCTGGGCACAGAGAAAAGGGTCCCCTAGCCCAGCCTGGAGAGCAAGGGGTGCTTCTCTGGAGAAGCGTTGACTGAGCAGATTCCTGAAAGAGTTAGCCTGACAAAGGGGATGGGAAAGAGTATTCCAGGGAGGAGGACTAGCCCATGAAAAGGCTCAGAGGACAAAGAAAGTGGAGTGCACTGTGGGAATTATAAATAGGTCAGTTTGGTGTGATGAATGGGGAGGGGGTCTGAGGCCAAACTGGAGAGGTGGACAGTACTGAAAGATGGAAGGACATTAAACACATCATTAAAGCACACAAAAGTATAAAGTTTGCTGGGAAGTAAAATATATAGACAAATGTAGAATAATGTATACTGTAATGGTGGTACATACATCACCATTAATTCTGGTATAGAAGTTAAAAGACAAAGGTATAAAAATAACTATTACTATAAAAATGCTAATGGATATACATTATAAAAAGATGTAATTTGTGACACTGGCAACATAAATTGGGGAGGGAAGAAGTAAAAGTGTAGAGTTTTTGTATGTGACTGAAGTTAAGTTGTTCTCAGCTTAAAATGAATTGTTATAATTATAACTTTTTTTTCTTTTTCTTTCTTTTTTTTTTGTGATGGGAGTCTCGCTCTGTCACCCAGGCTGAGAAAGCAGTGGTGTGAGCTTGGCTCACTGCAGCCTCCACCTCCCAGGTTCCAGTGATTCTCCTGCCTCAGCCCCCTGAGTAGCTGGGATTACAGGCCCCTGCCATAATGCCTGGCTAAGTTTTGTATTTTTAGTAGAGACAGGGTTTCACCATGTTGGCTAGACTGGTCTTGAACTCCTGACCTCAGGTGATCTGCCTGCCTTGGCTTCCCAAAGTGCTGGGATTACAGGTGAGCCACCGCGCCTGGCCCAAAAGACCCACTTTAGATTTAAAAACACACATAGGCTGAAAATGAAGAGACAGAGAAAGAATGTGTGATAAGGGGTTAGTATCTAAAATACATAAGGAAATCCTATAACTCAACAGCAACAACCCCCAGAACTTGCTTAACGAATGGGCAAAGGAATTGAATAGACATTTCAATGAACAGATGTTGAATAGACATAGAAGACATACAGATGGCCAACAGGTGTGTGAGAAGATACTCAATATCACTATTCCCTAGGGAAAGGCAAATCAAAACCAGAATGAGGTATCACCTCATACCTGTTAAGATGATCATGATCAAACAAACCAGTAACAATGACAACAAACCCAGAAAATACGTGTTGAAAATAAGAGGTTGGCAAGAATGTGGAGAAATCGGGACCCTTGCACACCGTTGGTCAGAAGGTGAAATGGCAGAATCACCATGGAAAACAGGATGGAGGCTCTTGAAAAAATTAAAAATACAACAACTGTAGGATCCAGCAATTCCACTTCTGGGTATATACCCAAAATAATTGAAATCAGAACCTTGAAGAGATGTTTGCACTCCCATATCTATTGCAACATTATTCATAATAGCCAAGAGGTGGAAGCAATCTAAATGTCCATTGATGGATGAATAGATGTATAAAATGTTATATATATGTAATATATAACATATATAATATGTAAAAAACAATTTATAAATTATATAAAAATCACATTTTATTTATATATATTTATATATAACATATATGTTTTATCTATTCATCCATTATTTATATATCAGTTGTTTTTATATATAGTATATATTTATATATTAAAATATATTATACATAAGAATGATATATATTTATATGTAAATATATATATTCACCCATCCATTTTTTTTTTTAATTTTTATTTTTTTTGAGACGGAGTCTCGCTCTGTCACCCAGGCTGGAGTGCAGTGGCGCAATCTCGGCTCATCGCAAGCTCCACCTGCTAGGTTCACGCTATTCTCCTGCCTCAGCCTCCCAAGTAGCTGGGACTACAGGCACCCGCCATCACGCCCAGCTAATTTTTTGTATTTTTAATAGAGACGGGGTTTCACCATGTTAGCCAGGATGTTCTCGATCTCCTGACCTCGTGATCCACCCGCCTTGGCCTCCCAAAGTGCTGGAATTACAGGCGTGAGCCAGTGCGCCCGGCTCGTTATTTTTATATGTGTATGTATATATAAAACACATACTGTGGAGTATTATCCTGCCATAAGGAAGGATGACATGGATAAACCTCGAGGACATTAGGCTGACATTATGCTAAATGAAATAAGCCAGTCACAGAAGGACAAATGCTGTATTATTTCATTTGTATGAAGTATCTAAAGTAGTCAAACTCATAGAGAGCCTGGCTAATCTAAGCAGAATGGTGGTTGCCAGGGACTGGTCGAGGGAGAGAAATGGGGATTTGCTATGCAATGGGTGTTGTGTTTCAGTCGTGCAAGATGAAAAAGTTCTAGAGATCTCGTGCACAACACTGCGCTTACAGTTAAGAAAAGTGCATTGTACACTTAAAATTTATTGAGAGTCCATCTCATATTATGTGTTTTTGCATCACAAGAACAAATAGAAAAATAGAAACTGATGAAAATCAACTGCAAGAGGGCAAGAAGAATAGAGTGTGGCCCTGGTACAGAGCTGCTGCTGCTCTGGGCATGAAGAAGAGAAGAGAGCGGGACCGTTCACTATGGCGGCCACTGGCCACATGTGGCTACTGAGCATATGAAAGTGGGGAGTGGGACCGAGGAGCTCAGAGAAGGTGAAAGTGGCAGGGGCCAGAGCCCAGCATTAAGGGGAAGGTGGCAGGAGGTAAAGCCTGAGCTCTTTGCAGCGCTCAGAGCAGGCAGGGCCGGGAGCCATGGTTAGCACTCGGGACTTTGTCTTAAGAAAACTGGAAACCATTGGCTAGATGCGGTGGCTCATGCATAATCCTAGCACTTGGGGAGGCTGAGAAGGGAGGATTGCTTGAGGCCAGGAGTTCAAGACCAGCTTGGGCAATGTAGTAAAACCTCATCTGTACAAAAAATAAAAAATTAGCTGGGCATGGTGGCATGCACCTGTAGTCCCAGCTACTCAAGAGGCTGAGGTGGGAGGATCGCCAGAGCTCAGGAGTTCGAGGCTGCAGTGAGCTACGATCACACCACTGCACTCCAGCCTGGGCGACAGAGTGAGACCCTGTCTCTAAAATACACACACACACACACCAAAACCCAAAAAATCCTTGGAAGCCATGCATAGTTGTATGCAGGAGAGTGAAACGATGGGAGTGGATACAAAATGTGTGTGCAGAGACCAGTGAGGAGGCTCTGGCCATGGGCCAGGTGAGAGAGGAAAAGAGTCTGGACCAGACATGGCTGTGGAGGTGATGAGATGTGGATTGGGTTGGGAGGTATCAAGAGAGAGAAACCTGCAGGTCTTGGGTTGGGCATAGTTACCTGGATTAAGAGAGGGAAGATGAGGAAGGTGCTTTTTAAATGGTGAAACCGAACAATGAACACATTGGTTATGATGAGAATTAGAGGAGTGCCTTCAGGTGATGCATCTCATAGGAGTGCGTGTTTTCTCTTTAGACTTGCTGGAAGGCCATGCCTTTAGACAGCTTTACTCATCAGCATAAGCTCTGCTCGCTGCTGGAATGGATAAGCCGCAGACTCAGCAGCCACTGTAATCAAGTTGGTTTCTCCTCCATGTCACAGGCTGTGAGCCAGCAGGCTGAGCAGAAGGGAGACTGAGGTTGAGCCTCCTGGAGTCACCAACGGTTGCTTGTGGAGAAATGGCCCTGAGGATGACAGATAGTTCCCTTCGGGGATGCTGAGGTTGGCCAAGGTGACTCTTAGTAGAAGCTGGTGTGGCAGATTATGTTTTCCAAGATGGGCATGACAATGTCTGCTGTCCTGTGTGTTTTTCTAGAACCCTGCCTCCCTCCATGGAGGTCTCTTTTCCTCAAACCTAGACAGAGCTCTGTGATAGCTCTGACCCACAGAATACAGCAAAAGTGATGCTATGTGACTTCTGAGTCCAGGTCATAACAATGTGGTGCACTTGGTCTTTGTTCTTGCGGGACCCTTGCTCTTGGAATGCAGCCACCATGCTCTGAGGAAGCCCAAGCAGCCATGCAGAAACTACATGGAGACGCCATATGTAGGAGTTCTGGCTGACAGCCTGCTGAGGTCTGAGCCCATGCATAGCATCAACCACCAGGCAAGAGAGAGAAGGCATCTCTAGAGGACTCAACCCCCAGCCTCCCGCTGAGGCCTCAGGCATGGTGGAGCAGTGAGAAGCCATCCTGACTATGCCTGGTCCTAATTCCAAGCTCACAGAATCTATGAACAGAATAAAAGTCTCTTAATTGAGGGGACAGGGCCTTCTGGGATGCCTTTCCTCTTGTTTCTGGTAGAGCCCTGGTCTTCTGGTCTTCCTAATGAAGGCTCATCTCTTCCATTTCCTTCTTTGGGGAGAAGGAGCAGGTGAGGACAGTTGCTATAAATGGCTTAATTTTATTAGGTTGAGCTTTCATTTGTTTTGATCCCAAGAGACTCTTTGGAGCCACTGCATGCCCTTTAAAAATCAAACCAATTGAGCTCTAAATTAATTTAAAACATAAGGAAATTGATCTGAAAAGCAAAGTCAACTGAGAGGATAAGTGAAATTAAAATTGAACCCTAGACAAAGGTTTACAAGCCCACCTGGCTCTGCTGGACAGAGGCTGCTCTGCTTAGCTGAGCTGATGTTCTTTGTGGAGGTGATTGTTTCTGATCAAGGTCTCCTCCAGAATGTGACTCTGATGCTTCCTCAAATGCCAAGAAAAAAAATCAGCTGGGCATGGTGGTGCGCACCTGTAGTCCCAGTTACTTGGGAGGCTGAAATGGGAGGAAGGTTTGAGCCCAGGAGGTTGAGGCTGCAGTGAGCTATGGTTGCACCATTGCACTCCAGCCTGGCCAACAGGGCAAGACTCTGTCTCAATAAAAACAGAGTTTCCTCAAGTAATTATCCTAAAATTCATACAGAAATGCAAACAGGTTGTATTAGTCTGTTTTCATGATGCTGATAAAGACATAGCCAAGACTGGGTGATTTATAAAGAAAAAGAGGTTTAATGGACTCATGGTTCTACATGGCTGGGGAGGCCTCACAATCATGGCAGAAGGTGAAAGGCATGTCTTACATGGCAGCAAGCAAAGAGAGAATGAGAGCCAAGAGAAAGGAGTTTCCCCTTATAAAACCATCAGATCTTCTGAGACTTGTTCACTACCCTGAGAACAGTATGGGGGAAACTGTCTCCATAATTCAATCGTCTCCCACTGGGTCCCTCCCATGACATGTGGGAATGTGGGAGCTACAATTCGAGATGAGATTTGGGTGTGGACATAGCCAAACCATACATCTGAGGGGCCAAGAACAGTGAAGACAACATTGAAGAAGGAAAACAAGGAAGGAGGAGGAGAAGAAAGCTCCAAACTACCAACAAAGACCAACTCTCAAGACCTCTTACAAAGATCAAGTAATGAAGACGGTGCGGAAATAGAGAAGACAGGCAAAGGTTGAAAAGACTTTTAAAAGAAAAGCAAAAGCCTTGAGCTAGAAATATTCATCTCTGGACCAGGCACGGTGGCTCACGCCTGTCATCCCAGCACTTTGGGAGGCCGAGACGGGCAGATCACGTGGTCAGGAGATCGAGATCATCCTGGCTAACACGGTGAAACCCCGTCTCTACTAAAAGTACAAAAAACATTAGCCGGGCGTGGTGGCAGGCGCCTGTAGTCCCAACTACTCGGGAGGCTGAGGCAGGAGAATGCCGTGAACCCAGGAGGCGGAGCTTGTAGTGAGCCAAGATCGTGCCACTGTACTCCAGCCTGGGCGACAGAGTGAGACTCCGTCTCAAAAAAAACGAAATATTCATCTCTGGAGGAAACTAAAATGCCTGCAATGTTAAGAAGAATTTGGAAGAGAACTGAACAGCTCATGCAAGTGCTGAGAAGGGTCACCCTGGATGGCTGGGCTCATTCTTGGCTGCACAAGGCCCCCAGCTGAAGGGATGGATGGGCCCAAAATCCAGACAGAACCTGACTTGCTAAGCTGTGCCCTACACAGCTGGGTCCACCCAAGAACTGCTTTGTTCCCCAACATTTCATTATAAAGAATTTGAAACAAGTAGCAAAGCTGAAAGAATGTTACAGTGAACACCCATACGCCCAGCACCTAGAGTCTACAATGAATGTTTGACTCTGCTGACTTTATCACATATCTAACCATCTCTTCATCCCATCCATCTTATGTCTGGGTGCATTTCAAACAAATTGCAAACACTGGTATGCTTCTTCCTAAATATGTCATGCACATCATTAACTAGAGTGTTTGTTTATGGTTATTTATGCAAAATTTGCATATGATGAAGATGCACATTTTTTTTTGAAACGGAGTCTCGCTCTGTTGCCCAGGCTGGAGTGCAGTGGTGCAATCTTGGCTCACTGCAACCTCTGCCTCCCAGGTTCAAGCGATTCTCCTGCCTCAGCCTCCCGGGTAGCTGGGATTACAGGCATGCACCACCACACCCAGCTAATTTTGTATTTTTAGTAGAGATGGGGTTTCTCCAAGTTGGTCAGGCTGGTCATGAACTCCCGACCTCAGGTGATCCACCCGCCTTGGCCTCCCAAAGTGCTGGGATTACAGGCATGAGCTGCCGCGCCCAGCCTATTTATTTGTTTGAGACAGAATTTCGCTCGTCACCCAGACTGGAGTGCAATGGTGTGATCTTGGCTCACTGCGACCTCTGCTTCCCAGGTTCAAGCGATTCTCCTGCCTCAGCCTCTTGAGTAACTAGGATTACAGGCGTGCGCCACCACACCCAGCACCTCTTTGTATTTTTAGTAGAGATGGGGTTTTACCACGTTGGCCAGGCTGGTCTCAAACTCCTGACCTCAGGTGATCCACCTGCCTCACCTCCCGAAGTGCTGGGATTACAGGCGTGAGCCACCGCGCCTGGCCTCAGCTTTTAACATTTAAGTTAATCACTCAGTCAGTGCTGAAACAGTTGTTGTGGATGCCTGCCTGTTCAGCTGGTAGGGAGACCTGGCCTGTCACATAGGTCAGGGGAAAGTCTCTTCCAGTGCGTGTTGATTTCTAAGGGTTTTTAATTTAAAATACTTCTCATAAGGCCAGGTGCAGTAGCTCACGCCTGTAATCTCAGCACTTTGGGAGGCTGAGACATGAGGATCACTTGAGGCCAGGAGTCTGAGACCAGCCTAGGCAACATAGTGAGACCCCATCTCTACAAAAAATTAAAAATAGCCAGGCATGGTGGTGCACACCTGTAGTCCCAGCTACTTGGGAGGCTGAGGTGGGAGGATCACCTCCAGCCCAGGAGTTCGAGGATGCAGTGAGCTGTGATCATGCCACTGCATTGCAGCCTGAGTGACAGAGTAAGGCCTTGTCTCGAGGAAAAAAAAAAACAACTAGAAAGAGGCATCCGTTATGTCTGAAACTAGAAAGTGGTGGTGGCTGTACAACATTGCGAAGGTGCTAAATGTCATTTATTTTATTTTATTTTAAATCAATTTTATTTTATTTTATTATTATTTATTATTATTTTATTTATTTTATTATTTTTTTTTGAGACAGAGTCTCACTCTGTCGCCCAGGCTGGAGTCCAGTGGCATGATCTCGGCTCACTGCAATCTCCAATTCCTGGGTTCAAGTGATTGTCCCGCCTCAGCCTCCCCAGTAGCTGGGATTACTGGCACCCACCACCACACCCAGCTGATTTTTGTATTTTTAGTAGAGACGGGGTCTCACCCTGTTGGCCAGGCTGGTCTCAAACTCCTGACCTCAGGTGATCCGCCTGCCTCAGCCTCCCAAAGTGCTGGGATGATAGGCGTGAGCCACCACGCCTGGCCCTAAATGTCATTTAATTGTACACTTACAACAATTTATTTTTGTTATGTGAATTTCACCTCAATTAAATAAAAAAGGAAAAAGAGGTGTCAGTTAATAATTTTAAAAATGTTATCCCACGGCATTATCGCGTAATCTAGGAGCCAGGTGGAGAGGATGACCTGGGCACCTTTGATTCTGTCCTCGCTAATTGGAATGAACTCAGGTTTCTGGCTACGGCAAACTGATTTTATGTGATTAATTTAGAAAATGTCATGGTCAAGAGGACATGATGTGGATCAGACCGGCTTGGGTCCTAGGCGGGGCTCTGCCACTTAGGAGCTGTGTGACCTTGGCAAGATTTTTAATTAAAAAAAATTGCTCATTTATTATCAGCAGCCCGGGAGGAAATGTGTGACTATCATCCAATCTTCTACGTTTAAGCTTTTATGTCTTACGAACTCTCACCTGAGGAAATGTCAGAGCCAGCGGAGAAACATCCAAGAAAGAACGAGGGTAATCACAAATCATCATATTCCAAAATGTTTCCAAATGTTAGAAAAATTAATCACCAACCAAAAAACACTTCGGGAAGTCACAGAGACATAAGTTCTTTGTGCTTCAGTTTCCTTATCAGTGAATTGGGAATAATAAAATCACCTATCTCGGTGAGGATTTGTGGAGGTAAAGGGTGTTTAATAGCTGACCCAGTAGCTGCAAGCTTTGGAGCTGTAATTATTAGTATTAATTCACTCATTAGCTCTGGGAGGGCAAGAAACTTTGCTGCTTTTTTTTTTTTGCACCCAGTAGACCCGGCTTTGACTAGAGTGCACAGCACTCAATAAATAATTATTTAACGAGTAATTGAATGAATGATATCAATATTTAAAATCCAAAAAGTCTTTGGAGTTTAAGACGGAGTCATACCTTTTCTGTACCATTCCAGTTCTCATATTCTTTGAGATCCTCTAGTGGTGTTTAACAAAAGCAGCCACCACCCAGGAAGGACCATGAAAATGTCTGCTGAATGAATGGATGGATGTCTTGCAGAAGCTCATCTGGGCTCTTCAGATGTAGAAAAATTCTTTTTCTTTCTCTCTCTTTTTTTTTTTTTTTTTTGAGATGGGGTCTTGCTTTTTGTCCAGGCCAGAGTGCACGGCACGATCATAGCTCAATGCAGCTTCAGACTCTTGGGCTCAAGAGATCCTCCCACCTCAGCCTCCCAAGTAACTGGGACTACAGGCACCCGCCACTGTGCTGGGCTAATTTTTGGTAGACACAGGGTCTCACTATGTTGCCCAGGCTGGTCTTGAACTCCTCACCTCGAGTGATCCACCTGTCTGGGCCTCCCAAACACTGGGATTATAGGCATGAGCCATGGCATCCAGCCTTGGCTCCCACCTCAGCCTTACAAGTAGGTGGGACTACAGGTGCGAGCCACCACGCCTGGCTAATTTTTTAAATTTTTAGTAAATAAGAGGTCTTGCTGTGTTGCCCAGGCTGGTCTTGAACTCTTGAACTCAAGTGATCCTCCCACCTTGGCCTCCTCAATACTGGAATTACAGGCATGAGTCACCCTGCCAAGCCAGGACTGGTCTTTCAAATTGGATTGGATTAGACTGTAGAAGGTTTTGGTGATCATTACTGATGTGGTCAGAGATAAATATTTATTGGAAGCTGAGGTTGATGCTTTACAGCCGTCAGTGCCTGGGGGACTCCAGAAGCCTTAGGGGCCAGTAGAATTCTGGCGGCTTCATTCAGACCCAATGTGAAGAAGTAAACACCTCTAATTTGCTGCCTTGCCACAGAACCAAGTCAACCTGAGCTGGTGCGAGAGAAAGAGCCAGTCTCTCTATCTCTTACCTGCTGGACAGTTCATTGACTCCCTGGCAGCAAGAAGCAAGAGTCAATCTCCACGTGTGGAATCCTGCCAGAACTCAATGGGCTTGCATGGACCAATGTGCATGACCCAGGGGTGCCACAAATCTGTGGCCGGAGCATCTGCAGCCAGAGACCCTCCCAAGGAAGATAGGGCAGGTGACCTACCTGGACCAGAGCAGGGAGCTGGCTGACCTGTGTCTATGACCCTCCACTTCTCATTCCTCCTGACCTTTGCCTACGTTTGCCTTTTGTGGCACCTGCACTTTTGCACGTGACTCAGTGGCATTCCTAGTGACCTTTGTCTCTTGCAAGGAGCCAAAGGTCCATCTGTCATGCAATAATAGAACATTTTGACCTACCATATGCTGGTGCCCCCTGCCAAGGGCGTTTCAGATCACCCAACAATTATGATGGGCTCCCTTTGTCTTCAGGGAGGACCCAGGGATAACTCTTGTTCTCCTAAATTGATGCGTAAGTTTTTCCCCAAAGCCTTTCTCTCCTGCAGAGCCTGGTCGGTGACAGAGATCATAATTCCCCTTATATCCGCAAGTCATTTTTCTTCTTTTTCTTTTTCCCCCTGGAATCCAGTAGAAATCTGTCTTTGTCTTTAAAGCCTTATAACTTGACATTTAGCTATCTTGGGTTGGGTCTTTATTTTTTATTTATGTATTATTACATTTTGAGACAGGGTCTCGTTATCATTCAGGCTGGAGTGCAGTGGCATGATCATAGCTCACTGAAGCCTCGACCTCCCAGGCTCAAGCGATCCTCCTACCTCAGCCTTACAAGTAGCTGGGACTACAGGTGCCAGCCACCATGCCTGGCTAATTTTTTTTAATTTTTAGTAAAGAGGAGGTCATGCTATGTTGCCCAGGCTGGTCTTGAACTCTTGAACTCAAGCGATCCTCCCACCTCGGCCACCTCAATACTGGAATTACAGGCATGAGCTACCCCATCCAGCTGGGTTGGGTCTTTCAAATTGTATTGTATTGTCTTGGGTTGGATTGTCTTTTATTTAAGGAATTTTGTCTTTAATAATTGCCCAATGCTGGTTTCTAGTTTCAGGCATTTTCTAGTCTAGTCAGTATGGGTAGAGCCCTCTTTGTTTTCTGACCAGCAGAACATTAAAAAAAAAAAAAAAAAATTTCTCCTACTCATCTGACAAAGGGCTAATATCCAGAATCTACAATGAACTCAAACAAATTTACAAGAAAAAAACAAACAACCCCATCAAAAAGTGGGCAAAGGACATGAACAGACACTTCTCAAAAGAAGACATTTATGCAGCCAAAAAAACACATGAAAAAATGCACATCATCACTGGCCATCAGAGAAATGCAAATCAAAACCACAATGAGATACCATCTCACACCAGTTAGAATGGCCATCATTAAAAAGTCAGGAAACAACAGGTGCTGGAGAGGACGTGAAGAAATAGGAACACTTTCACACTGTTGGTGGGACTGTAAACCAGTTCAACCATTGTGGAAGTCAGTGTGACGATTCCTCAGGGATCTAGAACTAGAAATACCATTTGACCCAGCCATCCCCTTACTGGGTATATACCCAAAGGACTATAAATCATGCTGCTATAAAGACACATGCACACCTATGTTTATTGCGGCACTATTCACAATAGCAAAGACTTGGAACCAACCCAAATGTCCAACAACGATAGACTGGATTAAGAAAATGTGGCACATATATACCATGGAATACTATGCAGCCATAAAAAATGATGAGTTCATGTCCTTTGTAGGGACATGGATGAAACTGGAAATCATCATTCTCAGTAAACTATCACAAGGACAAAAAACCAAACACCACATGTTCTCACTCATAGGTGGGAATTGAACAATGAGAACACATGGACACAGGAAGGGGAACATCACACTCCAGGGACTGTTGTGGGGTGGGTGGAGGGGGGAGGGATAGCATTGGGAGATATACCTAATGCTAAATGACGAGTTAATGGGTGCAGCACACCAACATGGCACATGTATACATATGTAACAAACCTGCACATTATGCACATGTACCCTAAAACTTAAAGTATAATAAAAAAATTTTTTTTCTTCAAAAATAAAGACGAGGCTTGCTATATTGCCCGGGCTGGTCTTGAACTCCTGGCTTCAAGCAATCCTCCCTCCTTGGCCTCCCACCTGTGCTGGGATTACAGGTGTGAGTCATTGCATCCCACCAGCAGAGCATGTTTGCCCAACGATTTGAATATCCTATTGCAATTTGCCCTAGTAATTCACAATAATATTTGCATAAATTACCTGGCATAAGAAGACTGCAAGGTGATTGACTTGAAATGAGGACAGACAGCAGTGTACGGGTGGGAAGTCTTGATGGCAGTCGGATGCAACTGGGAAGGAAAAGAAAATGAAAGAACATGTGCAAATGGGTGAGACCTGTCCTGACAACGTTTGCTAAAGGGCTTCCCCCTTTAATTGGAGATTTTGCGGTGCTGTTGGGCCCCCTAGGAGCAGAACCCCAGTGATGACAGAAAGTGGCTGATTTGGCCGGGTGCGGTGGCTCACGCCTGTAATCCCAGCACTTTAGGAGGCCGAGGTGGGTAGATCACCTGAGGTCAGGAGTTTGAGACCAGCCTGGCCAACATGGTGAAACCCCGTCTATATTAAAAATACAAAAATTAGCCTGGCGTGGTGGCAGGTGCCTGTAATCCCAGCTACTCGGGAGGCTGAGACAGGAGAATTGCTTGAACCTGGGAGGTGGAGGTTGCAAGCTGCAGTGAGCCGAGATCGTGCCATTGCACTCCAGCCTGGGTCACAAGAGTGAAAACCTGTCTCAAAAAAGAGAGAGCGAGAGAGAAAAGAAAGTGGCTGTTTTGCCTTTTGTGTGTTTGACTTATACACGTTTCCAGGACGGCATTGCATACAGCATTAGAAAGCTGCCCAGGCGTCTTTATCATCCTAAAGCCTTTTTGAAATTCTTCGTCCGTTCCTCACAGCTCTGGCGATGCGTTGCTTAACTTTCTGATTGATTATTCTCTGAAACAATCAATATAGGCCTTTGCTAACCTTTGAATCAACTTCTGTTCCTCAAATCTCTTTGGATTTCGGCTATGATTTGAATGTTTATCTCCTCCGAAACTCATGTTGAAACTTAATTCCCAGTGTGGCAGGATTGAGAGTTGGCCTTTAAGACGTGATCGGGTCAGGAGGGCGGTGCCCTCGTGAATAGATTAATTCATTCACAGATTAATGGATTAATGGGTTAGCGCAGGAGTGGGACGGGTGGCTTTATTCGAAGAGGAAGAGAGACCTGAGTTAGCACACTCGACCCCTCCCCGTGTGATCCTCCGTGCCGTCTCGGGACTCTGCAGAGAGTCAGCGTGTCAGTCCGTTTTCATGCTGCTCATAAAGACATACCTCAGACGGGGCAATTTACAAAATAAAGAGGTTTAATGGACTCACAGTTCCACGTGGCTGGGGAGGCCTCACAATCACGGGGGAAGGTGAAAGGCACATCTCAGACGGCAGCAGACAAGAGAAGAGTGGTGCAGGGAAACTCCCGTTTATAAAACCATCAGATCTCGTGAGACTTACTCACTGTCACGAGAACAGCACGGGAAAGACCTGCCTCCATGATTCAATTACCTCTCACTGGGTCCCTCCCACAGCATGTGGGAGTTCAAGATGAGATTTTGGTGGGGACCCAGCCAAACCATATCAATCCCCACGGCCAGGAGGCCCTCACCAGATACGGCCCCTCCACCTTGGACTTCTCAGCTTCCGTAACTGTAACAAATAGATTCACTTTTAAAAGCAATTACTCATGGCCGGGCGCGGTGGCTCACATCTGTAATCCCAGCACTTTGGGAGGCCGAGGTGGGTAGATCACTTGAGGTCAGACGTTCGAGACCAGCCTGGCCAACATGGCGAAATCCCATCTCTACTAAAAATACAAAACTAGCCGGGCATGGTGGCGGGTGCCTGTAATCCCAGCTACTCGGGAGGTTGAGGCAGGAGAGTCGCTTGAACCTGGAAGGCAGAGGTTGCAGTGAGCCAAGATCGTGCCACTGCACTCCAGCCTAGGCGACAGAGTGAGACTCCGTCTCAAAAACAAACAAACGAACAAACAAACAAACACACACACAAAATAAAATAAATTATTCATTTCAATTGTTCTGTTATAAGCAACAGAAAATGGACTAAGACCATTGTTTCCTCTTTTTCTTCATTTTCTTGGTTCTCAGATCTTCACTGTTCTGTAATAATCTTGCAGCTGTGGGATTCTGTTGACAAACTGTTCCAGATCACTCAACAATTACGATGGGCTCCCTTTGCCTTCAGGGAGGATCCAGGGATAATCTCTGTTTTACTAAATTGATGCAGAAGTTTTTCTCCAAAGCCTTTCTCTCCTGCAGAGCCTAGTGGGTGACAGAGGTCGTAATTAGTCTCATATCCATACGTCTTTTCCCTTCTTTTTCTTTTTTTTTCTTGGAATTCAGTAGAAATCTGTCTTTGTCTTTAAAGCATTTTAACTTGACATTTATCTGCCTTCGTGTGGGTCTTTAGCGCTCTATTGCAGACTTTTATTTAAGAAGTTTTGTCTTTAATAATTGTTCTGTGATGGCTTCTTATTGCCGATGTTTTCTAGTCTGACAACAAGTCTCCTTGACTTGCTTTTGGGTCTCTCTGCTATCCTTCCAGTCTTTTTTTTTTTTTTTTTTTTTTTTTTTTTTTTCCCATTGTCACCTCGGTTGGAGTGCAACGGTGTGATCATAGCTCATTGCAGCCTCCAACTCCTGGGCTCAAGTGATCCCCCCACCTCAGCCTCCCAAGTAGCTGGGACTATAGGCATGTTCTACCACACTGGCCAATTTAACTTTTTTTTTGTAGAGACAGGGTTTGTGCTGTGTTGCTCAGGCTGGTCTCAAACCCCTGGCTTCAAGAGCTGGGATTACAGGCATGAGCCATTGTGCCTGGCCTCCTTCCAGTCTTTAATGGCTCCAAATCAAGTCTGTTGTCTTGGCATAGCCTCAACACTCCTGATTTTGTGTATGTCCTTTCCGCTTTAAAGCTCCCCTAACTGTAATCAGAGTGTCTCTCTTTTTTTTTTTTTTGAGATGGAGTGTTGCTCTATCACCTAGGCTGGAGTGCAGTGGTGCAGTCTCGGCTCACTGGAACCTCTGCCTCACGGATTCAAGCGATTCTCCTGCCTCAGCTTCCTGAGTAGCTGGGATTATAGGTGTGCACCACCTCGCCCGGCTAATTTTTGTATTTTTAGTAGAGACGTGGTTTCACCCTGTTGGCCAGGCTGGTCTTGAACTCCTGACCTCAGATGATCTGCCCTCCTCGGCCTCCCAAAGTGCTGGGATTACAGGCATGAGCCACCGCAACCAGCCGTGTCTCCTTAATGTTTGTGAGTGTAACCCTTGTTTCCTTAGACCGAGAGCTGTGATAGTTTTTACAAATGTTTAAAATAGTTTGTTAGTATTTAAAGGGGAAAAACTTCTACATAAACTTAAGAGCTAAAACTATAAACTCTTGGAAGAAGATGAAGCGACGTCATTGTCTGGGGTAAATACCCGAGGTTTGTTGTCTCACGCCAAGGGAATCAAGGACACAGACACACAAGAAGTGAGTTTAAGAGCAGAGGTTTAGCAGGCTAAAGAATGAGAAAAGAGAAAAGCTCTCTCTCCTGCAGAGAGAGAGGTTGGCTCCCAAGTGGGTTTTCCAGTTCCGTGGGGAAATGCATGGGGTTTTATGGATGAGCTTGAGAAGGTGGTGTCTAATTTACATACGGCACAAGACATTGGTCCGATCAGGTGTGTCATTTGCATAGTGCATGAAGAAGCTAGCCATCCCACCCTAATCTTTTATTATGCAGATGGGGTTTCTACCTGGCCGGCGCCATGTTGCCTGCTTTTTACTGCACACGTAGCGACAAAGAAAAGGGAAAAGGGAACCTCCACGTTGAATATACCTGGCTTCCAAGTATTCCTTTTCTGTTGGCACAGCTGCTGGCATTTACCTATGCAAGCTTTTAGCTTGCTTATCTATGCTTGCAGCTTGATTTTTCAGGCTGCTTTTTGTTAGAAAATAAATCATTTGGGGGGTGCTTTTTATTAAAAGGAAACTTTAGCAAGGACTCTCTTACCCTCACTATCTGCCTAAATAATTTCTTTCTAGTTCCTGTATCAAAAACATAGGGGTAAATCTTCACGATATTGGATTTGGCAATGATTTCTTTCTTTCTTTTTTTTTTTTTTGAGGTGGAGTCTCAATCTGTCACCCAAGTTGGAGTGCAGTGCTGCAATCTCGGCTCACTGCAACCTCGGCCTCCTGGGTTCAAGAAATTTTCCTGCCTCAGCCTCCTGAGTAGCTGGCACCACAGGTGCATGCCACCACGCCCAACTAATTTTTATATTTTTAGTAGAGATGGGGGTTTCACCACGTTGGCCAGGCTGGTCTCGAACTCTTGACCTTAGGTGATCCATCTGCCTTGACCTCCGAAAGTGCTGGGAGGCAATGATTTCTTGGATATGACACCAAAAGTATAAGCATCAAAAGAAAAAATTGGTACATTGGACTTCACCAAAGTTAAAAACTTCTGCATCAAAGACCACTATCAAGAGAGTGAAAAGACAGCCTATAGAATTGGAGAAAATATTTTCAAATCATCTATCTGATGAGCAAGTACTATTCAGAGTATATAGAGCTCTTACAAAGCAGCAAAAACAAAAGGACAACTCAATTAAAAAATGGGCAAAGGACTCAAATAGATATGTCTCCAAAGCCATACAAATGTCCAACACGCACATGAAAAGATGCTAAACATCGTTATTCACCAGGGAGATGCAAATCAAAACCACAATGAGATACCCCTACACACCCACCTCCTGGCTATGATTAAAAACAATGGGAAATAACAAGTGTTGGCAAGGATGTGGAGAAATTGGAACCTTTGTGCATTGATGGTGGGAATGGAAACTGTTGCAGCTGCTGTGGAAATTTGGTACATGCTCAAGTAGTTGGACATGGAATTACCATAAAATCACCAGCAATTGCACTCTTTGGTACATATCCAGAAGAATGAAAAGCAGGAACTTAAAGAGCTTAAAGAGATACGTGTATGCTAATACTCTTAATAGCATTATTCATAGTAACCAAAAAGTTACTATGTCCATTGATGAATGAATGTATACACAAAATGTGGCCTATCCCTGCAGTGGAAGATTTGTTGGCCATAAAAAGAAATGATATTCTGATACATGCCAAAACATGGATAAACATTGAGGATACTATGCTAAGTGAAATAAGCCAGACACAAAAGGACAGATATTGTATGATTCCTGATATGGTTTGGCTGTGTCCCCACCCAAATCTCATCTTGAATTGTAGCTCCCATAATCCTCATGTGTTGTGGAAGGGACCCAGTGGGAGATAATTGAATCATGGGGGCTGTTCCCCCCATACTGTTCTCATTGTAGTGACTAAGTCTCGCGAGATCTGATGGTTTTATAAGGGGAAACCCCTTTTGCTTGACTCTCATTCCCTCTTTGCTGGCCACCAGGTAAGATGTCCCTTTGTGCTTCCTTCTTCCACCATGATTGTGAGGGCTCCCCAGCTATGTGGAACCATGAGTGCATTAAACTGCTTTCCTTTATAAATTACCCAGTTACTGCCTGATCTGGTTGTTTAAAAGCACATGGCCCCTCTCCTCTCCCTTTCTCTTGCTCCTGCTCCTGCCATGTAAGACGCCTGCTTGCCCTTTACCTTCCACCATGATTGAGGCCTCCCCAAAAGCAGAAGCTACTATGCTTCCTATACAACCTGCAGCACCACAGGCTGATCAAACCTCTTTTCTTATAAATTGCCCAGTCTCAGGTATTTCTTTATAGCAGTGCCATAATGAGACTAATATAGGGTCGCATATAGCAAATCAGGGTAGAGCCAGGGTTTGAGATCATGTTTGTGAGTGACTCCTAAGCCTAGAGATGGTAGAATGGCCATCTCTACCACCTCCCATTCCAGGACACTTCAGGGCTTCGGGTAAAACTCGTGGGTGGGGCTCAGCAGACCCAAGATCTGGGTCAATTCTCCTCTGCCTCAATATGTGGCCTCAGGCAGACGCCTTGGTTGTTCTTGGTGTACATCTCATTGGCATTCCCAACTCCATTATTATTATTATTATTATTATTATTATTATTTTTTGCACTAGCTATTATCTTTGCCTGGAACATTCTTCCTCCACTTCCTCTGTGTCAGTGACCCCAAGACCACTCTCATGTTCAATGACTTGCTAGAAGGACTCAGAAAAGCCTGTTATACTCACAGTTATGATTTTTTTTTTTTTTTTGAGATGGAGTCTCGCTCTATCGCCAGGCTGGAGTACAGTGGCATGATCTCGGCTCACTGCAACCTCAGCCTCCCGGGTTCAAGCACTTCTCCTACCTCAGCCTCCTGAGCAGCTGGGACTACAGGTGCACGCCACCACACCCAGCTAATTTTTGTATTTTTAGTAGAGATGGGGTTTCGCCATGTTGGCCAGAATGGGCTCGATCTCTTGATCTCGTGATCCACACTCCTTGGCCTCCCAAAGTTTAAAACCGCCAAGGCTAAAAGGCACATAGGACAGAGTTCAGGGGATACCAGGATCAAGCTTTTTGTTGTCCTCTCCTGGTGGAGCCATACAGACAGCACCAACTGTGATGACATGTAGGGCATATTGTCAACCACGGAAGCTCATGCAACTTTAATTCCCAGAGTTTTTTATTTTTACTTTTGCAAGAAGAGGTCTTGCTATGTTGCCCAGGCTGGTCTTGAACTCTTGGACTTAAGCGATCTGCCTGCCTCGGACTCCCAAAGTGCTAGGATTCCAGGTGTGAGTCATTGCACTTGGCCTGTTTCCAGAGTGTTTATTGAGGTCAGTCACATAAACATGGAGTGCCCATGTGGCTGAGCTTAGTTATTCAATCTCTAGCCCCTCCAGAGGTCAAACTGAACCAGAGAGGTCTAAGACCACCACCATCATTCACAGTGTTGGCATAAACTATCTGCTGTGGCCCACTGCCCCACTTATGCAAAAAACACTCATCACATGGGATATTTCACAGGCTTCAAGGTTATCTCCTGGTCAGAGTCAGTTCTTTCTTTGGAATGTGCAGGGTTTGGACATCAAAGACCTGCGGAGTTAACCCCTTGTTGTACACTCTCATGGTTCTTCTCATCAACCAAAAACTCAGCACATACATGGCTTCCTCAGAGGGGCCTCTGTTGACCAACCAACCTGAATGACTCCCTATCACTTTCTGTCACTTTCCCATGGTTTATTTTCATAATTACTTTTCTGACTACCATATATTTTCCTGTTTTTTTTTTTTCTTATTTTTTAGAAACAGGGTCTTGCTCTGTCACCCAGGCTGCGTGCAATGGCACAATCATGGCTCACTGTAACCTTAGTCTCCTGGGCTCAAGGGATCCTCCCACTTCAGCCTCCTGAGTAGCTGGGACTATAGGAATGCACCATCATACCCAGGAAATTTTTTTGTTTTTTTGATGGAGTCTCGCTGTGTCGCCAGGCTGGAGTGCACTCACTGCACCCTCCGCCTCCTGGGTTTAAGCGATTCTCCTGCGTCAGCCTCCCGAGTAGCTGGGACTACAGGAATGTGCCACCATGCCCAGCTAATTTTTGTATTTTTAGTAGAGATGGGGTTTCACCATGTTGGCCAGGATGGTCTCGATTTCTTGACATTGGGATCCTCCCGCCTCGGCCTCCCAAAGTGCTGGGATTACAGGCATGAGCCACCGTGCCTGTCATGTGCAGGTAATTTTTAAGCTTTTTGCAGAGATGGGGGTCTTGCTATGTTGCCTAGGCTGGTCTTGAACTCCTGGCCTCAAGCAATCCTCCAGCCTCAGCCTCCCAAGGCTGAGGAGGCTGAAGTGGGAGAATCCCTTGAGCCCAGGAGACTGAGGTTACAGTGAGCCATGATTGTGCCATTGCACTCCAGCCTAGGTGACAGAGCAAGACCCTGTCTCTAAAAAATAAGAAAAAAAAAAAAAAAAAAAAAAAAACAGGAAAATTTATGGTGATCAGAAGAGCAATTATGAAAATAAACCATGGGAAAGTGACAGGCCCTGCCACCACATCTGACGTATATTTTCCTGTTTGCTCATCACCTACCTCCCCCTACTAGAATGTAGGCTCTTTGACAGTACAGAGTTTGTTGCTTGTGTTCACTGTTGCATTTCAGATGCCAAGAACAGAGCACAACACAGAATAGAAACTTAATAAACACTCTTTGATGAGTGAAGGAATCTGGACAAAGAAGGACTGATTTCCAATATCATTTTCAGCTCCAAGGAAAGAAAACCATGAATCAAGTTAGTGGATTCATAGTTTTCTACCTAGATCTTTTTTTTTTTTTTTTTAAGATGGTGTCTTGCTCTGTTGCCCAGGCTGGAGTGCAGTGGCGTGATCTTGGCTCACTGCAACCTCCATCCCCTGGGTTCAAGCGATTCTCCTGCCTCAGCCTCCCAAATAGCTGGGATTACAGGTGCATGCCACCATGCCCGGCTAATTTTTTAATTTTTAGTAGAGATAGGGTTTCACCATGTGAGCCAGGCTTGTATCAAACTCCCGACCTCAAGTGATTCACTCACCTCAGCCTCCCAAAGTGCTGGGATTATAGGCATGAGCCACTGCGCCTGGCTGTAACTAGATTTTGATTTCTAATCAGGAAAGACTATTTTTCTGATGATGATTTTTTTTTTTTTGAGATGGAGTCTCGCTCTCTCACCAGGCTGGAGTGCAGTGGCGTGATCTCAACTCACTGCAACTTCTGCCTCCTGGGTTCAAGCGATTCTCCTGCCTCAGCCTGCCGAGTAGCTGGGACTGCAGGCACGCACCACCATGCCCAGCTAATTTTTGTATTTTTTTTTTTTTTTTTTTTTTTTTTGAGACGGAGTCTCGCTCTGTCGCCCAGGCTGGAGTGCAGTGGCGCAATCTCGGCTCACTGCAAGCTCCACCTCCCGGGTTCACGCCATTCTCCTGCCTCAGCCTCTCCGAGTAGCTGGGACTACAGGCGCCCGCCACCACGCCCGGCTAATTTTTTGTATTTTTAGTAGAGACGGGGTTTCATCGTGTCGGCCAGGATGGTCTCGATTTCCTGACCTCGTGATCTGCCTGCCTCGGCCTCCCAAAGTGCTGGGATTACAGGCGTGAGCCACCGCACCTGGCCTCTGGTGACTATTTTACCTGAACGTCCTCAGGGCTGTTTAGGGAAGAGCGGGTGCCTGATAAATGAATACATGATTTCTTCCTTTCCTGAATGCCCCCCTCCCCTCATGCTCTCCTGGGAGCAATTCCCTTCCCCTTTCTTCTTCCTCTTCCCCTGTTTTGTGGATGTGACTTGTGAATCACGCTGCTCACTTCATCTGCAGTTGCCTCTGTTTGTTTTTTCTTTGGAGCTCATTGCTGTAAACTGGCTCTTTCTGAGATGATAAACGTGTCCCTCCCCTAAAAGCTGTGGCTCTCTGATGACTTAACTCTAACAGGAAGTTCTGAAAATTTCCACCTAAAGGGAATCTTTTTTTTGAGGCCCCTCCACTTTTTGCCATAGCTGGCTTGAATTTCACTTATATTATTGTCCTAGGGCTGCTGCAGCAAATTATAAGTGAGTAGCTTAAAACAGTAGAAATGGGCTGGGCATGGTGGCTCATGCCTGTAATCCTAGCACTTTGGAAAGCCGAGACAGGTGGATCACTTGAGGTCAGGAGTTCGAGACTAGCCTGGCCAACATGGTGAAACCCCATCTCTATTAAAAATACATAGAAAATTAGCTGGGTGTGGTGGTGCATGCCCATAGTCCCAGCTACTCGGGAGGCTGAAGCAGAATCGCTTGAACTCGGGAGGCAGAGGTTGCAGTGAGCCGAGATCAAGCCACTGCACTCCAGCCTGGGCAACAGAGCAAGACTCCATCTAAAAAAAAAGAAAAAAAAGAAAAGAAGAAGAAATGTATCCATTCATGGTTCTGGAGGCCACAAATTCAAAGTCAAGGTGTCATTAGGGCCACACTTCCTCTGAAGGTTTGGGGGAGGAGGCTTCCTGCCTCTTCCAGCTTCTGGAGGTTCCTGAAGTTCCTTGGCTAGTGGTACCTCCCGCCAATCCCTGCCTCCAAGGGCTTCTTCCTTATGTATCTCTGTCCCAAACCTCCCTCTCCTTGCTCTTATAAGAAATCAGCCAGTGGACTTAGGGTTCACCAAAAATCCAGGATGATCTCATACCCAGATCCTTACCACAAAGACTCGATTTCTTTTTTTTTTTTTTTTTCTTTTTTTTTTTTCAGACAAAGTCTTGCTCTGTCACCCAGGCTGGAGTATAATGGCGTGATCTCTGCTCACTGCAACCTCTGCCTCCCGAGTTCAAGTGATTCTCCTGCCTCAGCCTCCTGAGTGGCTGGATTACAGGCATGCGCCACCACGCCCGGCTAATTTTTTTGCATTTTTAGTAGAGATGGGGTTTCACCATGTTGGTCAGGCTGGTCTCGAACTCCTGACCTCGTGATCCCCCCGCCTTGACCTCCCAAAGTGCTGGGATTACAGGCGTGAGTCACCGTGCCCAGCCTCACAAAGACTCTGTTTCTAAATAAGGTGACATTCACAAGTCCTGGGAGTTAGAACTTGTACATTTTTTTGTTTGTTTGTTTTTGAGACAAGGTTTTGCTCTGTTGCCCAGACTGCAGTGCAGTGGCATGATCATGGTTCACTGCAGCCTTGAACTTCTGGAGTCAAAGGATCCTCCTTTCTCAACCTCCTGGGAGACTGGGACTATAGGCACATGCCACTATGCCTGGCTAATTTGTTTTTATTTTTTGTAGAAATGGGGTCTCCCTATGTTGCCCAGGGCTGGTCTTAAACTCCTGGGCTCAAGCAATCTTCCCACCTTGGCCTCCCAAAGTACTGAGATTACATGCATGAGCCACTGCGCCCTGCCTTGATATGGAAATTTACCCCCCTGGCACTTCATTCAGAAGTCGGACTGGACAGATCATAGGCAACCTGGTTCTGCCTCTTTTAGCTTTAATTTATTGTGAGATGCAGGGCCATAGAATGTGGATTGCGAATTCCCGCTCTCAGCCCCAAGGCTCTGCATCACATTTCTCAAATTCTTCATCAAAAACGAAATTCAGATATTACTTCTTATTCAAGGGCAGTGACCTTCAGCAAGCCCGTTGTCTGTTTTTGCAATTCCAAGCGAGGCTTTATCTAAACCTCAGACTCGGCGGAATATTTTCAGATTATACATCTAAAAATATGCTTAGTAGGAAAACACTACATTCTTTATATCAAAGTACTATACATATTTATAATTATTTTCCCATCTCCAGGCAGTCTCTTTCCGTTTCCCTCAGAGATCACAAATGTTCAATTATTTCTTAGGTATGTTAGAATTACACAGACCTATCTCAAAAATTGTTTCCACTCTTTTCCCTCCCTTCCCTCCCTCTTTCCCTCCCTTTTCCCCTCCTGTTTTCCTCTCCTTTTTACCTTCCTTCTTTCCCTCCGTCCCTCCTTCCCTTCCTTCCTCTTTCCCTCCCTCCCTTCTTTCCTTCCTTCCTCTTTCCCTCCCTCCCTCCCTTCCTCTTTTCCTTCCTTCCTTCCCTTCCTCTTTTCCTTCCTTCCTCCCTTCCTTCCTTCCTTCCTTCCTTCCTTCCTTCCTTCCTTCCTTTCCCTCCCTCCCTCCCTCCCTTCCTTCTTTCCTTCCTTCCTCTATCCTTTCCTTTCCTTCCTTCCTTTCTTCTTTTTTTCTTCCTTCCTCTTTCCCTCCCTCCCTCCCTCCCTTTCTTTCCTTCCTTCCTTCTTTCCTTCCTTCCTCTTTCCCTTCCTTCCTTCCTTCCTTCCTTCCTTCCTTCCTTCCTTTCCCTCCCTCCCTCCCTTCCTTCTTTCCTTCCTTCCTCTATCCTTTCCTTTCCTTCCTTCCTTTCTTCTTTTTTTCTTCCTTCCTCTTTCCCTCCCTCCCTCCCTTTCTTTCCGTCCTTCCTTCTTTCCTTCCTTCCTCTTTCCCTCCCTTCCTTCCTTCCTTCCTTCCTCTTTCATCTCCCTTCTTTCCTTCCTGTTTTTCACATCATGGCCCCTTATTCTTGGTTTTATTCTGGAATCATTTTTGTTCTTTTGGGCTTGTGCTTCTCTGCTCCAGCTATTATGCTTTGAACATTTTATTTTTTTTCTTCCTTTTCCTCTTTCCCTGAAGGTAAGACTTCTAAATCCATTTTTCTAGACACAGCTTGACTACTCTCTCTTTCTTGTAATTTTTACTAACTGGCCTCAAAAGCCATTTGTTGTGAAGCATTCATGGACCAGGCTTGGTAATTTCCAAAGAGAATTAAGGCCACTTAGGATAAAAGGCACATGCAATGAGATTATTGGATGAGAAAAATGAATCAAAGCTATGAAAAGGACCAAATGTGCTCCCTCAAGGACTGAGTTACTCTAATTAAATTTTAAATTTGGCACTGGGATTCCTATTGGTCTGGGCAATAAGAGAAACTAAGACATTGCTTAAGTCACTTTATTTAATAGAGAACAGAGCTGGTCCATTTGTCATTAGAGAGAGATCTTTTCTGGTTTTTAACTATAAAAGGAATTTTCCAGTTGGATATCATACAAGGGACACTGAGCAAGATAATCAACAAAGCAGAGATTATTTTATCTAAAAGATTTCTGAGCCAGGCCTGGTGGCTCATGCCTGTAATCTCAGCACTTTGGGAGGCTGAAGCAGTTGGATCACCTGAGGCCAGAAGTTCGAAACCAGCCTGGCCAACATGATGAAACCCTGTCTCTACTAAAAACACAAAAAATTACCCGGGCGTGGTGGCAGGTGGCTGTAACCCCAGTTACTCGGGAGGTTGAGGCATGAGATTTGCTTAAACCTGGGAGGTGGAGGTTGCAGTGAGCCAAGATCGTGCCACTGCACTCCAGCCTGGGTGATAGAGTGAGACTCCATCTCAAAAAAAAAAAGAGAAAGGTTTCTTCCTTTCTGACGGGAACCTGGGGGATCCACCTGTGTGACTTAGCTACGAAATGCTCCCCTGGGACTGAACAAGTTGGCTTTCTGAGTGGAAGGAAGGACCAGGATTGACTATGTTCTTGTAGGTCAGTACCAACCAAGGTCTCCCATAGATGCTGGTGTTGGCAGGGGTTTCGCTGTGCTATTTGCACAGCTTGTGTTGGATTCTAGGTCAATTGCTTCTTTTTTTTTTGAGACAGAGTCTTGCTCTGTTGCTCAGGCTGGAGTGCAGTGGTGCGATCTCTGCTCACTGCAAGCTCTGCCTCCCAGGTTCACACCATTCTCCTGCCTCCACCTCCCGAGTAGCTGGAACTATAGGCACCTGCCACCACGCCCAGCTAATTTTTTGTATTTTTAGTAGACATGGGGTTTCACCGTGTTAGCCAGGATGGTCTCGATCTCCTGACCTCGTGATCCACCCGCCTCGGCCTCCCAAAGTGCTGGGATTACAGGCGTGAGTCACCGTGCCTGGCCCGGTCAATTGCTTCTTAAAGCCGCTCTGGGTCCCTAATAGTAAAATGAGCTCATGAACTTTATATGGAAAAGTGGTAGCAGCAGGGGGTTATTTTACATTGTCTTGCTTTGTGTCATGGGAACTTGCAACTCTGGGTTCCACTGCCAGGACCCCAAATCACTGCTTGGCCCAAGGAAATTATCAAAAGAATCAAAGAATCAAAAGAAAGGAAGAATCACTGCTTGCCCCAAGGAAATTATCAAAAATGATGATGACGATGATGATGATGACAATGTCAGCCAACCTTACTGCTTATCTTTGTTGAGAGCTTAATTTGTGACAGTCACTGGGCTAAGTCTTGGCCATGCATTTTCTTAATTAACTTAACAATAGCCTTATAAGGAATGTGTCATGCTATTTTGATCTTCATGTTATAGGAGATTAGAGGTCAATGATGTGTCTGAGTTGCGTGGTGCCTGCATTAGCTCCCTAAGGCTGCCATAACAAAGTACCACAAACTGGGTGGCTTAAAACATAGAAATTTATTTTCTCATAGTTCTGCAGGCCAGAAGTCCAAAATCAAGTTGTTAGCAGGGTTGGCTCCTTCTTGGGGGCTCAGAAGAAGAATCTTCTTTAACTCATTGAATCCTTAAACAACCCTATGAGATAGATATTATTACTATCCCCATTTTACAGATAAGGAAACTAAGGCCTAAAGGGGTGAAGTAATGGCTCCAAGTCACATAGCTAATCCATGTTGGAGTGTGATTCAAACCAGATCACTGGACTCGAGTGCAAATGCTCCAGACCCCACAGCCATAAAAATGCATAAAATTGTTACTGCATGAAGATGTTACTCATGTTACTCATCTTCATGTCACCAGAAGGTGGTGACCAACAATCCTTGGCTTGGAGCTGCATCCCTCCAATCTCTACCTCTTTCATTGCAGGACTTTCTCCCTCTGTAACTATGTCTTCACACAACTTCTCTCCTCTGTGTGTGTCTGTCTCTGTCTCTTTTCTTCTTCTTGCAAGCACACAAACCATATTGGACTAAGGGTCCATCCTACTCGAGTATGGCCTCATCTTAACTTACATCTTAATTACATTTGCCGTCCATGAATGAGGCCTTCATAATGAGATTAGTGGTCCTACAAGAAGAGAAAGAGATCTTTCTCTCTCTTTTATCCCATGTGAATGTGCTGAGGAAAGGCCACATAAGAACATAGCAAGAAGGTGGCAGTCTGCAACTCAGAAAGAGAGTCCTCACCAGGAAATGAATCAGGAGGCACCTTGATCAGCCTCCAGAACTGTGAGAAATTAATTTCTGTTTTCCAGCGACCTATTCTATGATATTTTGTTGCAACAGCATGAGCTAACTAAGACAGTTATAAATCGATGTATGTAGTAAACATATCTCTAGCCTTTGCAACTTGAAAGAGATTATCACATATCTTTCAAGGAGTCAAAAGGCTTCAAGAGTTTGTTTGGCAGCGGTTTCATTTCAATAATTTTTTGGAGAGAAACAATTGAGAGTGAATGGAGGAAAGAGACTTGAGGGCTGATTTTTGATGCTGTAAATACTGCCATGAGTAACATCTTCATGCAGTAACAATTTTATGCATTTTTATGGCTGTGGGGTCTGGAGCATTTGCACTTGAGTCCAGTGATCTGGTTTGAATCACACTCCAACATGGATTAGCTATGTGACATGGAGCCATTACTTCACTCCTTTAGGCCTTAGTTTCCTTATCTGTAAAATGGGGATAGTAATAATATCTATCTCATAGGGTTGTTTAAGGATTCAATGAGTTAAACACAGAAGGCATTTCAAATAGTTCTTGCTGAGTAATAAATGTTGACCAACGCATGTTTTGCAACTGCTGAATTATTCCTGAGTCTGTGTTCCCAGGGAGAGTTATTGGTATAGCTTTCCACATGCTGTGGTCAGACTGGCTGTGGGCATGGGGGTTCTGTTCCTGACTGCTCCAAACTTTGCAACTTCTGTTAGGCTGCCCTCCTTACAGAGTGATAGGTTTTGAATCAGCAGAAAATTATTCCATTTTTTTGCAGAGATGTAAGATCTGGGAACAGCTGAATAGCCCACTCCTTTGGAGGGAAGAGAGGAATGTCCCTGCAGGAGAACTGGATATTCTCTAAGGATCCAGGAGTCTCAGAAGCAATGGAGGTGGTTAGAAGCAGACAAACTAGAGACACATTTGTAGTGGAATTGAGGAGTCCCTGATAACGAATTACAGGTGGGAAATACAGGTGGGAAAGACGGAGAGCGAGAGAGAGGAGTCAAGAAGTTCTGGCTGGAGCAGTTAATTAGTCATTGCTCACAATGACTTTCTTTCCTGCCTGTTTTGCACACACCTAACGTGCTTCCTAAAGCTTAAGGCTGACCTCTTTGGATGCCCCAGGGGCTTGCAATGAAAGGTAAAAGCCCAGGGAAGCTGAAGCTGGGCTCTGGAGGCCAGAGCAAGAAATGGATTGCCCACTCATGCCTACATTTGTTTATTTAACAGCTTCTCGTCTTGTTTGGGTACCTTGAGCTCTTTCGAGTTCATTCTTAGCTCTGTTGCCCAGGCTGGAGTGCAGTGGTGTGATCGTAGCTCACTGCAGCCTCCAACTCCTGGGCTCAAGTGTTCCTTCTCCCTTAGCCTCCTCAGTATCTGGGACCACAGTTGTGTGTCACCATGCCAGGCTAATGTTTAATTTGTTGTAAAGATGGGGTCTCACTATGTTGCCCAGGCTACTTTCAAACTCCTGGCCTCAAGTGATCTTCCTGCCTTGGCCTCCCACAGTGCTGGGATTACAGACATGAGCCACCATGCCTGGCTAGGTGTGATAGTTCACATTCCAAGTCACATGTCACAGTCATATATTTTGCTTAGTAGTATATTGCATAGTTGGTATGAAAGGGTTAAAAATATCAATATTTCATGTAAAAGGTCATTACCTCTAGAAGCATTTTCCTCCTAATGAGACCTGAGAGCTGCTGGCTTCTCTCAGATGTGTCTGGGATTGGAACGAGCCATGCTTTCCACCTTCTCCACTGAGTTCCTGTTGAGTCTGGTTCACTGGGCAGCGGTGTCAACAGAGGTCTCCTGAGATTCTCAAGTCACAGTGATGCCAAGTCTATACTGGAAGCTATTTGGTTTCTCTTGTCTCTGGATGAAGTGAGAAACGCGTTAAATGCAGGCTTCCGTAAGTGGGATTTATATGTATTTTACCATGAATTGGTTGGCTGCTTCATGCCATCAGTAAGATTCTTGTTGGTCACTGCTCTTGTCACTTGGCCATATCCCAAATTTATTTCCCTCAATACTAGTTTACTATGTAGTTTCATCTTAGGGGATGTTCACTCTCTGGCTTGCTGCTGTCTATTATTTGGGTTTTCCAAGGCGATTCCTTGCCAGCCTCCTCTTGACTGTCATTAATCATCATACTGTAATCCTTATTCATTAATTCAGTCTTTCATTCATTCAACAAATGTTTAGTAAGTGTCTTGCTTTGTGTCATGGGAACTTGCAACTCTGGGTTCCACTGCCAGGACCCCAAATCACTGCTTGACCCAAGCTGGGTGCTGGGGCCAGGGATTCAAAACAAGGCCATCTCCCTTCTTTCAAGGAGAAAATCCATGCAATGTGTACCAACTCTCCATCAGCAATTCTCACCTCTGGCTGCATGGGAGGGTCTCTTGAAGGAGAAGCTTCTTTAATTTTGTTGTTTTTCAGAGTCCCGCTCTGTCACCCAGGGTGGAGTGCAGTGGTGCAATCATGGCTCACTGCAGCCTCTACCTCCTGGGCTGAAGCAATTCTCCCGCTTCAGCCTCCTGAGTAGCTGGGACCACAAGCGCCTGCCACCATGCCTGGCTATTTTGTTTGTTTGTTTGTTTTGGTGTTTTTTTGTAGAGATGGAGCAGGATGCTGTCTCAAAAAATAATAATAATAAATACAATAAAATAAAATAAATTTAATCTGTTGAGACTTAATTTTTGTACTAAATATGGTTTATCCTGGAAAATGTATATGCTGTTGTTGTTGGGTGATGGTCCATACATATCCGTTATGTCAAGTTGGTTTATTGTGTTGTTTAAGTCCTCCATTTTCTCACTTATTTTCTGCCTATTTGTTCTATCCATTATTGAGAATGGAGTGTTAAGCTCTCTATTATTGTAGAACTATTTATTTCTCCCTTTAGTCTTGTCAGTTTTTGCTTCATGTATTTTGATGGTCTGTCACTAGGTGTATAAGTGTTCATAATTGTTATATCTTTATTGTATGAAAACTTTTATTAGTCTATAATGTCCTTGTTTGTCCTTTGTAAACTTTTTGATTTAAAATATATTTTGTATGATATTAGTACAGCCACCCCTGCTCTCTTTTGTTATAATTTGCATGAAATATCCTTTTTCATCCTTTAACTTTCTTTTTTATTTTTTTTTTGTTCTTTGTTTTTTGAGACGGAGCCTTGCTCTGTTGCCCAGGCTGGAGTGCAGTGGCGCGATCTCGGCTCACTGCAAGCTCTGCCTCCTGGGTTCATGCCATTCTCCTGCCTCAGTCTCCCGAGTAGCTGGGACTACAGGCACCTGCCACCGCACCTGGCTAATTTTTTTTGTATTTTTAGTAGAGACAGGGTTTCACCGTGGTCTCAATCTCCTGACCTTGTGATCCGCCCACCTTGGCCTCCCAAAGTGCTGGGATTACAGGTGTGAGCCACCGTGCCCGGCCTCCATCCTTTAACTTTCAATCTATTTGTGTCTTTGAATATAAAGTGAGTTTCTTGTAGACAACATATAGTTGAATCATATTTAAAAATCAATTTTTCCAATGTCTTTTATTACAGTTTAATCCATTTACATTTAAGGTAATTACTGACAGGGAGGGATTTATTTCTGTCATTTTGCTATGTTCCCCCTATATGCCACATAGCTATTTTGTCCCTTTTCTTGCATTTGTGTCTTCTTTGGTTTTAGTTGATTTTTTTGTAGTGAAACATTTAAATTACCCCCTCATTCCCTTTTGTATAATTCTATAACTATTTTCTTTGTAGTTGTCATGAGAATTACATTTAACACCCTAAAGTTATAAGACTCTAATTTGAATTCATAACAGCTTAACTTCAATAACATACAAAAACTCTGATCCTTTAACAGTTCTGTCTCTACCCCTTTCTGTTGTTGATGTCAGGTTATAGATTTATATACCATGTACCCCTAAATATAAACTAATAAACTCCTTTAAGTGCATTATTTTCTTAAATTGTATAGAAAACAAGAAATGGAATTACAAACCATTGTTACAATATACTAGCATTTGTAATTGTCAATGTATTTACCCTTACTGAGATCTTTATTTCCTCATATAGCTTTGAGTTACTGGCTAGTGTCCTTTCATTTCATGTCATGCTGTAGGACTCCCTTCAGCATTTCTTCCAGGGCAGGTCTAGTGGTAATGATCTCCCTCAGATTTTGTTTTTCTGGAAGTGTCCTACTTTCTCTCTCACTTTTGAAGAAAAATTTTGCCACATGCAAGATTTTTGGTTGATTGTTTTTCTTTTAGCACTTTGAAGATACTGACCCATTGCCTCCCCACCTCTAAACTTCCTGCTGAGAAATCTTATTGAGAATCCCTTGTATATGACAAGTTGCTTCTCTCCTGTTGCTTTCAAAATTCCCTTTTTGTCTTTATCTTTAGAAAGTTTGATTATAAAGTGTCTCAGTGTGGGTCTTACCTGTGCAACTTACCTGGCGTTCATTGAGTTTCTTGGATGTTTGTTTTCATGTCTTCCATCAAATTCGGGAAGGTTTTAGCTGTTATTTCTTCAAGTATTTTTTCTCAGTTCTTCTGGGACTCTCACAGTGCATATGTTGGTTCGCTTGATAGTGTTCCACAGATCCCTTAGGCTCTGTTCATTATTTCTTTCCGTTCCCTAGACTTGGTAATTTCCATTGTCCTATCTTCAGGTTTTCTGATTCTTTCTTCTGCTTGCTCAGATCTGTCTTTGAATTCCTATAGTCAATTTTTCATTGTAGTTATGAAATGAAAGCTAGTTTCTTTTAAAGTTGCTCTTTTCTTCCCATGTGAGATTGAGAAGAAAGGTTTTCTCTTTTTATTGATGTTTTCGTTTTCTTCATACGTTATTTTCCTGACTTTCTCTAAATTTTTCTTTAGTTCTTTGAATATCTTCAAGGCAGTTGTTTTAAAGTCTTTGTTTAGTAGATCAGCCATCAGGTCATTTTCAGGGACAGTTTCTGTTGATTTTTTTCCTTTACATGGGCCATACTTCCCTGTTTCTTTGTATGCCTTGTGTTTTGTTGTTGTTGTTGTTAAACATTAGACACTTGAATCTAATAATATGGCAACTCTGGAAATCCAATTCTCCCCCTTCTCTAGGGTTTGTGAGGGTTTTTTTAAATTGCTTTTGGTTTTTAAAATAGTTGTGGGCTCTTTCTGTGCCTACAAACCTGTGTGATCAGGCTGAGATATCAACCTAAGATCTTCTGAGGTCTTTCTTGAGCTTGTGCCTTTCTCTGCGCATGTATGGTCACTTTCTAATTTTCCCTATATGTACAATTGCTTTGGAATGTTCTGGTCTTTAATATCTGGCTTCCAAAAAGGTAAAAAGAGAGAAATAAAGGGGTGGGGGTGGGAAAGGGTACCAGCTTGAGGGGGAGAGGCTTACAATAATGGGGGAAGGTGCAACAACAATGGCTGTCCACCTCTTTGTCTTCACTTCTGTGATCAGAAGCAGTGATCAATGATTAGAGCACAGATCATCAATACTTTCTGGGCAGTACTTATTGCCCACCCTAGTTTCAGCAAGTTCTGTGCGGATTGCTCCAGGAACACGTGCTTAGCTGCCTTCCATGGGGCTGGGAGTGGGGTGGGATGGGTAACTGCTTCTGTGCTGAGAGCTGAAATTGAGTGACATTGACTGAAACTTTATTCAAATCTTCCTTTGGAAGTTGCAAGCCTCCAATAAAGTCCAGAGTTCAAAAATAATGACATCAGACAGATTCTGCCAGTGCAATTGTTGTCTAGGTGGGAAGACAGATTCCTGGTGCTTTTTACTCTATCATCTTCCCAGAATCATCTGCATATATGTTTTAAAATATACATATACCTGGGAAGAAGGTTATTCTAATCTCTTAATGAAGCTGAGTGAGCAAGATCGTGAGCCGGTGATGACATGAAAGGCATCCAGGTAGGCGTCAGGATGAAGTGGGAGAATATTCCTCACCCTCCATGGAAGAGCTCGTAGAGATAATTGTTGATCTGACTCCAAGGAAGGTGACTCAAAAGGCCACAGAGTGGGCATCTCATCTGCTTGAATCCCAGAGACAGGGACACCACCTATGGTACACTGTGTGGTCCATCTGGCAGTGGAGCTATCACTAGAAACTGTCACCTCTAGGGAACAACACCACAGCCTTAGGAGAGGCAGGTGCAGCCCAGGAGTCAGTGGATATTGAGTCTGTGGTGTCTTTCTTATGCCAACATGATGTAAACTCAATAAAAATAATTGGCTTTGTAGTTTGCTCCATTTGCACCAAAGCAGGATTACTCTACCAAGTAGTGGGGAGCTGGGATGAAACTGAAGAATTCACCAAGCCCATCTTCTGTCTTTATGTGAAATCACGTGAGTTTAGACACTAGACTAGATGCTTCCTTGAGGCCAATGTTGCTGACATAGTGACCCAATTGTTTGGCCTCATTTGAGTGTTCTTATAACACATGGAAAGTTCAGATGTAGAAATTAGTTTCATTAATTTGCCATGAACTATAGGCTGAATTGTATCCTCCCAAATTTGTATATTGAAGCTCTAACCCCCTATGTGACTAAACTTGCAATAAGGAAGTAATTAAGGTGAAATTACATCATGGGGTGGAGCTCTGTTCTGATAGGATTACTACCCTTATTAGAAGAGACACCAGAGAGCACTCGATTGCTCTCTCTCCTACAATGTGAAGACACAGCAAGAAGGTGGCCATCCCCAAGTGAGAAAGAGAGCTCTCACCAGGAACCAAGTCAGCCAGCACTTTGATTTCTTAGCCTCCAGAACTGGAAGAAAACAAATTTTTGTAGTTTAAGGCAGCCAGTGTGTAGTATTTTGTTATAGGAACCCAAACTGACTGATACACCATGACTGCAAAGGCAAGGTATGGAAATGGAGTGGGAACAACCAAAGCCACCCTAGTTTTGACAGTGGGTGCACACACTTATGCCGGCTGTTCTGGGGAAGGGATCCAAGTGCCCAGCTGGGCCTGGCCAGGGTGCCTCTGCTGGGTCCTCCAAGCACTTGTGCCTTTGTGCACTTTTTCCGTTTTATTTTATCACGTATGATGAGATTTCCCGGATTTGTGCAGACTATTACCTTAAAGGCTAATCACCAAAGAAGAAGAGACAAGATCTTCCCTCAACTCTCTGGAACATTCTATGGTTACAGTTACTTATGGTATTTAGCATAATGCATATTTTGCTATCAACAGAAGAAGGTACCTGAACATTGGAAGGCCCCTGTCTTTTTTTTTTTTTGAGGCGGAGTCTTGCTCTGTTGCCCAGGCTGGACTGTGGTGGCACGACCTGAGCTCACTGCAAGCTCCGCCTCCCGGGTTCATGTCATTCTCCCACCTCAGCCTCCACAGTAGCTGGGACTACAGGCACCTACCACCACGCCCGGCTAATTTTTTGTATTTTTAGTGGAGACGGGGTTTCACCGTGTTAGCCAGGACGGTCTCGATCTCCTGACCTTGTGATCCACCTGCCTCAGCCTCCCAAAGTTCTGATGTGAGCCACCACGCCTGGCCAGGAGGCCCCTGTCTTTTAACTGAAAGCACATCATACTTTTCAGCCACACTTTCCTAATTTGCCTCTACGGAGCCAGCCAACATTGTGGGACTATCAGCTTCATGATTGATCAGTGGCTAGCAGTCTCTTGCCTAAGCCTGTTCTTCTTCTTCTAGTCTTCCATCCCTCAGTACCGCTAGAGTGGGAAGGTCTGCAAGGATACAGAACCCCCTGTTGGCGAAGTCCACACATGAGCCATCAAAGATGAATTGCAGGCAGGGCTGCTATTGGGAGCACCAGCCTTAATGGGTTTTCCAACAGAGATAGTTGACGTACAGAGGCAATAAACTAACTGCTTTGAGATTGAACACCTTGAAAGAAATGAGCATGCCTGGCACTGTGCTTATCAGGTTGAGTATCACCTGTTGGAGGGCCAGATTCCACAAGGGGAGGAATGGCCTGGAAATGGATATTTTAGTCACTGGTCTCTCTGCACAGTGGCATTCAGGGAATGTACAGATCAATCATCCTTCCCTATAGCTGACATCAACAAGATCACCTGACCATGGGGACTTGGCTATCGCTAAAAGGTGCTCACATTTCTATAAGGCCAGTGGAATCCTTGAACATGGTTCTTATTCTATATAAATAAGAACACTGGTTTCCCTGAGGCATCTCTGTGAAGGCAGATTTAGGGAGGGCCAGATCCTAAAATGAGGTCCAGGCATAGAGGAAAGGAGAAGCATAAAAGACAGCAAGCTGTGAGAATAATGTCATGGTAGGCTCTTGGTGACCCTCTGTGATTGAGTGGATGCACTTTGGCAAAATCTCATTATTGGATCTGTATTAGTCAGGGTTCTCCAGAGAAACAGAACCAAAAATATGATGCGTATGTGTGTTGAGAGAGAGAGAGAGAGAGATTTATTTTAAGGAATTGGCTTATGTGATTGTGGGGGCTGGCAAGTCTGAAATTTGCAGGACAGGCCAGCAGGCTGGAGACTCCAGGAAGAGTTGACTTTGCATCTTGAATCTGAAGGTAGTCTGGAGGCAGAATTCCTTCTTTCTTGGGGGAACTTAGTCTTTTCTTTTTTTTTTTTGAGATGGAGTTTTGCTCTTGTTGCTCAGGCTGGAGTGCAGTGGCATAATCTCGGCTTACTGCAACCTCCACCTGCCGAATTCAAGTGATTTTCCTGCTTCAGCCTCCCGAGTAGCTGGGATTTCAGGCGCCCACCACTTCGCCCAGCTAATTTTGTATTTTTAGTAGGGAAGGGGTTTCTCCATGTTGGTCAGCTGGTCTCGAACTCTCAACCTCAGGTGATCTGCCCTCCTTGGCCTCCCAAAGTGCTGGCCTCCCAAAGTGCTGGGATTACAGGCATGAGCTACTGCACCTGGCATCTTTTCTCTTAAGGCCTTCAACTGATTGTGTGAGAGTAATCTGCTTTACTCAAAGTCTACCGATTTCAATCTTAATCCCTTCTGAAACATACCTTCACTGCAACAACTATTCTGGTATTTGACCAAAAACTAGGTAGCATGGCCTGGCCATGTTGACATCAAATTAACTATCACAGGAGCAGATAGTCCCTGTTTTTACCTAGTGTGAGAATCCCCAAGTCATGGTAGAGTTGACTTACTAAATAGACATAAGTGAATGAAACGCCTTGGAAGAATTCCAGCTGGAACCCCTCAGGAGCACTCAAGTTTGGAAATGTTTATTAAGTGTTCACTCTAGGATTAGGACCATGAAAACTTAGCTGCCTTTACCTAATCACCATTACTTTAAGAAGGTCTCACAGTGGAAGAGGGAAAGGAACTCATGAGTGAATGTAATTATTGCCGTTGGAGTTGCTGATGTTATTTATTGCCTACATGTTACCTCTCTTTCTTGACTGTTCCAGTTCCTAAGTCAGAGACTCACCAGCCCCCGTGTCTATAAAGTCACCATTCCTGTGATCTGGTTACTCCCTCACTTTATCGATATGGGGCCCGTTCACATGGGCTTTTTAAGAAGACGGCAATTCCTGGGCTGACACTTCTGCCTTTTGGAGAACTGTTTTGTCTTACTGCAAAGTGAATTGTTTGAGCTCCCTCTTTTGCCTCATAAGGTTGCAAACACCAGTATAGTTCCATCAGTAAAATGCCCCTCCTCAGCAGGAAGTTATGAGGATGTATACTTTCAGAGATGTTGTGTAGGCCCCACAGAGAGTGTGGCCAGGTTTATCCCATCGCTATCTTGTCAACTTCTACCAATCTCAGATGTGTCTCCATCGAATAGCCCAGATCTCTGGCAGATCAGCACCCAATATTCAGGACTTGATGTTCAGCCTTTGTGAGCACCACAAAGAGAATTTTATTTTTGCCTGGTGCAAAATCCTGGGAAGGTACAGCTGTACTTAGCACTAAGAGAAAAGCAGGAAGGGAGGACCCAGTAGTGGCTCTAATTAACTGTGTGCATGAGATTCAAACTTTTCTGTTTGTAGCATGAGCTCTTGGTAACCTTTCTCCCCAATCCTCTTCCTCCTGAATAGCTTTGAAATTTCAGTTTATTAGGCAGCCCAAGTACTCACCATCAGGTAATTTGCACCTCGTTGAATTCTCTCAATAACTGCTAAATTCCCTGTGGATATTCCCATGGCTGCATCCCAGCTTTTGCTTCCCATGACATCCTTTGAGGATTTTCGAGAAAGAACAAGAGGGTTCTGTTTTACTTCTTTTTCTTCAAAGGTGGCACCCTGTGGGTGAATCTGAGCAGAGAATGAATATATAACTGAGACAAGATGGTGGCTGTCTATTGATGTCAGATATTTAACCACGAAATGAGTTTTTTTTTTTTTTTAAACAGAGGCAGAATCGTGTATACCCATCCCTAGAAAGGGGATGTTTGACAAAATTACCAAACATTCAATTTAACTGAAGATAATGGCATATGTGCCACACTGACTGTGAATTTTGTCCCAGCCTTTGTGGCTAATGTGGTCTGTGGCTTTGTCCACAGCCAGGCAACAAGCTCATGTCCACAGGGCCCCAGCAAAGCCTTTGTGCAGGTGCTCTCTGGCCTAGATTTCCTTTTCCTCAGACCCAAGGCTTGTTTCAGACTGAGGTCTCTGTTGCCTAATTGCTGCCTAAAAATTCCATACTTTTTTCCCTCTGAAAAAAGCAACCTGGCCAGGCATGGTGGCTCACACCTGTAATCTCAGCACTTTGGGAGACTGAGGTGGGAGAATTGCTTGAGGTTAGGAGTTCAAGACCAGCCTGGGCAACATAGTGAGACCCCCGTCTCTATTTCCTTAATTTTTTAAAAAGCAATCTTTTCCTCTCAACTCTTCCCAGATCAACTCTTTAGCAGGTGTACCCCAAAAGCCACATTTCTGGGACTTTCTTTTGCATAGTTAAAGCATTACAGTCAAAACTTGGAAACAGGAAGATTTACTTTTAGGTTTTATTTATTTGTTTATTTTTGAGATGGAGTCTCACTCTCTTGCCCAGGCTGGAGAGCAGTGGCACAATCTTGGTTCATTGCACCCTCCACCTTCTGGGTTCAAGGGATTATCCTGCCTCAGCCTTCAGAGCAGCTGGGATTACAGGCGCCCACCACCACATCCACCTAATTTTTGTATTTTTAGTAGAGTTGGGATTTCACCATGTGGGCCAGACTGGTCTCGAACTCCTGACCTTAAGTGATCCACTCACCTCGGCCTCCCAAAGTGCTGGGATTACAGGCATGAGCCACCACACCCGGCCACTTTGAAGTTTTAGAAGTGTAAACTTAGAGCAAGTATTAGTTTTTTTGTTTTTTTAACTTTTAAGTTCAGTGGTCACGTGTAGGTTTGTTCCATAGGTAAACTTGTGTTATAGGGGTTTGTTGTACAGATTATTTAATCACCCAGGTGTTAAGCCTAGTACCCGTTAGTTATTTTTTCTGATCCTCTTCGTCTTCCCACCCTTCACCCGCTGATAGGTGGTGATAGGTCCCAGTGTCTGTTGTTCCTCTCTATGGGTCCATGTGTTCTCATCATTTAGCTCCCACTTATAAGTGAGAACATGTGGTATTTGGTTTTCTGTTCCCGTTTTAGTTTGCTAAGGATGATGGCCTTCAGCTCTATCTATGTCTCTGCAAAGGACTTGATCTCATTCCCTTTTACGGCTACATAGTATTCCATGGTGTTTGGTACCACATTTTTAATTTTTTTCTTGAGATGGAGTCTTGCTCTGTCACCCAGGCTGGAGTGCAGTGGTGTGATCTTGGCTTACTGCAATTGCTGCCTCCCAGGTTCAAGCCATTCTCCTGCCTCTGCCTGCCGAGTAGCTGGGATTACAGGCATGTGCTACCATGCCTGGCTAATTTGTTTGTTTGTTTGTTTGTTTTGAGATGGAGTCATCCAGGCTTGAGTGCAGTGGTGCTATCTCGGCTTGCTGCAATCACCGCCTCCCAGGTCCAAGTGATTCTCCTGCCTCAGCCTCCCAAGTGCCTGGGACTATAGGCGCATGCCACCATGCCTGGCTAATCTTTGTATTTTTTACTGGAAATGGGGTTTCACCATATGGGTCAGGCCAGTCTTGAACTCCTGACCTCAGGAGATCCACCCGCCTTAGCCTCCCAAGTGCTGGGATTACAGGTGTAAGTCACTGCACCCGGCCAGGTACCACATTTTCTTTATCCAGTCTACCACTGATGGGCATTTATTTTGCTTCCATGTTTTTGCTATCGTGAATATTGCAGAGCAAGTACTTAAATTCGCTGTGTCCTACGTGTACGTGTAGAGGTGACATTTCCTGATTTCTTCTGTGTTGAGCTGGAAACTGGAAAGCGAGTCTACTTTGTCATTTGTTCACTCTTCATTTTCCCACTCAATAACCTGTCTTAGACGTACATAAATCTGATAGACTGAAAGAGGTCCTTGGTGTCCTTAACTTCCTAATTCCGCTAGAATTTTAGAGTACTTGTGAGATAAATGAAAAGGATGTTGAAGGAGATAAAACATTTTGCATTCCCTGGAGACACTTGCTCACTTCCCCCCAGCCTCAGTGTCCCTGGAGGCGATAATTCAGAGCGCTATGAGATTTTAGAGAGAATACCAGCAGTAGCAACACCAAGTCAGAAACACAAGGAGTTACTTAGTATTCATAGACAAGGGGGAGGCGTTCACTGTCTATGATACTCAGAGAAAATTCAAGAGTGACTTTAAATTATCCATTTCAAATATCTCCTCTGTTTTCTCTCTTTTCCCCTAAGACGTCTTGGAATAAGTTTCCCTCTAACTGCCAGTGAAAGACAGCCAGACTCATTTTATCAGGTTCTTTTTTTTTTTTTTTGCCCCAATTAGAGGTAGGGTTCAGGACATAATGGTTAAATTTTATGTTGTTTTTCTTCCCAGTGTTTTTTGGGATTCAGATATAGAATGGAAGTATGTCCACTGAAGTATGGGAAAATGTGGGGGTGAGTATTCAGGAAACTTCCATCGGGTAGATTCGCTGCTATGATGAAGTACCCCTGTGCATGGAAGGCAGTCTCAGTCCAGAGCCTTTTGGGATGAAGCTATCTATCATAAAGCTTTTGAAGGCTTACAGATGCTGGAGAGGGTGTGGAGAAATAGGAACGCTTTTACACTGTTGGTGGGAGTGTAAATTAGTTCAACCATTGTGGAAGACAGTGTGGCGATTTCTCAAGGATCAAGAACCAGAAATGCCATTTGACCCAAAAATCCCATTACTGGGTGTATACCCAAAGGATTATAAATCATTCTACTATAAAGACACATGCACATATATGTTTATTGCAGCACTGTTCACAATAGCAAAGACTTGGAACCAGCCCAAATGCCCATCAATGATAGACTGGATAAAGACAATGTGGCACATATACACCATGGAATACTATGCAGCCATAAAAAAGGATGAGTTCATGTCCTTTGCAGGGACATGGACGAAGCTGGAAACCATCGTTTTCAGCAAACTACCACAAGAACAGAAAACCAAACACCACATGTTCTCACTCCTAAGTGGGAATTGAACAATGAGAACACATGGACACAGGGAGGGGAACATCACACACGAGGGCCTGTCAGGGGCTTGGGGCTAGGGGAGGGATAGCATTAGGAGAAATACCTAATGTAGATGACGGGTTGATGGGTGCAGCAAACCACCATGGCACGTGTATACCTATGTAACAAACCTGCATGTTCTGCACAGGTACCCCAGAACTTAAAATATAATTTAAAAAATTAAAAAAAAAAAGCTTTTGAAGGCTTGTCCTACCAAGATTTCCATATGTCACCAGGTATCAAAGTCTATTATCTGAATTAGGCTGAGTACATTGCAAGTTATCACTTTTCTCCAGGCTTCGATGGCCCAGGGACTCTGAGCATCACTTTCTTCCTAGTGTCTGACTATCCCTCTCTTCTTCATTTTTCCCTCCTTAGATCCCCTGTAATTGCATGAAATGCCTTATTTCCTTCTAATATGTGCTCATACATGCATAGCATTATCTCCTTCCTAGATGGAGTCACTTTTAATTAAAAGCCAAAAATCCTGTATTTAATGTTTGGATTTAATATGTGCTTTTGAAAGGAGGGCTGGGGATACAGGTAAACAGATTGGGACGGGGGGAGGCATTTATGCTCAGCTTCGGTTTTACTTTCTCTGCAGGTGTAGAGCTCTTGTATTTTTTAACATTTTAGCCAAGACTTTTCAATAGAAACATATGCAAGTATTTCTCTGTCTACTCCATTCTGCTGACTTTGAAGAGGAGAGGTGGGGTTTGCTTAAACCACGGTGTTCCCTGGTGGGCGGATGGACTTTATGATTTCGTAGGGTGGCCTTGGCCGATTGCAGCAGCTGTTCCCTTTCGGAGGGGCTGGAGGTTTGGCGAGAGCAGTGGAAGAGGTGCACGTGGTGTTTGTACACTGCAAGTAAATGGGAGTAGGCTTTGCATGTTCATACCTCTTCATCCCCTCTCATCGAATCCTCAGAAACCACAGCGCTGGCTGGGGGGTGCTGCTGAGTTTGGCACAGCCCATATAGGCGATATAACTGATTAGAAAGAGCCAACAGGCTGGGCGCGGTGGCTCAGGCCTGTAATTCCAGCACTTTGGGAGGCCAAGGCGGGTGGATCAGTTGAGGCCAGGAGTTCGAGACCAGCCTGGCCAACATGGTGAAACCCTGTCTCTACTAAAAATACAAAAATTAGCCGGGCGTGGTGGTGGGTGCCTCTAATCCCAGTGACTCAGGAGGCTGAAGCAGGAGAATCACTTGAACCTGGGAGGCGGAGGTTACAGTGAGCAGAGATTATGCCATTGCAATCCAGCCTGGGTGACAACAGCGAAACTTGGTCTAAAAAAAACAAAAGAAAGAAAGAGAGAGAGAGAAAGAAAGAAAGAAAGAAAGAGGAAGAGTGAGCCAGCAGTGCTGGATCTCCTTGGGCCTGACTCTACCTGCCCTAGCAACATGTTGTCCTCATGAGCACTGGGAGTAGGGAGTAGTCACTGCATCACCACGAGCCCCAGTTCCTTTTTTTTTTTTTTTTTTTTTTTTGCGATGGAGTCTAGCTCTGTCGCCCAGGCTGGAGTGCAGTGGTGTGATCTCGGCTCACTGCAACCTCCGCCTCCTGGGTCAAGTGATTCTTCTGCCTCAGCCTCCTGAGTAGCTGGGATTACAGGCATGCGCCACCACGCCCAGCTAATTTTTGTATTTTTAGTAGAGATGGGGTTTCACCATGTTGGCCAGGCTGGTCTCGAACTCCTGACCTCAGATGATCCGCCCGCCTCAGTCTCCCAAAGTGCTGGGATTACAGGCGGGAACCACTTCACCCGGCCCACATTTCCTTCTTTAGAAATTCGCTCTTGACCTTGGGTGGACATAAGGACCACCCAAGGGAGGTTGTTAAAAATACAGATTCTTAGGCCCCACTCCCCAGCAAGACCGAATCTGGAGGCATCTGGGTTGGGGCCCAAGAATCTGAATTTTAACTGGTGATTAAAGAAATCCTGGGGGTGGTGTGAGATCATGAATGTAAAGAGACGAGTCCAGGCAATCCGAGGAGAAAAATAATGCAGATGCCACCGGGATCAATTTGTCACCATTGTTATCCACAACATCACACTGTACTTTCTGCATCCAGAAGTATTTGAAAAAATATGTGGGAGAATCATCCAAGAAATACGATCAGTCTGATGGCAGATCGGAGCTAAGTGCCTTCTCCATAACTTACATCAGTGTTACATCAATGGTCCAACACTAAATCTACTCCGTACCCACTTAAGTCTATTTTTGTTTTGAGATGGAATTTCACTCTTGTGGCCCAGGCTGGAGTGCAGTGGTGCAATCTCAGCTTACTGCAACCTCCGCCTCCTGGGTTCAAGCGATTCCCCTGCCTCTGCCTCCCTTAGTAGCTGGTATTACAGGCGTGCACCACCACACCCGGCTAATTTTTGTAGTTTAGTAGAGACGGGGTTTCACTATGTTGGCCAGGATGGTCTTGATCTCCTGATCTCGTGATCCACCCTCCTCAGCCTCCCAAAGTGCTGGCATCACAGGTGTGAGCCACCGCACCTGTCCCCACTTAAGTCTTCTAAGCTTTAGAATACTTTTGGAAGTGGGCAGTGTATGTGCAGCGCCTGTCATCTATTTTTTATTTTTTGAGATGGAGTCTCACTCTGTTGCTCAGGCCAGAGTGCAGGGGCATGATCTTGGCTCACTGCAACCTCCACCTCCCAGGTTTAAGCGATTCTTCTGCTTTAGCCTCCCGAGTAGCTGGGATTACAGGCGTGAGCCACTGCGCCCGGCCTCTCACCCATTTTTATGTACTATCATAAAACTATTTGGTGTTCTTCCATGAAATCAAGGAATAGGTGACTTGTAGAAAACCTTTCAATCTGTTCTGGCAAGTGCAAATGATTTAGAATGGAACACAAAATACCAGACGTTGTCATTAAACTGAAAGTAAATATCATTCCAGTGGTCTATTGCCATGAACTGGAATCCTGATAGCAGGGAAGCAGGCGCTATTGGTATATGTCACATACAAAGACTGAGTTTTGTGTGTCAAAAATGGGCTTGCCTAGCTGGTAAGAGGTCACTGCCCATATATAAGAATAAATGAAAATAATGAAAAGCAATCAAAAATAAACGATACGTCCTCCTCTGTATTCCTTTATAGACTTTGTCTTTTGGTTTCAAATGTTTGTAGCCTTAATATTACCAAAGATCTCTCTTGAATAGTTAAAATAATATTATCTTTTAAAAATTGTAAAATAGAAAATTTTAGAAAAATAGGGCAAAGAAATAATTCATAATCTCATTACTTTTGAGCATTCCAAGTCTTGTTCCATTTGCACACACATTTTTATGAATTTGGGATCAATGTGTCTCCACTTTTCATCTCATGTCATATGCATTTTTCATGTTTTTGACACATCTTTAAAATCATAATTTCTAATAACTGAGCATGCAGGCTCTCCTTAATTAATTTTCTGCTCTTAGATAATTTGGTTGCCTTCAATTTTTCACTAACCTAATGTCCTTTTTGTATAATGAAATATTTTAAATCTATAAAAAATGACAAAAAGTGGTATAGGAAATATTCATGTATGCATCACCTAGACTTAAACAAATGTTCAGTTCTTTCTTTCTTTTTTCTTTTTTGAGACAAAGTCTCACTCTGTTGCCCAGGCTGGAGTGCAGTGGCGCCATCTTGGCTCACTGCAACCTCTGCCTCCCGGCTTCAAGCGATTCTCCTGCCTCAGCCTCCCGAGTAGCTGGGATTATAGGTGTGCACCACCACACTCAGCTAATTTTTGTATTTTTAGTAGAGACAGGGTTTCGCCATGTTGGCCCAGATGGTCTCGATCTCCTGACCTCACGTGATCCACTCATATTCTATTATTTCTAACCATCTCTTTGAAGGGGTATTTTGTCTTTAAATACCTCTTACCTGTTTGACATGTTCTCATTCATTTTATGAAGACTCGAGTGGCTTTTGTGATCAGAATCTTGCTGTGTCCTACCCTAACTTCACCTAGAAGCTAATCTTGCTGTGTATTGTACAACAGGGGTATGGATGATGTAACCTTAGGATGAAAGTCTGGACTCTTGGGCGTGACTCCAGCTGGAGAATCAGGCTTATGAGGCTTAATAGCTGTGGTTTCCCATCAGAGATTGTATGGTGGTCCACAGCCTGCATTGCCTATCGTAGATCCAGACATGATCAAACAGTGCCAGTGAAACAATGTTATGCTATCTTTACAAACTGGCAGGTAGGCATCCATTTTCAAAATTTGAAAAATGTATTTATTTACTTAAAATTTTATTTTGAAATAATGATAGACTCACAGGAAGTTGGGGAAAATGTACAGGGAGGTCCCATGTACTCTTCATCCAGTGCCCCCCAGTGGTAATGTCTTGCATAACTACAGTGCAGTATCAAACCAGGAAATTGGCATTGGTACAATCCACAGAGCTCATTCACATTTTATCAGTTTTATGTGCACTCTTGCATGTGTGTGTGTTTGTGCATGTGTGTGTGCATCTCTGCAAATTTGTCACATGTGTAGATTTGTGCAACTACCATCACAATCAAGACACAGAACTGCCTGGGCACTGTGGCTCATGCCTATAATCCCAGCACTTTGGGAGGCTGAGGCGGGAGGATCACTAGATCAAGAGATCAAGACCATCCTGGCCAACATGGTGAAACCGTGTCTCTACTAAAAAAAAAAAAAAAAAAAAAAAAATTAGCCGGGCGTCATGGCACATGCCTGTAATCCCAGCTACTCAGGAGGCTGAGGCAGGAGAATCTCTTGAACCAGGGAGTTGGAGGTTGCAGTGAGCCAAGATGGCGCCACTGCACTCCAGCCTGGCAACAGAGCTATCCCTCCATCTAAAAAAAAAAAAAGATACAGAACTATTCCATCACCCCATCACTCTAGGGCTCCCTCTTGCTATTCTTTTATTTATTTATTTTTAAAACTGAGACAGGGTCTCACTATGTTGCCCAGGCTGGAGTGCAGGGGTGCAATCATGGTTCACTGCAGCCTGACCTCCCGGGCTCAAGTAATCCTCCCACCTCAGCCTCCCGAGTAGCTGGGACTACAGGCATGTGCCACCACACCTGGCTAATGTTTACATCTTTTTTGTAGAGATGAGATTTCACCATGTTGCCCAGGCTGGTCTTGAACTCCTGGGCTCACGTGATCTGCCTGCCTCGTCCTCCCAAAAGTGTTAGGATTACAGAAGTGAACCACCATGTGCGGCCTGCTATTCTTTTATGATCATCATACATAGCTTTTCTTTTCCTCTTAAAAGGGTCTTTAGCCGAGCAAGTGCTTTTTTGTTTTGTTTTGTTTTTTTTGAAGAGGTCAATTTATCCATTTTTCCTTTTATAGATCGTGCTTTTGGTGTCAAGTCTAAAATCTCTTTACCTAGCTCTAAGTCCTGAATGTTTTTTCCTATGTTTATTTTTCTAAAAGTTTTTTAGTCTTATGTTTTACACTTAAGTCTATGACTAATTTTGTTTTAATTTTTGTATAAGGTGTGTATAAAACACCATTTATGGTAAGCTTTTTGATAAGGTTTGGCTGTGTCCCCACCCAAATCTCATCTTGAATTGTAGTTCCCATAATCCCTACGTGCTGTGGGAGGGACCCTGTGGGAGACAATTTAACCATGGGGCCAGTTTCCTCCCATGTTGTTGTCATAATATTGAGTGAGTTCTCATGAGATCTGATGGTTTTACAAGAGGCATCCCCCTTTGCCTGGCACTCATTCTGTCTTCTGCTGCCCTGTGAAGAGGTGACCTCTGCTATAATTGTAAGTTTCCTGAGGCCTCCCCAGCCATGAGTAACTGTGAATCAATTAAACCTCTTTTCTTTACAAATTACCCAGTCTCGAGTATTTTCACCATGTTGCCTAGGCTGTTCTTGAACTCCTGGGCTCACGTGATCTGCTATTTCTTCATAGCAGTGTGAGAACAGACTAATACAGTTATCCTTCCTCCATTGAAATGCTTCTGCATCATTGTAAAAATCAGTTGCCCCTACTTGCATGGGTCTATTTCTTATTCTCTAGTCTTCTCCATTGATCACTGTGTCTATCCCTTTGCCAGTACCAAACAGTCTTAATTATTGCACTATTAGTAAGTCATTATGTTGTGCAGAGTGGCTCCTCCCACTTAATTTTTTCCAAATTGTGTTAGCGATTTTAAGTTTTTTGCCCTTCCATAAAATTTAAAATAAGCTTTTCTAGAAAAACCTTGTTGGGATTTTCAGAAGATTTGAGTTAAACCTATAGATCCATTTGGCGGAAAAATCTATATCTCTATGTTAAGTCTTTCAATCCATGAACATAGTATAGTGCTTCTTTTATTTAGGGTCTCTTTGATTCTTTTCATCAACATTTTATAGCTTTTAGCATACAGATCCCATACATATTTTGTTACATTTGTACCTAAGTACTTCGTTTTCTTGGGAGAGATTGTAAACAGTATTTTTTTTTTTTTTTTGAGATGGAGTCTTGCTCTGTCACCCAGGCTAGAGTGCAGTGGCACAATCTCGGGTCTTACAACCTCCACCTCCCAGGTTCAAATGATTTTCCTGCCTCAGCCTCCTGAGTAGCTGGGATTACAGCCACCCACTACCACATCCAGCTAATTTTTGTATTTTTAGTAGAGACAGGGTTTCACCACGTTGGCCAGACTTGTCTCGAACTCCTGACCCCAAGTGATTCACCCGCCTCAGCTTCCCAAAGTGCTAGGATTACAGGCCTGAGCCACTGTGCCAGGCCACCACTCCCTTTCTACTCTGCACAGCCCTGGAGGAGGTACTAGGTCTTGTTCTGTCTATTCCACTGGAAGAACAGGTTTCCTACTGCAAAGGGTATTTGCATTTGAAAGGAGACTGGGATAGAGAGGCTGAAAACCACACCAGGGGGCTGGGTTTCCCCTCTGCTCTCACAGGAAGCTGAGCCTTTGGGATAAAATAGTAAACACACTTGACTATTTTTATTTCTGGACTGAAGTCCTGCCCTGCCATGTGCCGCACGTCCCTTAATTGCCCCTTTCTTTGCTGCTGCTGTCCCCATTCTATTACGCCTTGGTTGGCTTTTCCATAAACCCACTTTACTGTTTCCTTTGTTTCTGTGGATTTCTGTCTCCATCTACGGCAGAGAAAGGGCAGAGATGGGATATCCCAGGTCTCAATGTCTTACAATTTTGGTGAATGGACTTTTCTCAAACTGAGGTAGGATATGATAAATTCCTCTTCAAAGGTTTTAGCCTATGAATTAAGTACAATGAGTTCTGAGATCCTCTCCAAAGAACCAAGGAATCAGTATGTTCAGCTCCCCTGTTCTTTGTCCTTCATTTTAAAGTTTAACTTCCTCATTCCTTTGTATCCTTGCCCCTAGTTTCAGTAAACAACCCTCCCCTAGCCTCTATCACCTGCTCTGTCCTGAGTTACCTCTGGTCACCTGCTCCATCCCGAGTCATCCCTGGTCACCTGCTCTGACCTGAGTCAACCTGAGTCACCTGTTCTGTAACTGTCCTTCCTGCCAAACTACTCACCCTGCCACTCCGGCTGGTACCTCTGCTGTCTTTAAAATAGCCAATCAGAATTAGCTTAGACTGTGCGGTCCAACCCTCGCCAATAGGGGAATGACACAGCAGTAGCGTTGCCTGCGTCAGGGATAAGAGCCCCTTCCCCTCCCTTGTTCAAGGTGTGCTCTTGCCATTACTCCATCTGCGAGACACACCCTTCTATGGAAGTAAAATTGCCTTGCTGAGAAAATTTATGTTCGAGTGCTATTTCTTTTGCAGCACCAAAAATTTATTTCTAACACTGACATCAAGGGAAGTGCCTGTAGCAGGCGCTGGGCTTAAAGGAGGCCATCCCAGGTGTCAATCATCCCATGGCCCTGTGGCCATCTGGCCCAGTGCTCAACCCTCCCTCTACCAGTGACTTGCAGTGCTTACATCACAGTGCTCCATGACCCTTTGTGCTATGCCTTAAGGATTGGGCATACCAATAGTGAGGACTCATTAATTGGTCGTTTACAAAGTGATGTAACCTTGCACTATTCAGCTTACTCAATTTAGAAGGTGGTTGTGGGGCCGGGCACAGTGGCTCATGCCTGTAACCCCAGCACTTTGGGAGGACGAGGTGGGCGGATCACGAGGTCAGGAGTTCAAGACCAGCATGAAGAAAATGGTGAAACCCCGTCTCTACTAAAAAAATACAAAAATTAGCCAGGTATGGTGGTGCACACCTGTAATCCCAGCTACTCAGGAGGCTGAGGCAGGAGAATCTCTTGAACCTGGGAGGCAGAGGTTGCAGTGAGCAGAGATTGCACCATTGTACTCCAGCCTGGGTGACAGAGAGAGAGACTCTGTCTCAATTAAAAAAAAAAAAAGAGAGAGAGAGAGAGAGAGAGAGAAAGAAGGTGGTTGTGAAAAATGAAAATGTTTTCTCTGTTCATGTATTCATTCAAAAGTTGCCATGTCTGCTATAGCACTCTTAGGCCCTAGGAATATAGAAATGAATAGATTAGGCTGGGCGCGGTGTCTCATGCTTGTAATCGCAGCACTTTGGGAGGCCGAGGCAGGCGGATCACGAGGTCAGGAGATCGAGACCATCTTGGCTAACATGGTGAAACCCTATTTCTAATAAAAATACAAAAAATTAGCTGGGCACAGTGGCGGGCGCCTGTAGTCCCAGCTACTTGGGAGGCTGAGGCAGGAGAATGGTGTGAACCTGGGAGGCGGAGCTTGCAGTGAGCCGAGATCACACCACCACACTCCAGCCAGGGCGACAGAGCGAGACTCTGTCTCAAAAAAAAAAAAAAAAAAAAAGAAAGAAATGAATAAATTATGGTTCCTACCTGGATGATCTCATAGTTTAATGGATGAGACAGAAGCACAATTATTGTGCATACACTATGTCAGCTGTCACCATGGGTACGCTCATGAAATGCCACTGGAACGTGTGTAAGAGGAGGGAGTCAGGGGAGGCTTCCCAGAAAAGGGGATGTTAAACGGACCTCATTCAGCCCCAGGCCACCTGAGTGGAAAGTGCCCATATGGGCACATTCGAATGGTACTTCTTTACCTGAATATTGGACAAATAGTGGAATTTACCAGTGAACAGGGGAAGAATTAATAAAACTTTTAGGCTGGGCACGGTGGCTCATGCCTATAAATCCCAGTGCTTTGGGAGGCCAAGGTGGGAGGATCACTTGAGGCCAGGAGTTCAAGGCCAGCCTGAGTAACATAGCAAGACCTCATCTTTATAAAAAATAATACTAACTGGGTGTGGTGGTGCACGCCTGTAGTCCCAGCTCCTCAGGAGGCTGAGGTGGGAGGATGGCTTGAGCCCAGGAGGCTGAGGCTACAGTGAGCTGTGATCACACCACTGCACTCCAGCCTGGGTAACAGAGCAAGACCCTGTCTCTAAAAAACTGGAAAATTAAAAAAATAAAACTCTTATTATAAAGGATTGTGTTTCATGTTTTGAAGGAGTTTCTGAAATACAAAAAACCCATAAATAATAAGGTAACCAGCATGCATACCCTATTCCTCAATTCTTGAATTTAAACCATTAATATTTCAGATGCTTTTTTAATATTTAAAGGAGTTAGAATAATATAATAAGGATGAAGTACCTTTTCTATATCTGTCCAGTTTCAATCTCTTCTTTTCTTTTCCAGAGGCAACATTATCATAAATTTGGTATGTGTTTGTCTACTCTATTTAAAATGATTGTATCACGTGCTCCAATGAATGTGTCTCTATATAATATTGCAGAGTATCCTTTTATGCATTTTAAATGTTTATAGAAGTCTCACATTATGCGTAGAATAGCATTCTAAAGCTTGTCTTCTAATTCATCATTATGATTTCAAGATCTAGCCATTTTGATATATTAACTTATTAATTTTAAATGCTATAGAACATTTTCAGTTGACTATTCCAGAATTAGTCTATACATTTTCCTACTGATGGACATTTTGGCTGTTTTCTTTCTTTCTTTTTTTTTGTTTGCTTTTACCAACAATTCTGCAATAAGCACTGTTTATAACATATCCTGATGGAAAACTGCAAACATTTTTAGACCTTGGATATGTGCAACACCAGACTATGCCATTTGGCTCTCCAAAGCGATTGTACCAGTTTACATTTCTACCACATTTTAATGCCTCTTGATATTAAACATCTGGTATTGTCAGACTTTCTGAGTTGCCAGAAAGTCTGGCAATGAAATGGTACCTCATTGCCAGCTGTGTACTGGAACTGGTGTGGGCTGCGTGGAAGAGCTGGTTGTGTGCGTCTCATTCCAACTGTGGGTTCAGTGACTTCACCAGGTTTGTGTGAAATTGGCTGTGGTGGGAGTATTTATATCATGGGAATTGGCACACACTACACCGGTTTTGCCCTTGGAGAGCCAGTTGTTAAGCATTTACTGGCTCACCGTGGCCAACTCACTGGGGTTCCTCAGTCCACCTTCTTCCCATGAACTCATCTCACATGACTCCCAGGTTACCAGATGGATGAAAGTACTGTTTGTGGCTGAAAGCTGTAACAAGGAGAGCTGTGCCAACTGTTGATGTAGAGCTTAACAAGGCCTTAGTTGTATTACTGTTCCACACTGAAGGGGGCACAGGCAAGAGAATCTCTGGTAAGCAAAATTTTTTAAAACACATACAACCAAAAACCTCCCCCAAAACCTTCAGTTTTGTTTTTTTTAGAGTGCAGTGGTGCAATCACAGCTCACTGCAGCCTTGAACTCCCTGGCTCAAGCAATCCTCCCACCTCGGCCTCCCAAGTAGCTGGGAGTAAAGGTGTGCACCACCACACCCAGCTGATTTTTAAACTTCTGTAAAGACAAGGTCTCACTATGTTGCCCAGGCTGGTCTTGAACTCCTGGCCTCAATCAAACCTGCTTCAGCCTCCCAACTGCTGGGCTTGCAGTCGTGAGCTACTGTACCTGGTCTCATATTCTTTTTTAAAACTCCTCTTCACTAATGGAACTCTTCTGCCAATTTATTTTTTTCATTTAACAATGTTTTCTGGAATTTATTGTATAATGTATGTTGTAATCTACTTTATGTTTTTTATAGGTGGAGAGTACTCCCTTTAATGGATATACTACAGATAATGCAATCAGTCCCCTAACAATGAAAATTTGGGTTGTTTTCAGCCTTTTGTTTATATAAAAATGTTATAATAAATAGACTAATGCATGGGTAATTTTGTATTTTTGCTAACATATAGTTAGGATAGATTCTTAGGGGTAGAATTTCTGAGTAACGTGTAGCAGATTGAACAATACGTTTATTGAAGTATAATTTATATACCATAAAATGCAGCTATTTTAAGTGTACAGTTCAATGATTTTTAGTAAATTTATAAGGTTCTGCAACATGACCACCAACCAGTTTTAGAGCACTTCCACAACCCTCAAAATTTCAATGTGCTTGTTTCTTTTTTGTTTCTTTTTTTTTTTTTTTTTTGAGACGGAGTCTCGCTGTTGCCCAGGCTGGAGTGCAGTGGGGCGATCTTGGCTCACTGCAGGCTCCGCCCCCCGGGGTTCACACTATTCTCCAGCCTCAGCCTCCCGAGTGGCTGGGACTACAGGTGCCTGCCACCTCGCCCGGCTAATTATTTGTATTTTAAGTAGAGACGGGGTTTCACCGTGTTAGCCAGGATGGTCCCGATCTCCTGATCTCGTGATCTGCCCGCCTCGGCCTCCCAAAGTGCTGGGATTACAGGCGTGAGCCACCGCACCCGGCCCATTGTGCCTGTTTCTAACCCCAAACTCAGACAACTACTGCTCCGTTTACTGTCTTTGAAGTTCTGCCCTTTCTAAAATATCACATAAAGGAAATTGTCCAATATGCAGATTTTCATGTTGACCTTCTTTTACTTAGCATAATGTTTTTTTTAATTATTATTATTATACTTTAGGTTTTAGGGTACATGTGCACAATGTGCAGGTTTGTTACATATGTATCCATGTGCCATGTTGTTTTGCTGCATCCATTAACTCGTCATTTAGCATTAGGTATATCTCCTAATGTGTCCCTCCCCCCTCCCCACCCCACAACAGTCCCTGGAGTGTGATGTTCCCCTTCCTGTGTCCACGAGTTCTCATTGTTCAATTCCCACCTATGAGTGAGAACATGCGGTGTTTGGTTTTTTGTCCTTGTGATAGTTTACTGAGAATGATGTTTTCCAGTTTCATCCATGTCCCTACGAAGGACATGAACTCATCATTTTTTATGGCTGGATAGTATTCCATGGTGTATATGTGCCACATTTTCTTAATCCAGTCTATCGTTGTTGGACATTTGGGTTGGTTCCAACTCTTTGCTATTGTGAATAGTGCCGCAATAAACATAGGTGTGCATGTGTCTTTATAGCAGCATGATTTATAGTCCTTTGGGTATATACCCAGTAATGGGATGGCTGGGTCAAATGGTATTTCTAGTTCGAGATCCCTGAGGAATCGCCACACTGACTTCCACAATGGTTGAATTACAAGTTACAGTCTCACCAACAGTGTAAAAGTGTTCCAATTTCTCCACATCCTCTCCAGCACCTGTTGTTTCCTGATTTTTTAATGATGGCCATTCTAACTGGTGTGAGATGGTAGCTCATTGTGGTTTTGATTTGCATTTCTCTGATGGCCAGTGATGATGAGCATTTTTTCATGTGTTTTTTGGCTGCATAAGTGTCTTCTTTTGAGAAGTGTCTGTTCATATCCTTCGCCCACTTTTTGATGGGGTTGTTTGTTTTTTTTCTTGTAAATTTGTTTGAGTTCATTGTAGATTCTGGATATTAGCCCTTTGTCAGATGAGTAGGTTGCAAACATTTTCTCCCATTCTGTAGGTTGCCTGTTCACTCTGATGGTAGTTTCTTTTGTTGTGCAGAAGCTCTTTAGTTTAACTAGATCCCATTTGTCAATTTTGGCTTTTGTTGCCATTGCTTTTGGTGTTTTAGACATGAAGTCCTTGCCCATGCCTATGTCCTGAATGGTATTGCCTAGGTTTTCTTGTAGGATTTTAATGGTTTTAGGTCTAACATGTAAGTCTTTAATCCATCTCGAATTAATTTTTGTATACGGTGTAAGGAAGGGATCCAGTTTCAGCTTTCTACATATGGCTAGCCAGTTTTCCCAGCACCATTTATTAAATAGGGAATCCTTTCCCCATTTCTTGTTTTTGTCAGGTTTGTCAAAGATCAGATAGTTGTAGATAAGCGGCATCATTTCTGAGGACTCTGTTCTGTTCCATTGATCTATGTCTCTGTTGTGGTACCAGTACCATGCTGTTTTGGCTACTGTAGCCTTGTAGTATAGTTTGAAGTCAGGTAGCATGATGCCTCCAGCTTTGTTCTTTTGGCTTAGGATTGACTTGGTGATGCGGGCTCTTTTTTGGTTCCATATGAACTTTAAAGTAGTTTTTTCCAATTCTGTGAAGAAAGTCATTGGTAGCTTGATGGGGATGGCATTGAATCTATAAATTACCTTGGGAGTATGGCCATTTTCACGATATTGATTTTTCCAACCCATGAGCATGGAATGTTCTTCCATTTGTTTGTATCCTCTTTTATTTCATTGAGCAGTGGTTTGTAGTTCTCCTTGAAGAGGTCCTTCACATCCCTTGTAAGTTGGATTCCTAGGTATTTTATTCTCTTTGAAGCAATTGTGAATGGGAGTTCACTCATGATTTGGCTCTCTGTTTGTGATTGGTGTACAAGAATGCTTGTGATTTCTGTACATTGATTTTGTATCCTGAGACTTTGCTGAAGTTGCTAATCAGCTTAAGGAGATTTTGGGCTGAGACAATGGGGTTTTCTAGATATACAATCATGTCATCTGCAAACAGGGACAATTTGACTTCCTCTTTTCCTAATTGAATACCCTTTATTTCCTTCTCCTGCCTGATTGCTCTGGCCAGAACTTCCAGCACTATGTTGAATAGGAGTGGGGAGAGAGGGCATCCCTGTCTTGTGCCAGTTTTCAGAGGGAATGCTTCCAGTTTTTGCCCATTCAGTATGATATTGGCTGTGGGTTTGTCATAGATAGCTCTTATTATTTTGAGATACATCCCATCAATACCTAATTTATTGAGTTTTTAGCATGAAGTGTTGTTGAATTTTGTCAAAGGCCTTTTCTATATCTATTGAGATAATCGTGTGGTTTTTGTCTTTGGTTCTGTTTATATGCTGGATTACATTCATTGATTTGCATATGTTGAACCAGCCTTGCATCCCAGGGATGAAGCCCACTTGATCATGGTGTATAAGCTTTTTGATGTGCTGCCGGATTCAGTTTGCCAGTATTTTATTGAGGATTTTTGCATGAATGTTCATCAAGGATATTGGTCTGAAATTCTCTTTTTTGGTTATGTCTCTGCCAGGCTTTGGTATCAGGACGATGCTGGCTTCATAAAATGTGTTAGGGAGGATTCTCTCTTTTTCTATTGATTGGAATAGTTTCAGAAGGAATGGTACCAGTTCCTCCTTGTACCTCTGGTAGAATTCGGCTATGAATCCATCAGGTCCTGGACTCTTTTTGTTGGTAAGCTATTGATTATTGCCACAATTTCAGAACCTGTTATTGGTCTATTCAGAGATTCAACTTCTTCCTGGTTTAGTCTTGGGGAGGTGTATTTGTTGAGGAATTTATCCATTTCTTCTAGATTTTCTAGTTTATTTGCATAGAGGTGTTTGTAGTATTCTCTGATGGTAGACTGTATTTCTGTGGGATTGGTGGTCATATCCCCTTTTTCATTTTTTATTGCATCTATTTGATTCTTCTCTCTTTTCTTCTTTATTAGTCTTGCTAGTGGTCTATCAATTTTGTGGGGTCCTGACTCCTTATCCAGTTTGCCAGTCTGTGTCTTTTAATTGGAGCATTTAGCCCATTTACATTTAAAGTTAATATTGTTATGTGTGAATCTGATCCTGTCATTATGATGTTAGTTGGTTATTTTGCTCGTTAGTTGATGCAGTTTGTTCCTAGCTTCGATGGTCTTTACAATTTGGCATGTTTTTGCAGGGGCTGGTACTGGTTGTTCCTTTCCATGTTTAGTGCTTCCTTCAGGAGCTCTTTTAGGGCAGGCCTGGTGGTGACAAAATCACTCAGCGTTTGCTTGTCTGTAAAGTATTTTATTTCTCCTTCACTTATGAAGCTTAGTTTGGCTGGATATGAAATTCTGTGTTGAAAATTCTTTTCTTTAAGAATGTTGAATATCGGTCCCCACTCTCTTCTGGCTTGTAGAGTTTCTGCCAAGAGATCAGCTGTTAGTCTGATGGGCTTCCCTTTGTGGGTAACCCGACCTTTCTCTCTGGCTGCCCTTAACATTTTTTCCTTCATTTCAACTTTGGTGAATCTGACAATTATGTGTCTTGGAGTTGCTCTTCTCAAGGAGTATCTTTGTGGTGTTCTCTATATTTCCCATATCTGAATGTTGGCCTGCCTTGCCAGATTGGGGAAGTTCTCCCGGATAATGTCTTGCAGAGTGTTTTCCAACTTGGCTCCATTCTCCCCGTCATTTTCAGGTACACCAATCAGACGTAGGTTTGGTTTTTTCACATAGTCCCAAATTTCTTGGAGGCTTTGTTCATTTCTTTTTGTTCTTTTTTCTCTAAACTTCCCTTCTCGCTTCATTTCACTCATTTCATCTTCCATCAGCGATACCCTTTCTTCCAGTTGATCGCATCTGCTACCGAGGCTTCTGCAATCTTCGCGTAGTTCTCGATACTTGGCTTTCAGCTCCATCAGCTCCTTTAAGCCCTTCTCTCCATTGGTTATTCTAGTTATCCATTCGTCCAATTTTTTTTCAAAGTTTTTAACTTCTTTGCTATTGTTTTGAATTTCCTCCCGTAGCTCGGAGTAGTTTGATCGTCTGAAGCCTTCTTCTCTCAACTCATCAAAGTCCTCCTCCGTCCAGCTTTGTTCCGTTGCTGGTGAGGAACTGCGTTCCTTTGGAGGAGGAGAGGTGCTCTGCTTTTTAGAGTTTCCAGGTTTTCTGCTCTGTTTTTTCCCCATCTTTGTGGTTTTATCTACTTTTGGTCTTTGATGATGGTGATGTACAGATGGGTTTTTGGTGTGGATGTCCTTTCTGTTTGTTAGTTTTCCTTCTACCAGACAGGACCCTCAGCTGCAGGTCTGTTGGAGTTTACTAGAGGTCCACTCCAGACCCTGTTTGGCTGGGTGTCAGCAGCGGTGGCTGCAAAACAGCGGATTTTCGTGAGACCACAAATTCAGCTGTCTGATAGTTCCTCTGAAAGTTTTGTCTCAGAGGAGTACCCGGCCGAGTGAGGTGTCAGTCTGTCCCTACTGGGGGGTGCCTCCCAGTTAGGCTGCTTGGGGGTGAGGGACCTACTTTAGGAGGCAGTCTGTCCGTTCTCAGATCTCCAGCTGCGTGCTGGGAGAACCACCACTCTCCTCAAAGCTGTCAGTCAGACAGGGACATTTAAGTCTGCAGAGGTTCCTGCTGAATTTTTGTTTGTCTCTGCCCTGCCCCCAGAGGAGGAGCCTACAGAGGCAGGCAGGCCTCCTTGAGCTGTGGTGGGCTCCACCCAGTTCGAGCTTCCTGGCTGCTTTGTTTACCTAAGCAAGCCTGGGCAATGGCGGGCGCCTCTCCCCCAGTCTCGCTGCCGCCTTGCAGCTTGATCTCAGACTGCTGTGCTAGCAATCAGTGAGACTCCGTGGGCATAGGACCCTCCAAGCCAGGTGCGGGACACAATCTCCTAGTGTGCCGTTTTCCAGGCCCATTGGAAAAGCGCAGTATTAGGGTGGGACTGACCTGATTTTCCAGGTGCCATCTGTTACCCCTTTCTTTGACTGGGAAAGGGAACTCCCTGATCCCTTGCGCTTCCCGAGTGAGGCAATGCCTCGCCCTGCTTTGGCTTGCACACAGTGCGCTTCACCGACTGTCCTGCACCCACCGTTTGGCACTCCCTAGTGAGATGAAACCGGTACCTCAAACAGAAATGCAGAAATCACCTGTCTTCTGTGTAGCTCAGGCTGGGAGCTGTAGACCGGAGCTGTTCTTATTCGGCCATCTTGGCTCCACCTTCTTGATGACCTACTTAGCATAATGTTTTTGAGTTTCGTTCATAGTGTTTAATGTCTGATATGGTTTGGATTTGTGTCCCCGCCCAAATCTCAGGTCGAATTGTAATCTCCAATGTGGGAGGTGGGGCCTGGTTTGAGGTGATTGGATCATGGGGGTGGATTTCCCCCTTTGGTGCTGTTCTGGTGATAGAGTTCTCACCAGATCTGGTTGTTTAAAAGAGTGCAGTGCCTCCCTCCTCTCTCTTCCTCCTGCTCTGGCCATGAAAGAACTGCCTGCGGCTGGGCACGGTGGCTCACGCCTGTAATCCCAGCATTTTGGGAGGCCGAGGCGGGCGGATCACGAGGTCAGGAGATCGAGACCATTCTGGCGAACATGGTGAGACTCCGTCTCTACTAAAAATACAAAAAATTAGCCGGGTGTGGTGGTGGGTGCCTGTAGTCCCAGCTACTTGGGAGGCTGAGGCAGGACAATGGCGTGAACCTGGGAGGCGGAGCTTGCAGTGAGCCGAGATTGCGCCACTGCACTCCAGCCTGGGTGACAGCGAGACTGTGTCTCAAAAAAAAAAAAAAAAAAAAAAGACCTGCCTGCTTCTCCTTCACCTTCTGCCATGATTGTAAGTTTCCTGAGACCTTCCCAGCCATGCGTCCCATACAGCCTGAAGAACTGTGAGCTCGTTAAACCTCTTTTGTTTATAAATTACTCAGTCTCAGGCATTTCTTTATAACAATGCAAGGACAGACTAATACCAGGCCTCAGGAGTTCATTCCTTTGTATTATTGATTCTAGTCTACTGTGTATCTACATCGCAATCTGTTTATCCATTCATTAGTTGATGGACATCGGCACCATATCCAGTTGGAGGCTCTTGTGTACAAAGCTGTTCTCTTTGTGTGTGCACGTTTTTGTTTCTCTTGGGTAGATACCCAGGAGTGGAACTGCTGATTCGTATGATAAGGTTTATGTGATAGGTGTCTGCTTAACATTTAAAGAAATTGCTAAACTGCTTTACAATTTTTTTTTTTTTTTTTTTTGAGACGGAGTCTTGCTCTGTCGCCCAGGCTGGAGTGCAGTGGTGCGATCTCGGCTCACTGCAAGCTCCGCCTCCTGGGTTCACGCCATTCTCCTGCCTCAGCCTCTCTGAGTAGCTGGGACTACAGGCGCCCGCCACCACACCCGGCTAATTTTTTTTTGTATTTTTAGTAGAGATGGGGTTTCACCGTGGTCTTGATCTCCTGACCTCGTGATCCGCCTGCCTCAGCCTCCCAAAGTGCTGGGATTACAAGCGTGAGCCACTGCGGCCGGCCTGCTTTACAATTTTATATTCCCGCCCATGATATTTGAGAGTTTTAAGTTTCTCCATATCCTTGCAAATTGACAATCTTTTTGATTATAGCTCTCCTAATAGATGTTAATGGTATCTCATAGTGGTTTTAATTGGCATCCAACTAATGACTAATAATACCTGTGCATATATTAGCTACCTATATAACTTTTTGATAGAATGTCTATTCACATATTTTACTTAAGTTTTTTTCTTTTTTTGAGGCAGGGTCTTGTTCAGTCACCCACCCTGGAGTGCAGTGGCATGATTTTGGCTCACTGCAACCTCAGCGTCCCAGGCTGAATGAAGCAATCCTCTCACCTCAGCCTCCTGAGTAGCTGGGACTACAGGCATGTGCCACCAAGCCCAGGTAATTTTTGTGTTTTTGGAGAGATGGGATTTTGCCACATTGCCCTAGTCTTGAACTCCTGGGCTCAAGAGATCGGCCTACTTTGGCCTCCCAAATTGCTGGGAATTATAGGCATGAGCCACTGTGCCTGGCCCTTTACTTTTTTTTAATTGGGTTGTTTGTCTTCCTATTATTAAATTGTAGAAGTTCTTTATATATTCTGGATACGAGTTTTTTTTTTTAATCACACACGTGTTTTACAGATATTTTTCTCAGTCTGTGACTTGTCTATTTTTCTTTTTTTCAGGGGGAGACAGGATCTCACTCCTGTCACCCAGGCAGGAGTGTAGTGGCACACTCATGGCTCATTACAGCCTCTTGACCTCCTAGGCTCAAGCGATCCCCCCACCTCTTTTTTTTTTTTTTTTTTGTAGAGGAGAGGTCTCATTATGTTGCCCAGGATGGTCTCAAACTCCTGGACTCAAACCATCCTCCTACCTCAGCCTCCCAAAGTGCTGAGGTTACAGGACTGAGCCACTGAGCCCAGTCTTCCCATTTTCTTAATGGTGGTTTTGAAAAGCAAATATTTTAAATTGAGATGAAGTCCAATTTATCTCTTTTCTCTATTATAGATTGTGCTTTTGGTGTCATATCTAAGAAATTTCTTCCTAACCAAAGGTCACAAAGATGTTCTCCACTATTTTTCTCTAGATGCTTTATGAATTCAGCTCTTACATTTAGGTCTATGATCCATTTTGAGTTAATATTTTACACAGTGTGAGGTCAGGGTGGACGTTTCTTATTATTTATGGCATAAGAATATTCAATGGTTCCAGCACCACTTGTTGAAGAGACTATCCCTTTTCCTTCCAATGGCCTTGGCACCTTTGTAATAAATCAATTGATGATATATGTGTGTGTCTATTTCTAGACTCTCATTTCTTCCTGCCACCTTTACTTCTAGTCTTTCAGTGGGCTTTTAAATATCCCAGGGGGTAGAGCCCTTTGAAAAATTATTGATCTCTTTTACTGTTTATTATAATTATCTTTTTCTTGGGAATCTGGCCTAAGTCCCCTGAAGGCTTGAGTTAGGTTAAGTGCACGACAGTGTCCAAGGTTGTCTTTTGAAAGTGTTTTCATTACTCAGTACCTCCCCATGCCAGTTTCCCAGGCTTCATGTGTCACTAGGCACATTTCTTTTTTTTTTTTTTTTTTTGAGACGGAGTCTCACTCTGTCGCCCAAGCTGGAGTGCAGTGGTGCAATCTCAGCTCACTGCAACCTCCACCTCCCGGGTTCAAGCAATTCTCTGCCTCAGCCTCCTGAGTAGCTGGGATTGCAGGTGTCTGCCACCATGCCTGGCTAATTTTTTTGTATTTTTAGTAGAGATGGATTTCACCATCTTGGCCAGGCTGGTCTTGAACTCCTGACCTCGTGATCCACCCACCTGGGCTTCCCAAAGTGCTGGGATTACAGATGTGAGCCACTGCGCCCAGCAGTCACTAGGCACATTTCTTTAACAATGGGCACCTCCCCTGCTGGGCACAGTTTACTGAGGAATCTTAAGCCTGGGACCAGGCTGCAAACCCAACCCATCTCCCATTGGTTTCATCTGTTCCATGAGACTCATGGGGCCCTCATGGCCCCCAGAGATGCCCCAAAATTGCAGCAACACCAGCTCAGGAACCTGCGCCATGCTGACAATCTAGAGAGGTGGAAGACTCACCATGAGGTCATGAGCATGCATGTTTAAGGCCATTATGATCCCATTTTAATTAAATTCAGTCTCCAAGTATTTGGGTCTTTTTTTTTCCCTTTGTTTTTTGAGACAGAGTTTCTCTCTTGTCATCCAGGCTGGAGTGCAGCGGTGTGATCTCAGCTCACTGTAACATCCACCTCCCAGGTTCAAGTGATTCTCCTGCCTCGGCCTCCCTAGTAGCTGGGATTACAGGCATGTGCCACAACACCCAGCTAATTTTTTGTATTTTTGGTAGAGACAGGGTTTCTTCATGTTGACCAGGCTGGTCTTGACCTCAGGTGATCCGCCCACCTCAGCCTCCCAAAGCGCTGGGATTATAGGCGCTCACCACCACGCCCATCTAATTTTTTGTATTTTTGGTAGAGATGGGGTTTCATCACGTTGACCAGTCTGGTCTCGAACCCCTGACCTCAGGTGATCGGCCCACCTCAGCCTCCCAAAGTGCTGGGATTACAGGGGTGAGTCACTGCGCCCGGCCTAGTATTTGGGTCTTTCCTCTCTGTCCTGGGTGGGTGAGAAAAGGCTTGGTTCCCACCAATCCTTCATGCACCTTCCCCAAAACACCCCCATAGCTGATAGGGGAGATACACATGTGCACAAGCAGCTGTAAGTGCTCTGTGAGAGGAGGCTGATGGAAATACAGTCCAGGCAAAGCCGTGGCCCAGTGGGAGAGCAGGTGACTTTCAGGGTGGGTTGTGGGTGGTCAGGATGGAAAAGGCTTCCAAAACCTGATGTTTGAGCTGGGTTTGGCCAAAAAATAGGATAAAGGAGGGAAGAGGATTCCAGGCAGAGGAAGCAGAATTGGCAAACTCACCCAGGTTTAGACCAGCAGAGTGTAATGGAGGAGTTTTGAAGGAGGGTGAAATTGTTGAAGCCAAAGCTGGGAGCAGAGGGAGGCTGGGCTTCAAGGGAATGCATCTGTTCTTGAGACTTCACCCCACCTTAATTTAAAAAAATTAATTTTTAACATGAAGAGTTAATTTTTAGAGACAAAGTCTCGCTCTGTAGCCCAGGCTGGAGTGCAGTGGCACGATCATAGCTCACTGCAGCCTTGAACTCCTGGGCTCAAGCCATCCTCCTGCCTCAGCCTGTGGAGTAGCCAGGACTACAGGTGTGCACCACCAAGCCTGGCTAATTTTTTATTTTTTGTAGCTATGGAGGTCTCACTATGTTGTCCAGGCTGGTCTTGAACTCCTGGACTCAAGTGATCCTCCTGCCTCAGCTTCTCGAAAGAGCTGGGATTACAGGCATTAGTTACTGCATCTGGCCATTTAAATGTTAACAATTGTGGAAAATACATGTAGCATAAAATTTACCATCTTAACCTTTTTTTTTTTTTTTTTTTTTGAGATGGAGTCTCGCTCTATCTCGCCCAGGCTGGAGTGCAGTGGCGTGATATCAGCTCACTGCAACCTCTGCCTCCTGGGTTCAAGTGATTCTCCTGCCTCAGCCTCCCAAGTAGTTGGGATTACAGGCATGCGCCACCTCACTCAGCTAATTTTTGTATTTTTAGTAGAGATGGGGTTTCACCATGTTGTTCAGGCTGGTCCCGAACTCTTGACTTCAGGTGATCCAACCAAACCGTCTCAGCCTCCCAAAGTGCTGGGATTACAGGTGTGAGCCACGACGCCTGGCTACTCTATGTTTACTTTCCTAAGGAAATGCCATTCAGCTTTCCACAGTGGTCGTACCTTTTACATGCCCACCAACAGGGCGCAAGGGTTCCAATGCTTCCACATCCTCACCAACACTTGTAATTTTCTGTTATTTTCTTTTAGAGTAACTATCCTAATGGTTATGTTCATTCCACTTTTGATAAAAGAACATTTACCTCTGAGTCACCAGATTGTGAAAACTGGCTCCAGTTAATGATTTTTATGCGAATGGACTCCATGGAGGTTGGGCCAGGTTTGATGCTTGCGACATCGACAAGTCGGTGAAGGTCATCTCCGGATCCTCAACCACCAGGCTGTATTTTCTTCGCAAATCTTGCCAGCTGTGTCTTGTTTTGCCAGCTGGTGTTCTCACTCCTGCTGCTGCCATTCCTCTCACAGCAGAAACATTCTTGTCTCCTCCCTTCTGCAACTGCAAAGCAAAATCGTCTATCACAGAGAGAGGGTGTAACAGAGCAGACAGGCTGGATGCAGTGGCTCATGTCTGTAATTCCAGCACTTTGGGAGGCAGATATGGGAGAATCACTCGAGGCCAGGAGTTTGAAACCAGCCTGGCCAACATAGTGAGATCCCATCTCTAAACAAAATTAAAGAATTAGGCCGGGCGCGGTGGCTCACGCCTGTAATCCCAGCACTTTGGGAGGCCGAGGTGGGTGGATCACCTGAGGTTAGGAGTTTGAGACCAGACTGGCTAACATGGTGAAACCCTGTCTCTACTAAAAATGCAAAAATTAGCCGGGCATGGTGGTGCACACCTGTAATCCCAGCTACTCGGGAGGCTGAGGCAGGAGAATCACTTGAACCTGGGAGGCAGAGTTTGCAGTGAGCTGAGATCGCACCACTGCACTCCAGCCTGGGCGACAGAGTGAGACTGCGTCTCAAAAAAAAAAAAAAAAAAAAGGAAAGAATTAGCCAGGTGTGATGATGCATGCCTGTGGTCTCAGCTACTCAGGAGGCTGAGGTGGGAGGATCACTTGAGCCTAGGATGTTGAGGTTGTGGTGAGCTATGATTGCATCACTGCACTCCAGTCTGGGCAACAGAGCAAGACCTTGTCTCTTAAAGAGAAAAAGGGAGAAAGGGAGAAAGAGAGAAACAGAGAGAAAGAGAAGGACAGAGAGAGAGAGAGAGAGAGAGAGAGAGAGAGAGACAGCAGTATCAGACGAAAGCAAAGAAAAATGAACTCTTTCTGAGCCCTTCCTCTAAAACCTGGGTCCTCCCATTACCTTTCCTCGCCTTTTTCTTCTGTGTGTGAAATTGCCTGGGTCTTTATCTCCCTTTATCAGGTTAGAGAGTGTCAGGTGTTCTTGACAAGCTCACAGGGCTGTTCTAGGGATCAAATGAGATTACAGATGGGCAAGCACTCAAGTTTGAAGTGCTACATCAATGTACAGGATTATTATTAATCTCTCATTGATCTCTTAATACAGAAAAAAAAAAAAAGCCTCCTCCCCTGGGGTTTCCATGGCAAAGAGACAGCTATGACTCTCATCTCCTCAGCCCTATCTCCTTTTCTCTGCTGAATCCAGCTCCAATGCAGGTAATGCCATCATCACCCTTGTGATTTATAACTGAGGAGACCTCACTGTCAATCAGAGGTTGTAAGCCCATTTGGAATCGGGTGCATATATTTGTTTTGCTTGGCTCATTGAATGTTTTAAAATTATTTTTATTTTGTTGCCAGCATAGAGAAGTCAGGAGAGTTACCAAAAAATAAATAAAATAAAAAATCCAGGTTTCTGACATTTTGGGAAAAATGTGAAAATCCAGTCCATCTCATCATGTCAAACTGAGATTCTATAAACTGGAATCTACCTTCAGGACTAGCAGGGACCACTACTGGGGCAGGGGTCTGCAAACCTTTTCTGTAAAGGGCCAGAGTGCAAATATTTCAGGTTTTGCTGGCTCTGTGGTCCCCGTTGCAACTATTCAACAGTGCTGCTGTAGCAAGAAAGCTGACACAGACAATACATAAACCAGTGTGGCTATGTGCCAATAAAACTTTATTGACAAAATGAGCAGTGGGCCGGATTCAGCCCAAGGGCGGTTGTTTGCTGACCCCCGGTCTAGTGAAACCAGGAAGTCCAGCGAAAACCTGCGGGTGAAAGTAAAATGCCACTGAGTCAAGAGAGTAAAGTTCTAGTCCTAGCACCACCCTGACTAGCTGTGTGGCCTGAGGAGTATCACCCATGTCTCTGGTCCATCTATTCCTCAATAAGCACAGGAGGTAATTGTAGGGTTTGAGGGGTTTGGAGGCTGAGCAAAGAAAAAGACATGACCACAAGATGGCAGTAGAATGCATGCGTTTTCTTTGGTTAATGCCTTGACAGATTTGCTGGAGGGGGAAGTCCTTCATGGCATGCAAACTTCAGAGGCTATGGGATGGAGCTACTTACCAGAGGGAGGAGATCAAGAGAACCTCTGCTGGAGAGGGGATCAGAGAGGGATCTGACGATGTCTAGGCAATGTTGCTTAGTCCCAAGTAGCTGGGACTACAGGTGTGTGTCAGCGTGCCAGCTAATTTTTGTATTTTTTGTAAAGAGAAAGTTTTGCCATGTTACTCAGGCTTGTCTTGAACTCCTGGGCTCAAGTGATCCTCCTGTCTTGGCCTCCCAAAGTGCTGGGATTACAGGTGTGAGCCACCGTGCTTGGTCAGGCTCTTTCTTTCTTTTTTCTTTTATATATATATATATATATATATACACACACACACATATATGTGTATATATATGTGTATATATATTTTATATATACATATACATATATACATATACACATATATACACATATATGTATATGTACATATGTATATATACATATATACATTATATATACATATATATACACATATATATGTATGTACCTACATACATACCCACTTAATTTTTGTGGGTACATAGTAGGTGTATATATTTATGGGGTACATGAGATATTTTGATACAGGCACACAATGTGAAATAAACACACCATGGGGATGGGGTATCTATCCCCTCAAGCATTTATCCTTTGAGTTACAAACAATCCAGTTACACTCTCTAAGTTATTTTAAAATGTAATTAAAGCCAGGCTCATTCTTTTATTTATTTGTTTTTTTAAGATGGAGTCTTGGTCTGTTGCCCAGGCTGGAGTGCAGTGGCGCGATCTCAGCTCATTGAAACCTCCGCCTCCTGGGATCAGCCTCACTAGTAGCTGGGATTACATGCACGTGCCACCATGCCCAGCTAATTTTTGTATTTTTAGTAAAGATAGAGTTTTGCCATGCTGGCCAGGCTGGTCTCGAACTCCTGACCTCAGGTGATCTGCCCGCCTCGGCCTCCCAAAGTGCTGGGATTACAGGCGTGAGCCACCATGCCTGGCTGCTAGGTTCCTTCTTAAGCCATTCTCAACTCCAACTTCCTTCCTGACTCTAGGATGGGCAGGTGGCTCAGAGCTTGGCTAATCACAGCTTGTGTTCTGCTGCACGCATAGGCCCATCAGGCTGATGAGGGGCAATGAGCATTTGGTGGGACTGTTAGTAGAAGGGTGGCCCTTTTCCACCGAACTGGAACTGGGAAGACAGAAGTAGAGCTGATGGAAGTAACCTGCCTCCACGTAGGGCCCGAGGATGAGACCAGTGTGGAGGAAGGCAGGCTCCACACAAGGACCGACTCAGTCCTGCGAGCACTGTTTAAAACCCTGCTCCAAGCCTTGTCTGCTGCCAGGCGTGTCTGAACTTTTCTGTAACACGAGAAAGTAAAGTCACTTCTTTCTGTAAGCAATAGGGAATCACGTTGTCTGTAACTCTCAATGGTATGACACTAACTGATAGATATATTCTTTTTTTTTTTGAGACAGAGTCTCTCTCTGTCACCCAGACTGGAGTGTGGTAGCTCGATCTTGGCTCACTGCAACCTCTGCCTCCTGGATTCAAGCAATTCTCATGCCTCAGCCTCCTGAGTAGCTGGGATTACAGATGTGCGCCACCACACCTAGCCAGGTATAGTTTCATGCTTTATTTCTTGTCCTTTGAGGAGTGGTTATTTTATTGTTGTTCCTCCAGTAGTTTAGGAACAGATTAAAGAAGTTATACATCTATTTCTATTTTTCTAGTAACTACCCTTTAACAGATTAAAAAGTTATACATCTATTTTTCTTTTTTCTTTTTCTTTCTTTTTTTTTGAGACGGAGTCTCACTCTGTTGCCCAGGCTGGAGTGCAATGGTGTGATCTCGGCTCACTGCAAGCCCCGCCTCCTGGGCTCAAGAGATTCTCCTGCCTCAGCATCCCAAGTACCTGGGATTACAGGTGCATGCCACCACACCCAGCTAATATTTTTGTATTTTTAGTTGAGATGAGGTTTGGCCAGGTTGGTCTTGAACTCCTGACCTCAGGTGATCCACCCGCCTCAGCCTCCCAAAGTGCTGGGATTACAGGTGTGAGCCAGTGCGCCTGGCCTAAAACGCTAAGTTCAAAATAATTTTTGTCTCCAAAACTTTTGAGGTTACTGCTCTGTCTTCCGGCATCCATTGTTCCCAGTGAGGAGGCAGAACCCAATTTAATTTTTGTTTCTTTGTAGGAAAGTTTCTTTTCTTTTCTCTTCTTTTCCTTTCTTTTTTCTTTTCGACAGTCTCACTCTGTTGCTCAGGCTGGAGTGCAGTGGTGTGATCTTGGCTCACTGCAACCTCTGCCTCCTGGGTTCAAGGGATTCTCCTGTCTCAGCCTCCCGAGTAGCTGGGACTACAGGTGCCCAACACCATGCCTAGCTAATTTTTGTATTTTTAGTAAAGATGGGGTTTCACCATGTTTGCCACGTTAGTGTCAAACTCCTGACCTCAAGTGATCTGCCCACCTCAGCCTCCTTAAGTGCTGGGATTACAGGTGTCAGCCACCACGCCTGGCCGGGAAGTTGTTTTCTTTTTCTCTCTCTTTCCTTTCTCTCTGTTCTCCCTCCTTCTCTCTCTCTCCCCTCTCCTTCTCCTTTCTTCTCCCTCTCTCCTCCCTCTCTTCTCTTCTCTCTCTCCTCCCTCTCCCCTCTCTCTCCTATTCCCTCTCTTTCCCCTACTCCCCTCTCTCTCCCTCTGCTTTGGAATTTTTTTTTTTTTTTTTTTTTGAGACGGAGTTTCACTCTTGTTTCCCAAGCTGGAGTGCAATGGTGCCATCTCGGCTCACTGCAACCTTTGCCTCCCAGGTTCAAGTGATTCTCCTGCCTCAGCTTCCTGAGTAGCTGGGATTACAGGTGCCCGCCACCACGCCTGGCTAATTTTTAGTATTTTTAATAGAGACAGGGTTTCACCATGTTAGCCAGGCTGGTCTTGAACTCCTGACCTCAGGTGATCCACCCGCCTCAGTCTCCTAAAGTGCTGGGATTACAGGTGTGAGCCACTGCACCCAGACTGCTTTGAAATCTTTTGGAACTTACTCTTCACCCCTGTTGTTGTGAAATTTCCCAGTGCTTCCTGTAAGCGCTTATCTGTTTCACTCACTGATCAGCTTCCAGTGAACTCACTCAACACACATACTTGTGCCTTCATTTATCTCTGGGTAGTTTTATTTCACTATTAATTTTCTCTCTCTCCGCTGTTCTGTCAATCCTCCACACAGGAAATTCACATGAGATGCCTTTTGGAGTGGCTTGATTATTGGGGCCATAATTAATTTTCAGGTGCATTGATCTACTCCTCACCTGGTCTGTTGAGCTCCATGTTGGAACCGTCATTTTAAATTTCTGAGGGTCCTCATGGGTTACTTTTCTTTATTCATCACCCCCCACACAAACATACATGCCGTCCCCTCACCAGGCATTACTTTACCTGTGGAGACAAAACATACGAAAACCAGAAACCTTCTCAGTGTTACCCAGTATTTCAGAGAACTTGGACATCACGCATTCATAGTTGGCCTTCACTTTGGTCATGCATAGCAAGGTCAGAAGAAAGGAACAGAACTGGAAGTGATACCGTTTTTATTTGTTTGTTTGTTGTTTTGTGACAGAGTCTCGCTCTGTCACCCAGGCTGGAGTGTAGTGGCGCGATCTTGGCTCACTGCAGCCTCCACCTTCTGGGTTCAAGTGATTCTCCTGCCTCAGCCTCCCGAGTATGTGAGACTACAGATGTGCGCCACCATGCCCAGCTAATTTTGTATTTTTAGTAGAGACGGGGTTTCTCCATGTTGGCCAAGCTGGTCCCGAACTCCTGACCTCAGGTGATCCACCTACCTTGGCCTCCTAAAGTGCTGGGATTATAGGTGTGAGCTACCGTGCCTGGCCATGATACTGTTTGTTTGTTTGTTTATTTATTTATTTATTTTTAAAAACTCCTGTCAAGGGTAAAGTTACCAATCTTGCAACTCACTTTGGAGCAACACAAGACTTCCTCTTCTCTCCAAAGTGGGACAAACGAACTAAATAGACTTTTTCTGAAATGCTTTACGACCTCTACTCTGCTGTTCCCCTTGTCGCACAGCTCTGTCAGTGAGTCTAAATTTAGATTGTCCTCTGTTACGAAACCAGGACATTCCATTTTTGTTCAAACAGGAATGACACGGAAGTCAGTTCAGCTGCTTTTAATTCATAAAACAGATGCAAATGTATCTGAGGAAATAAAAGCCGTTAATTGCAGTGTTATTTATAATGGCACAGATTGGAAACAACCAAAGTGGCCAACAGGAGAGAAGAAAATGAATCATGGGGTACTCAATCAAAGAAGATTATGTAGACATCAAGAATGACAGCTACGAAGGCTCAGAGGCAAGATGAGAAGGGCTAATAGGAGGCTACAGGAAAAACAGGACTTAAAATTATAGACGTGCTACTACGACGATGATGCATATGTCAAATGCACTGAAAAACAGGAAAAAATGAAAAAAAGTGGTAATGAATCAGGATACTTTTCACGAGGAAGTTTTTTTTTGTTCGCTTTGTAAAGCCAAAGCTTTGCCATGTGAGATAACTTTTAAAAGATTAAATTATTAAGAGAAAGAGAAATAGAGAAAGAGAAAAAGAGAGAAAGAAAAAAGAGAGAGAAAGAGAAAGAAAGAGAGGCCGGGTGCCATGGCTCACGCCTGTAATCTCAGCACTTTGGGAAGCCGAGGTGGGAGGATGGCTTGAGCCCAGGAGTTCAAGACCAGCCTGGGCAACATAGTGACACCTTTTCTCTACAAACAAACAAAATACAAAAATTAGCTAGGCATGGTGGTGTGTGCCTATGGTCCCAGCTGCTCAGAAAGCTGAGGCAGGAGGATTGCTTAAGCCTGGGAGGCAGAGGTTGCAGTGAGCCAAGATTGCACCACCACATTCCAGCCTGGGCGACAGAGCAAGACCCTGTCAAAAAAAAAAAGAAAAAAGAAAAAAAAGAAAAAGAGAGAGAGAGAGAAAGAAATACAGAAAGAGAGAGGGAAAGAAAAGAGAGAGAGAGAGAAATATATACATAATATATATACAGAGAGAGAAAGAAAAAGAGAGAGCCAGAATGAAAATGATGGTGTTTGAGTAAACATTGCAATAGAACTGGTTTTTGTTTTTGTTTTGTTTGTTTGTTTTTGAGATGGAGTCTCGCTCTGTTGCCCAGGCTGGAGTGCAGTGGCACAGTCTCAGCTCACTGCAACCTCTGCCTGCCAGGTTCAAGCAATTCTTCTGCCTCAGCCTCCCGAGTAGCTGGGACTACAGGTGTGTGCCACTATGCCCAGCTAAGTTTTTGTATTTTTAGTAGAGACGGGGTTTCACTATGCTGCTCAGGCTGGTCTTGAACTCCTGACCTTGTGATCCACCTGCCTCGGCCTCCCAAAGTGCTGGGATTACAGGCGTGAGCCACCGTGTCCTAAGAGTGGATGTGCGTGTGGAATGCTTGTTGTGCCCTGGCCTCTTTAGTGACACAGTGGCTCACGCTGATCCGACCAGAGCTGCATGCAGTGGGACAAGCTCGCTGCTCTTTGCCACCACGGATGCATCAGGGCTTAGCATGAACTCTAACAATTTCTAGCCTCTTTGAGTTAAAATAAACTTCCTATTACTCAGGATAGGATTCAGGAACTAGAATCTTCCACTTTGTTCTGTATAGGTGGCCTGGCGCAGGCCACCACGCCCAGATAATTTTTGTATTTTTAGTAGAGATGGGGTTTCATCATATTGGTCAAGCTGGTCTCAAACTCCTGACCTCAGGTGATCCACCCGCCTCGGCCTCCCAAACATGAGCCACCGTGCCCGGCCCCTCCTTTCTCTGTCTTCTCCCTCTCTCTCTCCTCTCCCTCTCCTTTCTCCTCTCTGTCTCTCCTTTCTCTTTCTTCTCTGTCTTCTCTTTCTCCTCCCTCTTCCTCCTCTCCCCTCCTCTCTCTCTCCCTCTCCCTCTCTGTCTTCTCTCTGTCTCTCTTCTCTCTCCTCTCCTCTCTCTCTCTCCCTTTCCCCTGCCTCTGTCTCTCTCCCTTTCTGTTTTGGAATCTTTTGGGACCTCCTATTCATCCCTGTTGTTGTGGAATTTCTCAGCACTGCCTGTTGAGTGCTTATCTTTGCATTCACTGTGATCAGCTTCCAGTGAACTCATTCAACACAAATTCTTGTACTGACTACTATTGCTACTGAACTTTGAGCTCTGGTTGAAATGGAATGCCTGACCCACGGAGGCCCGATCCCAATTTCTCTGCTTGATACACCTAGTTTAGTTGATCAGTCAAGGAGCTCTAGGACTGAACCCCAGGCCTGACAAGTCAGAAGGGTCTGCAAACCCTTCCCTGTCTGATGGATGTGGGGACACTGAAGACGGCCATTGGCCGGGCCCCAGAGGTAGCTCAGCCTTCTGTGACAAAGTGGCAGCTCTCCCTGTGGGACAAACTGTGTCTCCCTTTCTGCTTCTTGAAGCAAAGCCCAAGTGACCAGCTCTTTTGGGGCCTTTTGTTCACAAAGGTTCCCCTAAATGCCTGAGTCTGGCTGAGCTGAAACCCAGTGGTGTCTGCACCAGCCATCCAGTCTCCGCCGAGCAGAACCTGTAAAGGCTACGGCCACTCAGCAGGTGGGGCTCAGGCTGCTAGACCATGGCAGATCCAAGACAGCCTGTTAGGGGTGGGAACTGTGGAAAGAGACAGTGGTCGCTGGTGGAGCAGATGGGGTCACTTATGCAGATGGCCCGGCACTGGCCGTGAGAAAGGAGAGGCAGGCGTCCTGCAGGACAATGAGGGCTGCATTTGCTGAGTGCCTGCTGTGTGCTCTGATGAGGCCCATGGGAAGCAAGCAGCCAAGAGAGACTGTAACTCGTTTTCAATTTTTCACAAATGAGGCTGCTGTGAACATGTGTGCTCTGGCCTTCTATGTACAGGGGCTGGTGTAGAGTCAGAGAGGGAGAACTCTTGGATGGGAGGGTAGGAGAATTTGGTATTTTTACAGATGCTGATAAATTGTCTTCCAAAGCAGGGTATGAGTGTTCCCATCTCCTTATGCTTTAAAAAATAATCGAGATAGGATCTTGCTCTGTCACCCAGGCTAGAGTCTAGCGGTGCAATCATAGCTCACTGCAGCCTCAACCTCCCAGGCTCAAGTGATCCTCCCACCTCAGCCTCCCGAGTAGCTGGGATTACAGGCATGCACCACCACACCCAGCTAATTTTTGTATTTTTAGTAGAGATGGGGGTTTCTTCATGTTGGCCAGGCTGGTCTCAAACTCCTGACCTCAGACCACTCGCCTGGGCTTCCCAAAGTGCTGGGATTACAGGTGTGAGCCACCGCACCTGGCCCTGACTTATATTATAAAATGTTTTTATTTAAAAACTCTAGTTTTGGCTGGGCGTGGTGGCTCACGCCTGTAATTCTGGCACTTTGGGAGGATGAGGCGGGTGGATCACCTGAGGTCAGGAGTTCAAGATCAGCCTGGCCAACATGGTGAAACCCCGTCTACTAAAAATACAAAACTTAGCCGGGCGCAGTGACACATGCTTGTAATCCCAGCTACTTGGGAGGCCGAGGCAGGATAATCGCTTGAACCCAGGAGGTGGAGGTTGCAGTGAGCTGAGACAGATCTTGCTGTGCCACACCACTGCACTCCAGCCTGGGCAACCGACCCAGATCTGTCTCAAAAACAAAAACGAAAAAACTCCCAAAAAACAACCAACTCTAGTTTTGTCTAATACTCGATGCATTGCTTTAAAACAATTTAATTAACATATAATAATTGTACATATTTATGGGGTACATAATGATGTTGCAATACATATAATTTATAGTGCTCAGATCACAGTAATTAGCATATTCATGATCTCGAACATTTAGGATTTCTTTGTGTTGGGAGCATTCAGTATACTCCTTCTAGCGATTTGAAACCACATAATATATTATTGTTAACTGTAGCCATCCTACAGTGCTATAAACACTAGAACTCATTCCTCCTATCTGACTGTAATTTTGTGTTCTTTAACAAATCTCGGTGGGGCATAGTGGCTCTTGTCTGTAATCCCAGCACTTTGGGAGGCTGAGATGGAAGGATTGCTTGAGCCCAGAAGTTCAAGTCCAGCCTGGGTAACATAGCAAGACCCTGTCTCAACATAAACTGAAAATAAAAACTAGCCAGGTGCGATGGCGTGCACCTGTAGTTCCAGCTACTCTGGAGGCTGAGGCAGGAGGATGGTGTGAGCCCAGGAGTTCAAGGCTGCAGGGAGCTATGATTGTGCCACTGCACTCCAGCCTGGGTGACAGAGTGAGACTCTAAGTCTTAAAAACCAAAAAACAAACGAAAAACCCAGAAATCGCTCCCTATTCCCTAGTTTTGATGCATTCCTTTTTTTTTTTCTGACAGAGTTTCACTCTCATCACCCAGGCTGGAGTGCAATGGCTTGATCTCCACTCACTGCAACCTCCACCTCCCAGGTTCAAGTGATTCTCCTGTCTCAGCCTCCCAAGTAGCTGAGATTTCAGGCGTGAGCTACCACGGCTGGCTAATTTTTGTATTTTTTAGTAGAGACGGGGTTTCACCATGTTGGCCAGGCTGGTTTCGAACTCCTGACCTCAGGTGATCCTCCCGCCTCTGCCTGCCAAAGTGTTGGGATTACAGGTGTGAGCCACCGCGCCCGGCCTGATGTATTGCTTTTTATTCAGAAACATTTACTGAGTACTTACTGGGTGCCAGGCACTGTCCTAGGTGCTGAACACTCAGGCGGACACATAGGGGGTTGCAAAAAATCCCTTTCCTGCTGAAGCTTCCACTAGAAGTGGATGAGACAGCAGCAAAGATGCTGGGGTCTAATAACTGCACTCCCTTTCACAGGATGACAGGCAGGGACAGGAGTTATGCAGAGATGTGAACTAGAGTCAGGGGTGGAGAGGGGATGCGATTTCAGGACAAGAAAAGCCTCTCCAATCTCATCACATGAGAGCAAAGATCAGAACGAAGTGATCAATATCAGAGGATCCATAGGTGCTGACTAAGTGAATTAGAGTTGCAAATAAAAATTTCCACCACAGCAGCACCTGTCTAAGACACATAACAACTGCCCCTTGTGTTCCATCACACCTGGCCCCAGCCAGCTGCTGCTGACAGAGGTGCATGCGCTTGGACTGACCCCTGATCCCCTCTGGACCAAACTGAAGACATTTCCCATGGCAATGAACAACAGGGCTTGTTTTAACCCCCACGCACACACCTATGAGCTCATTCTGCTGCAACCACAACACTGGTGATCAATCCTCGATTAGCACAACCAGCAGGGACCCCTATCCAGAATGTCAGTGTTGTGTTGTGCTCCATGCATTTCTTCCTGAGCTCTTCCTCCTTTGCTTGCATCTGAATAGACTCAGCTCTGTATTTTTTAAAAACAAGCTCTGCTCATTTTTCTTTATTCTTTCATAGTCTTTACTGTGGCTGATCTCACTGCATAGTAGCACCCACGCTATTCTTGTCCCTTTGGTGCCTGTTACCCTGAAGTTGTGCCATGAACAATGACCAGAAATGAAAACAAACTTTCAAAAGCCTTCCAAGTAGTCCTTTTTTTTAATCACAGAGGAAGCCAGAAAAAAAATCACTTTGACATTCAGGAAGTAAGACGGAATTTACTTTCTGTAGCAGAAGAACTGTTGGGAGATTTCTGATGCCCTTTCAGCTGTCTTCGTTTCTAAGGAATGATTTTTGGTACCAGCCAAGTATCCGGTGAGCTATTCTGGATACTCAGTCAATTGGAAATGTATGAAGTTAAGAGCTGAGTCACTACTCAACAACTTTTGTTCATAATGCTGATGGTCATGGTTAATGTAATACCATCATTCAAAGCATGTATTTTGTCTTAATATTCTGTAGTATTACATTCACACAATTCAATAAACACATATTCATAAAAAATACTTTCTAGTGCCCTGTGCACTTCAAAGTAAAATCTATACAATATAAATGTAACCTGGCTGGGTGTGGTGGCTCATTCCTGTAATCCCAGCACTCTGGAAAGGTGAGTCGGGAGGATTGCTTGAGCCCAGGAGTTCGAGACCAGCCTAGGCAACATAGCAAGACCCCATCTCTACAAAAAAATTAGATAAAATAATTAGCCATAGTGGCATGTGCTTGTAGCCCCAGCTACTCAGGAGGCTGAGGTGGAGGATCACTTAAGCCCAGGAGATTGAGGCTGCAATGAGCTAAGATTGGACCACTGCACTCCAGCCTAGGCAACAGAGTGAGACCCTGTCTAAATGCGCACACGTGTGTGTGGTGTGTGCATGTGCACGTGTGTGTGTGTGTGTAATCTATATATTAATTATAGTACATAATACTAAGTCATATTGTAGTCTGATGTGGTTTGGCTCTGTGTGCCCACTCAAATCTCATCTCCAATTGTAATTCACAGGTGTTGAGGGAGGGCCCTGGTGGGAGGTGACTGGAACATAGGGGTGGTTCCCCCATGCTATTCTGATGATATTGAGTGAGTTCCATGAGATCTGATGGTTTAAAGGTGTTTGTCATTTCCCTCTTCTCTCTCTCTCTCTATCTCTGCTGCCATGTGAGATGTACCTTGCTTGCCCTTACCCTTCCGTATGACTGTAAGTTTCCTGAGGCCTCCCCAGCCATGTGGAACTGTGAGTCAGTTGGGCCTCCTTCCTTTATGAATTACCCAGTCTCGGGAAGTTCTTTATAGCAGTGTGAGAAGGGACTCATACCTAGTCATAGGGTGACTTAGTAGTTTGATTATCTTGATCACTGGAGGTGTAGCTTTGGATCAGATTGAATGAGTAGAAATCCAATTTGACTGCTAAAATAGCTGGGATTTCATCCCCCATAATTTTGCCCATTGATTAAGTTGAAACTGTGTTTCTGGAGTTTTAATGTGCATATCAGTGGAATCACATGGGGATCCTGTTAAAATGCAGAATCTAACTCAAAAAGTCTTGAGTGGGACCTGGGAACCTGCATTTCTAGCCAGCTTCCAGGTGATGCAGATTGTTTTGGCTCATGGACTCCATGCCAAAGGACAGGGGCTACATCTTCCTGTGTGGTGTGCTTGGAGACACTGGTGGGCCAGGCAGGGATTGCAGGGCTTGAGGAGTCTCTCTCAATTATTATACAATGTTTTTATTTAAAAAACTTGGTTGGGCATGGTGGCTCACACCTGTAATCCCAGGACTTTGGGAGGCTGAGGCAGGTGGATCACTTGAGGTCAGGAGTTTGAGACCAGCCTGACCAATATGGTGAAGCCCCGTCTCTACTAAAAATACAAAATTAACCAGGCATGGTGGTGCATGCCTGTAATCCCAGCTACTTGGGAGGCTGAGGCAGGATAATCACGTGAACCCAGGAGGTGGAGGTTGCAGTGTGCCAAGATCACACCATTGCACTCCAGCCTGGGCAACAAGAGCGAAACTCTTCCTCAAAAAACAAAACAAAACAAACCCTCCCCAAAAAACAAAGAAAACAAAAAAAACCCCCAAAACTCTAGTTTTGTTTAATACCTGTTTCAAAAAAATCAAATTAACATAATAATTGTACATATTTATGGAATACATAATGATGTTATGTATTCCATACACAATAATTTATAGTGATCAGATCAGAGCAATTAGCATATTTATTCATAATCTCAAACATTTATGATTTGAGGGCCTGGAAGCGACTGGAGTTTGCAGACTGGTCCTCTCCAGCCAAGAGCAGCCTCACATCTCGACACCAGTGGTTCCATTTGTGTGTGTGTGTGCTGTAATGAAGTCAGCAGCACCTTTGACTTTTAGACCCTAAACCATCAGTATCTGTTAGAAGTTTTTAAATTTCAAGGGACAGAAAAACACAATTCAGAATGACTTTGATGAAAAGGAAATTTATTGGTTCATGTAATTGCAAAGTCCAGGAATAGACCTGGCTTTAGGCATTCAGATGATGTCACCTGGAGAGATGGGATCTCACTCTGTTGCCTGGGCTGGAGTGCAGTGGTGCAATCATAGCTCACTGCAGCCTTGAATGCCTGGGCTCAAACAATCCTCTTGCCTCAGCCTCCCAAGTAGCTGGGACTGCAAGCATGTGATAGCACATCTGGCTAATTTTTAAGTTTTTTGCAGAGACGAGGTCTCGCCATGTTGCCCAGGCTGGCCTCGAACTCCTGGGCTCAAGCGATCCTCTTGTCTCAGCATTCCAAAGCATTGGGATTACAGATGTGAGCCACATGTGCCTAGATTCTATATTATTTTAGCTCCACTTTCCTCCAAGAGGAGGCTGGTTTCCTTATATTCTCACATTCTTAGACTCCTATTTCTGTTCATTCACTGTGATCAGCTTTCAGTGAACTTATTCAACACAAATACTACTACTGACTAAGATTGCTACTGAGCTCTGGTTGGAATAGAATGCCTGACCTATGGAGGCCTGATCCTGATTTCTCTCCCTAGTTTAGGTGGTTGGTCAAGGAGCCTGAGATGGCTGGGGCACCTCTCAAGGTCATGGTTGCTGGGTTCCACCCTCAGGGTTTCTGATTCAGCAGGCTTGGGTAGGAACAAAGAACTTGCATTTCTAACAAGCTCCTGGGTGACGCTGAAGCTGCCAGTCTGAGAGCCATGCTTTGAGGACCCCCTCCCTCCAACCATCCTATTTTCTTTTTCTTTCTTTCTTTTTTTTTTTTGAGCTGGAGTCTCACTCAGTTGCCCAGGCTGGAGTGCAGTGGCGTAATCTTGACTCACTGCAACCTCTGTCTCACAGACTCAAGTGATTCTCCTGCCTCAGCCTCCTGAGTAGCTGGAATTACAGGTGTGCATCACTACACGTGCATATATATATTTTTTGTATTTTAATAGAGATGGAGTTTCCCCATGTTGGCCAAGTTGGTCTTGAACTCCTGACTTCAAGTGATCCATCTGCTTCGGCCTCCCAAAGTGCTGGGATTACAGGTGTGAACCATTGCACCCAGCCCAACCATCCTATTTTCAAGCCTCCCTCTTTTTTGGTACTCATCTCTAGGTCTCACCATGGACTGCCTTGTGTTAGTGATGAGACTGCTCTGTGTTCCTCTCATCTCAGCCACGTTCAAGCCCCTGAGAGCTACGGATGCCCGTTCTCATTCAGAACACAATAGACACAAAAATTGCCAATGAGCTTCTAGATTTGGAGAGAAAAAGCTAAAAGCCTCTGTTAGTTGCTAACCCTGCAGAAGTCCTCTTTAACCCACGACTTGCCTCCTTTCAACATTCCTAATAGGGTTCACATTTATCCGCACACCTCACCACAGTCCCCCCCAAAACACAGCCTCATTTACAACTCTATAAAGGAAAATTTCACACGCTTTCCCTACAGATTTAAAGCAAGGAGTCATTAGCGTAAACGCTGTTGCCACTCAGCAATTTGAAGGAAATCTAAATGCTCTTCCTCAGATGGTGCCAATTACAACAGCCAATGGAGGTGACCTCCTGCCTGCCCCATGCTGTGGCGGCAATCACCGTGTATCTTCTCAAATTGAGGCAAAGTGGACTCTATTCTTCCCTCAGCTTGTAAGCATTCTTCTTGTGTGCCTGGCACAATTCTCTCTGTGCCTCTGCCCTGTGCTCTTTTCCCATTCTGGCTACAAGATGACTAAGAGAGATGAAAACTGTGCAAGCATACAGCCAATCTCTGCTTGTGTCATTTATGCTGGACATCCTTTTGGCCAAAGCCGATGCCCAACATTAGCCCAGCAGAAAAATAGATTCTGCCTCCATAAGACTACACAACAAGCATGCATGCTAGACAAACAAGAATTCAATCTACCAGACCCTGCACCCACCTCTGCTGGGGAAGAGTTTTTCCTCTCCAAAGAATCTTCAAAGGAAAAAAGAACTGGGCCAACAAAACATCACATCAGCCTTTCTTTACTCAAAAGGAATGTGTAGGCCGGGCGCAGTGGCTCACACCTATAATCCCAGCACTTTGGGAGGCCGAGGCAGTTGGATCACCTGAGGTCAGGAGTCCAAGACTAGCCTGGCCAACATGGTGAAACCCCATCTCTACTAAAAATACAAAAAAATTAGCTGGGCGTGGTGGTGGGTGTCTGTAATCCCAGCTACTCAGGAGGCAGGAGAATTGCTGGAACCCAGGAGGCGGAGGTTGCAGTGAGCCGAGATCACACCACTGCACTCCAGCCTGGGTGACAGAGTGAGACTCCATCTCAAAAAAAAAAAAAAAAAAAAAAAAAAAAAAAAAAAAGAAAGATAAAAAGGAAGGTGCAGTTTACCACTCCAGGCCAGACTGGCTTTTCCCTTGGGCAGAATAGATGATTATATAGAAGTGTCTTGGAGGGCTGTCTTGTCTGAAATCCTACCGTTCATTTCCTGGGGTTCAGTAATGTTCCCACATGATACTCTTTCTAATAATACAAATTTCATTTCCTTTCACTCCATTCACAATACCTCTGTGTGAAGAAGCCAGGGACTGCATGAAGACACTGAATGGCTCAGTAGGAGAAGAAGTGGTGAATGAGATTTGCTGAAATGCAGGGTGTGGTAGATTGAATTCTTGTTTGTCTAGCATGCAGGCTTGCTGTGTAGTCTTATGGAGGCAGAATCTATTTTCCTGCTGTGCTGATGTGGGGCATTGGCTTTGGCCAAAAGGATGTGAGCATAGATGACACAAGCGGAGATTTGCTATATGCTTGCACAGTTGGGCAGGCACTCTTGCCCTTCTGTTATTGACATGAGAAGAGCTTTCCCTGAATGGCTTCTAGCCCTCTAACGTGGACCCCATAATGAGTACACATGGTGCAGACTGAGATCCAAATCACAGAGGTAGAAGGGGTGGGGCCGACCAGACTCGTAGCTTGAAGAAGCAGAGATTCCCAGATGAGCCCAGTTTAGTTCAAAAAACACATGCTATTTTTCTTTACCACTGAATTCTTTTTTGATCTCTTTGTTACACAGCAATAGCTGACTGACACAGAGGTCAAAGATGCTGGTGAGAAGTTGGGATTGCCAAATAAGACTTTATTACCTTCTCAAAGTTGCCCAGACAATCTCTGCTCCCATATCAGAAATCACATGTCCATGCACAGCTTTACCAAAAACCTGATTCATTTTTGTCTCCTTCATGATGATTTGCAGGATAATGATGTCATTAAGAAGCTTTTAAAACTATCACATTAGCCAAGGGATGGGATCGGAAGAAACACTTTGGCAGGATTTCAAAACCGAAGGGGAGTTGTGAGAGGTGGGTTCATTTATAATAAAAACAAATGACCTGAAGGTTTTAGTTTTCAATTATTAACATTCTAGTGCCAAAGGCCCAGCCATGCAATTTAGTTCTTAGCTATTTTTGCTAATATCTCCTCAATGCTTGACGTCTAAATACCCAGTCAATCAACAGCCATTACAGAGTTATTACATGCAGTGTTGCGTATGGAGCTGCGGAGAGAATATAAGAAGAAAAAATGCTCCCTATTCTTTGAGAATTTATAATTTAGAGTAAACACAAGCGATAAATAGATTATTCATTTAAATGTTGAAGGAATTTTATCAATGGACTTTTAATAACTTTTAATTTTTATACATTATTATAATGTGTGTTTCTTTCAAGTAACTTACAAAATATAAAAAAGCACAAAGAAAAAATGGATTGCCAATAATCCTAACATTCAGATAGGCATTGTTAACATTGTGATGAATAATTTTCAAACATTTTTTAAGGTATGCATAGTTTTGTACACACGTTTCTTTTTAAAAGCAAAATGGTATCCTGTTGCTTTGGGCAATGGCTGTCTTCCATGTTAATAATTATTGATCTGTAGCATAATTTTAACGGCTCTAAAGTATTCCCCTACATAGGTATGCCATTATTTGTTTCATCAATCTCCTACCAATAGTCATTTAGGTTATTTTCTGAGTTTTCTCTATTACAAAAAGCAATGCTGTTAACATCCTCATACGTTCATCTGCATCCAAGGGTCCCCTTCTGGTCTTAGGACAAATTCCTATGAGTGAAATTTTTAGGCTAAGTGTGTGGTATTTCTAGAAAGCATTTGATCCATGTGGGTAAACTGACTTCCAAAGTTCCCATTTTAAATGTCTTCTCTAAAAAAAATTATTTTGAGTAGATAGTCATGTCTCAATTGAAACATGTCATGAGGTCGGGCATTGTGGCTCACGCCTGTAATCCCAGCACTTTGGGAGGCCAAGGAGGATGGATCACCTGAGGTTAGGAGTTCGAGACCAGCCTGGCCAACAAGGAGAAACCCTGTCTCTACTAAAATACAAAAATTAGCTGGGCGTGGTGGTGGGCGCTTGTAGTCCCAGCTACTTGGGAGGCTGAGGCAAGAGAATCGCTTGAACCCGGGAGGCAGAGGTTGCAGTGAGCCGAGATCGCACTACTGCACTCCAGCCTGGGTGACAGAGTGATACTCTGTCTCAAAAAAAAAATAAAGAAACGTCATGAGTTTGAGTCTGTCTCTTGAAGTCAAAGGCTATTTTCTCAAGTTGATAAGTTGGTTTGAAAAGCCTGATGTACTTGCAACTCAATTAAAAACTTTGAATTTTGCTGCCTTTTTTTTTTTTTTTTTTTTGAGACGGAGTTTCGCTCGTGTTGCCCACGCTGGAGTGCAATGGCGTGATCTTGGCTCACTGCAATCTCCGCCTCCTGGGTTCAAGTGATTCTCCTGCCTCAGCCTTCCGAGTAGCTGGGACTACAGGTACCCGTCACCATGTCCAGCTACTTTTTTTGTGTTTTTAGTAGAAACGGGGTTTCACTATGTTGGCCAGGCTGGTCTGGAATTCCTGACCTCAGGTGATCCACCCGCCTTGGCCTTCCAAAGTGCTGGGATTACAGGCATGAGCCACCGCGCCAAGCTCGAATTTTGTTCCTTTCTACTTAATGTCTTTCTCTGTAGTTCACCAGACGATCAGGTATACACGTGCAGAAAAGAAAATGGGACAGAAGGTGTGACAGCATTGCTCCTGAGACTGACTCTAACTCACTCTGCTTGCCTTCTGTTTCTCCTCCCAGCTCGCCATCCTCACAGCAGTGACTTGCTTTCAACCAACCAGGCACGCATCTCCATCACCGGACACCTCCAAATGGCTCCACCATTTCCATGGATCTGAAAACTGGCTGCCTGCAGATGGGACCGGTACTGCCTCATTCACCAAACTCCCCCCTGCTCCCTGATGGTTAAGGCTGGGTGCTTCACCCACGTGCTGCCCTTGGTTTGCTTCTCTGGGCAGACAAGTTTTGCTCTAAATCAATGATCTTCTGATTTAGCAGAAAACGATATTGCACACAAGGAACGACCTCATAAAGGAATTTTATGTGGACATACAAGTTTTGCTCTAAATCAATAATCTTCTGATTTAGCAGAAAACGATATTGCACACAAGGAACGACCTCATAAAGGAATTTAATGTGGACATACAAGTTTTGCTCTAAATCAATGATCTTCTGATTTAGCAGAAAATGATATTGCACGCAAGGAAGGAGCTCACAACGTAACTGCAATATGGAGTCTCTTTCACAGAGCAGCGTGGAACTAACAGACCCAGGAAGGGGTACTTCCTGCCCTGATGGGGTGGCTTTTCACTGGGTCTCTTTTTACCAAGTTCTTCTTTTCCCTGCAGGCTCTTTCAGTTTCTGGTCCCCAAGTTCTGTGTCTGACCTCATGGAGAGTTAAAAAGCAACGAAAACCAAGGCCAAATACAGCAAAAGAAAAGAAGGAAAGAGAACTGAGGGCACCTGCATTCTCTATGTTTCCGGAGACACGCAGATTCCTTCGGTTCTTTTACGTGGAATTTGCTCTTTCCCCATCTGATTTCTCTGACTCCACCTAGGGAACCAGAAGATGGGCAGGGGCTGAAATGGGTCCCTCCCTTAAATCCAAGCCATGTCCGCAGAAGTCAGTGATTTTACAGCTTTCTCTGGAGGAGGAGGAGGGGCTATTATCCTAACTACTCTTTCCACCTCTGTCTCTTGTTCTAAAAGGTACGTCTAAAGCAGAGGGCACGCAAAGGTCGAAAATAAAAGGATGGAGAAAAAGATCTGGCCATAATAATATACTACCCAAAAGACTGTGGGACTTAGATAAATATTAGACGAAATGGACTTTAAGACAAAAAGCATTAGAAGGCATAGAGTTGGTCTCTGCATAATGGTAATAGGTTCTATTTAGCAAGAAGATACAGCCATTCTATACAGGCATACACTGGGTAAAACATCCGTAGACAGATGAAGCTATAAATGGACAGAACTGCAGGAGAAATTGATAAACCCACCCTTATAATTCTTTCAATTATTGATAAGCCAATCAGGTGATCAATGAGCAAAGATATGGGAGATCTGCACAAGCCACAGCCTTGACCCACATGGAATTCTGCCTTCAGTGCTAGATACATAGAGAGCCCTGACCACCTGCAGACACTAATCGTGTGGTTTCTAGGCCACACAGTAGCCTCCATAAATCTTACAGAATAGGTTTCATACAGTCTTTGTTCTCTGATTACATCGCTATGAAGTTACAAGCTTCTAGCTCTGCCACCCAGGCTGGAGTGCAGTGGTGCCATCATAGCTGACTGCAGCCTTGACCTACTGGGCTCAAGTGATCCTCCTGCCCCAGCGTCCCAAACAGCAAGGACCACTGGTGCATGCCACTATGCCTGGCTAATTGTTTTTGTTTTGTTTTTTAAGAGATGAAGTCTTGTTATATTCCCCAGGCTGGTCTCAAACTCCTGGCCTCAAGTGATCCTCTTGCTTCGGCCTCCCAAAGTGCTGGGATTATAGGCGTGAGCCACTGGTGCCTGGCCAAGTTAAAATTAGTACAAAAAGGTCAATTTTTAAATGCTCACGAGTTGAGAATTTAAAAACACACTGCTAAATAAGTTGTGGGTGAGAGAAGAAATCTTAATGCAAGTTGAAAAACAGCCAAAAGGTGTGCAGTGGGCGGCCTTTCAAACTGGACCCTGCATCCTTTTAAGGTCCCCATACGAATCTTTGACAATGACCTTGCTTTTCGAGCAAAAACAAAATGTCCCAGGCTTATCACGTGCCCCTTGGTCTCAGATGTTGGGTCAGCTGTTTCTACAAGGAATGTTGGTTCCTGTTAGAGGAGACTGGTATTTAGATATCAAAATACGGGTGCAAAGGTGCTTACTGTCCCTGTAATGGTGCACCTAGGACATCATGGCTTGTGCTTGCTTCTACATCTTTTCAGTAGACACACGCATCTTTTTTTTTTTTTTTCTGAGATGGAGTCTCACTCTGTTGCCCAGGCTGAAGTGCAGTGGTGTGATCTCGGCTCACTGCAATGTCTGCCTCCTGGGTTCAAGCGATTCTTCTGCCTCAGCCTCCAGAGTAGCTGGGATTACACGTGCTTGCCACTGCGCCTGGCTAATTTTTGTATTTTTAGTAGAGATGGGATTTCACCATCTTGGCCAGGCTGGTCTCAAACTCCTGACCTCTTGATCCACCCGCCTTGGCCTCCCAAAGGGCTATGATTACAGGTGTGAGCCACTGTGCCTGGCCAGACACATGCATCTTATGAAAATCACAAGTTCATTCTGAGAATTCAAGTGTCAATATTCAATATTTGATATTTTTATGTTACTATTGAACATTTAAATTTAAAGTCAAATTTAAATATTAGTTTAATTTAAAAAATCAATTTATTTAATTTAAATGTTTAAAATTTAATAATATTTAAAAACAAAATCCAGGAAATAAAAACTTTCTAAATTTTACAGTTGTATTTCCTTCCTTTTATAGTGAAAATCTTGTTTCACCTATGATCTACCTTGGCTTGTTTCGAAATAATAATATCAATATTACTTAACACTAAAGCAAAACAAATGTGGCTGGAGATGTCTTTGCAGTTTTATTTTATTTTGGTGCTCAAAATATGTCCCACTAAGAAAGTATGCTCAAAGTCTCATATTCTAAAGTTGTGTGGAGTATTTCTTAATAATTCTTTTCTTTATGTGCTTATGCTATCAATTTTATGCACAATTAGGCCCCTTCATTTTAGTTTGGTGCAGATTTTTAGAGATTTACTTATTTTGTTTTATTTATTTTTTCTCTTTTCCTTCCTTCCTTCCTTCCTTCCTTCCTTCCTTCCTTCCTTTCTTCCTTCCTTCTCCTTCCTTCCTTTCTCCCTCCCTCCCCCCCCCCTTCATTCTTTCCTTCTTTCTTTCTTTTTCTTCTTTCTTGAGTTTTGTGCTGTCACCCAGGCTGGAGTGCAGTGGCACGATGGTCTTGGCTCACTGCAGCCTTGACTTCCTGGGCTCAAGTGCTCCTCCTGCCTCAGCCTCCTGAGTAGCTGGGACTACAGACATGTACCACCACACCCTGCTAACCTTTTACATTTTTTAGTAGAGATGACGTGTTGCTGTGTTGCCCAGGCTGGTCTCGAATTCCTGGGCTCAAGTGATCCTCCCACCTTAGCCTCCTAAAGTGCTGAGATTATAGGCATGAGTCATGGAGGCTGGCTGTCTTATTTTGATTTAATTTTGTTTTTAAAGAAAGGTATTTTAAGCAATTACATGGTTCCAATATCAAAACCATGTAACACAGAATATTCAAGGAAGTTGGAATTCCATCTCTGTTCCCTCCACCTGTTCCTCCCTGGCCCCATAGGTAACCATCTGTAATTAGTTGCTAGTTTGAAAAACAGAGGGGGTGTGTGTGTGTGTGTGTGTTGAAAGAATGAGAGAGAGAGTGAATCCCTCCCTTTTAAACTCAAAATCTAACATACTGTGTGAGTCAGGAAAGGCTGTGCGTTCATATAGATTTGGTAGCAGCCCCAAATCTGAGGTGCTTAATCCAACAAAAGGTCATCTCTCACTCACATGGCTTCTCCACCGAGGGTCCGCAGGAGGCATCTCTGCAAGATCAGGGGCCCCCGCCTAACGCCCTGCCCTCCTGCAGTTGTGCGGGCTTTAGCTCACACCCACACACTTCCCACGATGGGGAAATGAAAACAGCTGAGACTGTTGGCAGCCTTTGCCAGTTTCCTGAGCCAACACCAACTCTTCCCTCCCTCTTCCCTTCTCATGCTGTTATTGTTAAGTCTCTAATTTTTTGTATTAAGTCTCTCCGAGCTGGAAATGTTAAATTGGTCTCTATTTTCCTGAGCAAACTCTGATGATACAGGTGGAGTCTGGCTCTTATTTTCCCCAATTTGGCATCTTACAATTTCCAACTCTCACGGAGAAAGGGGCGAGTATCTCAGGTCGGGGGGCACCCCTAAGGTTACAGCCCTCAGAACAAAGGAGCATTAGTCTCAGCAGACACTCAGATGTATGACAGAGCCATGCTCATGGAGATGGCTAAGGCTCTGAGGCAGGAATAGAAAAAGGCCAAGGAATAGACTTGGGAATCTAGGAATAGGTTCAAGTACCCATGGGAACCTGGTGAGTGATGATGTGGCATTGGCTTTCAAATCACAGGCAAAAACTGGATTATTTAACATATCACTTTAGGCAAATTGACAAGCCATTTTCGTTTGTTTGAGACGCAGTCTCACTCTGTTGCCCAGGTCGGAGTGCAATGGCGCGATCTCGGTTCACTGCAACCTCTGCTTCCTGGGTCCAAGTGATTCTTCTGCCTCAGCCTCCCGAGTAGCTGGGATTACAGGTGCCCGCCACCACACCCAGCTAATTTTATTTTTTTTTCTGTTGCAGAGTCTTGCTCTGTACCCCAGGCTGGAGTTAGTGGTGTGATGGCCAGGCTGGTCTCGAACTTGACCACATTTTTTTTTTTGAGACAGAGTCTCGCTCTCTTGCCCAGGCTGGAGTGTAGTAGCACGATCTTAGCTGATTGCAACCTCCTCCCCCTCACCAGATTCAAGCAATTCTCATGCTTCAGCCTCCCGAGTAGCTGGGACCACAGGTGCCCACCACCACGCCCAGCTAATTTTTCAGCTATTTTTTTGTATTTTTAGTAGAGATAGGGTTTCACCGTGTTAGCCAGGATGGTCTTGATCTCCTGACCTCATGATCCACCCGCCTCGGCCTCCCAAAGTGCTGGGATTACAGGCATGAGCCACCATGCCCAGCCAACCACATTCTTTTTATAAAAATAAGTTCTGCTGGACTCAAGTGGTCTTCCTGCCTCAGCCTCCCTAGTAGCCAGGACTACAGGCATGAGCCACTGTGCTTGGCTCAGTTTAAAACGTTTTTGTAGAGATGGGGTCTCACTTTGTTGCCCAGGCTGGCCTCAAGCTCCTGGTCTCAAGTGATCCTCTTGCCTCAGCCTCCCAAAGTGTTAGGATTATCGGTGTGAGCCACCACACCCAACAAAAATGTAAGCTTTATGAAGGCAGAAACTTGGATTTTTATTGCTGAATTTCCAGTACAATCACGGTGCCCAGGACTTGGGGGAAGCCCTGTAACTGTTTGCTGAATGAATCCTGATCATCAAATAAGACATTTGCATGCATTAGTCCAGGGATCAGAAAATGTGGCTTGTGGGTCAACTTCCAGCCCTCCTCTTGTTATTGTAAATAAAGTTTTACTGAAACACAGCCACGCCCGTTAACTTACTTTTGCACCACAGTGACAGAGGTAAGTAGTTGCAACTGAGACTGTCTGACCTGCAAAGCTGAAAACTACTATCTGGCCTTTTACTGAAAAAGCTTATCCACTTCAGGCCGGGCACAGTGGCTCTTGCCTTTAATCCCAGCACTTAGGGAGGCCAAGACGGGTGGATCACCTGAGGTCAGGAGTTTGAGACCAGCCTGACCAACATGGTGAAACCCCGTCTCTACTAAAAATACAAAAATTAGCCAGGTGTGATGGCGGGTGCCTGTAATCCCAGCTACTCAGGAGGCTGAGGCAGGAGAATTGCTTGAACCCAGGAGTCGGAGGTTCCAGTGAGCTGAGATCATGCCATTGCACTCCAGCCTGGGCGACAGAGCAAGACTCTGTCTCAAAACAAAACAAAACAAAACAAAACAAAAGTTTGCCCACTTCTGTATTAGTTGATCAGATCAGCCAGTTTCCTCTAGGAGGGTAGCACTTTGGAGGGAAAAATATGGGATTCATTTTGATTTTTCAACACTTCCTTTTTGACCTCATTCATCATTTAGTCGGACATTATACCGAGACGTCGGATTCTATGGATGGGTAGGGAGCCAGCTAAGCTGGGCAGGGTAGAAAGATGTGTCAATACAGGTCCACAGTCCTTACATGCAACTCCAAAATTCAGAAGTTTTGCAAACTGAAAGTTTTTGGAGCTCTGTTGGCTGCAAAACCTGACCTGAGCTGATGAGAGACTATTTATAATCATTATTTTCCCCACTTACTCTGAATATTCATGTCTTTTGCTGCAGAAATATTAATGGTTTTGATCATGAGGTGCTGCATCCAGATCCCTCAGGGGTTTTAACGCACTATAGAGCAGCTGTGGACGCAATGTATTATCTTTTTGAAAGCTGCAAAATGCTGAATTCTGAAACACATCTGGCCCCAAGGGTTTCAGATAAGACACCTTGGCCTCGAATTGTAACATGACACCGTATAGTTATAATTGAGTTACAAACAGAGGGCTCAACTTTGTACAGTGGGAGAAGAAAAACCCTATAAAATTGAGGAGGCTTGGGGACTCAGGTGGGCGGCTCTTAGTGGGCATCTGGTCACTAAGTATATATTAGACATTCAGGAATGTTTGGGAGATGACACAGGAAGGGAGGGAGACTTCCAGAATAAGCTAGAAAAATCAAAAGCAAATTTCTCATTTTTCCAAGGGCTGACCCTATCTTAGGCCCCTTCTATTATGAGTTGAACTCATTCACCTCCCAGTGAAATTGTGCCACTTCTGTGATGTAGATGTCTTTCTGACCCTTTCTGTGATCTTTTCTTTTTGACTGATGTCCCCTTCCCTAGATATCTAGTATCCTCGTGTTGGAGATATTCCCCTACATTTCTGGTTCTGGTTCTGGTGAGGACACTGGAATGACAGAGCTCCCTGTCCCCAGCCTCCTATATCACTAGCTCAACACAAGGTGTGTTCTGATTGGAGAGGGCAGGTCACATGTCCCTGCTTGAGTTGCAAAGGAGGCTGGGAAAATGAGGTCTAGCATTTTCAGTCCTGGTCATGGGAGCAGTCTTCACCCCTCCCTGTGATCCCCTCCCCCCACTCCCCAAGAAGGTGAGAACTTGTCAAATGCTAAGGGGGGTTAAGATACTGGGCATGTAGGATGAATGACACATCAGCCAATGTGTTGGAGAAGTAGAATGATTGTAAAACAAAATGGAGCTAGAAAACCAACGAAATCATGGAAATTCCAAAATGATCTATTGTTTGGATTGTGTTTTCTATGCATTTATGCCAATCTTTGCATTTTTTTTTTCTATCCTCAATTTGGGATTAAATTATACTTTCAGAAGCTAGTCATTATTTATAGACTGATTGAATGACTTCATTGAGTTGAAAGAACATTCAGCCAGCTGCCTTTAATTGCTTTTTCCCTTTAAATCAAAGGTGCTTAGATTCAGGCCTCGGGCTGCTCCAAATTAAGTGATTATATGTTGTTGCCTCCATACTCTCCTCTAGTAAATAGGCTATTCACTTCCCCTCCTAAAAGTAATGACCCATTCACAGAAGTAACACCTGCCGGCCGGGCGCGGTGGCTCACGCCTGTAATCCCAGCACTTTGGGAGGCTGAGGCAGGCAGATCACGAGGTCAGGAGTTTGAGATCAGCCTGGCCAATATGCTGAAACCCCATCTCTACTAAAGATACAAAAATTAGCTGGGCGTGGTGGTGTTTGCCTATAATCCCAGCTACTCGGGAGGCTGAGGCAGGAGAATCGCTTGAACCTGGGAGGCAGAAGTTGCAATGAGCTGAGATCGCGCCACTGCACTCCAGCCTGGGGGAGAGGGCGAGACCCCCATCCCAAAACAACAACAACAACAAAAACACACACCTGGCATCCTGGGTGTTTGGCTTCCTGGGGAGAGGTGGATTTTCATAGTGTAGGCAGCTCCCTTAGAATTCTTATTAAAAGGATCAAATTGCAGGATAGAGAGAGATAACGGGAATGGCTGCCAGGATGATAAAGTAGGAAAAATGATGTCTGTAATCGAGTTGCTCTTCTCTTTGCTGAATTTGATTCATTAAAAATGGAGAGTGATTGAGCACATATTCTATGTAGAGCTCTACTACCACGGCAGCATAATCTCTCTCTATCTCTCTATGGTATAAGGTCAGGGCTGTTGAGATCTGTCTCTCTCTTTTTGTTTCTCTCTCTCTATGTATCTATCTATGTATCTCTCTATATATGTATCTATCTATCCATTATCTATCTATCATCTCTCTACCTACCTACCTACCTACCTACCTATCTCTATGGCATAAGGTCAGAGCTGATGAGATCTCTCTCTCTCTTTTCCCTCTCTCTATGTACCTGCCTATCATATCTATCTATCTATCTATCTATCTATCTATCTATCTATCTATCTATCTATCATCTATCATTTATCTATGTCTATTGCATAAGGTCAGGGCTATTGAGATCTCTCTCTCTCTCTGTATTTATCTATGGCATAAGATCAGCACTGTTGAGATCTTTCTCTCTCTCTCCCTCTATGTACCTGTCTGTCTCTCTCTGTCTCTGGCATAAGGTCAGAGCCATTGAGATCTCTCTCTCTCCATGTAGCTGTTTATCTATCTATCTGTCTGCCTGTCTATCTATCTGTCTCGTATCTATCTATATCTATCTATCTATCTATCTATCTATCTATCTATCTATCTATCTATCTATCATCTATCTCTATGTATGTATGTATGTATCTATATGTATGTATGTGTCTATCTGTATGTATGTATGTATGTATGTATGTATCTATCATCTATCTATCTATCTATGGACTAACATCAGGGCTGTTGAGACCTGTCTCTCCCTCTCTCTCTGCGTATATACTGTACTGTCAGAGAGGACTGGAGGGGCATAGGTGAGAAGGAGGTTGTAGGTGAGAGGCAAAGCTCAAGCAGAGAGACAGAGGTAAAAATGAAAAAAAAATCCTCAATAAAATACTGGCAAACCGAATCCAGCAGCACATCAAAAAGCTTATCCACCATAATCAAGTGGGCTTCATTCCTGGGATGCAAGGCTAGTTCAACATACGCAAATCAATAAATGTAATCCAGCATATAAATAGAACCAAAGACAAAAACCACATGATTATCTCAATAGATGCAGAAAAGGCCTTTGACAAAATTCAACAACGCTTCATGCTAAAAACTTTCAATAAATTAGGTATTGATGGGACGTATCTCAAAATAATAAGAGCTATCTATGACAGACCCACAGCCAATATCATACTGAATGGGCAAAAACTGGAAGCATTCCCTCTGAAAACTGGCACAAGACAGGGATGCCCTCTGTCTCCACTCCTATTCAACATAGTGCTGGAAGTTCTGGCCAGGGCAATCAGGCAGGAGAAGGAAATAAAGGGTATTCAATTAGGAAAAGAGGAAGTCAAATTGTCCCTGTTTGCAGATGACATGATTGTATATCTAGAAAACCTCATGTCTCAGCCCAAAATCTCCTTAAGCTGATTAGCAACTTCAGCAAAGTCTCAGGATACAAAATCAATGTACAGAAATCACAAGCATTCTTGTACACCAATCACAGACAAACAGAGAGCCAAATCATGAGTGAACTCCCATTCACAATTGCTTCAAAGAGAATAAAATACCTAGGAATCCAACTTACAAGGGATGTGAAGGACCTCTTCAAGGAGAACTACAAACCACTGCTCAATGAAATAAAAGAGGATACAAACAAATGGAAGAACATTCCATGCTCATGGGTTGGAAGAATCAATATCGTGAAAATGGCCATACTGCCCAAGGTAATTTATAGATTCAATGCCATCCCCATCAAGCTACCAATGACTTTCTTCACAGAATTGGAAAAAACTACTTTGAAGTTCATATGGAACCAAAAAAGAGCCCGCATCGCCAAGTCAATCCTAAGCCAAAAGAACAAAGCTGGAGGCATCATGCTACCTGACTTCAAACTATACTACAAGGCTACAGTAGCCAAAACAGCATGGTACTGGTACCACAACAGAGACATAGATCAATGGAACAGAACAGAGCTCTCAGAAATAATGCTGCATATCTATAACTATCTGATCTTTGACAAACCTGACAAAAACAAGCAATGGGGAAAGGATTCCCTATTTAATAAATGGTGCTGGGAAAACTGGCTAGCCATATGTAGAAAGCTGAAACTGGATCCCTTCCTTACACCTTATACAAAAATTAATTCGAGATGGATTAAAGACTTAAATGTTAGACCTAAAACCATAAAAACCCTAGAAGAAAACCTAGGCAATACCATTCAGGACATAGGCATGGGCAAGGACTTCATGTCTAAAACACCAAAAGCAATGGCAACAAAAGCCAAAATTGACAAATGGGATCTAATTAAACTAAAGAGCTTCTGCACAGCAAAAGAAACTACCATCAGAGTGAACAGGCAACCTACAGAATGGGAGAAAATTTTTGCAACCTACTCATCTGACAAAGGGCTAATATCCAGAATCTACAATGAACTCAAACAAATTTACAAGAAACAAACAAACAACCCCATCAAAAAGTGGGCAAAGGACATGAACAGACACTTCTCAAAAGAAGACATTTATGCAGCCAAAAAAAACATGAAAAAATGCTCATCATCACTGGCCATCAGAGAAATGCAAATCAAAGCCACATGAGATACCATCTCACACCAGTTAGAATGGCCATCATTAAAAAGTCAGGAAACAACAGGTGCTGGAGAGGATGTGGAGAAATAGGAACACTTTTACACTGTTGGTGGGACTGTAAACTAGTTCAACCATTGTGGAAGTCAGTGTGGCGATTCCTCAGGGATCTAGAACTAGAAATACCATTTGACCCAGCCATCCCATTACTGGGTATATACCCAAAAGACTATAAATCATGCTGCTATAAAGACACATGCACACGTATGTTTATTGCAGCACTACTCACAATAGCAAAGAGTTGGAACCAACCCAAATGTCCAACAATGATAGACTGGATTAAGAAAATGTGGCACATATACACTATGGAATACTATGCGGCCATAAAAAATGATGAGTTCATGTCCTTTGTAGGGACATGGATGAAACTGGAAAACATCATTCTCAGTAAACAATCGCAAGGACAAAAAACCAAACACCGCATGTTCTCACTCATAGGTGGGAATTGAACACTGAGAACTCATGGACACAGGAAGGGGAACATCACACTCTGGGGACTGTTGTGGGGTGGGGGGAGGGGGGAGGGACAGCATTAGGAGATATACTTAATGCTAAATGACGAGTTAATGGGTGCAGCAAACCAACATGGCACATGTATACATATGTAACAAACCTGCACATTGTGCACAGGTACCCTAAAACCTAAAGTATAATAATAAAAGAAAAAAAAAAAACAACCCAGCCATGACTGAGGACAATGGTGATGTCTCAGTTGGTCAGTGTTAGGTGTATGGATCCGTGCCAATTGTCATAGCTTTGGGAGGAACTGCTTCTTGTGGAATTAAAAGCCTTTGAAATGTAGTTTCTTGGGCACCTTGAAAAGCAGAGAACATAAGTGGCTATCATGAAATGCAATCTAGTTAGAACAAATTGTCCAGGCATGAAGGTGAATTAGCTGCAGAGACGCTGACTGGTAGGGCCTGCCCGATTTGGTGACTGCCATCTGCTCTATTATCAGGTGATAATTATTCGAAATGACCTCTCAGCCCATCTCTAGACTAGTACAGAAGAGTGACGATATTCCCCAATCCAGTTAAAAAAACCTTTTGTGTCTGAATTCCGTTTGAATGAAGGGAACTCAGAATTGACAGGGGGTAGAGGGAGACAGCTGGAGGCCTGGGGGAGGCTGGGGGCTTAGGAGCCGACTGTTCTCAGGGAAACTTTCACTCCAACATTTCCTAGAGGCGAGGACTTTGATAAATGGTGAAAAGGAATGAAGAATCCATGCAGGTGTCACAAAAGAGAGAAGGAAGAAAGCCAAGGCCTCCCTCGTCAGTGTCGCCGTCCATTTCTGCCCCTGTGAGCAAGATCCCATTGCCTTCTGCAAACATCACCTCCCATCTGGGGCCCACATTCCTTGTCTTTCCTAATTGTGAACATTATCCAAGGACTAATCTTGAATGTGACTACTTTTGATAATCTTCTTTTCCTTGAAGATCTCTGGTGTTTTTAAGATTGTTTGTTTTCTTTGAGACAGGGTCTTGCTCTGTTGCCCGGAGTGGAATGCAGTGGTGCAATCTCAGCTCACTGCAGCCTCCACTTCCCTGGCTCAAACGATCCTCCTGCCTCAGCCTCACAAGTAGCTGGGACTACAGGCTCGCAGCCACCATGCCCAGCTAATTTTTGTATTTTTAGTAGAGAAAAGGTTTCACCATGTTGGTTAGGCTGGTCTCAAACTCCTGAGCTCAAATGATCCATCTGCCTTGGCCTCCCAAAGTGCTGGGATTACAGGCATCATGAGCCACTGCGCCCAGCCAGAGAGAATTTTTTTTTTTTTTTTTTTGAGACAGGGTCTCGCCCTGTCACTCAGGCTGGAGTGCAGTGGTGCGATCTCTGCTCACTGCAGCCTCTGCCTCCTGGGTTCAAGCAATTCTCTCACCTCAGCCTCCGCAGTAGCTCAGACTACAGGTGTGCGCCACCATGCCCAACTAATTTTTTGTAGAAATGCGGTTTCACCATGTTGGCCAGGCTGGTCTTGAACTCCTGGCCTCAAGTGATCTTCCTGCCTCAGCCCTCCAAAGTGCTGGGATTACAGAGCCACCGCGCCCAGCCTTCATACCTCACCTACTCCATGTTGAAGCCTTGGAAGTCTACAGCTCCCATAGTGAACTCAGTTCCTGTCCTGGATCTCCGCCCATTTGCAAGGCATTTCTGCTTAGGGCCCCTTCCCTTGTCTCAAACTCAAAATGTCCCAAACAATGGAGATCAGCTTCCCAGCCCATTTACCATTTTTATCTATTTCCATCAAGGGTACCACTATTCTCAGTCATGAGGCTTTGAGACTCCTCTTCTCCTATCTGTTGACTTGTGCATTCAAACATCCAAGAATGTAACTTTTATTTTTAACATCTTCCTTGAGTTCAGGCATGGTAGATCACATCTGTAATCCCAGCACTTTGGGAGGCTGAGGCAGGAGGATCACTTGAGCCCAGGAGTTTGAGACCAGCATGGGCCACTTAGCAGGACTCCATCCCTACTAAAACTAAAATAATTAGCCAGTGTGGTGGTGCGTACCTGTGGTCACGGCTATTCTGGAGGCCAAGGCAGGAGGATCGCTTGAGCCTGGAGATGGAGGCTGCAGTGAGCTATGATCGCATCACTGCACTCCAGCCTGGGTGACAGAGAGAGACTCTGTCTCAAAAATAAAAAATAAAAAATAAAATTCTATCTTGAGTTTATCTTTTCCTTAAAAAAACTTTTTTATTAGGGTACAAGAAAGACACCCACTGAAATGTACTAGAGAAAGTGTACATCGTGTGTGCATGTGTGTGTGTAACTCTTACCCAACTAAAAAATTTAGAACATCCCCATGATCCCAGAAGTAAGCCTGCCCTGGCTTCTAGCCTGTCAATATCTGACCCTAGAGGGAGCTGTACTAAGATGATTCGTGTCAACACAGATCAGTTCGCCTGTCAGGTTTCACATGAATGAAACCTCACAGTCTGCACTGTTTTGTGTCTGGTCACCAGAATATTGACTTGTAAGATTCATGGATGATACTGTTTGTAGCATTCTTTTTTATTGCTTTATAATATTCCATTGTCTAATATGTCATAGTTGATGTATCCATTCAGTTCCTTTTTTTTTTTTTTTTTGAGACAGAGTCTCACTTTGTCATCCAGGCTGGAGTGCAGTGGCACAATCTCTGCTCACTGCAACCTCCGCCTCCCGGGTTCAAGCGATTCTCCTGCCTCAGCATCCCAAGTAGCTGGGATTACAGGTGCTCGCCACCATGCCCAGCTAATTTTTGTATTTTTAGTAAAGACTTAAAATACAAAAAAAACTTTTTTGTATTTTAGCCAGACCATGTTGGCCAGGCTGGTCTCGAACTCCTGACCTCAAGTGATCCGCCCGCCTCGGCCTCCCGAAGTGTTGGGATTACAGGTGTGAGCCACCGTGCCCAGCCTCCATTTAGTTATCGATGGACATTTGGGTTGTTTTAGGTTTGGGGCTGCTATGAATAAAGTTGGTCTGAACATCATAGTTTGTGCTTTTGGCAGGCAAATGCACTTATTTCTCTAATAACAGAGTTGCTGGGTAGGTATATGCCTCATTCGTACTGGGGAGATTTTAATTTGTGAGGGAACGTCCTAGAGAAGGCAACGCCATTGAAAGAAGTATTTATTATTTACATTCCCAAGAGAAGGAGGCACGCTGTGTCATGCCACACCACACCACTGCACCACGTCATGCCATGCTGCACCATGCCACACCGTGCCAGGCAGGGTCCCACAGGGAGCACCAGATTTGGTCAGGGGGCAGCAGCAGGAGCAGGGGGAAGGCCTGGGTCAGTCTTTTATTTACCTGTTCATTAACTTATTTATTTTTTGAGACAGAGTCTCGTTTTGTCACCAGGCTGGAGTGCAGTGGGATGATCACAGCTCATTGCAGCCACTACTTCCCTGGGCTCAGGTGATCCTCCCACCTCAGCCTCCTAGGTAACTGGGATGACAGGCAGGCTAATTACCATGCCCAGCTAGTTTTTGTATTTTTTTTTTTTTTGTAGAGATGGGGTTTCGCCATGTTGCCCAGGCTGCTTTCAAACTCGTGACCTCAAGCGATCTTCCTGCTTTGGCCCCTCAAAGTGCTGGGATTGCAGGCCTGAGCCACTGGGCCCGTCTAGGTCATAGTCTTGATTGGGGTTTCTGAGGGAGGGATTAGGTAGGTCAGAGTCCACGGTTCAGGACTGGCTATTTGAATAATCCTGGCGGGTTCTGGGCTCCAGGGGTGGTTGCTAGTTGCCTGGTACCTGGTCCCAGGGTGATTTAGGGCAGGAGAAGCAGTGGCTTGGTGTGTGGGTGTTAGATAAAGGAGGGGGTCAGCTTGGCTAGGAGAGGCATGTCCGCAGCTCAGTTGTTCTCCATCTTTAGGAGTCAGCTAGCTCTTGGGAAGGGCAGTCTCTCCCTGGCCAGCAAGATTTTCAAGATGTAAACATGATAAGACACAGAAAATTCAAAACACCACGAGGATGGAAGGCATCAGGATTCCTAGTTTTCTTTCCATGTGGATATCTAAAGACTCCTGCATCATTTATTGCAAAGACCCTTCTGTTCCTTCAGAATGGCCATGTTGCCGTTGTTAATGAAGTGACCGTCTGTGTGTGGGTCTGAGTCAGGACTCTCGGCTCGGCCTCCCCGGTCTCTCTATCTTTGTGTCAATAGCGTGCTGAGATCCTTGGCATAGCTTCAGTGAAAGTCTATATTCAGATCTTACTTTATCCAGCCAACCTGGTCTCTCACAATTCTGCAAAATAAACTCTCTAGTTCAGTGAGGCCAGCCTTTTAAATGTTTGCCTATTTATTTGCCCTTTTGTTTTCGTGTTCAGAGATCAAAACGGGCCGGGCTCAGTGGCTCCTGCCTGTAATCCCAGCACTTTGGGAGGCCGAGGTGGGCAGATCATGAGGTCAGGAGATCGAGACCATCCTGGCTAACAAGGTGAAACCCCCTCTCTACTAAAAATACACACACAAAAAAATTAGCTGGGTGTGGTGGTGGGCACCTGTAGTCCCAGCTACTTGGGAGGCTGAGGCAGGAGAATGGCGTGAACCCGGGAGGCGGAGCTTGCAGTGAGCCGAGATCGCGCCACTGCACTCCAGCCTGGGTGACAGAGTGAGACTCTGTCTCAAAAAAAAAAAAAAAAAAAAAAAAAAAAAAAAAAAAAAAAAAAAAAAAAAGAAATCAAAACAAAAAGTGGCTTGAGTGCAAATATTAAACTACTGAACACTGTTGTGCTCTGGTTGGGGCTGAAGTGAGAGAGGGGTTGTGCCAAAGCTGACCCCCTTGGCTCCCCTCTGGCCTTATGTCCATCGTTCATTCACTCAATCATGTTCATTCCATGTGTATTTATTGAGTGCCTACTATGTGCTAGGCCCCCCGTGCAAAGCAACAGGAAAACAGCGGTCTCCTTAAAGCTTCCAGCTTAGAGGAGGAGCCCTATAAAAGTGTTGTAAACCACAAACGAATCATATATTAAAATCACATATGGTAATTAGTAAGTCATAATTGCAGATTGTGAACGGGGCTATGAGAAAAACAGAATGCAGAGAAAGAGAGCAATGAGAGTGAAACTCCTTATGTAAGCGGTCTGGGAGGGCTTCACAAGCCAAGGCCTGGAGGCTGAGAAGGAGCCAGCCTTGCAAAAGAAAAGCTTGTTCTCAGCTGGGAAGTCCAGGCACCTGCAAAGGTCTCAAGGCAGGTCCCCAGTGGATGTATTCCAAAAACTAAAGACAGGAGCCCACACAGCTGCAGTGACAAGGCTTAAATAATGGATACGTCTAGAACTGATTTCTTAGGTGGTTGTAAGTTCTCAGAACATAAGGACTGGGTCCAGTGACTTTTTTTTTTTCCTCAAATAATTTGCTATAGCAAGAAGAGCACAGTGTGATGATTACGAAGTATTTGTGGAACGGAGTTATCAACACGTTGTCAGAAACTAGAGGTGCATGACTGGAAAGGCTGATAAGCCCACCTTTGGCTTTTTCCACTGGTGAATTATTTTTCTTGTTTCGATCTTGGAAAAAGAACAACATCAAGTGAATAGCTTTCCAGGAGCATGCCCTGAACTTTACGGTTTATATTTCAAGATTTAACATCACTCATTTGTAACTTCTTTGTTCAAGTATGAGGTCATGGTGCTCTTCATTACCTTTTAGGTACATTGAAGAAAGTGAATGAGTAAGTAAGTAATTAACAATGATAACGTCTTCTGAACCTGGGTGGGTAAAAATGAAATATTGGCTGTTATTGGGCCATATGTTTGGCTGCAAACCGCTGTTTTTATCATTAACTCATTCAATAATGGGAGATGTAAAGGAAGCACTGGGAAGAGATGTCATATAATTAACGACACCATGGGCCAAGGTGGTGAATCAATGGACATGCTCACCGTATATAAAGTAGCCAGACATGATCAGATGATCAACTCTGCCATTGGGAGTGTGGGCTCCAGAGCATCTACACTTGTTCCCATCACTGCTCCATCTTTCTTGGCGATGTGACCCTAGGAAGTCGCTTAACACCACCATGCCTCAGTTTCTTTATTCATAAAGGGAAGCTTTTACTATTACCCACCTTATAGGATATGTGGTGGACATTATATGATATAATGGGGACTGTGGGCTGAACCTGATCTGCTATTTGTTCCTCTACAGCCTGTGAGCTAAGAGTGGCTTTTTTTTTTTTTTTTTTTTTTTTTTTGAGGTGGAGTCTTGCTCTGTCACCCAGTCTGGAGTGCAATGGCATGATCTCGCCTCACTGCAACCTCCACCTTCTGGGTTCAAGCGATTCTCCTGCCTCAGCCTCCTGAGTAGCTGGGATTACAGGTGCATGTGACCACGCCTGGCCAATTTTTGTATTTTTAGTATTTTTAGTAGAGACCGGCTTTCACCATGTTGGTCAGGTTGGTCTCGAACTCCTGACCTCATGATCTGCCCGCCTCGGCCTCCCAAAGAAGAGTGTTTTTTTACATTTTTAAATGATTGGGGGGAAAATAAGAGAAGGATAATATTTTGTGACGTGTAAATTAGATGAAATTCAATTTCGCCGTCCATGAATAAGGTTTCATTGGGACATCCACACTCATTCATTTCCATGTTGTCAATGGCTACCTTTGTGCGATGGTGGTAGGGTTGGGCACCTGCCACAGGGATCACGTGGCTGGCAAAAGTTGGCTGAACTCTGGGATAATGCCCGAAAGAGCTTATCACAACATCTGGTCCTATGTCAGCTACTAAAATAATGTATTAACAAAAATGTACATAATCATTTGGGTAAAGAAAGTAAATTGGTTTCTTTCCCCCCATCCTTTGTCCTCCCTTTAAGATCTCTTTATTCTCATTACTGTTATTCTTTGGGGGAGAGAGGAACATCCCAAGTGGTGGCTGAGATTGAATTTCCATCACCTTGAAAAGAGGGCATTGGGAGTCAGGTTTTTATGATTCAGAAAAATAAATCAAGGTGATGTTTCTTGCACCTGTGCATTCTAGAACAAACCTGGTATGTGTATGTGTATGTATGTGTGTGTGTGTGCATGTATGTGTGCGTGCATATGTATGTATGTGTGTGCATGTATGTGTGTGCATGTGTATGTGCGTATGTGTGTATGTGTGCATGCATATGTATATATGTGCATGTACGTGTGTATGTGTGTGCATGTATGTGTGTATGCATATGCATGTGTGTTTGCATATGCATGTGTAGGTGTATGCATATGTGCATGTGTGTATATGTGTGTACATGTCTGTATGTGCGTGCATGTATGTGTGTGCATATGTATGTGTGTATGTGTGTACATGTGTGTATATGTGTGTGCAGATATGTGTGTATTGTGCTTGCATATGTGTGTGCGCATATGTATGTGTGTGCACATGTGTATGTGCATGTGTGTGCAGATATGTGTACATATGTATGTGTGTATGTGTGTGTGCATGTCTCTGTGTTTTGTGTTTGTGTATGTATGTGTGTCTGTGTCCGCATGGCTCACTCCCATGAACAACCATAATTCTTCCTCCTCTTCTTCTAGTCCTATCAGCTGGGCTTGGAAGTTACTTATTTTCTCCTGCTTGAAATATATATTTTTTATTTGACTCCTCAAACATCTGTTTCTCTCCTCCTACCTCGCTGGCCACTCCTCAGCAACTCCTTCTGGTTCCTCCTCACTTTCTCAGATTTCATTGTTGCTGTGCCCCAGGGCCGAGCCTCTGGGGTCCTCTCTCGTGTATCTGGGTTCCCCATATCATCTCATCCCCTGGCTTGCGGCTGGAAACAGCATCTTCATGCCGGTGCCTCTCAGCTTACTTCTCTCGGCTGGATTTCTCTCCTGAGTCCCCGATGCTGAAATTCGACCAACTCTACCTGGATATATCTCAACACTCTCCTGTCCAAAGTGAACTCCTGGTCTTCTCTCCACAGACCCGTTCCTCTCTCAGCCTTTCCCACATCTGTAAATGCCAGCTCCATCTTTCTCATGCCCTCTCTTTCCCTCATAACCTATGTCCAATTTGACTTAAATTCCATTGGTTCTACCTTCAGAAAACTTGCAAAGTCTGGCCTTATTTTACCATTTCCTCTACTACCACCACGGTGGAAGATGTACTCACTTCTCACTCAGATGATGTCACTGGTCTCCTTACCAGTCTTCTAGCCCCACCTCTCCATCATCGATTCCCAAAACAGCAACCAGATTAATCCTTCTATAACACAATTCAGATGACATCACTCTTGTGTTTAAAACTCTGCAGTGATTCCCCTTCTCATTCAGAATAAAGGCTAAAGGTCTTACTTGCTTGCAACCCGAAATAATTGAAAGGATTAGAACACAGTTTAAAGTAGTTTATTCAAGTGAAAAGCTGAGACTTGCCATTCAGGTGATGCAGACTCCAAAGGAATGGGGTCAGCGCTCTGACGTTAAAAGCGAAGGTCTTGCTTATATTGGCAGAAGACAAAGAAATTTAGTAAGATTATAACACTTCCCATACAAGGCTGTCTTACAATAACCCACATAGTTACATTTTATTTTCATTTCCATACAGCTTCTTTTCTTTATAGCTTGTTTTAATTCCATTTCCAATTTAAAACAGTATATTTAACATTCCGTCTTAGGTACTGTAAGAGTCATGGAGTCTTCATGTCAGAGAGGAAAGAGGAAAGTTAATCTACAGTGGTTTTTGTACATTGATTTTGTATCCTGAGACTTTGCTGAAGTTGCTTATCAGCTTAAGGAGATTTTGGGCTGAGACAATGGGGTTTTCTAGATATACAATCATGTCATCTGCAAACAGGGACAATTTGACTTCCTCTTTTCCTGATTGAATACCCTTTATTTCCTTCTCCTGCCTGATTGCCCTGGCCGGAACTTCCAACACTATGTTGAATAGGAGTGGTGAGAGAGGGCATCCCTGTCTTGTGCCAGTTTTCAAAGGGACTTCTTCCAGTATTTGCCCATTCAGTATGATATTGGCTGTGGGTTTGTCATAGATAGCTCTTATTATTTTGAGATACGTCCCATCAACACCTAATTTATTGAGAGTTTTTAGCATGAAGGGCTGTTGAATTTTGTCAAAGGCCTTTTCTGCATCTATTGAGATAATCATGTGGTTTTTGTCTTTGGTTCTGTTTATATGCTGGATTATACTTATTGATTTGCGTATGTTGAACCAGCCTTGCATCCCAGGGATGAAGCCCACTTGATCATGGTGGATAAGCTTTTTGATGTGCTGCTGGATTCGGTTTGCCAGTATTTTATTGAGGATTTTTGCATCAATGTTCATCAAGGATATTGGTCTGAAATTCTCTTTTTTGGTTGTGTCTCTGCCAGGCTTTGGTATCAGGATGATGCTGGCCTCATAAAATGAGTTAGGGAGGATTCCCTCCTTTTCTATTGATTGGAATAGTTTCAGAAGGAATGGTACCAGTTCCTCCTTATACCTCTGGTAGAATTTGGCTGTGAGTCCATCTGGTCCTGGACTTTTTTTGGTTGGTAAGCTTTTGATTACTGACACAATTTCAGAGCCTGTTATTGGTCTGTTCAGAGATTCAACTTCTTCCTGGTTTAGTCTTGGGAGGGTGTATGTGTCGAGGAGTTTATCCATTTCTTCTAGATTTTCTAGTTTATTTGCTTAGAGGTGTTTGTAGTATTCTCTTATGGTAGTTTGTATTTCTGTGGGATCGGTGGTGATATCCCCTTTATCATTTTTTATTGCGTCTATTTGATTCTTGTCTCTTTTCTTCTTTATTAGTCTTGCTAGCGGTCTATCAATTTTGTTGATCTTTTCAAAAAACCAGCTCCTGGATTCATTAATTTTTTGAAGGGTTTTTTGTGTCTCTATTTCCTTCAGTTCTGCTCTGATTTTAGTTATTTCTTGCCTTCTGCTAGCTTTTGAATGTGTTTGTGTTTGCTGTTGCTTTTCTAGTTCTTTTAATTGTGATGTTAGGGTGTCAGTTCTGGATCTTTCCTGCTTTCTCTTGTGGGCATTTAGTGCTATCAATTTCCCTCTACACACTGCTTTGAATGTGTCCCAGAGATTCTGGTATGTTGTGTCTTTGTTCTCATTGGTTTCAAAGAACATCTTTATTTCTGCCTTCATTTCATTATGTACCCAGTAGTCATTCAGGAGCAGGTTGTTCAGTTTCCATGTAGTTGAGTGGTTTTCAGTGAGTTTCTTAATCCTGAGTTCTAGTTTGATTGCACTGTGGTCTGAGAGACAGTTTGTTATGATTTCTATTTTTTTACATTTGCTGAGGAGTGCTTTACTTCCAACTATGTGGTCAATTTTGGAATAGGTGTGGTGTGGTGCTGAAAAAAATGTATATTCTGTTGATTTGGGGTGGAGAGTTCTGTAGATGTCTATTAGGTCCGCTTGGTGCAGAGCTGAGTTCAATTCCTGGATATCCTTGTTAACTTTCTGTCTCGTTGATCTGTCTAATGTTGACAGTGAGGTGTTAAAGTCTCCCATTATTATTGTGTGGGAGTCTAAGTCTCTTTGTGGGTCTCTAAGGACTTGCTTTATGAATCTGGGTGCTCCTGTATTGGGTGCATATATATTTAGGATAGTTAGCTCTTCTTGTTGAATTGATCCCTTTACCATTATGTAATGGCCTTCTTTGTCTCTTTTGCAATCTACTTATCTGACAAAGGGCTAATATCCAGAATCTACAATGAACTCAAACAAATTTACAAGAAAAAAACAAACAACCCCATCAAAAAGTGGGCGAAGGATATGAACAGACACTTCTCAAAAGAAGACATTTATGCAGCCAAAAAACACATGAAAAAAATGCTCATCATCACTGGCCATCACAGAAATGCAAATCAAAACCACAATGAGATACCATCTCATACCAGTTAGAATGGCTATCACTAAAAAGTCAGGAAACAACAGGTGCTGGAGAGGATGTGGAGAAATAGGAACATTTTACACTGTTGGTGAGACTGTAACTTGTAGTTCAACCATTGTGGAAGTCAGTGTGGCGATTCCTCAGGGATCTAGAACTAGAAATACCATTTGACCCAGCCATCCCATTACTGGGTATATATCCAAAGGATTATAAATCATGCTGCTATAAAGACACATGCACACGTATGTTTATTGCGGCACTATTCACAATAGCAAAGACTTGGAACCAACCCAAATGTCCAACAACGATAGACTGGATTAAGAAAATGTGGCACATATACACCATGGAATACTGTGCAGCCATAAAAAATGATGAGTTCATGTCCTTTGTAGGGACATGGATGAAACTGGAAACCATCATTCTCAGCAAACTATTGCAAGGATAAAAAACCAAACACCGCATGTTCTCACTCATAGGTGGGAATTGAACAATGAGAACTCGTGGACACAGGAAGGGGAACATCACACTCTGGGGACTGTTGTAGGGTGGGGGGAGAGGGGAGGGACAGCATTAGGAGATATACCTAATGCTAAATGACGAGTTAATGGGTGCAGCACACCAACATGACACATGTATACATATGTAACAAACCTGCACATTGTGCACCTGTACCCTAAAACTTAGAGTGTAATAATAATAAAATTTAAAAAAAGGATAAAAAATTGTAACAAAGTGGTGTTGCCATATTAATATTGGATAAAATAGATTTTAGTGGAGGGATAAAAAAAGTTAAGGGGTGCTAAAATACATTTAGAATGAATAAGTTTTAGATTTTATAGTACAGTAGGGAAATAACAACTAATGATAATTTATAGTATATTTCAGAAGCTAGAAGAGAAGGTTTGTAATGTTCCCAACCCAAAGAAAAGACATGTTTGAGGTGATGAATGTCCCAATTATCCTGACTTGATCATTACACATTGTATACAGATACCAAAATATAACACCCCAACATATCTACACCTATTATATATCAATTAAAAATTTTTAAAATAAAATAAAATAGGCTTTAAAACAAAAACCAAAAGATGATTACTATGATAACATTTCTTCTCTTGAAACGAATGTCAATTATAAATTTGTATGCACCTAATAATCCAACTTCAAAAATCTACAGAGCAAAGATTAAGAAATCTACAACTAATAATGGACACATCCATCAAAATAATAGGAGTTTTTAACTTACCTCTCAAGCAGACAAGAGAACATCAGTAGGCTATAAAAAGAACATAATTAAGAATCTTGTTATAATAAACATATAGAGAATGCTTTGTAGAAATCTGGACTTAAAAAAATTCCAGCATGTATCCCAATGTTTCAGTTAAGGCAGTGGTTTACTACCCTACCAGATCCCTTTTGACAGCAAATATTATGTAATTTTAAAAAAATTATCTTAAGATGAATTTGATATATATCCGAAGCAAGTTTCATTTTTCTTCCTTCAATAATATAATTTAAAAATCAATTTAAAGCCCTTACTATGATACAACAGAGAAGTAAAGGGAAACAAATTAAGATAAAATACATATTTGAATGTGTAAATGCTCAGGTGGGCCTATTCTAGAAGATAAAGGAAGAAGTCAGATGCATCTATGTGTAGAACTACGCTTGTGACAGATACAAATGCAAACTAATAGAGACGTATTGTATTGGTAACTCAATTTATTATGATTAGCATTGCCACTGGTGATATGGTTTTTCTGAAAAGGTTAAACAGAAAACCTCCCAGTAAAATTCCAAAAAATAGTAGCACAATCGTCCCACTGAATTTACCTTCCTGGAAATTCAAGTATATTAAAACCATGCAAACCATACTTTGTGTTTACACATAAATCTGAGTTTCATCTAAGTGTAGATAATTATGAACAGGTTTTTCATCTTCTTATCGTGTCAATGTCAGTGAGAACATTACAAAGTCATGAGAAATTTGCAGAAATCTCTTGTCCACTGCGGAGCACCTAGTGTCTCTGAGCCTACCTACTAAGTGCCTCCAATCACGTGACAAGAAGTGTTTCCAGCAATTTTCAAAATGCTGCCCGGGATAAGGACTGCCCCTACAGAGAACCACTGAGCTGGGTCATCCCTCTTGTGACCTGTCTAACGGGAAAACAGCGGATCAGCCTAGAACTCCACGTTCTTGGAAGAAATGCACCATATCAGCTGCCTGAATGATGGCCCAGCTGCCTAGTCTTTAAGAATTCCTAGGCAGCATCTTGTCTAAAACACAAGCTGGATTTCTATTGACAGAAACCACTTCGATGCTCCTCAAAGCTGTACCAAATGTTAAGGTACAAATCACATTGTGAATGCTTAATTATCAGCCAAATAAAGGGTAAGAATCATACTGGAAAAAAGTTAGTTAACTTGAGAAAAAGGTATAGATATATATATAGATAATTGTGAATAGGTTTTTCATCTTAACTTGTTAATGTCAATGAGAACATTACAAAATCGTGAGGGATTCGCCAAAGTGTCTTGTCCATTGCAGGACATCTAGCATCTCTGAGCCCATCTACTAAGTGCACCCAGTCAAGTAACACATGCTCTCTGTGTATCTATGTATGTATCTATCCTATCTATCAATCATCTATCTAATCTATCTACCTATTATCTGTCATCTCTCTAATCTACCTATTATCTAGCAATCATCTATCTAATCTACCTATTATCATTTATCTATCATCTATCTATCTAATCTATATATCTATCTAATCTATCTACCCATCTAATCTCTCTATCATCTTTCTATCTAATTTATATATCATTATCTAATCTATCACCTATCTCTATCATCTATCTACCATCTATCTTTCTGTCTCATCTATATATAATCTATCTAACCTATCATCTATCTATCTAGTCTATCATCTATCGATCTAATCTATGCATCATCTATCTTTCCATCTAATCTATATATCATCTATCAAATCTATCTAATCTCTCTATCATCTATCTATCTATCTATCTATCTATCTAATCTATCATCTATCTTTCTATCTAATCTATCATTTATCTTATCTATCCATCATCTATCTATCATCAATCAATCACCTATCTATTATCTATCTATAGCTTTACTCTTGTAAACATGGATTTAAATATAAATATATATTACAAATAGTTTTTCCTTTTTTATTATTATTAAAGTTTTAGGGTACATGTGCACAACGTGCAGGTTTGTTACATATGTATACATTTTTATCTCTTTGTAAATAGAGTTCAGTGAGGCCCCTCTGTCAATGGTTGATTTCTAAATGTATATCAGGTTAATAAAACTATATTCCTTCCCAAATGTCTCAAAATGACACTTCCCACTGCTTTAGGACCTGACTTTCTTTCTAATCAGTCCAGAGGATTGAGTTTCTGCTGCATGATCCATGGAATCTGGGACTTTATCTTCAAATGATCTTTCAGATCTGGGAGGCATCATGTTGTGAGGTACAAACACGGTCGGTTTTGGTATTTTTGCAAAAACTTTCTCTTCTTGGGTTTTTCTTTATTTGTGGGAATGTTACTTGGCCATCTGGGACTTTTCAAAGGTGAATATCTCCGGGCTGTGTTCCTCTGACACTCTTTGAACTATTATGGCTTATTAAAAAGTTACAGCTTAAAAGTTTCTATTCCTTTTCCTAAAACATCTGTTTTCAATAACTCAGGCTTCCTTTGGAAATTTGAAATTCTATGATTTTAGGCTTTCCAAAAATAGGTTCGCTGCAGCTGCCTTTCAGAGTCATGGCAGTCTTCTTCAGGATGTAGGCTTATTTCAAAGAAACAATCTGCACACTGCTTTGGTCATTTCTGCCCTTTGAATGGATATTTTCTTAATGTATATTCTCGTTGGGGTCATGGCACAGATGGAAAAATTCCTTTATGATTACAAAGCATTCCCAGCCAGCCAAACATAGCTAATAGATGTTCATGGCTACATACTTCTATAGGCTACTATTTCTAATATAGAGAAATCCTTGTCCTCATTTCACATAGCTCGCAATTCAGAGGAAAATGAAGGATACAGATGGACTTTATCCTAAAGACTAAATCGTAGTGTTGGGGTGCAGGATGTTGAAATGGAAGCTTTTCTGGCTCAGAGTCTTGTCAGTATAGGTAGATCATGTCTAGTGGTTCTGCCAGCATCAGCCCACTGTCTTCCAGGAGGCCACCAAAAAGAGGGTGGAGAATCTATTGTGTGGGTTGTGGAAATCAGAAAGGGAGGGTTTCTTTGGGGTGCAAGCGTACTGGTGTGCCTTTGAGAGAAGCTGACATGAGCCCGATGGCATTTGAGGGACCTGGGAGTGGGTGTCAGACTTCCCTTGAATATTGTTCTTGTATGTTCCTTGAAGTCTGGGTGTTATTAGACTTATGTGATGGTAAAACTGGATTTGCTGCCTAAAGTAAATATTTGAGGGGTTGAGATAAGCTGTGAGTTCTCATCTAGAGCCTAGAAGAGATGATGACTTGCATTAGGAAAGGGAATTATTAACTTGGCTTAAGCTTTCCTTCCTGGGAACGGTAAAGGTGTGGGGCACCCCTGGTGGCAGGGCATGAAGAAAGAGGGCTGCAGGCACCTGCTCCTCCCACAGTGGCAATGGGGGATCCAACATGGGGTAAGGATGGGGGTAGAGGAAGGACTGGATGTAGATTCAAGGCAGTGAGCTATTGTGAAAGTGACTTCCAACATACAAAGATGTCCTTGCAGGCAAAGTGACTCAGCAGATGGGTGGTGGACTGCAAGAAAGCCATGGTTGTTGAAATGAGTCCGATAAAGAAGGCACTACTTACATCAAGGGAGATGTAGTTGGAGCTCCCAGCAGGGTAATATATAGGTGAGCCTTGAAGACACACCTTAGAGTTTCTGAAACAACCAGAGTGCTCCAGCCCAGAGCACCACTGCACCAGCCTTACAGCGTCCTCCCCATGGTACCTGGCTCTAGGAGCCGATGACAACAGCTAGGAGTGTGGAAGGAGGCTGAATTAAAGGACCCTTCTCCCTCCCATTGGAGGTTCCTAATCCTAAAGCCAGCCCAAGCCAGTGCAGGAGAGTTTCAGGTTTACTACAATCAAAGAATTCTAGTATTAGAGTGTTTTAATCCCTGAAAGAGATACTATTTATGTATACATTTTTTGGAAGCAACCCAAACATCTATGTGATCTGCCTGAAGCTTCATTAAGGGCTAAGAAAAACTAGCCAAGAAAGTGAGTTTGAAAAGTCCATAGCCAGAAAGAAAGAGGGGGCTTTCTGTTTGCTACCCAGAGACCAGCTCCTTTGAGCTGGGTTTTTCAGGAAAGCTTAAGCCAAGTTAATAATTCCCTTTCCTAATGCAAGTCATCATCTCTTCTAGGCTCTATACGAGAACTCACAGCTTATCTCAGCCCCTCAAATATTTACTTTAGGCAGCAAATCCAGTTTTACCACCACATAAGTCTAATAACACCCAGACTTCAAGGAACATACAAGAACAATATTCAAGGGAAGATTAGGGTGGGGAGGTGAACACGGGGGTCAATGTCTCTAAGAGTGTCTAAGAGATTCTTCAAAATCTTTGAAACTGCAGGCAAAAATGGTAAGCGCCATACAGTTTCTTTTTTTCCGGAGTGGGGCGGAATGTAACCTTCCTCATTTTCTCAAAAGTGTCTGTGATTGAAAAATAGTCAAGAACCCCTGAGTTAGACCTTGGGTCCCTGATGAACTACTTGAGGTAAAAGGAATAAACACTCTATCTCAGCATCCAGGTGAATGGCTCGAGTACTCTAGGAGCAGGTGCAGAGATGGAGTTATATGTGAAGGACTGTCCGTAAGGCTCAGCACCTGATTAGAAAATGGGAGGTGTGAGATTTGCATCTGATTGAAAAAAAAAAAAAGAAAGAAAGAAAAGAAAATGGGAGGAACCACCAGGTTTGGGCAGAGGAAATGAACTGAATCTCCAAACAGGCTCAGCAACGCCCTGGGGGCCCTGGAATGAACATCTCCATGAGAGCACCCCTCCCTGGGCTGAGATGGTTGTGAAACCACCCCTATAATCTTTATAAAATTAATCATGAGACAAGGGGCGAGAAGTAAAAATAAACCAAACTTGCGGCACATCCAGCATCCACCATGCAGTCTGCTTTCTCTCTGACCTGCCTCCTCATGGCTGTTTGGTGCTTATTGTCCTAGAATCGTGTAGACCCTGTTACAAGATTATAGCTCTCCACACCTGCTCTGCAGACAATAGCTTGAACCTTATGAAAGATGACGTTTTCCCTTTGAGGTATTCCTTCAGGTCTCGCATACTCATGAAAGTAACGACTTGTTTGATCTGAAAGACCCTGCTGATGCCAGCTGGTCTGAAGGAACCCACAGGAGCTGACTTACCAAAGAATGCAGTTTTCACCTTCTGATGATTTCATTCCCCTGATCCCACCAATGAACAACCCCAATTTTCTAGCCCCTCATCCTCCATGATCCTCTTAAAAACCACAGAATTCCTCAGAGAGATGGATTTGAAGGTCTCCTTCCATCTCCCTGCTTGGGGTCCTGCCATCGCTAAACTTTCTGTGCTGCAAATTCTGCTGTCTCAGTGCATTGGTCTGTTACTCTGCAGGGGGAACAGGAACCTGCTGGTTCTGTAACAGCAGAGCCTGCCTTTGTAGCCCTTCCTTGCTCAGCTACCAAATGTAGGCCACCCAGGAAGTGGTGACCTTGGGCAGGGTGGCTCTCTGCCACTGAGGCTTACCTTCAGGAGCTGGTGACTGAAGGCACACACTGGCCACACTCCCCCTAGTTGGGCAGCAAAGCCTTCCTTGAATGAGAGTCCTTTCCACAGCTCTGTGTCCACCACAGCTGTGTTCTCTCTTCCAGAATTACTCTAACAAAGCCCTCCAAGAACGTCTGTTTCCCTTCCATGGTTTGTTTTTTTTGCCCAGAGAATCAGGCGGCCATGTTTAGCTTAGGTTCAAAGGACCCTTCTCCCTCCCACTGGAGGTTCATAATCCTAACTCCAGCTCAAGCTAGTGGAGGAGAGTCTTAGGTTTAATAAAATCAGGGGGTTTTAGTATTAGAGTGTTTCAATCCCCGAAAGAGATACTATTTATTTATATTTTTTGGAAGACATAAAATAATCTATGTGATCTGCCTGAAATTTCCTTAAGGGCTAAGAAAAACTAGCCAAGAAAATGGATTTGAAGAATCCATAGCCAAAAAGAAAGATGGAGCTTTATGTTTGCTGCCCAGAGACCAGCTCCTTTGATAAATCTTACATGGGTTTTTCAGGAAGTACAAAAAAGCTTAAGCCAAATTAAAAATTCATTTTCCTAATGCAAGAGTCATCCATCTCTTTGAGGCTCTAGATGAGAACTTACGGCTTATCTCAACCCCTCAAGCTGTAGGTATGGCTTTAACTTGACTCAAATGTGCTATTTCAGAAGAGGCTCCAACTTTTAAAGAAAATCAAGTCTAAAGTTCAACTCAGGACCTTTCTCACGAATCATGCACAATTGTAATTTTTAGAACTAAAATCGCAACTTCTGAAAATAAAGAATTTGAAGAGCAACAAACCGATAAACAGAGAAGCATCCTCACCTTCTAACTGCACCTTCTGGCTTTGCTGCCGGCACAGCGGGCTCTGACCGTGCTGTGCTTCTGGGATTCAGGTCTTCACCTGATCTCAATAGCCCACCAGCTGGCCCTTCTCTCCCCAATTAGAGATTTTACCTTCACAAACAGCGTCTTTCCTAGGACCAGGCTCAGACCACCCAGAAGAACGCTTGCCTTTTGCCTTTTCAACTTCTGTGCCCTTAGCTCCAGTTTAATTTCTCGCCAAGTGTCAGAAACAGGAAGGGAAAAAAAAGGGGTCAGCTGTCAGGGCAGCTTTGCGCTGGGAGCATTACACTCTCACGGCTGTTTTCCCCAATTAGAATGTTTTCTGGGCAGTTTGCTTGTGAACTAGGGCATAACCTGTTCAGCTTTCTCCTTTTGAAAAAGCCCACTGATTCTCTCTGTGTCTGCAGTGAAGTGTTAAAAAAATTCCCTATTGTATATATTCAACTTTTGATACAGCTCTGGAAAAATTGAGCATATACTAAGAATATATAATATGATGACATTAGTTCCCTAAGCATATTTATGATTAAGTAGCTTATAACGTCGAAGGATCAACCAATAGATGGCTAAGATAGAAATTAACATGGTCCTTGATTTTAAAGAAAAGTTTAAATTCATTTAAAGGAAAAAAAAAACAAAACTGAAGACTGGACGTTTCCAGTTTTCCTTCCTGGAGATTTAATTGAGCCACCTGAAACTCACTTGAGAAACTGATCTTAAAAGGCTTTTCGATAAAGTTTAAATTTTGCTCAAGTACTGCTGATGCTTATTCTGCTGTTTCTCCAACAAGAAATGCCCCTGCTCTAGAGGAGAGAGGATCACAGTGAACAATTTAGAAAATAGGGTTTGTTGCCTTGTGTGGTGGCTCACGTCTTAAGCCCAGCACTTTGGGAGGCTGAGGTGGGAGGATTGCTTGAGGCCAGGAGTTTGAGGCCAGCTTGGGCAACATAGTGAGACTTTGTCTCTACTTTAAAAAAAAGGAAAAAAAAAAAGGCTGGGCATGGTGGCTCATGCCTGTAATCCCAGCACTTTGGGAGGCTGAGGCGGGTGGATCACCTGAGGTCGGGAGTTCGAGACCAGCCTGACCAACACGGAAAAACCCTGTCTCTACTAAAAACACAAAAATTAGCCGAGCGTGGTGGTGCATGCCTGAAATCCTAGCCACTCGGGAGGCTGAGACAGGAGAATCGCTTGAACCCAGGAGGTAGAGGTTGCGGTGAGCCAAGATCATGCCATTGCTCACCAGCCTGGGCAACAAGAGTGAAACTCCGTCTAAAAAAAAAAAAGAAAGAAAGAATGAAAATGGGGTTTGTGGACTCTATAACCAACTTCTGAGTCAACATGGGACTACTTGGCTACATACATTCTCTCTTCATGGAACTTATGGTGGTGATCACAGGTCCAGCCCTCCTCCAAACAGAGTTCATGAAAACGGACAGTACCCTTGCCAAGTGACTTGTATGCATTCACATTTAAGACTGAGTTCTTTTTTTTTCTTTAAAATTTCAAGGTAATAAATATATTCATCTTGTTCAAAAGCTTCTTTGTGTCCCTTTGTGGTCTGTGTGTTAAGAATACTTAACATGAGGTCTACCCTGTTAACAATTTATTTATTGTTTTGTTTATTTTGAGATGGTTTCACTCTGTCACCCAGGCTGGAGTGCAGTGGTGTGATCACAGCTCACTGCAGCCTCAACCTCCCAGGCTTAAGCAATCCTCCTGCTTCAGCCTCCACCTACCTGATTTCAATTCTTTTTTTTTTTTTTTTGAGATGGAGTCTCACTCTGTCACCCAGGCTGCAATGCAATGGTGCGGTCTTGGTTCACTGCAACCTCTGCCTCCCTGGTTCAAGCAACTCTCCCGCCTCAGCCTCCCGAGTAGCTGGGACTCCAGGTGCATACCACCACACCTGGCTAATTTTTGTATTTTTAGTAGAGACGAGGTTTCACTATGTTGGCCAGGCTGGGTCTCGAATTCCTGACCTCGTGATCTGCCCACCTCGGCCTCCCAAAGTGCTGGGATTGCAGGTGTGAGCCACCGTGCCTGGCCTATCCTGATTTCAGTTCTTTTGGATATATAGTAATTCCTGCTTATCTGCTGGGGCTACGTCCCAAGACCCCCAGTGGCTGCTTGCAACCATGGATAGTACCAAACTCAGTTGCTGTCCATCCAAACGCAACTTCCGTTCATGACTTCCACCCATAAAGTTAAGTACTTTTCTGTCTAAACGAGGCACTCATCACACACTATGGCCATAAAACTTTTGTAGCCTGAGAGGCGACAGCAAAACGAGCACAGCTTTTTTCCCCCTTCTTCACAATTTCATAGATGAAAGACTTGTTCTTACTGTAAATCTTAACAGCTTCACCATACATTTTTTTCTTTCCTTATTAAGTTGAGAACTTTCACTTCTTGACTTAAAGGAAGCACTTTATAGCTTCTCTTTGGCATATCCAAGTTGCCAGCATCTCTGTTCTTGCACTTTGGGTGACAATATTAAGTAAAAGAAGGGATTCTTGAACGCAAGTACTGCAATACTGCAACAGTCAGATCTGATAACGGTGACTCAGTGGGCAGGGAGTTTGTACAGTGTTGATCCACAGTGTGCATCAGTCACGTCCTGCAAGGGACAGAGTGGGGCAGCTCAAGATTTCATCACGCTACTCAGGACAGTGTGCAATTTACAATTTATGAATGGTTTATTTCTGGAATTTTCCATTTTATATTTCAGACTACCATTGACCATAGGTAACTGAAACTGCAGAAAACAAAACCATGGATAAAAGTTACTGCTGGATACCCAGAAGCGGGATTGCTGAATCATATGGTTGCTCTATTTTACTTTTTTTTTGAGGAAACTTCATATTGTTTGCCATAGCAGCAGCATCAATTTCCAGTCCCCACCAATAATATACAAGGGTTTCATTTCTTCAAACCTCACCACTTATCATCTTTTGCTTTTTTGATAATAGTCATCCTAACAGGTGTGAGATGATATCTAACTGCAGTTTTGATTTTCATTTCCCTAATGATTAGGGATGTTCAGCATCTTCTCACGTACTTGTAAGCCATTTCCATGTCCTCTTTGGAGAAATGTCTGTTCAGCTCACTTACCCATTATAAATTGGGTTATATATAATGCGTATGTATGTCTATTAGTCCATTTCCATGCTGCTGATAAAGACATAACCAAGACTGGGCCATGTACAGAAGAACGAGGTTTAATTGGATTTATAGTTTCATGCGGCTGGAGAGACCTCACCATCAAGTTGTAAGGCAAGGAGGAGCAAGTCATCTCTTACGTGGATTGGGGCAGGCAAAAAAAGAGCTTGTGCAGGGAAACTCTGCCTTATAAAGCCATCAGATCTCATGAGACTTACTCACTATCACAAGAACAGTGCAGGAAATACCCACCCCAATAATTCAATCACCTCCCACTGGGTCCCTCCCACAACACATGGGAATTCAAGATGAGATTCAGGTGGGGACATAGCCAAAGCATATCAGTATGTATACATTCACTTACATATTTATTTGCTGTTGAGTTGGGGAAGCTCCTTATATATTTTGGAAATTATCCCCTTATTAGGTGTATGGTTTGCAAGCGTTTTCTCCCATTCCATAGGTTACCATTTTACTCTGTCGATTATTTCCTTAGCTGTACAGCAGCTTTTTAGTTTAATGTAGTCCCACTTGTTTATTTTTGCTTTTGTTGCCTTGTTTTTGGTGTCATGTGCAAGAATGTCAAGAAGCTTTCTCCTATGTTTTCTTCTAGGAGTTTTATGGTTTCAGATCTTACTTATCTTACTTTTAAGTCTTTAATCCATTTTGAGTTATTTTTTCTGTGTTGTATAAGACAAAGATCCAGTTTTATTCTTTTGGGTGTGGTCATCCAGTTTTCTCAACACTATTGAAGATACTGTCCTTTCCCCATCGGGTATTCTTGGCACTCTTGTCAAAGATCAGTTGGCTATAGTTGTGTGGATTTATTTCTGGGCCCTTAATTATATTCCCTTGGTCTATATATCTATTTTTTATGCCTGTACCATACTGTTTTGATTACTGTAGCTTTGTAATATATTTTGAAATCTGGAAGTGTGATACCCCCAGCTTTGTTCTTCCTATTCAAAATTGCTTTGGCTATTTGGAGTCTTTTCTGGTTCCATATGAATTTTAGGATTGCTTTTTCTATTTCTGTAAATCATGCCATTGAGATTTTGATAGGATTGCATTGAATCTGTAGATTGCTTTGGGTAGTATAGATATTTTAACAATGTTGATTATTCTAATTCATGAACATGGGATGTCATTTCATTTATTTGTGTCTGCTCTATTTTCTTTCATCAATATTTTATAGTTTTTGGTGTATAAGTCTTTCCTTTTTGGTGAAATTTATTTAAATTTATTTCCAAGTATTTTGTTCTTTTTGGTACTATTGTAAGTGAGATTGTTTACATAATTTACTTTTCATATAATTCATTGTTGGTATGTAGAAATACAACTGATTGCATTTGATTTTGTATGTTGGTTTGTATTATTATCATATCCTCCAACTTTACTGAATTCATTTATTTGTTCTAACAGGATGTTTTTCCTGTAGAGTTTGTAGGGTTTCCTACGTATTAAATCATGTCATCTGAAAACAGAGATACTTTTACTTCTTCCTTTTGGATTGGATGTCTTTTATTTCTTTTTCATGCCTAATTGCCTTGGCTAGGACTTTCAGTACTATATTGAGTAGAAGTGGTGAGAATGGGTATTCTTGTCTAAAAGTGAGTTCTTATTAGTAAGACTCAGAACCATTTATTTAGAAAATACTTATAGGGCCTGATTTTGGATTTTATACTATGTGAGTTGCATATATTGTGTAAGACAAACTCTATCTTCAAGGACTTTGTATGTTAGTAGGGAAGATAAGTCACGCCCACAAATAACAATTATACAAAGTGGTATGGAACAATTGTTATGAAAGAGCTATAAATGCTTTGGAAGTTTGAGAAGTCAGAGATAACATCCAGATATATACCCATCATTTGTGTATACAGAGGCACTTCTCACATAATTACACTAAGGGGCATATTATCAAAAGGATGGTATCTAATTAGAAAATAGAAATGTGGGTTGGCTTGTATATTTCCTGCAGCACATTCCTTCAGTAATCCCTTATTAATATATCAAGAATCTGTGTTTTCTACATGATCATCAAGTAAATGTTCTACAATTTTGAAAAAAATCACTAACCGGTAAAATGCTTAAGCTGAGTTGTAATTCTACTTCCCAGAACTTTACTCCTCTGGGACTCACTTCCTCTATGTCATCTTTCATGAGGAACAATTGGAAGGAGTTTGTGTGTTCTCACAACCCACACTAGTAGGAAAACCGAGGGGATAAAAAACATTTAAGAAAAAAAGAAGAAATTAGGAGAATGCTCTGTGAGCATAACCAGTCTATTTTCTAAGAGTCCTTGGTATCCCCATCTAAATCTCCCTGGGAGGTGAAATTGACTACTGTAATGTAATGAGAGGAAGTTTTGTCTTTGTTGTCAAGAAGCAGTTAAACTTATAAAATCTCATCTTTCCTCGTAGTATTGAAGAGTAATGACTTGTAGATGTTTCCCACTGTAAAGCATTATATGAAGCAGCTGGTGCAACCATCCCAATTTAAGTAAAAGAGTGAGAATTCACCAGGTTGCACCCTGGAGAAAACCATATGTCATTGGTGGCATTTCAAGACTCCTGGCTGGGTTGTAGGGTACACAGAACTGCTTTTATTTCTCCTTGTAAGCAAGTTCCAAGTTCGTAAATTTCCCTGACCTGTCACTGGTATGGAAATGAGAACTTTCAGGCCCACGTAGTTGATAGCTACTCACACTTCGAAAATCCAATTTGAAATATGACACTGAAAATCTTAAGCCTTCGCTCAAGCTCTCCTTGATCATGAATATAGATCAGGCTACTCAGTGTATGAGATGGAATTGTCTAGAGCCTTAAAAGAAAAAGAAACTTGTGATGTTTTTCCTCTTACCATAACCCATGGACCTGTGGTGCCTATAGCAGAGATAAAATGATCAGTACATGATTAGATGTAAATATTGATTCCTTGAGTAATCCATGCAATTGGATGAAAAAACTTATTCATATATTAGTTATTCTTAGAAAACTGATCTTAGAAATGGGGTTCTTAGAAATGACTGCCTTGCTGTTACAGAGGAAGGAAGGAGAGTAACATTTGTAGATCAACTGGTTGCCGAGCATGTGCAGACACTGTGCTGAGCACTTGCACAAGCGTCAGTGCACTTAACTACTATTATTAATATCTCTGATGCAAAGATAAGGGAACTGGCTAGGCATGGTGGCTCATGCCTGTAATCCCAACACTTTGGGAGGCTGAGGTGGGTGGATCACCTGAGGTCAGGAGTTTGAGACTAGCCTGGCCGACATGGTGAAACCCCATCTCTACTAAAAATACAAAAGTTAGTTGGGCGTGGTGGTGCGTGCCTGTAGTCCCGGTTGCTCTGGAGGCTGAGGTAGGAGAATCACCTGAACCCAGGAGGCGGAGGTTGCAGTGAGCCGAGATTGCACGACTGCCCTCCAGCCTGGGCAACAGAGCATGACCTTGTCTCAAAAACAAAACAAACAACAAACAAACAAACAAAGATAAGGGACTAAGAGCCAAAGCAGATATGTAGGAAAACTGGCCCAGCTATCCTGACTCCACTGTACGTTGGAGATGATGACAGGCATAAAGGTCGTTGGCATCCATGACAGTCAACTTAAGTTCTTACCCAGAGGATGTATAGTGGAGTCCCTGCTATATAGTCAGATGCCATGGAGAGTAGGCACAGAGAGGAGTGAATAAGAGAACTATCAGAGAAATAGTGAATGGAGGAGTGAGGGCTGGGGTGTCCTACACTTTTCCAGAATGAGGCAGAATGTGGGATCTTTGCTAATTTGGAAACTCATTGAAATGCTCCTAGATTTTCCCAACATGAATATAGCACAGTTGGGCTTTCCCCAGAGGTATATCCTAAGGCAAGTTCAAGTTTATTTGGGAAAACAATGGGAGGGAAGGAGAAGGCAAAACAGTCAATACAGGGTCCATTATCAAGCAACTTGCCATGTGGATACCTGAAGTTCTTGCCCACTGGAGAACTCTGCCACTGTGGAACACGCACCTCAGTGTTAACCTACCCAATGGATGGGGGAGCTGGGACATTTGTACATCAGGTGCCGTCGGCCATCAGTTGGGGGTTATAGTGGAGGGCATTGATTCTCTGGCTAGCCGGCCTTTCACAGGAAAGAGATACGGGGCACATCACAGTGGTAATGACTGTGGAGACCCAGCGAAGGCACCCACAAGATTAACGATTGATTCATCCAGAACTTCACTATTTTTTTTTTTTTTTGAGATGGAGTTTTGCTCTTGTTGCCCAGGCTGGAGTGCAATGCCATGATCTTGGCTCACTGCAACCTCCGTCTCCTGGGTTCAAGTGATTCTCCTGCCTCAGCCTCCCTAGTAGCTGGGATTACAGGCACCTGCCACCACACCCAGCTAATTTTTGTATTTTTAGTAGAGACAGGGTTTCACCAGGTTGGCCAGGCTGGTCTCGAACTCCCAACCTCAGGTGATCCACCCACCTCAACCTCCCAAAGTGCTTGGATTACAGGTGTGGGCCACTGTACTTGGCCCAGAACTCCACCTTTATTAGGACACATTGCTTAGCATCTACTCAATATTGGAAAGGAATGAGCAAATCTTGACCCTGTGACTTACAGGAACTAATCACATTTTCATACTGTCTCATACTTCTCCATGAAGTGTACTGTTGGCTCGTGGTCTTAAAAATATCCCTTTAACTTCCACTTGATGGAGTAGATGTGCTTTTCCCTATTCATCTTAACAATTACAACGAAAAACCCAGGATGTCAAATGCAAGACAGCCGTAAGACAACAAGGTGACTGTACTTAATGCTACTAAACCATTTAAAAATGGTTGAAATGGCTTGGGGCTAGGAGTTTGAGACCAGCCTGAGCAACATAGCAAGACCTCTACAACAAATTTAAAATATTAGCCAGATGTGGTGGTGTGCACCTGTAATCCCAGCTGTTTGGGAGGCTGAGGTGGGAGGATTGCTTGAGCTCAGGAATTTGAGGCTACAGTGAGCTATGATTGTGCCACTGCACTGCAGCGTGGACAACAGCATGAGACACCATCTCTAAAACAAACAAAAGCCAAAAAAACAAAAACAAAAACAAAGTAATTGAAATAGGCAACTTTTATATTATATTTATTTTGCCACAAACAACAACAACAACAAAACAAAAAACAAACATAAGAAGACTCTGAAAGGGGTAGAGAAGAAGGCAGACTGGCCAGGGACTCCAAGACACAAAGAATGACATGGTGGGCTGGGCTTGGTGGCTCACGCCTATAATCCCAGCACTTTGGGAGGCTAAGGTGGGCGGATCACAAGGTCAGGAGATCGAGACCATGCTGGCCAACATGGTGAAACCTCGTCTCTACTAAAATACAAAAAAAAAATTAGGTGGGCGTGGTGGTGGGCGCCTATAGTCCCAGCTACTCGGGAGGCTGAGGCAGGAGAATCGCTTGAACCCAGGAGGCGGAGGTTGCAGTGAGCTGAGATCTCTAGCTTGGCAACAGAGTGAGACTTCTCAAAAAAAAAATAAAAGAATGACTTGATGGTCAATTCTCTTCTTCTTCTTCTTCTTCTTCTTCTTCTTCTTCTTCTTCTTCTTCTTCTTCTTCTTCTTCATCTTCTTCTTCCTCCTCCTCCTCCTCCTCCTCTTCCTCTTCTTCTTCTTCTTCTTCTTCTTCTTCTTCTTCTTCTTTTCTTCTTCTTCTTCTTCTCTTCTTCTTCTTCTTCTTCTTCTTCTTCTTCTTCTTCTTCTTCTTCTTCTTCTTCTTCTTCTTCTTCTTTCTTCTTCTTCTTCTTCTTCTTCTTCTTCTTCTTCTTCTTCTTCTTCTTTCTTCTTCTTCTTCTTCTTCTTCTTCTTCTTCTTCTTTTCTTCTTCTTTTCTTCTTCTTCTTCTTTCTTTCTTCTTCTTCTTCTTCCTATTTCTGACTGGGTACCAGAGGGGCAGGCGAAAGGAATGCCAATAGCTACAGAATTTTTAAAGCCTGAATACAAGCCTGTTCTCTAGCCAGGGGACCAGGAAAGGAGAAGTCTGTCAAGACAGAAAACTTTCAGACAATAATCACTCTATCCCAGCCCAATACCACAGAAAATAGTGTGTTCTGCTATGTCCACTCTGCCAGCAAGGGTTGAGTGGGGAGCCTAGACTCCCATCCTTACCAGGCTGTAATGATGGGACCCATATCCCACTGAATGATCTCAGCAAAGGCGTAGAGTGAAACCAGGACATTCGTCCCCAGTAAGTAGCAACAACATGTCCCTCTTGCACCATGCTAGGTCAGTAGAAACCACGTAGGGAGCCTGTATCTTCATCTCCACCCAGGAGCACCAGGACACCCTCTCTTCCCCTTTCTTGCTAGGGTTTTAACCACATCAGACCAATCTGGTTCAACTTTTTGTGTGTGTGTGGAGATGGGGGTCTCACTATGTTGCCTAGGCTGGCCTTGAGGTCCTGAACATAAGTGATCCTCCTGCTTCAACCTCAAAGTGCTGGGATTATAGGCATGCGCCACCATGCCTGGCCCTGGTTCAACACTCATGTAACAAACTTGTGAGTTGTTTTTCAGTTGCCATGGGCCCCCAAGTTGAAGGTCACATAACCTGAGCATGCCCAGATGAACAAAAGGTGCAGCCACAAGGGTACCCTAAGTGCTCGGAAGGAGGAGCGTGGACTGAATTGAGAAGCGGACACCACGGCCGGATGCTGTGTCTCATGCCTATAATCCCAGCACTTTGGGAGGCTGAAGCAGGGGGATCACGAGTTCAGGAGATCGAGAGTATCCTGGCTAACATGGTGAAACCCCGTCTGTACTAAAAATACAAAAAATTAGCCAGGCGTGGTGGTGGGCGCCTGTAGTCCCAGCTACGCGGGAGGCTGAGGCAGGAGAATGGGGTGAACCCAGGAGGCGGAGCTTGCAGTGAGCCTAGATGGCGTCACTGCACTCTAGTCTGGGGGACAGAGCAAGATTCCAAGACTCTGTCTCAAAAAAAAAAAAAAAAAAAAAAAAGAAGCGGACACCACATGGCAGGATCAAGGATCCAATGAGATTGAGCCCTGGCATCACCCTCTGGCAGAATCCAATCAGATCACACCTCATTACCCTATGCTTATAAAGCCCAACCCCAGCCCCCAGCTCGGGGAGACAGATTGGAGCATTTCCTCCTATTCCTTGCTGGTCAACTCAAATAAAGCTTTTCTATTTCTTTTTTTTTTTTCTTTGAGATGGAGTTTCGCTCTTGTTGCTCAGGCTGGAGTGCAATGGCATGACTTTGGCTCACTGCAACCTCCACCTCTGGGTTCAAGTGATTCTCCTGTCTCAGTCTCCCGAGTAGCTAGGATTACAGGTGCCCACCACCACACCCAGCTAATTTTGTATTTTTAGTAGAGATGAGGTTTCACCAGGTTGGCCAGGCTGGTCTCAAACTCCTGACCTCAGGTCATTCACCACCTCGGCCTCCCAAAGTGCTGGGATTACAGGCATTAGCCACTGTGCCTGGCCAGCTTTTCTTTTCTCAAAAGCTGGTGCCATGGTATTGGCCTCTGTGCACACTGGGCAGCAAGCACATCGATTGCTTGGTAATCGGCTGGTGTCAGAGGAGGCCTAGTGGGAATCAGAGCCTTCACCACTGCCCAGCGGTAATGAGGTCATCCCTCTGCTTGTCCATTGTGGCCACACGGGGAACAGTCATGGCAAACCTCTGCCCCTCTCAGCTAGAAAGGTGTTGTTAGAGGAGGTAAAGAGTCAGAAATAGACAGGCAAAGGAGCTTCTGGGAAAAGATGTCTTGGAGATGATGCCCTTTGACAGTCAGAGAAAAAGATGAAGGCTACACTGACTACTTCTGGCTTTGTGGTTGGGCTCTTCCAGCTCTGACGGGGGTTTATCAAGCCCTAGACAGAGATAACCACGGTAGGGACTTTCCGTGCTGATGAGCATGCCCACTCCTCCAAAACCTTGCCCTAGAATATCCTGTTGCTCATTATAATAGTAAAAAGCATACCCTTGGATGGAGATTTTAAATGCAGATGAGACATGTGATATGTGGACAAGCATGTACAACCACAGAGCATGCACACCCAAGGGCACTACCCAAAACATGATTGCAAGTGACGCCCCCTCCTGCCCCTGCAGGAAAAATCATGTAAGATTTTCTAAAGAGAGTCCCCCAGCAGCCCGCTCTGTCTCATCTCTTTCAGAGTGCACCATCCCTTTAAATAAATGCTGCTACTGCTATGTTTCCAGCCTGACCAGTCTGGAGCTGTTTTCCAGATGGGTCAGCCTGCTTCCCTCTTGGGGTGTGCTTGTATCTCCTTAATAAACCTTTTGAGGTTAGGTACAGTGCTTATGCCTGGAATCCCAGCATATTGGGAGGCCAAGGTGGGTGGATCACTTGAGGTCAGGAGTTCAAGACCAGCCTGGCCAACATGTTGAAACCCTGCCTCTACCAAAAATACAAAAATTAGCCAGGCATGGTGGCACATGCCTGTAATCCCAGCTACTTGGGAGGCTGAGGCAGGAAAATCACTTCAACCCAAGAGGTAGAGGCTGCAGTGAGATGAGAGCACACTACTGCACTCCAGCCTGGGCAACTGAGTGAGATTCTGTCTCAAAACAAAAACAAAAGCAAGACCTTTGCTTGCATTACGGATTGTCTCTTGGCTGAATTCTTTCTCCCGCATTAGGCAAGAACTGAGGATCCCTGCACTTCCCAGTGACAGTATCAGCAGAGCCCAGGGGGATCCCGAACTCCCACCCTGCCCGGCAGTAATGAGAAGTCCCTCCCCATGTAGTGTCAATGACAGCTGAGTCGGGGATGGGACTTCCACTCCCACCTGGTGGTAACAGAGTGCTGCCGCCTTCACCCACCAGAGCTGTGTCAGAGGAGGCCTGCAAAAACATAAGATTTAAGTAAGAGCTATAGTCTCCTGATACAATACTCAGAATGTCCAGGTTTCAAGATAAATCACTTGTCATGCCAAGAACCAGGAATATCTCAGCTTGAATGAGAAAAAACAACCCAAAGACACCAACGCTGAGATAAAATAGATGTCAGAATGATCTCACCGGGATTGAAAAGCAGCCATCATAAAAATGCTTCAGTGAGAAATCATAAACAAGCTCTAGCCAAAAGATAAAAGGGGGGTCTCAGCAGAGAAATGGATAATGTAAAGAAAAATATAATAATTAAAAGAAAAAAATTCAACAGACGGGCTCAACAGCAGAATAAAGAAGGCAGAGGGAAGAATCAGTGAACTTGAAGATAAAACAGTAGAAATGAACTACTCTGCAAACAGAGAAAATAAACTTAAAAAAATGAGAAAGGGCAGCACTCCAGGGATCTGTGGGGCTATAGCCAAAGAAATAATATTCACATCCTTGGATTACCAGAAGGAGAGGTGGAAGAGAGGGTGCAGCTGAGAAATTATTTGAAGGCATAATGGCTGAAAAATCCCCACATTTGGTAAAAGAGCACATGTGTACAGATTCAAGAGGCTGAATAGATCTTAGGCAGGATAAATCCAAAGACACATCATAGTCAAACTTGTGAAAACAAAAGAACAGAAAAGGTCTTGAAAGAAGCCAGAGAGAAATGACACCTTATCGTAGGGGAAAAAGTTTTTTGAATGACAGTGAATTTCTCGTCAGAAACAAACAAAACTCTTGTTTGATTTTATTTTTATAACAGCGAACAAGCAACTCAATGGGGAGAAAAACAGCCTTTTCAAAAAGTGAATCTTGACCTAAACATTGGACCTTACACATAAATTAACCCCAAATGGATAATGAACTTAAATGTAAATATAAAACTATAAAATGCTGAAAAGGAAACACAGGAAAAAGTCTTCAGAAACTTGAGCTTGATGATGAGTTCTTAGACATGGCACCAGAGGCATGATCTATAAAAGAAAAATATCATGAATTGGATTTCATTAAAATTAAGAACATTTGTTCTATGAAAGACCCCGTGAGGAGGATGAAAAGACAAGTTATGAGCTAGAAGAAAATATGTACAAACCATATATCAGGAAAAAGACTCACATCTGCAAATATTATAGGACTCTCAAAACTCAACAGCAAAACAAATTAAACAATCCATTTAGAAAATGAACCAAAGGTATGAACAAATATCTCACTAAAGGGTATAAACACATGAAAAGATGTTCAATGTCACCAGCTGTTAGGGAAATGCAAATCTGTGGTCATAATGAGATATCAGTACACAATTATCTGAACAGCTAAATTTAAAAAAGTGATGACACCAAGTGATGGTGAGGACATGGAGCAACTGGAACTCTCGTATGTTGCCTTGAGGTAGTTGTAAAATGATACAGGCACTCTGGCAAACTGGCAAACTAAACATATGTTTACTATATCGTTCAGCAATTGTACTCTTGGGCATTTATCCCAGAAAAATGAAAACTCGTGTCTACTTGAAGCTTGTAATCAGATGTTCATAGCAGCATTATTTGTAATAGTCCTGTATTAGGCCATTCTTGTGTTGTTTTAAGAAAAACCTGAGACTGGGTAATTTATAAAGAAAAGAGGTTTAATTGGCTCATGTTTCTGCAGCCTGTACAGGAAGCATGGTGCTGGCATCTGCTCAGCTTCTGGGAAGGCCTCAGGAAGCTTCCAATCATGGTGGGCAGTGAAGGGAGAGTAGGCACGTCACATGGCCAGAGCAAGAGAGAGAGAGAGAGAGTACTGGGGAAAGCTGCCATACACTTTTCAATGACCAGATCTAGTGAGAATTCACTATCACAAATATAGCAGCAAACCATGAGGGATCCGCCCCCATGATCCAGTACCCTCCCACCAGGCCCCACCTCCAGCACTGGGGATTAGAATTCAACATGAGATTTGGTGGGGACAAATATCTAAACTATATCAAGCCTCAAACTAGAAGCAACCAAAATGTCCCTCAATAGGTGAATGGTTAATTGGTGTTTTGTGGTGCATCCATGCCAAGGAATACTGCTCCCTACTAAGAAGAAATAAACTTTTTTTTTTTTTTTTTTTTGAGACAGAGTTTCACTCTTGTTGCCCAGGCTGGAGTGTAATGGCACAATCTCAGCTCACTATAACCTCCGCCTCCTGGGTTCAAGCGATTATTCTGACTCAGCCTCCTGAGTACCTGGGACTACAGGCGCCCACCACCATGCCCAGCTAATTTTTGTATTTTTGGTAGAGACGAGGTTTTACCATGTTGGCCAGGCTGGTCTCAAACTCCTGACCTCAGGTGATCCACCTGCCTTGGCCTCCCAAAGTGTTGGGATTACAGGTGTGAGTCACTGCGCCCAGCCAGAAATAAACTATTGACACAGGCAACAACTTAGCTGGATCTCACGAGCATTATGATGAGTGAAAAAGCCAATCCCAAAAGGCCACATCCTGTATAATTCCATTTCTATAATATTCTCAAAATGCCAAAATCATAAAGATGGAGAATAAATTAGTGGTTGCTGGCATTAGGGATGATGGAGGCTGAGGAGTGGCTAGAAAGGGGTAGAATGACACAGATCTTTGTCAGGATAGATGTGTTCTGTGTCTCAATTACAGTGGTGGTTATACAAACCTACATGTGATAAGATGACACGGAAGTGCTTGCACATGTTGTACCAATGTCAACTCCTGTTTTTCTATATTCTGCTATAATTAAGATGTCACTGGCTGGGTGCTGTGGCTCATGCTTGTAATCTCAGCACTTTGGGAGGCTAAGGCGGGCGGATCACGAAGTCAGAAGTTTGAGACCAGCCTGGCCAACATGGTGAAACCCTGTCTCTACTAAAAATACAAAAAAAATTAGCTGGGTGTGGTGGCGGGCACTTGTAATCCCAGCTACTTGGGAGGCTGAGGCAGGAGAACTGCTTGAACCCGGGAGACGGAGTTTGCAGTGAGCCGACATCGCACCACTGCACTCCAGCCTGGGTGACAGAGTGAGACTTTGTCTCGAAAAAAAAAAAAAAAGAAAAGAAAAGAAGATGTCACCATTGGTGGAAACTGGTTGACTTTTCATGAGACCTCTCTGCACTCCCTTTACAACATCTTGTGAATCTATAATTATTTCAAAATAAAAAACATTTTAAAGAGTGTCTAAGTCCTATGGTTTCTGAAATAATCAAATTAGATAATAACTAAAAGGCTTAGAAGAGTACCTGAAACCTAGTACACACTCAACATTAAAAATGGAAAAACACTGTCTCATAAAATGAGTCCCATAATATATTCTTCAGATTTTAAAATCATTCATGTAAATGTTGGAATTTTTTTTTGGTGGTGGTGGAGGTATTGGTTGTTCTTGGAAGTCTGGAAATATTTTCCAGTGAATTTATCAGGATTAGTTTTTTCCTTTGGGTGAAATGTTTTGAATAATTGCAAATTTATGCCGTGAAATTGCAGGAACTATAGAACATGACTGGAGAATTTGGAGCTGATGGAAGCAAGAAACTGTGGATGCTGCACACCACCTCAGATATATCCTAGATTTTGGAAAAGTTTCCTTCTACAGTTTGGAGACCATATATTGCTAGGATTTCATTATGAGTGACAGTCTATGAAAGTGCAGCATGGAGTTGCATGGAGAGTTGTGAATGACAGTTGGCATGGAGAGTTGTGAATGACAAAGCTCTGGCTGTGCAATTATAAACGGGCCTAATGAAACGATAATGGGAAAACATCTAATGGAATCCGTGTGATGGGCCACTGGTACATGGGAGAATGCTCATTAATTTGGATGGGTTAAGAGATACAGAGGATATGAAAGAACATGATGTACCTGGGAGTATGTATCAAAAATAGGCTTGAGCCTGTAAGAATGGTGTCAAGAGGACCAAGGGTCGGAATCGGTGGGAGTGCACAAATGCTAAACATGATGGATTTTGAAAGCTAAGTCAGGAGCAAAAAGACCAAGAGTTATCGACATTCTTTGGGGCAAAATATCACAATGTTGTCTGTTTTAGTTGGGATTTTCCAAGGAGACAGAACCAATCGGATATAGAGGGAGAGACATGGAAGGAGTTTCATTAGGATAATTGGCTCCCTCAATTATGAAGGCTGACAAGTCCCATGACAGGCTCTTTGCAATCTGGAGCCCCTGGGATGCTGGTTGTGTGGCTCAGCCCAAGTCCACCTCCTCAGAGACAAGAAGGTGATGGTGTAATGCTCAGTTCAAGGCCAAAGGTCTAAGAGCCTAGGGGCTGTTGGTCTAAGTCCTGGAGTCTAAAAGTCAGAGAATCAAAGCTTGGAGTTCTGATGCCTCTGGACCAGAGAAGAGGATGTCCCAGCTCTGGAAGAGAGAGCAGTAATTTGCCCTTACATGTGGGCCCCCACTGGATTAGACGGTGCCTGCCCACACTGAGGGCAGATCTTCCCCACTCAGTCCACACATTCACAGGCCAATTGCCTCCAGAAACCGTCACAGACACACCTGGGGCAGCCCAATCGTTCCAATCAAATGCCGAACTGCCTGGGCTTCGCTTTCAGGAGAAGAGGGAGGGTCTCTGTGCCTGCAGAAGCACTCAGAAGAATTCATGCCACAATTGGGAGTACAGAGTGCTTTACCAGCTATCTGGGTATCCCTTAATTCAGCAAGTTGACACCCTAAGTCATCCATCACAAGAACAAGATCAACATGGGACGAGGGTATTTTGTTTTGTTTTGTTTCAGCAAAAAGAGAAGACTTAAGGAACAAGAATTCATGTATATTGGTGACCCAACCCATCCAGGGAAATTTGCACGTATTTTCTCCTGTAATCTGCACGAAAACCTTCAGGTGGATATTATCTTCATGTTACACACAAAGAGAACATTGTCCAAAGATAATAACTTTCCCAGGTGCGCGTGTGCACACACGCGCACACACACACACACACACGCACACAGCCAAAGCATGCGAGCATGGGGATCACACCCCACATCTTCAAGTTCATGCCTCCATTTCTTTTTCCTTCCCTACCCTACGGTGTCCAGCAAGAGAGAGATTTTCCATCTGGCAGGAAAAGAAAACTCGGAACAAATTGAATCTTGAGATAGTCCAGGAGATTACAAAAGAAAAAAATTGCATGTTTAGTTATTGAAACGTAAAGACTCTGAGCTCAGAAAGGTCTGGATATATTCAGACAAGTAGTCAAGCACAGAGAAGCTTGAGCAAAGGCCTTGAGATGGCCCAGAGTGTTCCAAGACCAACCAGAGCACAAGTGGTAAGAGATGACCCAGGTCAATGAGCATCTTGTAACATGTTGACTCCACCTTCGTGGAGGACTCTGTTGGAACCAACCCTAAGGGGCAGGTGCCAGCTGGAAGGCGAGTTAGGACATCAGTGAAGTGGAGGAAGCTGGATTCTGTGTCTGAGATTGCTGGGAGAGGACTGGGCTGGAGACATACTTTTAGCACCATCAGCACGTAGATGGGACTTAAAGCTGCAAGTCTGGATGAGGTCGCCAAGGGACGCGGCGTAGGTAGAGAGGAGATTGTGGCTTCCGGAGTTAGAAAGTGAGAAGGGGAGGAAGAAGAAGCAAAGGGGATGGAGAAGGCACAGCTGGGGAGGCGGCAGGAAAACGGAGAGGCTTTGGTGTCCTTGAAGCCAAATGAAGAAAATGACTCAATGAGAAGGAAGCAATCGGCTGTGTGAAACGCTGCCACTAGAACAAATCAGATGAGAGCTGAAGACTGAGCATTGGGTTTGACAGCATGGAAGGCTCGGTGAAATTGACAAAGGGTTATTGAGTTGGAACGGTGGCTTTAAAGGCCTGATTGGAGTCAGTTTGAAGGATTCTGGCAGGAGGGGCGCTGGCAGACAGTCCAGAGGCAACATCAGGATCAGCGGGTGACGCTTAAGAGGAAAAGCTCCAGGCAAGTGGAACCGTCATAGTGGAGTCTTAGCAACACTGGACCTGGCCCAACAGAAACCGGATGCGTGTTTATCAGGAACATTACGGTAGAGATATCTGCAGCATGTGAACGTTTGAATGTGATGATTTATTAAGCCATTTACAGCTCCGAGATTCTATCATTCACTTTGCCATGGGTTTTATGAAAGTCAGTTATTGTGGTCATAGAACCCTAGGGAGCGAATGCACCTTGCCCCAGAGATAACGGCGAGGCAGACGGATGCTCCTGCTGTAGGCCTCTGTTTCCATCGTGCGTTCTTTTCCTTTTTACAGTTGTACTTACATTCCCGGCTCCTCATCTTAAAATGTAGAATGTAAACCAATTCCCAGAGAAGTACCGGGATTCTTCACTGGATCAATAAGCAGAATTGAAAGAAAAATCGTCAAAAAGATGCCTGCACAGTCGGCAGAGCTCCCCGGTGGAGAGGAAACAAATGTTCTTTAATGAATAATGAGAATGAAACTCATTCCTAAATCAGGCTGCCCTTGGTGTTCACATGCAGAGTACAAAGGGCCTCAAAAACTTTGTTTAAATGAAAGGAATATTTCGAGTAGTGCATGAGGGGCACCCTTCAGGAGGCAAGACAAGTCACTCTCTCACTTTCAATTAGAAGGTAACTTGATTTTTGAAGAAAATCCTCGGTGTTCAGTACGGCTCAGTATAGCTTTTCTCAAATATTATTTTAGATTTTGGCTACAGTTATTCACATTTCTGACATTACTTTCGACCTCATTATGTACTTAAATTTTGTTTTTTTTTTGAGATGGGGTCTCACTCTATTGCCCAGGCTGGAGTGCAGTGGTGCAATCACAGCTTACTACAGTCTCAACCCTCCTGGCTCAAGTGAGCCTCCCATCTCAGCCTCCTGAGTACCTGGGACTACACGTGTGTGCCATTATGCCTGGATAATTTTAATTTTTTTTTTTGTAGAGGTGGGGTCTCACTGTGTTGCCCAGGCTAGTCTTGAACTCCTGGCCTCAAGCAGTTCTCCTGTATCAGCATCCCAAAGCGCTGGGATTACAGACATGAGCCCAGTGCCTGGCCCTATTATGCCCTTTTATTTTCCTTAAAGCATATATCCCAATTTAAAATGAGCCTATGCACTTAATTGCATATGTGTCTATTGTCCCTCTACCCTCCCTAAAATGTAAGTTCCATGACTTCTCTATGGCTTGGCATTTAATAGATGTTCAATATGAATTTGTTTGCTAAATCTGGTTTTACGTGTCTCAGGCTATGACACCAATCTGCTTTTCTGATATTGGGAGTAGGTGTGGCCCTGAAACAGACTCTAATCAAAATAAATGTTCACTGTCAGTCAACAATCATTCCCATTTCCCTTTTATTTATCTTCCACTTTAGAGAATTAAAAATGGTCAGATACTGTGTTTCTGGATTTATTTTATTTTATTTTTTTGCCACAAGGGATTGTCACATATCACACTTTTGGCCAGTGAGACTTAAGGGAACATTTGTTGAGAGGCTTCAACAAACACTTTTCCTTCTTTGTTAATAGGAGAGAATCATTATAGGAAATGTCCTTTGGCCACTGCCCCATGGTTTCTTGCTTTTGAACTAAGTCATGATGCCTGGAGCTGCAGCAGCCCATTGTGTGCCCATGAGGCAACAAGTGTGAGATCCAAAAGCCTGTATCTTAGAGATGAAGCAGCAAAACAATGGAATGATATTGAATTTTTGACAGTTCTTTTGAGCTAGTGGCAGCCACTACCTATCGCTTTGCTCAGTGAGTAAACCTCTATTTACTTGCAACAGTTTTCTGTTACTTGCAGCTAAATGGATTCCAACTGATACAATAGCCAGTACAGGGCATCACTAAACATGTGTAAGGTAAACACTTAGCTTTCCAGTCAGTCTCCGGGATGTTAATGCGTCATGTTCATTGTTGGTCCTTGTCTTTCCTTTGTGTAGGGCCAAGGAGATGTTCTGCTATTGATAGCTGATTTTTCCATTGAAGATGCTGAGATTCTTTCCCGTGAAGGTTAGGCAGCAATGAGTTTACTGCAGGCATTGCTGACACTTGTGTTGTCACTTTTTAAAGGGTTAGGGTTTCAGGCGAATTGTTGGATAGATACCTGGACTTTCCTCCTAGGTGTGGCTCTTGCTTTAGGTGACTACCAAGAATTTAAAATGTAGGTGTAGATATAAATTCAAAGCAGCTCCTCCTGCATTCCAAACACTGGGAATATAAATATAGATAAAATACAGTCCCTGCCATTGTGATGGTGGGGATGAGAGGGCTGGGGCATGAAAGAGGGAGAAGACAGAATCCTAAAAAAATTGTAACGACACATTGTCTATAATGAAGGCATGCAGAAAGAGCTGTGGTAGCACGGATAGAAGCAGAATGTTTATGAGGCATCTTTAACAACTGTACTCATTTAATTCTTAGAATACTTTTGAGGTAGGTATTTTTAAAATTTTTTTCATAGGTTATTGGGGTACAGGTGGTATTCGGTTACACGAGTAAGTTATTTAGTGGTGCTTTGTGAGATTGTGGTACACCCATCACCCGAGCATTATACACTGCACCCTATTTGTGGTCTTTTATCCCTCACACTTATAATCCCAGCATTCTGGGAGGCCGAGGCAGGCAGATCACTTAAGCTCAGGAGTCTGAGACCAGCCTGGGCAACATGGCGAGAGCTTGTCTCTACAAAAATACAAAAATTAGCCAGGTGTGGTGGTGCACGCCTGCAGTCCCAGTCACTCGGGAGGCTGAGCAAGGAGATCCCTTGAGCCGAGGAGGCAGAGGTTGTGGTGAGCTGTGATCACACCACTGCACTCTAGCCTGGGTAAAAGACCCAGATCATGTCAAAGAGAGAGAGAGAGAGAGACAGAAATGAAGGAAGGAAGGAAGGAAGGAAAAAGAGAGAGAGTACTTTGAGTAGCCAAGAATCTTCAAAAGGTTGAAAAATTGCTGAGGAAACCACAGAGAAAAGAAATAAAAAGCAAGTACAGTAAAACTTTATTATATTATATATTATAGACAAACTGTACTTATTTACTTTAGAAGTGTTCCTTTTATAACCTCGTTTTCATTGTTCCATTGGTATATATTTTATTTGTGAAAAAGGTTTAGATAGCTTGGGTTGGATGGAACACATCACAGTACATCACAGTTTTTCCTGTGAAATAATGGAAAAATGTTTTTATTTAATAGCTTTTCACTCAGTGGTAGAGTTTTCAGAAGTAAATGAAGATTGTTAAGTGAGCTATGGATGTATAGATACACATTGTTTTTTAAAAGCACAAACTATGCACAATACTTTACCCTTTGCTCTTAGTCACTTTCTGATTTATTCACTAGGGTGAATAATGGCCCCTTGAAAGGTATCCACATCCTAATCCCTAGGACATTATTATTACACATAAGCATACAATGTAGCTGTGTATATATATTGGTGTTTGATTTTAGAGTCAGCATGTATGGGGAAAACGTCGAGTTTGGTCAATATTATCCTTAACAATGTCTTGTGTAGTGTGATCCGTTAATTTTATGTGTCAACTTGGTTTAGCTAGAGTACCTAGTTATTTAATCAAGCAGGTGTTGCTGCCAAGGCACTCTGTAGATGCGGTTAACATCTCCAATCAATTGACTTTAAGTAAAAGAGATTACCCTCAACAATTCTGCTGGCTCTATTAAATCAGTAGGAGGCCTTCAGAGCAAAAATGGAGCCTTCCTGAAGAAGAAACACTGCCTTAAGGCTCAAGACAGCAGCATCAACACTTGCCCGAGTTTCCAGCCTGCTGGCTTGCCTTAAGATTTTGGACTTAGCAGCCTTCACAATCGTATGTGCAAATTCCTTAAAATAATTCTTTTAATTAACTCATATTATATATAATTATGATTAATAGATACATAAATGTAAATGTAATCAATAGACTACATGTGATATAATTTGTATATTATCTGTGATATATATTTGTTATATTCATTATGTTGTATATGCTATATAATATATATTACATATATTACATATACATAGATATCCATATATATATTGACTAATATATATGGTACCATATTTCCATACATAACATGGTTAGTCTGAGTGTACAGACTGTGTTATCTGAAACATATGGGTCTCTAACCATGAACATCACACGTAGCATGGGGCAGCATCATGAGAGGCACCTGGAACGGGGCCAGTTGAAGCAAGGGCAGATTCTAGCTCCTACCTCCTGCTCGTGTGGGAGCATGAGCCAGTGAGGAGCCCAAATGTGGCATCACTCCTCTCTCTTTCTTTCCTGATCTGGGACACATTCCCATTCTCTCATAGTTGACAGCACCCACGGTACAAAGGTCAATGCCTGCAGGAGGCAGCTATGTTATGTTACAATCTATTGGGTCTCAGTCACTCATGGGTTTCTACTCACTTAGAGGCAGTGTAGGGTTCTGGAAATGTAGCAAGGCTCAAGGAGCAAGCTGGGGGAAAGTCTATGAGGCATTTATGCTGGCATTTCAGGGTAATATAGTTGGATATCTAAGAGGCTTGGAAAGTCCCCAATTCCCCCGCCAGGAATTCTCCTGACCCACAGGACCACACCCTGCACAGGCAGCATACTTCCACCACCAATCCAGCTTCTCTCCTGCAGGACACAATGAAGGTGCAAAAGACAGTGCTCTCCCCAAATCCCACAGCTTGATGTCTTCTGACCGGGTTTGCTGAGAATGTGTCCTTTGAGCTCATTACAGAAAACTTCACTTTCTAAAAAATTTATGACAGAGGATTCATTTTATCAAACTTCAAACCCAGTCCTGTTACTTCAGAGACTAAAGTAACAGAAAGCAATCCTGTATCGTTCTCATACATCTTGGAACACAGCCAACAATGGCAGCAACAACAACTCATGTCCCATGACCAGTCAGACACATAAGTCAGACCAACCCTGCCCAGCATGAGGGGAGAGAAGTGCTTTCAGAAAAGGATGATGTAAAGAGGTGGGAGAGGCTGGGTGCAGTGGCTCATGCCTGTAATTCCAGCACTTTGGGAGGCTGAGGTGGGCGGATCACCTGAGGTCAGGAGTTTGAAACCAGCCTGGCCAACGTGGGGAAACCCCATCTCTACTAAAAATACACAAAAAATTAGCTGGGCATGGTGGCGGGCACCTGTAGTCTCAGCTACTCAAGAAGCTGGGGCAGGAGAATTGCTTGAACCTGGGAGGCGGAGGTTGCAGTGAGCTGAGATTGGCACCACTGCACTCCAGCCTGGGCAACAGAGTGAGACTCCATCTCAAAAAAACAAAACAAAACAAAATAAAACAAAACAAAACAAAACAAACAAACAAACAAAAAAGAGGTGGGAGAGACAGGAAAAGGAAGAACATTACAGGCACAGGTCAATGCACATGTAAAGACTTCTGGAATGTTCTGGAAGCAATTAGTATGTCAGAAGAATCAGTGCACCCATGGAAGTGAGGTAGGAGACAGGGCTTGACTTGACTCCAGACCACATTGAAGACTGACAGAAACAGGGAAGAGAGGAAAGCGCCTCTTTCATCTCACAAGACGCTCCCACTGGTGCCATGACAGTTCACCATTGCCATAGCAACACCTGGAAGTTACCGCCCTTTTTCTAGAAATTTCTGAAGAACCCCTTAATTTGTATGTAATTAAACATGAGAATAAATATGATGGCAGAACTGCCTCGGGGCTGCTGCTCTCCACACACTGTCTATGGGGGTAACCGTACTGTGCAGAAACAGTCACCGGGCTGTACGCTGCTGCCTCAAACAAACTGTTTTCTTTTCTTTCTTTCTTTTTTGAGACAGGGTCTCACTCTGTCACCCAGGCTGGAATGTAGTGGCATGATCATGGCTCACTGCAGCCTCAACCTCTCCAGGCTCAGATGATCCTCCTACCTTAGCCTCCCTAGTGGCTGGGACTACAGGCATGCACCACCAAGCCCAGCTAATTTTTCTATTTTTTTTTGGTAGAGATGGGGTTTCTCCATGTTGCCCAGGCTGGTTTTGAACTCCTGGGCTCGAGTGATCTTCCCACCTTGGCCTCCCAAAGTGCTGGGACTATAGGCGTGAACCACCTTGCCTGGCCAATAAAGCTATTTTCTTCTAGCACTGGCTCACCCTTGAATTCTTTCTTGGGTGAAGCCAAGTATCTTCCTGGGTGGAGCCCCAATTTTTGAGCTCATCTGCCCCTGCAACAGAAGGATTTTCTTTCTTTCTTTTTTTTTTTTTTTTTTTGAGACGGAGTCTCGCTCTGTGGCCCAGGCTAGAGTGCAGTGGCACGATCTCGGCTCACTGCAACCTCTGCCTCCTGGGTTCAAGTGATTCTTCTGCCTCAGCCTCCCGAGTAGCTGGGACTATAGGTGTGCACCACCACGCCTGATTAATTGTTTGTATTTTTAGTAGAGATGGGGTTTCACCATGTTAGCCAGGATGGTCTCGATCTCCTGACCTCGTGATCCACCTGCCTCAGCCTCCCCAAGTGCTGGGATTACAGGCTTGAGCCACTGCGCCTGGCCCAGAAGGACTTCTTAAATGCCAACACAGGTTCCTGGCCAGACAAGGCAATGAGCAGTGGTTAGAAATAGCAGTAATTAAAACCCCACAGTCAGTTTTTAATTGATGCCAACTGTTACTCTCTTTTTCCCCCGGGACCTGTATATGAAAATGTTTACCAGTTTCCCTCTTTGATTTACATTTCTGGCAGCAGCTCAAATGGACCAAACTCTTCTATTTAAGAGATGGATATGGGCCAGGTGTGGTGACTCACACCTGTCATCCTAGCACTTTGGGAGGCCAAGGTGGGTGGATCGATTGAGCCCAGGAGTTTGAGACCAGCTTGGGCAACGTGGTGAAACTCAGTCTCTACTAAAAATAAAAAAATTAGCTGGGCATGGTGGTATATGCTTGTCATCCCACTTCTTGAGAGGCTGAGACAGGAGGATTGATTGAGCCCAGGAGGTTGAGGCTGCAGTGAGCTATAATCGTGACACTACACTCCAGCCTGGGTGGCAGAGCAAGACCCTGTCTCAAAAAAAAAAAAAAAAAAAAAAAAGGATATGCTTGTATTCCATAGTGAAAATGAAGAGTTAGCTAATACTAGACACAGGATCAGAAATAGAGGATGCAAGGGTAAACTGGGACCATAGCTTCCAGGATGCTGACGAAAAGTGGGCTCAAAGAGAACAGTAAGAATAGAGGTGAATGTGGCTGGGTGCGGTGGCTCACGCCTATAATCTCAGCACTTTGGGAGGCCGAGGTGGGCGGATCACGAGGTCAGGAGTTCGAGACCGCCTGGCCAACATGGTGAAACCCCGTCTCTACTAAAAACACAAATATTAGCTGGGTATGGTGGTGGGCACCTGTAGTCCCAGCTACTCGGGAGGCTGAGGCAGGAGAATTGCTTGAACCCGGGAGGCAGAAGTTGTAGTGAACCGAGATCGTGCAACTCCACTCCAGCCTGGTGACAGAGTGAGACTCTGTCTCAAAAGAATAGAGGTGAATGTGTGTTGGGAAATATGTGTTGGGAAAGACAAAGACCATTAATATGCATTGCAGGCTCAAAAAACCCTCTAGGCACAGGACCAGCAGGGTACCCCAGACTCTCACCTTCCCATGTGTGTAGTACTGTAACAGTGAAACAGCAGTGTGAGAACAGGCTAATACAGCTTTTCATGTGAGGTAGGAGCTTGGCACGACTTGTTTTCTGGCCACAACTATGCTAACCAAAACAGGATCTATAAAGACAAAAACAAAAAAAACCCAAACAAAACAAAACAAAACAAACCTGCAGAAACTGGTAGATGGTGAAAAAAGTGATCCTCACCTGCCCTCATTGCTTGTTGGCATAAGACACTCTTACCAGCACCCCTCAGCTTGCATTGACCTGCCCCTTAATTTGCAGGTAATTAAAAGTGGGTTAACTTGAGTATAAATACAGTTGTCAATGGCCCATAGGTTGTGCCTTGCTCCACAAGGAGAAGTACCATTCAAAAAAGATTGCTGTCTAACACCATTGGCTTACCCTTGAATTCTTTCTTGGGTGAAGCCAAGAATCCTCCTGTTCTAATCCCCATTTTGGGGGCTTGCCTATCCTGCCACATAAGGGCTTAGAGGTTACCTCCCAGGAGCCAGTTAAGGACCAGACTTTTAATGTGCAGGGTTTGGACAACTAAGACCTGCTGAGTTAACCCTTCACTGCCCAGGTCCCTTTTCACCACTGGTTACTTACTCATCAACTGTGCTTTCAATTTCTGTGTCATCCCGAACACTAACTTGAAGCTTAGCCCAGCGTGAAGATGAGAGATGAAGAGTGTCTTTACAGTACCTCCTGCTCAGCCACTTTCTCTCACCTTGCTCTTGAATCTGATTAAGAAACTAATGAAGGATTTATTTATGGCAGAAAATGGTAATGCTTTTCCTGATGTGCTCATAGTCAAGAAAACAGGTCAACAAGGAATGCTGGCTAAATATAACTCAAAAATGTGGAATTGTGCTCAAAGGATAAATAGCCACTCAGGATCCAACAGAACCCCATATAACTGGTACTGTTTAGATTCCCTGGGTACTTGTGTGAGTTAAAGAATACAAATGTAGGCTAATAATACAATGAAAGATCAGTAAATGTAATGGAATTATGATAATTTTATTGGGGAATATGATTTTCTTTTTCTCAAGATGTTATTATTCATACTTGAGAATTATAGTGGTTCAAATAATTATTGGAGTCTCCAAAGAAAGCACTATGTAACTGTTACAGATACCTTCCCAAGGTATCATAAAGAGTTATGCTTGACAAAAATCCTCAAAATGAGGAACACACACACACACACACACACACACACACACACACTCCTTCCTAAGCCACACACATGGGCCTATGGAATTAAACACTCAACACCAGACTTTTTTTAAGGTATGTAATCAGCAATAAGTACATAAAATGTTGATCAGCCTCATTAGTAACCATGGAAATGCACATTAAAGCCACATTTACCAGGTTGGCAACATTTAGGAAGGCTGACTCCAGGAAACATTGGTGAGAACATGAGTCAACAGGATTATTTGTATTTTACCAGAGATGGCGAAAATTGATGCAATGACCTTGGGAGGCCATTTGGAAATATCTAGTGTTGTTGACAACACCCCCTACTCCATCAAATTCCAATTCCAATCTCAGGTCCAGATCCTAGAGAAAATCGTGCATGTACATTCACAAAGACCCTTTGAGAAGGTTCATAGCTGTATTGTATGCAAATAGAAAAATGATGGAAATAACAAACTGTCTTTAGGAGTTTGGGCAACGTACAGTGGTACAGCCACACCATGGAATATCTTTGGGGTCTGACAGTGCACATCCTAAAGCTCTTGTCTGCTAGTGCTTGTGGGTCCTTTCTCTGGTCACGGGAACCTAATTAACCTTTGCTCAGCCCCCCTCCCTCCCACCAGTCTTCAAACAATGACTGGTGGAAGTTGGTGGATAAATAACTCCGGCTCCACCATTCCTCCAACACCTGTTCTTCATGTTCTCCAAGAGTTCTCCAGTGGGACGGGGGCTCGCTGGTGCACCACGATAACCTGTGCAACTACACACTGTTGATTGGTTGCTTTCTCTTCCCATCTAACTTCCCTTTGCCTCCTCCTTGGATCACCTCCAAATAAACAGCCTGGAGCTTGAACCTTTGTCTCAAGGTCGGCTTTTGGGAAAACCCAGGCTAACACCTGACTCACTAGAAGCTCCCTTTGGAAACACTCCCTCAAAATCTGTTTCTTAGCAATCCTTGGTAAAGGCTCCTGCAGGCCCGCCATACCAAGGCAGGCAAGAAGCCCGCCTTGTCATAGCAAGTCATAGAAAGAAGCACTCATTGTCTCTATGATTCACCCATTTCTCTCAGCTGACTCCCCTGTGCCCTCTTCTTTGTAGCCTACAAGAAGAGGAAGGCTCTGATCTCTGGGATATGGTCTCCATGACTACGAGTTTTATAGACTGACTCCTTCCCACACCGCCATCCACATTCCCTGACAGCTCCTCTCACCTGCTTACCCCACCCTATGCCCATCTGAAGAAAACACTTTCCTGAGAAAATGCATCTGTTAAATCTCTATAGGTCCTGCTGTCTTTATTTTTGTTGTTGTTGTTTTGAGATGGGGTTTCACTCTGTCACCCAGGCTGGAGTGCAGTGGTACAATCTTGGCTCACTTCAGCCTCAATTTCCTGGGCTCAAGGGATCCTTTCACCTCAGCCTCCTGAGTAGCTGGGACTACAGGTGTGCACCACCACACCCGGATAATTTTTGTATTAGAGATGGGGTCTCACCATGTCACCCAGTCTGGTCTCAAACTTCTTTTTTTTTTTTTTTGAGACGGAGTCTCGCTCTGTCACCCAGGCTGGAGTGCAGTGGCGCAATCTCGGCTCACTGCAAGCTCCGCCTCCCCGGTTCATGCCATTCTCCTGCCTCAGCCTCTCCGAGTAGCTGGGACTACAGGCGCCCGCCACCGCGCCCGGCTAATTTTTTTGTATTTTTAGTAGAGACGGGGTTCCACCGTGGTCTCGATCTCCTGACTTCGTGATCCGCCTGCCTCAGCCTCCCAAAGTGCTGGGATTACAAGCGTGAGCCACCGCGCCCGGCCTTTGGTCTCAAACTTCTAAGCTCAAGTGATCCACCTGCCTAGGTCTCCCAAAGTGCTGGGATTACAGGCATGAGCCACCATACTTGGCCAGGTCCTGATATCTTGACCACACACTTGCACACCAGAGAACACAGAGGGACAGTCATCTCTTTGCCATTGTCAGACTTTTAGGTACCTTTGAACCAATCAGAGATACTTTTTCTGGACAAAAACACATGATGTCACAAAAACATACCTTATCTTGGCAGAGCCAAGATGGCCGAATAGGAACAGCTCCAGTCACCAGCTCCCAGCCCCAGCGACACAGAAGACGGGTGATTTCTGCATTTCTGCTTGAGGTACCGGTTTCATCTCACTAGGGAGTGCCTAACAGTGGGTACAGGACAGTCGGTGAAGCGCACTGTGCGCGAGCCGAAGCAGGGCGAGGCATTGCCTCACTCGGGAAGCGCAAGGGGTCAGGGAGTTCCCTTTCCTAGTCAAAGAAAGGGGAAACAGATGGCACCTGGAATATCGGGTCAGTCCCATCCTAATACTGCGCTTTTCCAACGGGCCTGGAAAACGGCACACTAGGAGATTGTGTCCCGCACCTGGCTCGGAGGGTCCTATGCCCACGGAGTCTCGCTGATTGCTAGCCCAGCAGTCTGAGATCAAGCTGCAAGGCGGCAGCGAGGCTGGGGGAGGGGCGCCCGCCATTGCCCAGGCTTGCTTAGGTAAACAAAGCAGCCAGGAAGCTCGAACTGGGTGGAGCCCACCACAGCTCAAGGAGGCCTGCCTGCCTCTGTAGGCTCCACCTCTGGGGGCAGGGCACAGACAAACAAAAACTCAGCAAGAAACTCACAGACTTAAATGTCCCTGTCTGACTGACAGCTTTGAAGAGAGTAGTGGTTCTCCCAGCACGCAGCTGGAGATCTGAGAACGGACAGACTGCCTCCTAAAGTGGGTCCCTCACCCCCGAGCAGCCTAACTGGGAGGCACCCCCCAGTAGGGACAGACTGACACCTCATTCAGCTGGGTACTCCTCTGAGACAAAACTTTCAGAGGAACTATCAGACAGCTGAATTTGTGGTCTCACGAAAATCCGCTGTTCTGCAGCCACCGCTGCTGACACCCAGCCAAACAGGGTCTGGAGTGGACCTCTAGTAAACTCCAACAGACCTGCAGCTGAGGGTCCTGTCTGGTAGAAGGAAAACTAACAAACAGAAAGGACATCCACACCAAAAACCCATCTGTACATCACCATCATCAAAGACAAAAAGTAGATAAAACCACAAAGATGGGGAAAAAACAGAAAACAAAAACTGGAAACTCTAAAAAACAGAGCACCTCTCCTCCTCCAAAGGAACGCAGTTCCTCACCAGCAACGGAACAAAGCTGGATGGAGGATGACTTTGACGAGTTGAGAGAAGAAGGCTTCAGATGATCAAACTACTCTGAGCTACGGGAGGAAATTCAAAACAATAGCAAAGAAGTTAAAAACTTTGAAAAAAAATTAGAAGAATGGATAACTAGAATAACCAATGGAGAGAAGGGCTTAAAGGAGCTGATGGAGCTGAAAGCCAGGTTTCGAGAACTACGTGAAGATTGCAGAAGCCTCAGTAGCAGATGCGATCAACTGGAAGAAAGGGTATCGCTGATGGAAGATGAAATGAATGAAATGAAGAGAGAAGGGAAGTTTAGAGAAAAAAGAATAAAAAGAAATGAACAAAGCCTCCAAGAAATTTGGGACTATGTGAAAAGACCAAACCTACGTCTGATTGGTGTACCTGAAAAGGATGGGGAGAATGGAACCAAGCTGGAAAACACTCTGCAAGATATTATCCAGGAGAACTTCCCCAATCTAGCAAAGCAGGCCAGCATTCAGATTCAGGAAATACAGAGAACGCCACAAAGATACTCCTCGAGAAGAGCAACTCCAAGACACATAATTGTCAGATTCACCAAAGTTGAAATGAAGGAAAAAATGTTAAGGGCAGCCAGAGAGAAAGGTCGGGTTACCCACAAAGGGAAGCCCATCAGACTAACAGCTGATCTCTCAGCAGAAACTCTACAAGCCAGAAGAGAGTGGGGGCCGATATTCAGCATTCTTAAAGAAAAGAATTTTCAACCCAGAATTTCCTATCCCGCCAAACTAAGCTTCATAAGTGAAGGAGAAATAAAATACTTTACAGACAAGCAAATGCTGAGTGATTTTGTCACCACCAGGCCTGCCCTAAAAGAGCTCCTGAAGGAAGCACTAAACATGGAAAGGAACAACCGGTACCAGCCACTGCAAAAACACGCCAAATTGTGAACACCATCGAGGCTAGGAAGAAACTATAGCAACTAACGAGCAAAATAACCAACTAACATCATAATGACAGGATCAGATTCACACATAACAATATTAACGTTTAATGTAAATGGGCTAAATGCTCCAATCAAAAGACACAGACTGGCAAACTGGATAAGGAGTCAGGACCCATCAGTGTGCTGTATTCAGGAAACCCATCTCACGTGCAGAGACACACATAGACTCAAAATAAAGGGATGGAGGAAGATCTATCAAGCAACTGGAAAACAAAAAAAGGCAGGGGTTGCAATCCTAGTCTCTGATAAAATAGACTTTAAACCAACAAAGATCAAAAGAGACAAAGAAGGCCATTACATAATGGTAAAGGGATCAATTCAACAAGAAGAGCTAACTATCCTAAATATATATGCACCCAACACAGGAGCACCCAGATTCATAAAGCAAGTCCTCAGTGACCTACAAAGGGACTTAAACTCCCACACAATAATAATGGGAGATTTTAACACCCCACTGTCAACATTAGACAGATCAATGAGACAGAAAGTTAACAAGGATATCCAGGAATTGAACTCAGCTCTACATAAAGTGGACCTAATAGACATCTACAGAACTCTCCACCCCAAGTCAACAGAATACACATTTTTTTCAGCACCACGCCACACCTATTCCAAAATTGACCACATAGTGGGAAGTAAAGCTCTCCTCAGCAAATGTAAAAGAACAGAAATTATAACAAACTGTCTTTCAGACCACAGTGCAATCAAACTAGAACTCAGGATTAAGAAACTCACTCAAAACCGCTCAACTACATGGAAACTGAACAATCTGCTCCTGAATGACTATTGGGTACATAATGAAATGAAGGCAGAAATAAAGATGTTCTTTGAAACCAACGAGAACAAAGACACAACATACCAGAATCTCTGGGACACGTTCAAAGCAGTGTGTAGAGGGAAATTGATAGCACTAAATGCCCACAAGAGAAAGCAGGAAAGATCCAAAATTGACACCCTAACATCACAATTAAAAGAACTAGAAAAGCAAGAGCAAACACATTCAAAAGCTAGCAGAAGGCTAGAAATAACTAAAATCAGAGCAGAACTGAAGGAAATAGAGACACAAAAAACCCTTCAAAAAATTAATGAATCCAGGAGCTGGTTTTTTGAAAAGATCAACAAAATTGATGGACCGCTAGCAAGACTAATAAAGAAGAAAAGAGAGAAGAATCAAATAGATGCAATAAAAAACGAAAAAGGGGATATCACCACCGATCCCACAGAAATACAATCTACCATCAGAGAATACTACAAACACCTCTATGCAAATAAACTAGAAAATCTAGAAGAAATGGATAAATTCCTCGACAAATACACCCTCCCAAGACTAAACCAGGAAGAAGTTGAATCTCTGAATAGACCAATAACAGGTTCTGAAATTGTGGCAACAATCAATAGCTTACCAACCAAAAAGAGTCCAGGACCTGATGGATTCACAGCTGAATTCTACCAGAGGTACAAGGAGGAACTGGTACCATTCCTTCTGAAACTATTCCAATTGATAGAAAAAGAGGGAATCCTCCCTAACACATTTTACGAAGCCAGCATCGTCCTGATACCAAAGCCTGGCAGAGACATAACCAAAAAAGAGAATTTCAGACCAATATCCTTGATGAACATTGATGCAAAAATCCTCAATAAAATACTGGCAAACCGAATCCAGCAGCACATCAAAAAGCTTATCCACCATAATCAAGTGGGCTTCATCCCTGGGATGCAAGGCTGGTTCAACATACGCAAATCAATAAATGTAATCCAGCATATAAACAGAACCAAAGACAAAAACCACATGATTATCTCAATAGATGCAGAAAAGGCCTTTGACAAAATTCAACAACCCTTCATGCTAAAAACTCTCAATAAATTAGGTATTGATGGGACGTATCTCAAAATAATAAGAGCTATCTACAACAAACCCACAGCCAATATCATACTGAATGGGCAAAAACTGGAAGCATTCCCTCTGAAAACTGGCACAAGACAGGGATGCCCTCTCTCACCACTCCTATTCAACATAGTGCTGGAAGTTCTGGCCAGAGCAATCAGGCAGGAGAAGGAAATAAAGGGTATTCAATTAGGAAAAGAGGAAGTCAAATTGTCCCTGTTTGCAGATGACATGATTGTATATCTAGAAAAACCCCATTGTCTCAGCCCAAAACCTCCTTAAGCTGATTAGCAACTTCAGCAAAGTCTCAGGATACAAAATTAATGTACAAAAATCACAAGCATTCTTGTACACCAATAACAGACAAACAGAGAGCCAAATCATGAGTGAACTCCCATTCACAATTGCTTCAAAGAGAATAAAATACCTAGGAATCCAACTTACAAGGGATGTGAAGGACCTCTTCAAGGAGAACTACAAACCACTGCTCAATGAAATAAAAGAGGATACAAACAAATGGAAGAACATTCCATGCTCATGGGTTGGAGGAATCAATATCGTGAAAATGGCCATACTGCCCAAGGTAATTTATAGATTCAATGCCATCCCCATCAAGCTACCAATGACTTTCTTCACAGAATTGGAAAAAACTACTTTAAAGTTCATATGGAACCAAAAAAGAGCCCGCATCGCCAAGTCAATCCTAAGCCAAAAGAACAAAGCTGGAGGCATCATGCTACCTGACTTTAAACTATACTACAAGGCTACAGTAACCAAAACAGCATGGTACTGGTATCACAACAGAGACATAGATCAATGGAACAGAACAGAGCCCTCAGAAATGATGCCGCATATCTACAACTATCTGATCTTTGACAAACCTGACAAAAACAAGAAATGGGGAAAGGATTCCCTATTTAATAAATGGTGCTGGGAAAACTGGCTAGCCATATGTAGAAAGCTGAAACTGGATCCCTTCCTTACACCTTATACAAAAATTAATTCAAGATGGATTAAAGACTTATATGTTAGACCTAAAACCATTAAAATCCTACAAGAAAACCTAGGCAATACCATTCAGGACATAGGCGTGGGCAAGGACTTCATGTCTAAAACACCAAATGCAATGGCAACAAAAGGCAAAATTGACAAATGGGATCTCATTAAACTAAAGAGCTTCTGCACAGCAAAGGAAACTACCATCAGAGTGAACAGGCAACCTACAGAATGGGAGAAAATTTTTGCAACCTACTCATCTGACAAAGGGCTAATATCCAGAATCTACAATGAACTCAAACAAATTTACAAGAAAAAAACAAACAACCCCATTGAAAAGTGGGCAAAGGACATGAACAGACACTTCTCAAAAGAAGACATTTATGCAGCCAAAAAACACATGAAGAAATGCTCATCATCACTGGCCATCAGAGAAATGCAAATCAAAACCACAGTGAGATACTATCTCACACCAGTTAGAATGGCCATCATTAAAAAATCAGGAAACAACAGGTGCTGGAGAGGATGTGGAGAAATAGGAACACTTTTACACTGTTGGTGGGACTGTAAACTAGTTCAACCATTGTGGAAGTCAGTTTGGAGATTCCTCAGGGATCTAGAACTAGAAATACCATTTGACCCAGCCATCCCATTACTGGGTATATACCCAAAGGACTATAAATCATGCTGCTATAAAGACACATGCACACGTATGTTTATTGCAGCACTATTCACAATAGCAAAGAGTTGGAACCAACCCAAAGGTCCAACAACGATAGACTGGATTAAGAAAATGTGGCACATATACACCATGGAATACTATGCAGCCATAAAAAATGATGAGTTCATGTCCTTTGTAGGGACATGGATGAAACTGGAAAACATCATTCTCAGTAAACTATCGCAAGGACAAAAAACCAAACACCGCATGTTCTCACTCATAGGTGGGAATTGAACAATGAGAACTCGTGGACACAGGAAGGGGAACATCACACTCCAGGGACTGTTGTGGGGTGGGGGGAGGGGGGAGGGACAGCATTAGGAGATACACCTAATGCTAAATGATGAGTTAATGGGTGCAGGAAATCAACATGGCACATGGATACATATGTAACAAACCTGCACATTGTGCACATGTACCCTAAAACCCTAAAGTATAATAATAATAAAAAAAAGGACTAGGAAAAACAAAAACAAAAACAAAAACAAAAAACCATACTCTTCTTCCTATAAATATCACATAATTTTATCTATAAATTACATTGCATTACTAAAAAAAAAAAATACCTTATCTTTTGATAAAGGACCTTATTATACAGTTGTCTTCCCTCATCATATTTGAGAAGGTTGTGCTTCACCACGGATTGGGGAGGGGTACCCAATAATTGTTGGATGATGATTTTCAACTTAAAAATGTGTACGAATAGCCTACTATGTGCACCTGCAGATACTATATCTAATACGCTTCTCAGGAGTGAGTTGGAATCAGATGAATTGGAATAATTATGAAGCAAAATAAAAGCGATTTAATAACTCTAATTTTATTTACAGCAAATGTTAAAATTAGCCTAGTTTGAAACTGGTCACTTTAACTAAAAGCAAGACAAATCGTGAAAAGGGACTTTAAACCTCAAAAATCTGATTTAGTGAGGTTCAAAGCTGGAAGGTCCTACATCTTCTTATGTTTCCTTAAATCTCTTCTGGAACAAGAACGGTTCTAGATGAAGTAAACATTTAATTTATTTTTGTACAAACAAGGAAACTGTTGAGATTGAAAAGGGATGCAAAGATATAAATAATTTAAAAAATATTTTTATTGGCTAACAAACTGGTTTCATTATATTAATGGACCTATAAAATAATTCCTTTCAAAAACTGTTTTTAAAAGTAAATCTTTTAAAAAAATAACTGTAATCGATATGCATTTATTACCTGCATAAATCTATAAGCAGTTTATTACTACCTTAAGAAAAAGTAATTTTAAATTTGTTATATTAATGATCTGACACTAAATACTAAAGTAAGAAGAATATTTGTGCTTGCTAGCCATTCACATATTTCTCTTTTTCTTAGCCATATCTACTTCCAATGCCACATTACTGGCATTTTTCTGAAAAATGAAGTTTTTCAATATTGTTTTATGTTATTTTTCATAAAGTTGCCTGCAATCTTCTTCAAAGTGGCTTTTATGGTTAATGAATTTGAAAATGTTGACACCTTCAATTGATTCTTCTCAGTCAGTCATAATATTTTAAATTGTAAAAATGCTTCTCTCTAAAGATGCTGAGGTATTTGGTAATCTCAGAGCCATTCTGATACATGGAGGTTATTATCAATTTTAATATTTTTGTGTTAAAATGTGTAAATATTTCAGTCCAATTTTTTACAGATCTTGTCTTTTTGCTTCCATTCAGAATACCTCTGTTGACAAATACTCTTATAAATAAAAATTTGTGAAATAATTTCCCTTAGTTTTGATTCTTTTGAGTAATTTGCTAATCAGAGCTGCTGGGAAATGATAGGTACTGAGTATCAATTTATCAAATTATAAATAGGAGCTGCATCAAAAGATTTTCCCTGCACATCTAGATTACTCCCAAACACAATTTTAGAAGTTTAAAATTAAATCTTGTACACGGTTTGAGCTCACATCAATTAAGTTGTTTACTTCCAGGCTTGCTTTTGTGGGGACAAATTTCAATACCTTCCTGATTGCAGACTTTATTTCCAATAATTGCATTTTGCTAAGATCTTCAAGTGTTGGAGATCTTTCAGTATGCCATGATTACTTTAATTAAAAATTTCCAACTGACTTGAAAAAAATCTCTTCCAAAATTTAGAAGACTCATTTACAAAAATAATAGTCACTGTCATTGTAGGAGACTTATTTAAATAGTGTTCTATTTTAAAGTACTTAAAGGCTCAAACATTTCTAAAATGCATTGAAGGTGAAAAGCAAGGAAAGTGTTCATTAAAAAAAAAAATCATCTGGCTGGGCACAGTGGCTCACACCTTTAATCCCAGCACTTTGGGAGGCCAGGGCAGGTAGATCACCTGATGTCAGGATTTCGAGACCAGCCTGGCCAACACAGTGAAACCCCACCTGTACTAAAAATACAAAAATTAGCTGGGTGTGGTGGCGTGTGCCTGTGGTCCCAGCTACTTGGGAGGCTGCGGCAGGAGAATCTCTTGAACTCAGGAGGGGGAGGTTGCAGTGAGCTGAGATTGCGCCATTGCACTCCAGCCTGGGTGACAGAGCGAGACTCTGTCAAAAAAAAATCATAAACATCATTTAAATAATTTTGTAGTTTGGTCACTCTTAAATAAAATATTTGTAAGTTGCAGCAGGCATAGTTTCTGTTTCTATTGATGGAATATTTGCTGCATATTTGGGAATAATTATGTATGTAGCACAACCCGTTCCAAGTACAATTTTTGTTTCTTAGGTTGTGTAATTTGGTAAGAATGATGTTTCTACCTTGACACTGTGCTCCGTTAAAATCTGTCATCATCATGGTCAAAAAATTATTTTATCTTCAATATTGAACTTAACTGAATTTTCAGTAGCATTTATGATAATGTTAGATGCTTCACCTTCAACAGGATGAATTTTCAAGGGCTTTATTTTGATCATATGAATTGGATGAAAAAAATCCAACTGGAGTTGGAATTATCTGATTTTCTATTTGAAACATCTTTTGACCTTTGTACAAAACTGGCATCACTTAATTGTTCCTGCAATTCCTCTGTTAACAAAGATGGCACATAGTGGAGCAAGGCTATTGCTTCACCCTTTGCACATACGCAGGAAAAGTTGGAGTGAAAATGAGTAATATTAACTTAGAAGAAAAGTCACTTGATCTAAATGAAAACTCATGCTTCATGGAGTGCTACCTAAATGAACTTCCACAACCACACGTGGTGAATCGTCATCTTTGAGCACAGTCTTCTTAAAATGTCAATTAGCTCTTGAAGGAGATGCTAAAGCTTCTTCAGCAGGCAGGTTTTTCTTTCTCTGGTTTTTATATGAGGGTTATTTTCACTGTGGTCCCCCTGGTATGTCAGCAAGATTTTTGTGTCAATTACGTATTCGTCATCAACTTTCTTGAGAAATGAAAACTCAGTACTTAATTTTCATGAAACACACACTTTTGCTTTTCTTTCTTAGTTTATTACTACCTTAAGGGTTTGTTGCAAAATTTAAAAAGACATTACCAAACTATAAAATACAACTCTAGTAGGTTTGCTCCATGCACTAAACATCCACTCTACTCTGGCAAGAACATTCAGATTATTCTAATAGATTTTATAGGACAGCATTTCCCACATAAACTTCTCATGCACCCATCTATGTCTTCCTGTGTTTCTCAGTGACCCAAACAACCTGTGGTCTTGTGGTTTCATGGGTTTGGAGGGTGTATTAATCTGTTCTGACATTGCTATAAAGAACTGCCTGAGACTGGGTGATTTATAAAGGACAGAGGTTTAATTGACTCACAGTTCCACATGGCTGGGGAGGCCTCAGGAAACTTACAGTCATGATGGAAGGTCAAGGGGAAGCTAGGACCTTCTTCACATGCCAGCAGGAAAGAGAAGTGGAGCACAGGAAAAATTGCCATTTATAAAACCATCAGATCTCATGAGAACTCACTCACCATCATGAGAACAGCATGGGGAAATCCACCCCCATAATCCAATCACTTCCCTCCCTTGACACGTGGGGATTACAGTTTGAGACAAGATTTGGGTGGGGACACAGAATCAAAGCATATCAGAAGGTAAAGCATAGGCTCTGTTGATCCAACTGTCCACCCCACAGGGACTGATAGGGGCAGCTATGCTGAATATCACCACTGCTACTCAGGACTGCATGGGGTGAGCTGTGTCTAGCCTCTTCTGTCCAAGTGCACTTTATTTTTATCAGCCAGACAGCTTTATTTTATCAGCAAGTCCCCTACATGCTCTCCTTAAAAAAGAAGTATCAGTTGGTGTTGGGAATAGTTGGGAAACAGGGGACAGATTATGGTAAATCAACTTTCAGATTTTGCCGTATGTGAGCATGAGAACTCCATTTCCCGCACACGTGTCTCACACACGACCAGATAAGATGATGGCAGGAGCTTCCAGTACACAAAGTGGAGCCCCATCTGGTCTTATCCTATTTATAACACTGTGTTGTTGAAATGAGAACTCAAAGACAAATGCTAACCTGCGACAATAGGGATAAAGTGATTCTGTCTCAGGATAGTCGAGAAGTTTGGTCATCCTAATGATGATAGGCAGATAGGTAGATTGACAAATAGAACAACAGGTAAATGATAGATGATTGGTAGATAGATGATAGGTAGAGATGTGATGGATAAACAATAAATAAATAAATGATAGGTGATAGATCATAGGTAAGTAAATAGATGATAGATGAATAAATGGATGAATAGGTGATAGATTTATACATAGATGGCAGATAGGTAGGTAGGTAAACAGAGAGAGATAGATGATAGATGAATGACAGACAGATGATAGGTAATATAGACAGATGATAGACATAGATAGATGATATAGATAGATAGATGATATAATGGATAAATGATACAGACAGAAAAATACATCGATAGATAGATGATAGATAGATATAGATGATAGATGATATACATAGATGAAATAGATTAGATGAGTTAGATAGATATACATGATAGATATAGATGTTAGATGATGAATAGGTGATAGATGATATAGATAGATGATATAGATAGGTGATAGATAGACATAGATAGATAATCGATAGACACAGCCTATAATAATTTCGCGAATAGTCAATTTTGGAGCCAACTGTGCTTCAGTTAACCACTAATATTTGGCACATTTACTATTTTGTGAAAGGTCGAACACAAGTGTGGTTTTACCATGTACTGAGAAGTCTTCTGCTCTAAGAACTTACAATTAATCTCTCTGAATTTCAGCTCCCCTTTTTTTTTGAGATGGAGTCTCACTCTGCCATTCAGGCTGGAGTGCAGTGGCACAATCTTGGGTCACTGCAACCTGCACCTCCCCAGTTCAAGCGATTCTCTTGTCTCAGCCTCCTGAGTAGCTGGGACTACAGGTGCAGGCCACCACGCCCGGCTAATTTTTGTATTTTTAGTAGAGACAGAGTTTCACCAAGTTGGTCAGGCTGGTCTTGAACTCCTGACCTTGTGATCCGCCCGCCTCGGCATCCCAAAGTGCTGGGATTGCAGGCGTGAGCCACCGTGCCCGGCTCATCTCCCTTATTTTTAAAAGGAAGAGAAAAAAAGCACTTTCAGCTCATTGTACAAAAGTGTGATATGACATAAGGTGCTATCTGTGAGCATGCTTTGAAAAACGTGAACTAAAGGCATCCTCTTTTCGTAAGGAGAAAACCTTCAACGTAACATCTCAGCCATTCCAAACTGTGTCTGCATTCTGCTGGTTCTACCAGGGAAGAAAAAAATATTATTTCATATTCCAGCAAGATGAAAGGCAGGGAGTGGGCGTGACAGTTTATATTCTTATACACCTTTTCTTCCCACTGAAAGGCATCACTTACTGTGTTTGATTTTTAATTTAAAAATGTTTATCAAAGTATTATGTACACATAGCTTAAAAATCAAATAGTATCACATGTTTATGATGAGAATCAATCCCCCCTATCCACAAGTCCTACTTCTCACAGAAAACCACTTTTAACTTGTTTTTCTTGTGATAAAATATACATAACATTTATTATTTTCATCATGTTTAAATGCACAGTTGAATGGCATTAAGCACGTTCACAGTATTGAGCAACTGTCACCACCATCATCTCCAAAACCTTTTCATCTTCCCAAACGGAAACTGTGTCCCCATGAAACACTCAGTCCCCAGCCCCCTCCCCAGCCCCTGGCACCCACCATTCCACTTTATGTCTGTATGAGTCTGACTCCCCTAGGAACCTCCTATAAGTAGAATCATATAGTATTTGTCTTTTTGTGTCTGACTTATCTCACTTAGCCTGTCCGCAAGGTTCATTCATGTAGTTGAGTGTGGGTCAGAATTCCCCTCATTTTTTAACCTGAATAATACTCCCTTGGATGGAAAGACCCGATTTGTTTATCCACTCATCCATTCATGGACACTTGAGTTGCTTCCCCCCTGCGGCTCTAGTGAATACTGTTGCTATGAACATGGTGGTAAAAAGAGCTGGTAGAGTCCCTGCTTTCACTTTTGTGTTATATACCCAGAATCACTTTTGGTATAATTCTACTTTTTTTTTTTTTTTTGACAGGGTCTCCCTCTATCGCCTAGGCTGGAGCCCAGTGGCACGAGCTCAGCTCTCTGCAGCCTCCACCTCCCAGGTTCAAGCGATTCTCATGCCTCAGCCTCCCAAGTAGCTGAGATGACAGGTGCATGCCACCATCCCAGTTAACTTTTCTATTTTTAGTAGAGACGGGGGTGGCGGGCAGGGGAGTTCACCATGTTGGCCGGGCTGGTCTCAAACTCCTGAGCTCAAAGTGATCCTCCCGCCTCAGCCTCCCAAAGTGCTAGGATTACAGGTGTAAGCCACTGTGCCCAGCCCCTAGAACCACTTAACTTTTGGCAAGTTTCTTTCTTTTTTTTTTTTCAGGTAAATCTCTTGGAAAACTCTAAATAATGTGCCAATCTAGCTATGCTTTTATTTTTAAACTTGAGGCCTCTGTTAAGTCTCTGCTCCAACAGATGAAGACTTCGCTCTTGTATCTACATCGCCCATACTTCCTTCTCAGGCTCCCAATATTTTGAGTTAAATGAATACATGGAATTGACATGACTGGTGTTCACTGCAGAGCTCAACAGCGCGCTCTACTCACATGTTCTTTCCACAGTGACAGTCCTTTCCCGGGGGACTTTGATTCTCAATTCCCCTGCGCCTAGAGATGCTGTTTCATCCAATTGTTTCTTCATCCCAAAGGATGGAAACAGCTGCTAGTCTCTGGGTGTCTCCATTTCCCTTGCTCTCTTTTGTCTCCTTAACTAACAAAAAACCGGAGTCATCGCCTCATTTTTGTTTCTTTATTGGAACCATCTGTGGTCAGTCTGATAAACCACACCTTCTCCTCTCCCTGTGTGATCTCTTGTTTTGCTGGAGCACTTTATCAAGAGCTTGAAAAGAAAGTCATGCACAAGAATCACTTTTTTCTAAGTTCTGGCCTGTCTGATAATGTCTTCTTTCTTTCTTTTTCTTTCTTTCTTTCTTTCTTCCTTTCTTGGTTTCTTTCTCTTTCTCTTTCTTTCTTTCTTTTCTTCCTTCTTTCTTTCTTCTCTCTCTCTCTCCCTCCCTCCCTTCCTTCTTTCTTTCTTCCTTCCTTTCTTCTTTCTTTCTCTCTCTCTTTTCTTTTTTTTTTTTTTTGACAGAATCTCACTTTGTCTCCCAGGCTGGAGTGCAGTGGCATGATCTTCGCTCACTGCAACCTCTGCCTCCCAGGTTCAAGCGATTCTTCTGCCCCAGCCTCCCGAGTAGCTGGGATTACAGGCACACATCACCATGCCTGGCTAATTTTTGTACTGTTAGTAGAGATGGAGTTTCACCATGTTGGCCAGGCTGGTCTTGAACTCCTGACCTCAAGTGATCCGCCCGCCTCAGCCTCCCAGAGTGTTGGGATTACAGGAGTGAGCCACCGCACCCAGCTAACGTCTTTTTTCTAAACTCCCTGTCACCTGAAGAATCACAGGTTCATAAATTTGGAAGGGAGAGCTTTATTTCTCATAAAAGTTTGCAGCCCACAGCCTGGCTATCTTGCAAGCTGGGAGGTGTAGCCTCCTGCACAAGCTGAGAACAAGACCCTCAGGAGAGGAAAGCATTAAGACTGAAATGCATGCTGAACGGGCTGGCTATGTGTACATATTCAGTGAGCACAGGAGGAGTCACGAATGTTTATGAAAGGAGAAATGTGCACATGTGCAACTGAGCGTCATTTTTCTTTGTGGGTTGCATGTTTAAAAAATGGTTGCATGCAGCCAAAGGAACTATCATCAGTGCAAACAGACGACCTACAGAGTTGGAGAAAAGTTTTGCAATCTACCCATCTGACAAAAGTCTCATATCCAGAATTTATGAGGAACTTAAACAAATTTACAAGAAAAAAGCAAACAATTAAAAAGTGGGGAAAGGACATGAACAGACACTTCTCAAGAGAAGACATTTATATGGCCAAGAAACATATGAAAAGAAGCTCAAATTACTGATCATTAGAGAAATGCAAGTCAAAACCACAATGAGATACCATCTCATGCCAGTCAGAAAGGCCAGGGGCAGTGGCTCATGCCTGCAATTCCAGCACTTTGGGAGGCTGAGGAGGGAGGATCACTTGAGGTCAGGAGTTCGAGACCAGCCTGACCAACAGGATGAAACCCCATCTCTACTAAAAATACAAAAATTAGCTGGGCATGGTGGCGGGTGCCTGTAATCCCAGCTACTCGGGAGGCTGAGGCAGGAGAATCGCTTGGACCCGGGAGGCAGTGGTTGCAGTGAGCTGAGATTGTGTCACTGCACTCCAGTCTGGGTGACAGAGCGAGACTCCATCTTGAAAAAAAAAAAAAAACTCAAGAAATAGCAGATGCTGGCAAGGCTGTGGAGAAATAGGAACACTTTTACACTGTTGGTGGAAATGTAAATTAGTTTAACTATTGTGGAAGACAGTGTGGTGATTCCTCAAGGATCTAGAACCAGAAATACCATTTGACCCAGCAATCCCATTACTGGGCATATACCCAAAGGAATAGAAATCAGTCTATTATAAAGATACATGCACATGTATGTTTATTGCAGCACTATTTACGATAGCAAAAACATGCAATCAAACCAAATGCTCACCAATGATAGACTGGATAAAGAAAACATGGTACATATACACCATGGAATACTATGCAGCCATAAAAAGGAATGAGATCATGTCCTTTGAAGGGACATGGATGGAGCTGGAAGCCATCATCCTCAGCAAACTAACACAGGCACAGAAAAACAAACACCACATGTTCTCACTCGTAAGTGGGAGCTAAACAATGAGAACACATGGACACAGGGAGGGGAACAATACACACTGAGCCCTGCTGGCAGGGTGAGGGGAGGGAGAGCATCAGGCTAAATAGCTAATGCATGCACGCAGGGTTTAATACCTAGGTGATGGGTTGATAGGTGCAGCAAACCACCATGGCACAACCTGTGGAACAAATCTGCACGTTCTGCACATGTATCCTGGAACTTAAAATAAATAGAATAAAACAAAATTTTTTTTTAAATAGTGCATGTTCAAAAAATGATGGCATTAGCATGATCCATGGGTGCAGTTTTGGGCTCTCTGACATCCAAAGGTGAAGCAGGGCTAGAAAGCCCTCATTGTGCAGCCTCCATTGCCTGGCCAGAACCCCTCCACGGCTGGTGGTCTCTTAATAGGAAGAAATGCATTGTGAAACTGGTGAGCTCTCATGCCAAGACTGCAAAGAAGGATGAAGTGTCCAGTCCTGGCCTCAGACAATTGTCTAAAGGCGATAAAGGAATGAGTCATCTGTTTCTTGTTTTCTAGAGCCTTGGGTTCTGTTTCCTCCTTATGGAAGAATTCTGCTTAGGAATTAATAAGGAAATAGCATACTGAAGTGTGTCCAACCTCCCATTCTGTCATGGCTGGGAGCTCGGTTTTTATTTTCTGAGATAGGGTCCTGCTCTGTTGTCCAGACTGGAGTGCAGTGGCACAATCAGGGCTCACTGCAGCCTTGACCTCCTGGGCTCAAGCGATCCTCCTGCCTCAGCCTCCTGAGTAGCTGGGACTACAGGCATAGGCTTCCATGCCTGGCTAAATTTTGTGTTTTCTGTAGAGATGAAAGCTCACTGTGTCTCCCAGGCTGGTCTCGAACTCTTGGGCTCAAGCCATCCACCTTCCTGGGCCTCCCAAAATGCTGGGATTACAGGCACGAGCCAAGTTTTTAAAGTTGCTTGGGGGGCTCTTTAGCCCTCTGTTCAATCTGTGGGGGGCTTATCATTTTATCTTTTTTTGTTTGTCATTCCACTATATTGATAGTTTTTCATGGTAAAGAATTCTAAACTGCCAGTACTTTGGGAGGCTGAGGCAGGCAGATCACCTGAGGTCAGGAGTTTGAGACCAGCCTGACCAACATGGAAAAACCCCGTCTCTACTAAAAAAAAAAAAAAAAAAAAAAGTACAAAATTAGCTGGGCGCAGCGGTGCATGCCTGTAATCCCAGCTACTCGGGAGGCTGAATCGCACCATTGCACTCCAGCCTGGGAAACAAGAGCGAAACTCTATCTCAAAAAAAAAAAAAAAAAAAAAAAAATCTAAACTGCAAACCATGTTCCCTTGGACATTTTACAAAATCCACCATTGTGTTGTAACCCCCAGTGTTGTTGGAGGGGTAAGACACCATTACAATTCTCTGCTCTGCATAGGTGACCTGGTTTTATTTGTTTTCTTTCCTTCTGGGAGCTTCTCTGATACAGAGGGTTATGGCATGATACCCTACAATAGTGGGTGAGTTATGGCCTTTCTCCATTGCTAGAAATGGTCCCAGATTGCTTCTTCTTTAACTTTTATTATTATTATTATACTTTGTTTTAGGGTACATGTGCACAATGTGCAGGTTTGTTACACATGTATCCATGTGCCATGCTGGTTTGCTGCACCCATTAACTCATCATTTAGCATTAGGTATATCTCCTAATGCTGTCCCTCCCCCCGTCCCCCACCCCACAACAGTCCCCAGAGTGTGATGTTCCCCTTCCTGTGTCCATGTGTTCTCATTGTTCAATTCCCACCTATGAGTGAGAACATGTGGTGTTTGGTTTTTTGTCCTTGCGATAGTTTACTGAGAATGATGATTTCCAGTTTCATCCATGTCCCTACGAAGGACATGAACTCATCATTTTTTATGGCTGCATAGTATTCCATGGTGTATATGTGCCACATTTTCTTAATCCAGTCTATCATTGTTGGACATTTGGGTTGGTTCCAAGTCTTTGCTATTGTGAATAGTGCCGCAATAAACATACGTGTGCATGTGTCTTTATAGCAGCATGATTTATAGTCCTTTTTTTTTTTTTTTGAGACAGGGTCTCACTCAGTCACCCTGGCTGGAGTGCAGTAGCACAATCATAGCTCACTGAAGCCTCAACCTCCCAGACCCAAACAATCAGCCTCCTGAGTAACTAGGACTACAGGTGTGTGCCACCATGGCCAGGTAATATTTTAATTTTTTTGTAGAGACAGGATCTTGCCATGTTGCCCCGGCTGGTCTTGAACTCCTGACCTGAAGTGATTCTGCTGCCTTGGCCTCCCAAAGTAGTGGGATTACAGGCATGAGCCCCCGTGCCTGGTGGCAGATTGCTTCTTTAATTGTATGTTCCCATTCTCATATTCTCAGCTCTCTCTTTATGAAACTCCTAGGAGTTGGATGTTTGATCTCCTTGGTTGATTCTGTTTCTTATCTCTTTATGTCATGACACCAGCAAAGTCCAGTTGACACTGGTAAATTTGAACACAAGAAAAAGCTGTTTTACTGGAATATTACAAAAGAAATCTTATTCCATGGCAAAAGTGAAGAAAAACAGCTAAAAAGTTGCAAAGTGAAATGAGCTACCAAGAAACATTTTTTTTTAAAAAAACAGTGTTTGTTTTATTTGTTTATTGTCTCTTTCTACCATCTCACTGAAATATGCTGGAGAGGAGAGGAGGCACTTGGCTTTGTTCTCTGCTGTATCATCAGTGCCTGGAAACACTGCCTGACACACAGGCGGTGCTGAATAAACATTTATGGAATGAATAGCAGCTCCCTTAGTTGGCATGCATGTTGATATGGTTTGGCTCTGTGTCCCCACCCAAATCTCATCTTGAGTTGTACTCCCATAATTCCCACGTGTTATGGGAGGGACCCAGTGGGAGATAATTGAATCATGGAGGTGGTTTCCCCCATACTGTTCTCGTAGTAGTGAGTAAGTCTCATGAGATCTGATTTTTTTTTTTTTTTTGAGATGGAGTCTCGCTCTGTCGCCCAGGCTGGAATGCAGTGTCGTGATCTCGGCTCACTGCAATCACTACCTCCTGGGTTCAAGCAATTCTCTGCCTCAGCCTCCCAAGTAGCTGGGATTACAGATGCCTGCCACCATGCCCAGCTAATTTTTGTCTTTTTAGAAGAGATGGGGCTTCACCATCTTGGCCAGGCTGGTCTTGAACTCCTGACCTCGTGGTCCACCTGCCTCAGTCTCCCAAAGTGCTGGGATTACAGGCGTGAGCCACCATGCCCGGTCGATCTGATGGTTTTATAAGGGCTTTCGCTTCTTTCTCATGTCTCTTGCAGACACCATGTAAGACGTGCCTTTTGCCTTCCAGCATGATTGTGAGGCCTCCCCAGCCACGTGGAACTGTGAGTCCATTAAACCAATTTTTCTTCCTAGTCTTGGGTATGTCTTTATCAGCAGTGTGACAACGGACTAATACACATGGGGTCAGGAACCTGGTTACTTGTTCTCTTCCTTCCTGGGCCCCAAGAGCTGAGAACTTGCCTGGAACATGATAGATGCTTATTAAGGAAGTGTTAAGTCAGAAAATTGGGTGGGAATCCTGCTGAGAGACTCCAACGTGCTAGATTAGACCATGAGGACCCTTTTCCTGGGGCTGTATTTCTCCAGAGGATAAACTTCTTTTCTTTCTTTTTTTTTAAAAAATTTTATTTCCATAGGTTATTGGGGAACAGGTGGTGTTTGGTTACATGAGTAAGTTCTTTAGTGGTGATTTGTGAGATTCTCGTGCATCCATCGCCCAAGAGGTATACATCGCACACAATTTGTAGTCTTTTATCCCTCACCCCCTTCCCACACTTTCCCCCTATGTCCCCAAAGTCCTTTGTGTCATTCTTTTTTTTTTTTTTTTTTTTCTGAGAAGGAGTCTCACCCTGTCACCCGGGCTGGAGTGCAGTGGTACAATCTCGGCTCACTGCAACCTCCCCCTCCCAGGTTCAAGTGATTCTCCTGCCTCAGCCTCCTGAGTAGCTGGGATTATAGGCACCTGCCACCATGCCCGGCTAATTTTTGTATTTTTAGTAGAGATGAGGTTTCACCATGTTGGTCAGGCTGGTCTCGAACTCCTGACCTTGTGATCCATCCGCCTCGGCCTCCCAAAATGCTGGGATTACACGTGTGAGCCACCGTGACTGGCCTCATTGTGTCATTCTTATGCCTTTGCATCCTCACAGCTCAGCTCCCACCTATGAGTGAGAGCACGTGCTGTTTGGTAAACTTCCTATTTCTCGTTCGGCATTGGATGCCTGGCTGCCAGGTTCTGTATGGAGGGTGGGGGGTTAGGACAGATGGTCTGCGGCCCCATCACAGACATTCAGTTCAGCCCCCTGTTCTCAGATCTTATCTTACCTGTGTCATATTGGGGGACTAGATGTCTCATTTATCTCAAATTCCACGGGAACACAATGGCTCCGTTCTTCTCCCCTTCTCCCTCCCAAAGCTCTCCAAACTCCGACTCCTCCAGCCTGCAAGAGTGATCACCCTTCCATCGCCCTGTCGCCTTCCACTTCCCACACTGTTCAGTCTCTCACCCACTGACGGTCCCTTTCATAGTCGCTGTGTCAGTGTAAGTTTATGTTTTAAAACATTCCCTTATTATCGTCTTAACTGGGCTTTGGGAAAGAGGGAGAGGAGACATCCTTGGTGCCTACATTGTCATATTTTGCATGGTTCTGTTCTGCCATAATGGGAGGCAGATGGCTCAGGAGGACAGCGTTACATTCAGAAGCAGCGATCGCCGGCTGGACGCGGTGGCTCATGCCTGTAATCCCAGCACTTTGGGAGGCCGAGGCAGGAGGATCACTTGAGGTCGGGAGTTTGAGACCAGCCTGGCCAACATGGTGAAACCCCATCTCTACTAAAAATACAAAAATTAGATGGGTGTGGTGGCGCTTGCCTGTAATCCCAGCTGCTTGGGAGGCTGAGGCAGGAGAACTGCTTGAACCTGGGAGGTGGAGGTTGCAGTGAGCCGAGATCGTGCCATTGCACTCCAGCCTGGGCAACAGAGCAACACTCTGTCTCAATAAATAAATAAAAGAATCAGGGATCACTGGGCCCCTGACTGGCAAGATAACTGTTCTTCAAATCCTGATGGATGTGATGCCTGCAGTTCACAGCGTTTTCCCCTTTGGTGGCCTCTGAAGGAACAATTCATTATCATGAACAAAGCCGCATGGTGGTAAACTCATCACCACCGAGAGGGTGGTAACCCCAGGACATGTGAATCTAGGTGGGAATGTACGGTTGCTTCAGACAAGGGAATGACGTCGGTCACTGCTGGGACCCCACAGTACAGACGAGAGCATCTCGAGGTCTCGAACTCAAGTGATGGTGAGAATGTTCTACCGCACCCTCCACCTGCCAGAAGATGAAATACATTTTCAGGAAGAATGAGTGACCTGGAAAAATGATTCAGTGCAGCTGTCAGGAAAATCCAACGAGGACCCACCTAGGGCTCTGGCTGCCATTGCTGTGCAGAGTAACCAGGGGAGGATAAATGAAGTTGCAGGAGAATCTGAAACCTCCGAGACCTGCGGGAGCCCAAACTGCTGACTCTGTTTGGATCTCTCCCCTCCCTTAGAGAATCCCACAAGGACGGTGCCCATAAACAGTGCTTCGGTGGACTGTCATTATTTTGCATTTCTCAGCGACATCAGTGAGCGGCCAGGCAGATAATGCATTTTTTTTTTTTTCTTTTCCTACATAACACTGCTTTCAGGAGACATAAAGCATGTGGTTGTGATTTAGGAGGAGAGTGTGACCTCATCTCTAAGCACAGTCTTAGTGAAGAGGTAAAAGCACTCCAGCTTTGGACTCTGAGGTCAAAGTGAGAGGTGACAGTGTGCTGGCAGTCCTCACAGCCCTCGCTTGCTCTCGGCGCCCCCTCTGCCTGGGCTCCCACTTTGGTGGCACTTGAGGAGCCCTTCAGCCCACCGCTGTACTATGGGAGCCCCTTTCTGTGCTGGCCAAGGCGGGAGCCGGCTCCCTCAGCTTGCAGGGAGGTGTAGAGGGAGAGGCGCGAGTGGGAACCGGGGCTGCGCGCCGCGCTTGCGGGCCAGCTGGAGTTCCGGGTGGGCGTGGGCTTGGCGGGCCCCCCCACTCGGAGCAGCCGGCCAGCCCTGCCGGCCCTGGGCAGTGAGGGGCTTAGCACCCAGGCCAGCGGCTGCGGAGGGTGTACTGGGTCCCCCAGCAGTGCCGACCCACCGGCACTGCGCTTGATTTCTCACCAGACCTTACCTGCCTTCCCGCGGGGCAGGGCTCGGGACCTGCAGCCCGCCATGCCTGAGCCTCCCACCCTCTCCACGGGCTCCTGTGTGGCCCGAGCCTCCACGAGGAGCGCCACCCCCTGCTCCACGGCGCCCAGTCCCATCGACCACCCAAGGGCTGAGGAGTGCAAGCGCACGGCGCGGGACTGGCGGGCAGCTCCACCTGCAGCCCCGGTGCGGGATCCACTGGGTGAAGCCAGCTGGGCTCCTGGGTCTGGTGGAGATGTGGAGAACCTTTACGTCTAGCTCAGGGATTGTAAACACACCGATCAGCACCCTGTGTCTAGCTCAGGGTCTGTGAATGCACCAATCGACACTCTGTGTCTGGCTGCTCTGGTGGGGCCTTGGAGAACCTTTGTGTGGATACTCTGTATCTAACTGATCTGATGGGGACGTGGAGGACTTTTATGTCTAGCTCAGGGATGGTAAATGCACCAATCAGCGCCCTGTCAAAACAGACCACTCGGCTCTACCAATCAGCAGGATGGGGGTGGGGCCAGATAAGAGAATAAAAGCAGGCTGCCCGAGCCAGCAGTGGCAACCCGCTCGGGTCCCCTTCCACACTGTGGAAGCTTTGTTCTTTCGCTCTTTGCAATAAATCTTGCTACTGCTCACTCTTTGGGTCCGCACTGCTTTTATGAGCTGTAACACTGACCGCGAAGGTCTGCGGCTTCACTCCTGAAGCCAGCGAGACCACGAGCTCACCGGGAGGAACGAACAACTCCAGACGCGCCGCCTTAAGAACTGTAACACTCACCGCGAAGGTCTGCAGCTTCACTTCCGAGCCAGCGAGACCACGAACCCACCAGAAGGAAGAAACTCCGAACACATCCGAACATCAGAAGGAACAAACTCCGGACACACCGCCTTTAAGAACTGTAACACCGCGAGGGTCCGCGGCTTCATTCTTGAAGTCAGTGAGACCAAGAACCCACTAATTCCGGACACAAAAGGATGCCACCGACTCTCTTCTTTCGCTCTCCTGCATCGGTTAGTGCTGCCCCAGGGTCCATGTCTTCAGAGAAGGCTAAGGGGGCAGGGCTAATGCCATCTGACATTTCCCAAAAGAAGCCCCTTCATTGGTGAGGCAGGGAAAACTGACGCGGGAGGATCAGCAAAGCTCTGATGCTTCGAAGACAGAGGGCATCTTGGAGCTGAATCTTGAACATCTGAGGTGACAAAGACAGGAAACTTCTAGGGACAGGTAGAGAAGACAGAGCTGGGAGTGAAAAGACCGGGAGGAGAAGCACCTAGACTCTGGCACCTAGTAGCAGAGAGGGCTTTTTGTCTTCCCAACAAGAGAGTGTCTTTCAGAACCTCTGGAGGAGTATGGATGATCTGCTGAACAGGTCATCCATAGGCTCAGTAGAACATTGTATGTGGTGAGTTTGGGCAACCCTGAAGCTCCCCTGTCTGTGGGCTTCTCCGTGTCATCTTCCACTTGTATCTTCCATTACTTCTGTTGGTCCTTCTTCTTGTGCCTCTGTTGGATCTTCCTCTTCAGTTCATCTCTTAGGCGTTGATGTTTCCCAGGTTTGGGGCTTGGTTAATTTTCCTTCTTGCTTTAGTTAAGCAGTTTCCTAACTGTTCTGAGGATATTAGATATCCTACAAAAAAAAAAAAAAAAAAAAAAAAACGAAAAGAAAAAGCCAAGGTGAAATAAATGTTCAGGAGAACAGGTTACACAATATTAAATAAGTTTCCTGGTCAGGCACGGTGGTTCATGCCTGTCCTCTCAGCTTTTTGGGAGGCCAAGGTGGGAGGATCACTTCAGGCCAGGAGTTCAAGACCAGCCTGGGCAAGGTAGTGATATCCCCATCTCTACAAAAATTTTTTTAAAAAAATTAGCTGGGCATGGTGGTGCATGCCTGTAGTCTCAGCTACTCAGGAGGCTGAGGTGGGAGGATCACTAGAGCCCAGGAGGTGGAGGGCTGTGGTGAGCTAAGATCACACCATTGCACTTCAGCCTGGGCAACAGAGTGAGACCCTGTCTCTAAAGAATATAAATAAATAGTAATAATAAGTTTCTTACTGAACATCTCAATCTGCATTGCAAACAGCCACCATCCCCTGGAATCAGTATTCAAGGAATCAATTGGTAATAGTTGCCTAAATGGTCTGTTAATGCTCTGTCAGTCATTCTGGTGGTGCAAACTATCCCTTAGTCTAGACGCCCCAAATAATGGATTCTCTCCTAGAGCCTTCAGAGGGAGCATACCCCTATCAGCATTTTGATTTTAGACTTCTGGCCTCCAGAGCTTTGACAGAAGAAATTTCTGTTGTTTCAAGCCACCCAGTTTGTGTTAAGGCATGGCAGAAGCCCCAGGAAACGAATAGAAACCTAGACCTAAAAACCTGATACATGGCATCTCTTAACCCCTCTTCTGAGACACTACTAAGATTCTGTTGAGGTGGAATTATACCCAACTGCAGTGGGTGATAAACTCAGCTTTGCTTGGCCAACAGGTTATTCTGGGGGTCTTCTGGGGAGATGACAGTCAGTGACTTTCTTCCCTTATCTCAGACCCTTACTCTTAACCACTGTGTTGCATTGACTCCCAAGGCTCTACAAAGAAAAGGCTCAATCATGTAGAGATCTTTTTCTCTCTCTATTTGTCTCATGTATCTATTTATCTATCTACCTACCTATCTCTCTATATCTATATACATACACACACACAGATATATATGTATATGCACAAGTGGGTATATATAGTATACGTATATAAATGAGACAGAGAAAGAGAACAGAGAGAGAGAGAGAACAGAGAGAGAGAGAGAGAACAGAGAGAGAGAGAACCTGTGGGTCACACTGAAAAAATGCTCCTTCTCATTAGGATTCTCTTCTTGGAATATACTGCATTTGTCCTGAGGTATCTTGGTTTAGAATTTGTCCATTCTTTACTCATTTACTAAATCTTTTTTGGTCTACATACTATTTTACTAAGACCCTTGGGAAACTAGAGGTAACAGGAAAGAAAATAGTTGGTAGCATATAGAGCGAAGAATACTTAAATAAAATAGATTATGTGGGTAGAACATTCGCATCTAAAATGTGTATTACAGATGTATAATGACCTACTACCGTATTAGTATTGATGCTCTGCCCAGGATGGAGCCAGTTCCTGCTAACAGCAGTTATTTCAAACAATAGGAGAATCATGGCATGGTTAAAAATACATAGAAAGGGAAGAAAACTCACATTTAATAACATTCAACATGGATGCTTAAAGACCCGCCATTGTATTAATATTGACAAGGATCAGCAGGACACCTAAATGCCTCAGGTTTTAAATGGCAGTCCTGATTGTAAACATTCTGTCTTTTGGTCTGAGCCTGTGGTATAATTTGACGATTGGGAAGAGGATTAGTCCCTAGTTAACTGTGAAAACTATCCATCTATTCAAGAAATAGTGGAGTGACGCAAGTGGAGAGTCATAGATTTTGGACTCAGATACTACAACCGATGGGTACTCCTGTCGGACTCAGATACTACAACCACTAAGTAAGTACTCAGAGACTACATCCACTGAGTACTCCTGTTGGAGTCAGATACTACAGCCACTAGGTACTCCGGTTGGACTCAGATACTAAAACCGATGAGTACTCCTGTCAGACTCAGATACTACAGCCACTGAGTAAGTACTTCTGTTGGACTCAGAGACTACATCCACTGAGTACTCCTGTTGGAGTCAGATACTACAGCCACTAGGTACTCTGGTTGGACTCAGATACTACAACCAATGGGTACTTCTGTTGGACTCAGAGACTACATCCACTGAGTACTCCTATTGGAGTCAGATACTACAGCCACTAGGTATTCTGGTTGGACTCAGATACTAAAACTGATGGGTACTCCTGTCAGATTCAGATACTACAGCCACTAAGTAAGTACTCCTGTTGGACTCAGAGACTACATCCACTGAGTACTCCTGTTGGAGTCAGATACTACAGCCACTAGGTAGTCTCGCTGGACTCAGATACTACATCCATGAGTACTCCAGTTGGACTCAGATACTATAACTGCTGAGTACTTGGTTGGACTCAGATACTACAACCAATGGGTACTCATGTTGGACTCAGATACTACAACTGCTGAGTACTCTGGCTGGACTCAGATACTACAACCACTAAGTATTCCCACTGAACTCAGATACTACAACCACTAAGTACTCTGGTTGGACTCAGACACTATAACCAATGGGTACTCCTGTTGGAATCAGATACTAAGACCACTGAAGTACTCTGGTTGGACTCAGACACTACAACCAGTGGGTACTCCTGTTGGACTCAGATACTACACCTGCTGAGTACTCTGGTGGGACTTAGATACTACAACCAGTGGGTACTCCTGTCAGACTCAGATACTAAACCTGCTGAACACTCTGGCTGGACTCAGATACTACAACCAGTGGGTACTCCTATTGGACTCAGATACTACAACTGCTGAGTATTCTGGCTGGATTCAGATACTACAACCACTGAGTATTCCCATTGGACTCTGATACTACATCCACTGAGTGTTCCTGTTGGACTCAGATACTACAACCAGTGGGTACTCCTGTTGGACTCAGATATTACAACCACTGAGTACTCTGGCTGGACTCAGATACTACAACCACTGAGTATTCCCGTTGGACTCTGATACTGTATCCACTGAGTATTCCTGTTGGATTCAGATACTAAACTAATGTGTACTCTGGCTGGATTCAGATACTACAACCACCGAGTACTCTGGTTGGACCTAGATACTATTCTACCTGTGACCCTGAGCAAGTCACTTCATCTCTGGCTAAATCCATTTTCTCCTGTGTAAAGTAGGGATGGTAACTATTTAGTAAGGAGTAAATGAGGTCACTCATGTTTTGGGGTGACATTGTGAAGGATATTTGTTAACATGCTCTTTTTCTTCCTTTTAGTCCCTGAATGTCACCACTTTTAACATGAGTTCTCCTATCCCCTGCAGCTTCTGGCCCAGGGGAGATTGAAACATCAAATCAAATCATTGCATTTTAGTTTTGAAGAGCTAAGGGCTAGATATAAGACAGGGGGATTTGGTAGAAATATTGTGAAGTCAGTATCTGCAAAGTTCATGTTACTGCAGAGGAAATAAATTCTCTCTGAATTTGTGGATGAGAAGACAATTGGAAACAGCAGACATTTAGAGACTAGTGAGAGTTCTGTATCCTGCATCCCACACAAGCAGGTGAATGAGAAGGCTTAAGGGAGGGCGGCCAACAAGTATGGGATATTCCAAAAAGATACAGATCTGAGAGTCAGGGGGATGTATGCACCCCTTCCAATCTGGGAATTTTTTTGCATCATCAAGGTATGGGGACAGAATAGGAGATGGCTGAGCAGGCCACAGGGGCAGAAAGGTCTGAGGCAGCCCCACTGTTCCTCCCATGGACCCTGAGTAGAAGCTAGGTTAGCCAGGGTTTCCTTTATAGGAGGTAGGATGAAGATGGTAGCAAAGAGACCTGTGAGCTCAGAGATCTGGTGGGAACACAGAGGCCACAGAGACTTACACATGCTCTTCTAGAACCTTGCCTCTTTCCCAGAGTGAGGTGAGTCTAAGTCCCCTCCTCCCCTCCCCTTGAATCTGGGTGGGCTTCATTTTGCTTGCAACCAAAAGAATGCAGCAGAAGTGACCCTGCGTAACTTCCAAGGCTAGGTCATGTGCATAGAAGATGATGCAGCTTCCTCCTTGTTTACTGGAATACTTGATCTTGAAGCCTTCAGCACGATGCAAGGCAGTCTGATTGCTCTGGAGCCACCATGCTTCCAGGAAGCTCAACTATCTCACTTGGAAAGGCCATGAGACTACATGGAGTGAGAGAGATGCTGGGTCCAGCTTCTCCAGTCCCCACCTAATGTATGCTGTTCCAGGTCCACCCGTGACCTGGTTTTATGGCCTGGAGCCAGACCACCCAGCAAGGCTCCTCCTGAATTCATGACCCACAGAAACTATGAGAGAGAATAAATGAATGTTTTAAAGTCTTTAAGTTTTGGATTGATTTGTTACATGGCAATAGAAAACTGAAGCAAAGCCTGCAATGATAGCAGACACCCATAACATGACTAGGGTATATTTTGTACTATCTGATGGAACAGTGTTTGAATAGAAGCTAAGTTTAGTGAAATACAATTACATTTTATTTTTTTACATTGCAATTTTGTGGTTTGACAATGTATGCCCAACTCTACAAATAGTCACTCAACAACTAGCAAGGCTGTAATAGACCCCCTTTAGTGATGGACACATGGGACTGAATGCAATCCAGTCTTGAGACTCACTAGGCTGTGGCTCTGGTAAAGGTGGGAGCTGAGAACCTCAGAGTCCCTGTGAGTCTTTTTGGAATTTATTGGAAGAGGGATTTGGAAGAGTCAGACTCATAAGAGACTTCCAGGATTCCCAGAAGCTCCATCTCCAGCTCTGAACCCTTCCAATAGAGGAACACCTCATGTCAAGACCCCTCCCTCAATGACACCCCAGGCATATTGCAGCTTTGGCACAGTGTGGGATTGAGGGGCTGAGGGAGAAGGTGGATCTGCACACCTTCCCTGAGCCCAGTCTCATGCCGTAGTCTTATAAAAATCCCCTGGCTCCCACTCCTGCTATTTCCACTGCAGACCCCAACTCTGCACATGCAAGTCCAGCTAGTGTCAGTGGGGGAGGTGGAAAGGAAAGAGGACTCTGCAAAACAGGAATGAATATGAACTACGTGTAACGAAAAGAATACGGTCAAAGAAGCCAGGAAAATTTGAGTTCAAATTCTATCTACAAAACCAAAAAATTCTATGTGTAGCAGCCAGCCTCCAAGATGTCAACACAATGAATTCCCTGCTGATGTCCACACTCTTGTTTTGTCTCTCCCACATAATATACTAGGGGTGGTCTGGGTGACCAGCAGAACACGGCAGCATTGATCATAGGTCACTTTTGAGATTAGGCTATAAAAGACACTGCTGATTCTATCTTAGTCTGCCTTTCTCTCAGATCAGTGGTTCTGGGGAAAGCCAGCTGCTGTGACATAAATAGCTCTTTTATTATTATTATTATTTGAGACAGGGTATCACTCTGTCACCCAGGCTAGAGTGCAGTGGTATAATAGTAGCTCACTGCAGCCTTGAACTCCTGGGCTCAAGTCATCCTCCTGCTTCAGCCTCCCAAGTAGCTGGGTCTACAGGTGCATGCCACCCTGCTGGGGAACAACAGTCACAGGTGTGGGCTTGGAAGCCAATCTTCAATGCAGTTAAATCTTCAGATGATCCTAGACCTCACCAACTACTTGACTGTAACTCATGAGAGACCCCACGCCAGAACATCCAGCTAAACTGCTCCCAGATTCCCGATCCATAGAAACTGTGTGAGACAATAAATGCTTGAAGATGCTAGGTTTTGGGAGGTTTTGGGATAGTCTGTTGCACGGCAAAGGACATCGAGTACATCATCTCTCCCAGTATCTGTTGGGTAACCTTGTGCACATTGCTTCCCGCGTTTCATCTATAAAATGGGGTCTATAGCAGTCATTGCTCACTCCATCCCTTTGTGACTGGACCCCAAGAACGGGTTCTTGGATCTCATGCAAGTAAGAATTTGAGACAAATCCGTAAAGTGAAAGCAAGTTTATTAAGAAAGTAAAGAAATGAAAGAATGTCTACTCCATAGACAGAGCAGTGTGGCTGTTGCTTGCCCGTTTTTATGGTATTTCTTGATTATATGCTAAACAAGGGGTGGATTATTGGTGAGGTTTCCAGAAAAGGAGTGGGCAATTCCTGGAACTGAGGGTTCCTCCCCTTTTTAGACCATATAGGGTAAGTTCTTGACATTGCCATGGCATTTGTAAACTGTCATGGGGCTGGTGGGAGTGTCTTTTAACGTGCTAATTGTATTAGTCTGTTTTCACACTGCTGATAAAGACATACCCAAGACTTGGCAATTTACTAAAGAAAGAGGTTAAATGGACTTACAGTTCTATATGGTTGTGGAGGCCTCAGAAGCATGGCGGAAGGCAAGGAGGAACAAGTCATGTCTTACATGGATGGCAGCAGGCAGAGAGCTTGTTCAGAAAAATACACATTTTTAAAACCATTGGATCTCCTGAGACTTATTCACTCACAAGAACAGCATGGGGAAGACCCACCCCCATAATTCAATCATATCCCATGGAGTCTCTCTCACCACAGGTGGGAATTATGGGAGCTACAAGATGAGATTTGGGTAGGGACACAGAGCCAAACCATGTCACTAATGCATTATAATGAGCAGTGAGGGTGACCACTGCCATCTTGGTTTTGGTGGGTTTTGGCCAGCTTCTTTACTGCATTCTGCTTTTTCTTCTTTTTTTGAGATGGAGTCTCACTCTGTTGCCAGGCTGGAGTGCAGTGGCGTGATCTTGGCTCACTGCAAACTCTGCCTCCCAGGTTCAAGCGATTCCCCTGCCTCAGCCTCCCAAACAGCTGTGACAACAGGCGCGCACCACCATGCTCAGCTAATTTTTGTAATTTTAGTAGGGACAGAGTTTCACCATGTTGGTCAGGAAGGTCTTGATCTCTTGACCTCATTATCTGCCCAGCTCGGCTTCCCAAAGTGCTGAGATTACAGGTGTGAGCCAATGCACCCGGCCTGCATTCTGTTTAATCAGCAAGGTTTTTGTAACCTGTACCTAGTGTTGACCTCCTATCTCATCCTGTGATTAAGAATGCCTACCCTCCTGGGAATGCAGCCCAGTAGGTCTCAGCCTTATTTTACCCAGCCCCTATTTAAGGTGATGTCTCTCTGGCTCATATGCCTCTGACATCTCGGCCCCTCCCAGAGTTCACCTGCAGGTGGTTCTTAGACACCTGCAGCTTCCTGTGCCTCTGCCTGAGTTTATTCTCTGGTCTATAGGAATATCCTTAGCCTATGCACCCAGGCCAGACTAGAAGCACCTAGGAGAGAATGGCCCAGAAGAGACCCCCAATCAATGCAGAAAGGGAGCTGATGGAGAAATATCCCCCGCTCTCTTGCTCCTTAGGGGGAAGGAAATTCTGAGGGCTCCACACAGCGTCTCATAGAGTTTTCAGTACGATTAAGCCCTGGTTGCCCATCATGGTGGCCTTTACACAATCACACCCTTTATTCATTCCTTCCCTTTCTCATCTCACTTCATTTTCTTGCTGGGAACACTCACAAATAAAATACTTGCACCCAAATCCTGTCTCAATATTTGCTTTAGGGACAACTCAAGACAGGTATAATAATAACTACCTTTCTGGATTGTTGTCCTGATAAATTGAGGAGACTTGCAATGAGGGCTCAGAGGCAGACACCTCATGGCAGAATCCAGGATCCAATCAGATCAAGCTCTGGGGTCACCCCATGACAGTGTCCAGTCAGATCATGCCTCCTGACATCACCTCATTGCAGGATCCAATCAGATCACACCTCATTACCCTGTGCTTATAAAACCTGACTCAGCTGAGGATGCTCTGGGGAGCTCTCCTCGGTGCTCTCCTGAACTTGCTGCCAGTAATAAAATGCCCCTTGTTAAATCCTCCCTGGTTGTGGTCATTGAGTTGATACCCACCAAACGACCAAGCATACCCATTGTAGGGTTAACAAGTGGTCTCACTGGGGCTGGGCGAAGTTCTTGATATAATAATTTAGGTTTTGGGGGCATAGTGAGGTGAGGAACTAAAAGTGAGTTTTGATACATAGTTGCTTAATAAGCAAATGCTTTGCCCCTTGAGCGATCTCACATCCTGAAAGCTGTCTGTCCCAACAGTGTAGCGTTCAGCTTAGTTGAACTTGAAGAAGTTCCTGAATGAAGCAGTGAAGCTCTTCACTGCATTACAGCCTGTGTGCCTGAGCAGAAACCCTCTGGTCTTAGTCCTAATCGTTAAGCTGAGTGCATAGAGATTGAGACAGCCTCACAGGGGCAAGATGAATCTCCTGACCTCCCTTCTCTGGGTCAAGGTCTTGGAGGGGAGGCATGGTGGCGAAGCAAAAGAGAAAGCCAGCCCATGTTTTATTCATCACGGGAACTCTTGGTTGAATATGGCTTCTCCCAGTGGTCCCCAATCTCCATCCATATAGGGGCTGCAGCAGAGGGAAAATGTCATCCCCACTCAACCTGGTGCATTCATCCAAGTGGAGACATCAAATAATATTGGATAATACCTTTTAATTACGCATATTATTGTGCCTTCAGGGCTGAGTGAGATTCTCAGATCATTTGCTATGCTTCTTACGTTATTAGGCTGAGGCATCCCAGAGACATTAAACTATAAGAGTGTAATGACGGCGACACAATACACTAATGGGAGAGCTGGGCTTCAAATCCCCATCTCCATCCTCTTGACATCTCTGCCATGACTGCCTGGGCATCAGTAAGCTCAAAGATCTCTCCCTGCCTCAGCCGTCCTAGGGAACTTTAGTCCCTGCAGAGCAATCTCTGGTCCCTAAAGTAGCAAATAAGACAATAGGCTCTTGAAATTGTAAACATATGTTTGACTCTTTCTTCTTATTGACTCCCCTTTCCTCTCCTCCATCCCTATACACCTAATTTCAGCCATTTCAACTCTCTGCACTCTCTGATTCCACCCTGGGTTTCTCTGAAGTTTGATTATCTTGGGGTAACCTGCACCCCAGTTCTCCTGACCTAGGATTATCCTTGGAGGAAACCCTGTATGTCCCTCCATTCTCATAAGTTATAACCTTAGGCAGAGAGTTCTTGAATCATTTCTGACATGAGTATTTTTATTTTTTAATGTTAATTTTAATTCTTCCCATTATCTTTTGGAGACAGTGTCTCGCTCTGTTGCCCAGGCTGCAGTGCAGTGGCGCAATCATAGCTCACTGCAGCCTCAACTTCCTGGGCTCAAGTGATCCTTCCGTCTCAGCCTCCCGAGTAGCTGGGATTACAGGTGCGTAACACCATACCCACCTTGAAGTGGGTATTTTGTTTTTAAAGGAGAGCTGTTGCTGTTGTAGCTTCACATTTTTAATTCTAAATTTCTTCATGAGATCTGTGCTGCTGTGGATTCAAATGTAAGGAATGAGCACCTGAAGCAGAGAAGTATTATTAGTTACGGATTTATTTACAAGCAACAGAAACTGAATGTGGTTAATTAAAGCAGAAAGGGAATTTGCGAAGAGGATTTTAGGGACCTCATGGAGTCCCCATGAGGTCTAAGAAGCAGGTTTGGAGGCTGCCTTTACCATTAAGATGTCCCCAAGTCACACTGGTGAAGATGCTGCAGCTGCCACCCTGGGGCTCTGAGAGAACTGCTTGCCTGGCCCCTCTATCCCAAATCCAGCAGTTGCGTCTACTGCTGGCTTCCGACACTGGACACAGCTGCTCTGCTGTGGCCACTCTTGGCTAGAAGAGAGCCGGGAGGTTCCTTTTCCTTTGCCTCACTGTCTCTGATTTTAAAACTAGTCTGTAGGAATGGACAGTCAGACTGAAACCTGAGCCATGAGCCTGCGCCCAGCTCTCTGGGAGGCTGGAAAGTGAGGAGCTGGCATTTTTCAGTCTGTCCTGGATGAGACAGAGGCAGCCCTGTCTGAAAAGGGGCAGAGTCCCCAAACACAGAAAGGAAGGAGGCGCAGGTGCACGCTGGCCAGAATTAACAACGTTCACAGCAAGAAGCTGTGAGGTGACCACTTGAAGTTATGACAAAATAACTCTCTTCCTAAAATATAATCTGGCCATGGCTTGTTCATACACTGAAACTTTCAGTGCATCCTGCTTAGTGGTAAAGCAAAGTTTAGTCATCGTCTCACTGCTCTGAGATTAGCACCGGCCCATCTTCCCAGGTTCAGACAAAACATTTCCTCTATGATGAAACTGCCTCTGATCTCTCGAGTTGAAATCAGGCACTCCTGCCCCTGCATTCCCACTTAAGATTCAGTGAAGCATTCATTCATTCATTTACTGAAGGAATTTTTAGCAAGAACCTGCTATGGGGCTATATCAGTGAGGAAAAAGTCCCTGTCCTTGTGGAGTGTACATTCTAGAAAAAAGAGATAATGGGCCAGGCATGGTGGCTCATGCCTGTAATCCCAGCACTTTGGGAGGCCAAGGCAGGAGGATCACAATGTGAGGAGATTGAGACCATCCTGGTCAACACGGTGAAACCCTGTCTCTACTAAAAATACAAAAATTAACTGGGCTTGGTGGCACATGCCTGTAATCCCAGCTACTTGGGAGGCTGAGGCAGGAGAATCGCTTGAACCAGGGAGTCGGAGGTTGCAGTGAGCCAAGATTGTGCCACTGTACTACAGCCTGGTGACAGAGCGACTCTGCCTCAAAAAATAAATAAATAAATAAATAAATAAATAAATAAATAAATAAAGATAACGGCAAACAAATCAACAAACATATATGTAAAATGTAGTATCAGATACCACTTCACACTCAACAAGATGACTATACTTTAAAACATGGAAAATCACCAGTGTTGGCAAGGATGTGAAGACGTCAGAACCCTCATGCATTGCTGGTGGGAATGGAAAATGGTGTTACAGCCTCTGTGGGAAACAATTTGGCAGCTCCTCAACAAGTTAGACATAGAATTCCTGTGTGACCCAGTGATTCCACTACTTGTCTGTACCCAAAAGAAGTGGAAACAAATACTCAAACAGGCACACATGTATGCATATGTTTGTAGCAGCATCATTCACAACAGTCAACAGGTGGAAACCACTCCAATGTCTGTCAACGGATGAATGGATAAGCGATGTGGTACATGCATCAGTGGAACATACAATGGAATATTAGTCAGTCATGAAAAGGAATGAAGTGCTGTGTTAGTTTTCTAGGACTGCCATAGTAAAGTACTGTAGATTGGGAGGTGGCTCATACTACAGAAATGTATTCTCTCACAATCTGGAGGCCAGAAGTTTGAAATCAAGGTGTTGGCAAGGTACATGTCTCCTGATGCCTCTCTCCTTGGCTTATAGACACCATCTTCTCCCTATGTCTTCATAGGGTCATCCCTCTGTGTGTGTCTGTGTCCCAGTCTTCTCTTCTTATAAGGACACCAGTCAGATTGGATTAGGGCCCACACCAATAACCTCATTTAACCTTAATTATCTCTTTAAAGACCCTATATCCGAATGCAGTCATATTCTGAGATACTGGGGGCTAGGGCTTCAACATATGTATTTTGGGGGAACATAATTCAACCATAGCCGGTACTGATATATGCTACAATGTGAATGACACTCAAAAGCATGATGCTAAGTGAGAGAAGCCAGACATCAAGGATCACATATTGTATGATTCCTTTAATGCAAACTAACCAGCATCGGTAAAGCCGTAGAGGCAGAAAATTGATTGGTGCTTACCCAGCGCAGAGAATTAAGAGGGAATAGGGAGTGGCTGTTTGACAGGTACATGGTGTCCTCTTGGGGTCATGAAAATGTTTTGGAACTAGATAGAGGTGAAAGTTTCACAATATTGTAGATATTCTAAATGTCATTGAATTGTTCATTTTAAAATAGATAATTTTGTGTTACATGGATTTCACATTGATAAAAAAATCTATGTAGGTATAATATCAGATATTTTTAAATGCTGGGGAGAAAAATTAAGCATGGGAAGTATATTAGGCTGCTCTTGCATTGCTATAAAGAAATACTTGAGACCAGGTATTTATGAAGAAAAGAAGTTGGCCAGGCACAGTGGCACACCCCTGTAATCCCAGCACTTTGGGAGGCCAAGGCAGGTGGATCACGAGGTCAACAGATTGAGGCCATCCTGGCCAACATGGTGAAACCCTGTCTCTACTAAAAATACAAAAATTAGCTGGGTGTGGTGGCGCGTGCCTGTAGTCCCAGCTACTCAGGAGGCTGAGGCAGGAGAATCGCTTGAACCCGGGAGGCAGAGGTTGCAGTGAGCCAAGATTGTGCCACTGCACTCAGTCTGGGTGACAGAGCGAGACTCTGTCTCAAAAAAAAAAAAAAAAAAAGGACATGAAATATGCTCAACATTAGTTAATAATTTATAAAGAAACAAAACCACAATGACATACTGCTACTCATCTGTTAGAATGGCTAAAATTAAAAAAAAATTGTGACAATATCAATGGCTGAAGAGGACAGATAGCAATGCAACTGAAACTCTTGTAAATTGCTGATGGGAATATAAAATGGTATAATTGCTTTGGCAAACATTTTAGCAGTTTCTTAAAATGTGATACATACATTCACCATATGACACATTGACTTTTTTTTTTTTTAGACCGCGTCTCACTCTGTCTCACCCAAGCTGGAGTACAGTGGCGCCATCTCAGCTCACTGCAACCTCTGCCTCCCCAGTGTTCAAGTGATTCTCCTGCCTCAGCCTCCCAAGTAGCTAGGATTATAGGCACACACCACCACACCTGGCTAATTTTTGTATTTTTAGTAGAGACAGCATTTCACCATGTTGGCCAGGCTGGTCTCGAACTCCTGACCTCAAGTGATCCACCCACCTTGGCCTCCCAAAATGCTGGGATTACAGGTGATCCACTGTGCCTGGCCTTATTGATATTATTATAGGTGTTTGCCCAAGAGAAATGAAAAGTTCTGGTTCACACGAAAACCTATATGTTTATAGCATCTGTATTCGTAATCACCAAAAATTGGAAGACGATCTTCAACTGGGAAATACATAATAGACTTGGTAGATACATACAAAAAATGTAAACTCAGGGACAAAAAAGGAATGAACTAATAAACATTAGTGTATAAGTCTTCAACAAAATACTAGCAAACTGAATTTAGCAGTGTATTACAAGTATTATATACCATGAAGTAGTAGGATTTATTCCTAGACTGCAAGGATGGTTCAACCTATGAAAGTCCATCACATTAATAGAAACAGTCCAAGGATGGTTCAACCTATGAAGTTGATCAGTGTAATACACTACATTAATAGGAATAATGCAGAAAAAGCATTTGACAAAATTCAACACCCCTTCATGATAAAATCACTCAACAACTAAAAACAGAAAGAAACTATCTCAATGTGATAAAAACCATGTGTGAAAATCACATAGTGAACAACATCCTCAATGGTGAAAGACTGAAAGCTTTTCTGCTAAGATCAGGAACAAGGTAAGGAAGTCAGTTTTTGCTACTTCTATCAGCATAGTACTGGAAGTTCTAACCAGAACAATTTGGAAAGATAAACAAAAAGCATCCAAATTGGAAGGAAGAAATAAAATTATCTCTGTTCACAGATAATATGATCTTATATGTAGAAAACTCTAAAGATTCCACACACACAAATTGTTAGTTCTAATAAATGGATTCAGAAAAATAGCAGGATATAAAGTCGACACAAAAAAACTAGGTGCATTTCTATATACTAACAATGAGCAATCTGAAAAGGAAATTACAAAAACAACTCCATTTATAACAGCATCAAAAAGAATAGAATATTTAGGAATTTACTTAACCAGGTAGGTAAAAGAATTGCACAAGAAAAACTTAAAAAATTGCTGAAATAAATTAAAAATATAAATAAATGAAAACACATTCCATGTTCATGGATTGGAAGACTTAATATTGTTAAAATGTCAATGCCACCCAAAGTGATCTATGGATTGATTCAATGCAATTTCTATCAAAATCCCAATGATATTTTTTCAGAAATAGAAAAACTCATCCTAAACTTAATATGCAATCTCAAGGGACCCTGAGTAACCAAAACAATCCTGAAAAAGAACAAATTTGGCAGACTCACATTTCCTAATTTCAAAACTTAGTACAAAGCTATAGTAATCAGAATAGAATGGTATTAGTGTAAAGACAGGCATACAGATCAATTGAAACAGAACAGAGACTGCAGAAATAAACACTCACATATATGGTCTAATGATTTTTGACAAGGATGCCAAGACCATTCAATGGGAAAAAAATATAATCTTTTCAATAAATGGTGCTGGGGAAAACAGATGTCCACATACAAAAGAATGAAGTTAGACCCTCACCTAACATCATCTACAAAAATTAACTCAAAATGAATCTAAATGTAAGACCCAAAACTGTAAAACTCTTAGGAGAAAACATCAGACAGAAGCTTCATCACATTGCATTTAGCAATGATTTCTTGGCTATGACACCAAAAGTGCAGGCAACAAAAGAAAAAATAGACAAATTAGACTTCATAAAACTTTTAAAATTTCATTCATCAAGAGACACCAACAGCAGAGTATAAAAGCAACCCACGGAATGGAATAAAATATTTGCAAATTGTATATCTGATTATGGGTTACTATTCAGAAAAATAAAAACTCCTAAAACTCAACAGCAATAAAACAAACAACTGGATTTTAACAGTGGACAAAGATTTACAAGCTTTATGAAGAAGATTGTAAGAGAAATTTATCCTTGCTGAGATAGGCAAAGAGATCAGTATAGGATCTTATGTAGAAAATTCAGGTGAAGAAAGAAGTATTTTAGGAAATTTAATCAGTAAGGATGCTTTAGAGGTGAAAAAACTGAGGTCAGAGAGACTTGTAGACTTGTAGTAATAGTATTAAAACTGTAGAGTAAGGGACAAATCTGAAAACATTTCAAAGGGAGGAAATAATTAAATGACACACTGGATATAAAGAGAGAATGGCCAGGTGCAGTGGCTCACGTCTGTAATCCCAGCACTTTGAAAGGCCAAGGTGGGCGGATCACCTGAGGTCGGGAGTTCGAGACCAGCCTGGCCAATGTGGTGAAACCCTGTCTCTACTCAAAATACAAAAATTAGCCGGGCATGGTGGCATGTGCCTGAAATCCCAGCTACTCGGGAGGCTGAGGCTGGAGAATTGCTTGAACCTGGGAGGCAGAGGTTGCAGCGAGCCGAGATGGCACCACTGCACTCCAGGCTGGGTAACAGAGCAAGACTCTGTCTCAAAGAAAAAAAAAAAAAAAAGAATCAAATCAGAGGTAATTCCAAGTTTCTTGAAAAATGACAAAATATGATGTCACTGACAAATAATTTAGGAATAAGAGTCCTTTGGTAAATAACCATTTCTAAGCCACTTACAAGAAGTACATTTCTTTTTTCATAGCACCCTATATTCTAAAACTTAGTTTCCTTCTTTCCCTGCTGCAATTCTACTTTATTTTGTAAAATAAAGCCCACCTGGTATATTGAAAACAACTCAGGCTTTGGAACAAGACAGTGCTGGCCTATCTCTACTTAGCAAAGTTTTTTTGGGAAAATTACTTACTTTGCCCAAGCCCCAGGGATAACGCTTTTAAACTTTCAGATGATTATGATGATTCAATGAAATATGTAAAATGTTTCACATATAATAGGTGCTTCTTAATGTTGACTCCCTTCCTCTAAGCATATATATATATATATATATATATATATTTTTTTTTTTTTTTTTTTTTTTTTTTTTTTTTTTTGAGATAGAGTCTTGCTCTGTTGCCTAGGCTGGACTGCAGTGGTGCAATCTTGGCTCACTGCAAACTCCACCTCCCAGGTTCACGCTATTCTCCTGCCTCAACCTCCTGAGTAGCTGGGACTACAGGCACCTGCCACCACGCCCGGCTAATTTTTTGTATTTTTAGTAGAGACAGGGTTTCACCCTATTAGCCAGGATGGTCTCGATCTCCTGACCTTGTGATCCACCCACCTCGGCCTCCCAAAGTGCTGGGATTACAGGTGTGAGCCACTGTGCCTGACCTAAGCATATGTATTTTTTAAATGTAGTGTAACTAAAAGACAGAAATCCATCTGTGGGTGCTCTAGTTATATCAAGGATTTTTACTGAGATTTGTAGTTGTCGGTTTTTTATTTTAAAAAATATTTATCAAGATTTCTTCTGAAAATAGCACCCTCTTGAAAATCATAAAGATATGGATCTCCTTTATATTTATGTAAAGTGCTTCATCATCACTGTTTTAATTTTGTCACTGCATTCTTAAATCTTCACAAAGAACTCTTCGGTTCTTCAGGCTGACTTGACTTCATTATTATTATTATTTTAGATAGAGTCTTGCTCTGTTACCCAGGCTGGAGTGCAGTGGTGCAATCTTGGCTCACTGCAACCTTCACCTCCTGGATTCAAGCGATTCTCCTGCCTTAGCCTTCCGAGTAGCTGGGATTACAGGTGCCCAACACCATGCCCAGCTAATTTTTGTATTTTTCATAGAGTCGGGGTTTCACCATGTTGGCTAAGCTGGTCTTGAACTCCTGATCTCAAGTGATCTGCCTGCCTTGGCCTTCCAAAGTGCTAGTATTACAGGTGTGAGCCACTGTGCAAGGCTTGACTTCATTTTTTTTTATTGTATTAAATTCTAATTCTTAAATAGGTCATGTAAGTATTTCGTGAAAGAGATGTATAGTAAAAACTGAGTCTGGCCAGGAGCGGTGGCTCATGCCTGTAATCCCAGCACTTTGGGAGGCCGAGGCGGGTGGATCACCTGAGGTCAGGAGTTTGACAACAGCCTGGCCAACATGGTGAAACCCCATCTCTACTACAAACACAAAAAATTAGCCAAGCATGGTGGCGGGTGCCTGTAATCCCAGCTACTTGGGAGGCTGAGGCAGGAGAATCGCTTAAACCTGGGAGGTGGAGATTGCAGTGAGCCAAGGTTGTGCCATTGCACTCCAGCCTGGGCAACAAGGGTGAAACTCCATCTCAAAAAAAAAAAAAAGGGAAGGACATTCTGATGCCTGCTACAGCACGGGTCAACCTTGAGGACGTTCGGCTCAGGGAGATAAGATGAACACTGTGTGATTCCACTTATAAGAGGCACTTAGCGTAGTGAAAATTACAGAGACAGAAGGTAGACTGGTCACTGCCAGAGGCTGTGGGGAGAGTCGAATGGGCTGTTGTTGGTTAATGGGCAGAGTTTCAGTTTTACAAGATGAAAAGAATTCTGAAGGTGGATGGTGGTGACGGTTACACAGCATCGTGAATGTGTCTAGTACCACTGAATGGTACATTTAAAAAGGTTAAGATGGTAAATTTTATGTTTTGTGTTTATTTTACCACAATAAAACAACTGGAAAAAAGGAATGAATTATAGATACATGCAATAACATGGGTAGATTTCTTTTCATTATACTTTAAGTTCTAGGGTACATGTGCACAACGTGCAGGTTTGTTACATAGGTATACATGTGCCATGTTGGTTTGCTGCACCAAACATGGGTAGATTTCAAATGCACTGCGGAGAGTGGAAAAGTCCCAGTTCAAAAGGCACCACACTGAATCCCAGCAACTGAGGAGGCTGAGGCTGGAGGATCACTTGAGGCCAGGAATACAAGACCAGTCAGGGCAGCATAGCAAGACCCTACCTCTACAAAAAAGTTAAGCTGGTGTGGTGGTGTGCACCTCTGATCTCAGGTACACAGGAGGCTGAGGCAAGAGGATCACTCAAGCCCAGGAATTTGAGGTTACAGTGAGCTATGATTATGCCACTGCACTGCAGCCTAGGTGACAGAGCAAGAACTCATCTCTTAACAAAACAAAACAAAACAAATTATTATAACAGAAGTGTGAGCATTGAGATTTCTCAGAGTCACATTTCTGCCACAGCCTTTAGGACACAGCCTCTAACCAACAAACAAAACATTCCAGAATTCTAAGTAAGTAAAAGATTCATGAGGCCAGTTACCTCAAGGCCCGAGACGAAAATCCTATAGGACAGCCAGCAGGCCTTCACAGGTACCTAGCAGGTCTTGTTCACATGTGATTTTACTAAGCTTGGAGACGTTGTTTCCCAGCAGACAGTAAGTGAAAAGAGTGAGAGTCTCTTTCTCAAAAGAAAAAGAAAGTGAGGCTGAGCATGGTGGCACGCATCTGCAGTCCCAGCTACTTGGGAGGCTAATGGGGCGATCTCTTGAGCCCAGGAGTTTGAGGCTGCAGTGAGCTATGCCCATGCCACTACGCTCCAGCCTGGGCGACAGAGCGAGACCCTGTCTCTAAAAAAATAAAAAATGAAAAAGCAAGAGAGGGCATAGAAAAAATACAAACAAAACAAAAGGCTGCATACTACATGATTCCATTTATACGACATTCTCAGAAGGGCAAAATCGTAGGGACAGACAGTACATCAGTGTTTTCTGGGAGCTTAGGAGCTGGGGCAAGGACTGGCTACAGGGGAACACAAGGGAATTATTTGAAGTAATGGTTGATGGTAGTGGTGGTCACACAACTACATGCCTTTGTCAAACTCATAGAACTGTACACTGAGAGGTAAAATTTTATCGTATGCACATTATACCTCCCCAAAATGACCTTTTAAAAAGTGAAAGAAAATGGAAGAAAATGTTCTGAAGGAGTGGGTGGAAAAGAAAGCCTTGGAAAATATTTAGAAGAGAATATTTAGAAGAGAATATTTAGAAGTCTGAGGCCGGGCGCGGTGGCTCATGCCTGTAATCCCAGCACTTTGGGAGGCCGAAGTGGGCAGATCACGAGGTCAGGAGATTGAGATCATCCTGGCTAACATGGTGAAACCCCGTCTCCACTAAAAATACAAAAATTAGCCGGGCGTGATGGCGGGCGCCTGTAGTCCCAGCTACTCGGGAGGCTGAGGCAGGAGAAGGGCGTGAACCCGGGAGGCGGAGCTTCCAGAGAGCCGAGATCGCGCCACTGCACTCCAGCCTGGGGGACAGAGAAAGATTCCCTCTCAAAAAAAAAAAAAAAAAAAAGTCTGAAATAAAAATTATTCTGCAACAGGAAACGAGGTTGGCCGTTTCTTCTCTGCCTTCAACACTATGGAATTCTTATAAATATCTTCCCCCTCACATTTCATGATGGATGTATTCAAACATAGTTTAATGAATTGTATGGTCAACAGCTATATAGCACCACCTAGACCTTACAATGAACATTTGGCCGTATTGGTTCCATTGTGTTTCTCTCTCAACCCATCCATCAATCTTTCTGATTTTTGATGCATTTCAAAGCAAGTGGCAATCTAGGTGCACTTCACCCCTGAACACTTCAGCATGCATCTTATGAGCTAAAGTTCGTGTTTGTTTATGCTTATTTTTAGGTGAAATTTACATATAACGAAATGCACATCTCATGTGTGACTTGATGTGTTTACAAGAGCAAACACCTTGTAACCAAACCAGCAACACAACAGAGAATTTCCTATCACCCGAGATTATTCTCTCCTGCCCCTCCTTAATAAATCCCTGCCCTGCCCGCCTGCTCCGCAGAAGCAATCATGAATCTGCTGTCACTATAGATTTATTTTGTCTGTTCTGGAATTTCATATCAACGGAATAAAAGAGTACGTTGTGCTGTGTGTGTGTCCGGCTTCTTTCACTCAGCAAAGCGCGTGTGAGGTTCATCCTTGCTGGTGCATGCATTGGTCGTGAGCCTATGATTTCAATTCAATGTCACAGGATAAGTGAGGCACGGAGGATCACAGACAGGCTGTGAAATTCATCGCTTTCGTTTGAACAAATGAAAAGTTTGTTCTGATCACTGAGATTGACTGAGAAAGAAGGAATGGGGTTGAAAGGAGCCCAGAAAACGGATCCATTTAACCCTCCAAACCTACCACCATCAGAGCCTCTTTTGTCTCTTTTTATATACGGGTGCTTTGGGTGAGATTTTGTTTGAGGACCGAAGAAAAAGAAAAGTTTCTTCTACTAAACAACATTTAAGAAACGTGGACTGGGAATGGGTCAGGTGCACTCATGAGTGGTTGTTTTCTGAATGGAGCACACACTCCAACTAGAAATCATCTCATAGTCAAGAGTTTTTAGTTTTTTAGGAAGTCAATGAGGCCAGGCGTGGTGGCTCACGTCTGTAATCTCAGCACTTTGGGAGGCTGAGGTGGGCGGATCACGAGATCAGAAGCTCGAGACCATCCTGGCCAACGTAGTGAAATCCTGTCTGTATTAAAAATACAAAAATTAGCCAGACGTGGTGTCATGCTCCTGTAGACCCAGCTACTTGGGAGGCTGAGGCAGGAGAATCACTTGAACCCTGGAGGCAGAGGTTGCAGTGAGCTGAGATCACGCCACTGCACTCAAGCCTGGCAACAGAGCAAGACTCTGTCTCATAAAAAAGAAAAAGAAAGTCAACAAACAAACATTTTGCTGCCCAGTGTGGTCAAAGAAGTGTGTTAAAAATCCTGAAGCTTCTGCAGACCTCAAGAAAAGATACTACCTGCAGTGATTCATGGTCTAATTGGCAAGATGGGCTAAAGACACTCTCGTCAAGAGTCCTTGCCATTAGTTCCAGGTAAGTTTGATGCAGTCCTTCTGGTGAGCTTATGACTCACAGAATACCCAGAAAGCCTGATAAGCCCTTCTTGAGCTCTGTGAAATAGGAAAGGGGAAAGGATTAGAGCTGGAAGGCATGTGCAATATGTTTACTGCGGGATTGCAAAGGAAATATTATTGGGTTCCTCCACAGTTGGGGTTTTCTGAGCCAATTTTACTCAAATTTGGGGTCCTGGACTAAGAACAAGCTTTGCAAGTTAATTGGCAACTGCATAGACAGTGAGACAAGTCCAGAGAGATTTGCTTAACTCTGCAGAGGGGAGGACATAACCCCGGACCCTGGAGACACCTGGTTTCTCTGGCCCCTGGAGAGGCTGATTTACTTAGCAAAGAGGTGAAGTAAGGACTCAGGCTCACTCCTTTTCCAAGGATCCCTTCAAGGGCCACTAAGCTAACGACACTATTTCAGGTTTTTGTTATGTTTACACTTCCAGATGCAAACTTACGTTAAAAATATAAAATATAGGGCATAGGTTAAAGCAATGGGAAACAGCAGCTTACTTAAGAGAGAAACTTATTTCCCTCTTGGAACAGCTCCTAACAACCCTGGGGTTCTCAGTCCAGGGAGTTGGGCATGCTCCACACTCCATGAAGTCACTCAGGGATCCAGGTTCTTTCCACATTGTTGCTCCTTCATCACCTAGATTCCGGTCCAAACCCAGCATGCTAGGAGCTACATCATGACTGCGTCTGCATTCCAGATGAATGAAGAAAAAAGGCCAGAGTCCAAAACACATGGTTTTCCTGTCAATCACAAACTGTGCACTTACCCTCTGCTTACATCCCATTGGCCCCAAACGGTCCTATGACCACATCCGGCTGAAAGAGAGGCTGGGAGATGTAGTTTCCAGGTGGTTGACCAAGAACCCAGTGAAAACTCCATAAATATGGAAAAAAAAAAAGGAAAAAAAGAATTTGGGAAGACATCCAGCAACAATCTTGTGAATGAGCCCCTGGTGGGAAGCTGTTGAGAATGGTGGAAGGAAGTGCATTGGTGCTGTCTTCACAACCCCAAGGATTTTTCTTCTCTCCTGCCACAGAGTTAGGCTACTCTTGGTAAATATGAATTCCCTCTCTGCAGCTCTCTGCACCTCTGAACAAAGCCAGGTCCGCAAGAGCTTCTCTCACGCCTCTCTCCCCAGTTTCCATGCTAGCTGGTGTTGTGGGCAGCAGGTTCAGCTGTTGAGCTTCAAGGTGAACCCCTCACTTTTGGGAGGTGCCTTGAGTTGGTGCACTCCTCATCTGCAGCTGGCCTCCCCCCACTTCTTTGCTTCCTCTCCCCTTTGACAGTTCTGCTCCATCCCAGCTGTTTGCTAAGTCTGGACATGCACTTTGAAGTCTGTGGACTCTATCTATGTCTTTTCTGGTTTACTTGAAAATGGAGTTTATTCGGTTTTTAAATTCTCCTTGCTCCTTATGTATGATTTCCAGGAGGAGATGTAGAAAAATGTTCTTATGTAGCCATGCTCATTCCGAAAGCCAGTGGAATAGTTTAACGAATCACTTTATTCTGTTTAGAAGGAGCCAAGGACTTGCCCTCTTGGGATGCGGTGGTAAAAGGAATTTCTCTGTAGGGCAAAGAGACTGAAGCAAGTACCAGTTTAGGCCAGTGACAGAAAATCAGCTTGATTAACGACAACAAGTTCAGGCGAGGAGGAGAGAATGCATCTGGTTTAGGGGTGGAAGCAATGTCTTATTGTCTGGCATCCCAGAACAACCCTGGTGATATTGCCCCGGGCAAAATGTGAGCCAGTTTTCTATGACTGAAACTGGCTGAGACGTACCTTGGAGGCAGGTAATGATCCTACAAAAAAAAGTAAAGACTCCAAGAAATGAATGTGTAAGAGCCATGAAGTAAATGCAAAGAGAGCCTCCCAGGGGACTCGCATTCCCTACCAGGCATAGCAACCATGGGTCGCAAATGAAGGTGGAGCGGAGGCCAGACAGTGCTTCGAGGGCCATAACTCTGACTCCGGCTGGTGTCTCCAGTCTGAAAAAGACAGAGAAACTGCAGCTCACATTTGAGCTGATTATGACTTGCAGCACACATTTTTTTCTAGAATGTCCACTTTAGTGCTTTTTGTTTTTTTCCTTCTGAAAGCAGATTGCTGGACTCTGACCCAGAGATTTGAATATTTCTTGGTTCTCATGATGTAACCCACCACCAGGCTAATGATAGGCATTGTGCAATGTATTTAGATAGGGGAAGCAGCCCAGCTTTTTGGTAAGAATTCCTTTTTTTCAGGACATGATGAGCCAGACACGCTGCTAGGTGAGGATACGGTGTTGTTCCGTTATACAGATAATATAACTGAGGCACACAGGGCTCAAGTGGCGAGTTCAAAGTCACTAAGCTGTTACACTAGTTTAGTGGCTAGGGTGGATACTGCTAACTAGGTCCCTAAAACTCATCACCTCCTTCTTCCTAGTTAAGAGCTGCAATGCACTCAGCCACAAGTGATGACTTATGATTGTCTAAGACAATCATGACAAAGCTGTTTCTCAATTCCCCAGACTCTGAGGCAGCTAGGGGAAGTCACGTGGTCCAGTTCTGACCCATGAGGCCTAAGGAAAGGACTGCTACAGGGAGCTCTGGAAAAGTTACTGGTGTTTTTGTGTGTTTTTGTAAAAAAGAAAGGAAGAAAGAAAGGAAAGACGTGGCTAGCACTGCTCCTCATCCTTCCTCATTTCTCACTGCCTGGTAGCAGATGTGATATCTGGTGCTGCTGCAACCATCTTGTAACCATGAGGCAAAAAAAGGAAGGAAGGGAAGAAAGAAAGAAAGAGAGAAGAGAGAAAGGAAGGAAGGAAGGAAGGAAGAAGGGAAAAAGGAAGGAAGGAAGGGAAGGAGGGAGGGAGGAAGGAAGGGAGGGAGGGAGGGAAGGGAAGGAGCGAGGGAGGGAGGGAAGGAGGAAGGAAGGAAGGAAAGAAAGAAAGAAGGAAGGAAGGAAAGAAGGAAGGAAGAAAACTCAGTGAGAATAGCCTGTTTCTCTAATGACATTATTAAAGAAGCTGAAACAATGTCAGCAACTACCTATCTGCAGATTTCTGTGAGAAAAATAACACACTGTATTTTAAACCCATATTATTCAAATTTTCTCTGAATTACAGCCAAATGCATGCCCAATAAAATGGCCGAGCAGAGATAGAATGCTTTCAGAGCTGTTTGACTACAAAGTCCCTGTAGTAGCCACTCTACAACCATGGTAGCTCCTTGGCAAAAGATTCTCAGGCAAGTTCCTCAAATCCAAGGGAACACGGCAAAAATGTCATGAAACAAGGTCAGGCTTAAGAGGCAAAAAGTGAGACCTTGAGTCTCATGTTGCTGGGCCGGAGTCACCTAAGTCCTTTCTGCCCAAGGTTGCTCTTGCTCCTAAAGACTGGGTGGAGGCTGGGCCTGCACATGTGTGTGGTTTGAAGTGTGTGGAAAGGTGTGGTTACGTGCACGGCGCAAATATGATGAGACTGGGAACCAGTAGGACCGAATCTCCCCCAGTGGCTTGCCTTATTATAAGGGAGTGCTTAGTTCCTTGTTTGTTTGCATGCCCAGGCTAGAGTGCAGTAGTGCGATCATAGCTCACTGCAGCCTCTACCTCCTGGGCTCAAGCGATCCTCCCGCCTCAGCCTCCAGAGTAGCTGGAACTACAGGTGTGTGCCACCACGTCTGGCTGGTTTTCCTATTTTTTGTAGAGATGGGGGTCCCACTATGTTCCCCAGGCAGGTCTTGAACTCCTGGGCTCAAGCAATCCTCCCGCCTTGGCCTCCCAAAGTGCTGGGATTACAGGCATGAGCCACCCACTGGGCCTGGCCATGTTTAGTTTCTCAATTCCAGTCTTCCCTGAGTGTATTACCCTGATGTAAATACTGTGCAAGTCACCACCAGGTCCTTTAAACCACTAGGAAATCATTCTCATTTTCCTGTGGAGAGCCACTGTTCCAGTGTCTGCAAAGCAAATTACCCCAAACTTAGATGTAGAACAACAGTCATTTTATTTTGCTCATGATTTTGTGGGTCGATAATGTAGGAATGGCCTGGCGCTGGGGCTCATGCCTGTAATTCCAGAGCTTTGGGAGGCCAAGGTGGGAGGGTCTCTTGAACCCAGGAGTTCGATACCAGCCTGGGAAACAGTGAGACCTTGTGATAGTTAGTACTGAGTGTCAACCTGATTGGATTGAAGGATGCAAAGGATTGTTCCTGGATGTGTCTGTGAGGGTGTTGTCAAAGGAGATTAACATTTGAGTCCGCGGGCTGGGAGAGGCAGCTTCACCCTCAGTCTGGGTGGGCACCATCTAATCAGCTGCCAGCTCAGCTGAGATAAAAGCAGGTGGAGGAATGTGGAAGGACTAGACTGGCTGAGTCTTCTGGCCTCCATCTTTCTCCTGTGCTGGAGGCTTCCTGACCTCGAGCATCAGACTCCAAGTTCTTTAGCTTTGGGACTCTTGGACCTTCGACCACAGACTGAAGGCTGCACTGTTCGCTGCCCTACTTTTGAGGTTTTGGGACTTAGATTGGCTTCCTTGCTCCTTGGCTTGCAGACGGCCTATTGTGGGACCTCTCCTTGTGATTGTGTGAGTCAATACTCCTTAATCAACTCCCCTTCATATATACATCTATCCTATTAGTCCTGTCCCTCTAGAGAACTCTGATACACACCTTGTCTCAAAAAAAAACAAAACAAAAACAAACATTATACATATACATATAATTAGTTCTATCCCTCTAGAGAACCGTGACTAATACAGACCTTGTCAAAAAAAAAAAAAAAAAAAAAAAAAAAAAAAGGCCGGGCATGGTGGCTCATGCCTGTAATCCCAGCACTTTGGGAGGCCGAGGCGGGTGGATCACCTGAGGTCAGGAGTTCGAGACCAGCCTGGCCAACTGGTGAAACCCCATATCTACTAAAAAAAAAATACAAAAATTAGCCGGGCATGGTGGTGGGTGCCTGTAATCCCAGCTCCTTGGGAGGCTGAGGCAGGAGAATTTCTTGAACCCAGGAGATAAAGGGTGCAGTGAGCCACATGGTGCCACTGCACTTCAGCCTTGGTGACAGGGTGAGACTCTGTTTAAAAAAAAAAAAAAAAAAGAATGTGGGAAGGCATAGGTGGTGCTGTTCTCACTTGGGGTCTCCTTCATGCTGCTGCTGTCAGATGTTGGCTGAGGTTCCATTGTTTGAAGACTCAACTGGGCTGGGCATCCCGGATGGCACACTCACAAGCTCACTCAGAAGGCTGGCTGGTGGAGCTGGTGGCCAGGGCCTCTCTCACATGGCAATCTCAGAGTAGTTGTGCTTTCAGGGCAAGTGTCCGAGGAGGAAGAACTTTTTCTACCTAGCCTATCACTTATGGTTTATTCTATTGGCTATAAGTGAGTTACTAGGCCAGTCTGGTCTCACCTGGAGGAGACAGAGAGTCAAAGAACTTGAAGGCTGCACTTACAGGCTGGGATTACAGATGTGAGCCACCCACTGCACCTGGCCATGTTTAGTTTCTTAATTCCAGTCATCCTGGGGTGTATCACCCTGCTGTAAATGCAGCGCAAGCCACAAGGAAATGAAGCCAGAGAACTGCCTGGAAAGGAAGTGTCCTGCCGGCCACTGAGATTGTGCAGAAAGTGCTGATGCCAGTAAATTCTTAACCGTTTCTTTTTGAGAAGCTATTGACTCTTTTCTGATTAGAAAATGATGCATGTTAATTGAAGAAACTCTGGAAAGCAGAAATCATGCCATACGCAATCTCATCAGAGATATCACCATGTTCACATTTTGGCATATTTCTTTTTAATTCTTTTTTCTCCAAAATAATTTCAGATCATGATAGTTTTACACAAGAAGCAAAAAGCAGAATAAGGGATAAGACACCTCTGGAGTTATACAGACGCTGCTTTGGATGAAGTTGTTAACACCTCTCAGTGGGGGGTGATGTTTTTACCGAAATGGAAATGACAAAAATACTTAGGAAGAGCACAGTGCAAATGAAGGGGACAGCTGGAGCAAATGCCAGAAGGTAGGACCAGGTCTGATACGACTGGACCTGAAATTCTGGAGTGTACTGAATTTCAGGAAGAGGTGAAAAACAATGGGGAAGATGTCAGCAAAGACCAGGCTATGCAGGGCTTGTTGGCCATGGTAGGGAGGTGAATTTTATCCTAAGAGTGATGGTGAATTTTAAGCAGAGGGGAGAAGACAGCTGATTTAAAAGCAATCTCTCTGGGTGTATTAGTTTGGTAAGTCTGCCATAACAAAGTATCACAAACCTAGTGGCTTGTACAACAGGAATGTGTTGTCTCCAAGTTCTAGAGGCTGGAAATCCAAGATCAAGGTGTATTAGTCTGTTTTCATGCTGCTGATAAAGGCATACCTGGGACTGGGCAATTTACAAAAGAAAGAGGTTGAATGGACTTCTATGTGGCTGTGGAGGCCTCACAATCATGGCAGAAGGTCAAAGGCATGTCTCATGTGGCAGCAGACAAGAGAAGAGCTTATGCAGGGAGACTCCCCTTTTTAAAACCATCAGATCTTGTGAGACTTACTCACCATCAAAAGAACAGCATGGGAAAGACCCGCCCCATTATTCAGTCACCTCCCACCAGGTCCCTCCCACAACATGTGAAAATTCAAGATGAGATTTGGGGGGACACAGCCAAACCATATCACAAGGTGTCTGCAGGGCTGGTTCCTTCTGTTCCAGGCCTCTGGAGGGACCTGGTGGGAGATGATTGGATCATGGGGGTGGACTTCTCCTTTGCTGTTCTTGTGATAGTGAGTGAGCTCTCAAGATATCTGGTTTAAAAGTGTGCAACACTTCCCCCTTCACTCTCTCTCTCCTGCCGCCTTATGAATACATGCCTGCTTCCCCTTTACCTTCCACTATGACTGTCAGTTTCCTGAGGCCCAGCCATGCTTCCTGTATGGCCTGCAGAACTGTGAATCAATTAAACTGCTTTTTTTCATAAATTACCCAGCCTCAGATATGTCTTTACAGCAGTGTGAGAATGGACTAATACAGCCATCTTGTATTAGTACGCCACTAATGTACTTGTCTTGCACATCACTCTGATCTTTGCCTTCATCTTCTCATGGTGTTCTCCTTCTGTGTGCATCTGTCTTCAAATTTCTCCTTTTCACAAGTGCCAGGTCTGTCACGCAGACCCTGGCTGATCAACGGATGAAAGGAGTACTCAGACACAGGTATGCAGTGCAAGAGCAGCTAGGGGACTGCCTGGCTTAAGTGGCCAGAGTGCAGCCCCAAGAAGCTGGAGCTGCTTGCTTTTATTCAGTGCAGGCACAATGCCTAAAGCCTGGAGCAAACACAATCTGTGGGTAATTAACATTTATTGTTCCCCTTTTAGGGAATCTTGGGTGTCCGGATGTTCAAAGGTCAGTTTCTGGACTACTTCAAACAAACAAACTTCCCCTTCACTGCCTTGCACGTACTCCTCGCCATCTGCCTTGGGGGTCAGAGAACAGCTGCCTTCAGCTATTCTCCCCCAAAGCCATGCAGAGCGCTCTGTCCTTTCAGAAGACCTGCTCCTTTCCCTGCAGTTCCTCCTACCACTCTGTTGGATCTCCTACACACAAGGACACCAGTTCTATTGGATTAAGGCCCACCCTAATTACTTCATCTCGACTCGTTTGTCTGCAAATACGCTGTTTCCAAATAAGGTCCCATTCACAGGTATGGGGGTTAGGACCACAGTATGTTTTGGGGGCTGCAGTTCAACCCATAACCCTGGTGTTGCATGGACAGATGCAATTTGGGAGCAAGTGTGAAAGACCAAAGCTTGATTTAGTTCCATTTTTCTGCTTGAATCTTCCACGGTTCAGTGCAGGTCCAGTAGCATTTAGAGTCCCTGCCTTGGGCTGACAGCACCCGGACAGGTGCCCTCCACCCCCAGCCTGAGGTCAGGAGGCTCATGCAAGGATGTCGGGAATCTGAGGTCATTCCCAGGGATACCCAAGGGCTCAGGGCCCAGGCAGTCCTCGTGGACCTTTGTCCCAGTCCAGCCTTGGAGGAGGTTGCTTTCTCTCTGTTCCCCTGGTAATGGACCTTGATTTCAGAGGATGACCTACGCCTACCTGGGCAGTGCCTTTTTCCTGCTTTGCTCTCAGTCTTAATCTTTATGTCATGGGCCGAAACCCGCAGCCAGATCCCAGCTTTGGTTAGGAGAAAACCTTTTTCTGCTCACAGTTAAAATTTAGCATGGCAGCTCCGAGAAAGGAAATATTTAAGATCCTGACATCTTAAATTGAGAGAGTAAATCCACGTGGCTTAGCGGGGATTTGAGGAAATGGGACTATTATGGGCTAAATTGTGTTCCCTCAAAATTCTTATGTTGAAGTCCTAACCTCCAGTATCTCAGAATGTGATTGTGTTTGGAGCTAAGACTGTTAAAGAGGTGATTAAGGTAAAATGAGGTCAGATCAGTGGGCCCTCATCCAGCAGGACTGGGGTACTTATAAGAAGAGATCAGGACACAGACGCACACCGAGAAGCGGCCAGGTGAGGACGCAGGGAGAAGATGCCCTCTGCCAGCTGAGAGAGACCTCAGGAGGAACCGGCCCTGCGCCCACGCCTTGATCTCAGACTTTTAGCCTCCAGAACTGCAGGAAAATAAATTTCTGTTGGTTAAACAGCGCAGCCTGTGGTCCTTTGCTACGGCAGCTGAACAAACTAACACAGGGATGCAAGAAGGAGAGGTTTTGCAAGTCACGGACGAAGCAATTTAGAATGTGGAGTCTGAGCTGGGCGTGGTGGCTCACGCCTGTAATCCCAGCATTTTGGGAGGCTGAGGCGGGTGGATCACCTGAGGTTGAGAGTTCAAGACCAGCCTGACCAATATGGAGAAACCCCCGTCTCTACTAAAATTACCAAATTAGCTGGACATGGTGGCACATGCCTGTAATCCCAGCTACTCGGGAGGCTGAGGCAGGAGAATCGCTTGAACCCGGGAGGTGGAGGTTGCAGTGAGCCGAGATCGTGCCATTGCACTCCAGCCTGGCCAACAAGAGAGAAACTCCATCTCAAAAAAAAAAAAAAATGTGGAGTCTGTCCTCATCCTTGGAGGACTGTACATTTGTGAATTTGCTCCTCGCTATTTCAGAGCTGTTTGACTCCAAAGTCCTTGTAGGATTCACTGTAGTACTGTGGTAGCTCCTTGGCAAGAGATTCTCAGGCAAGTTCCCCAAATCCAAGGGAACACAGCAAAAATGTTGTAAAACAAGATCAAACTTAACAGGCAAAAAGTGTGACCTTGAGTCTCGAGTTGCTGGGCTGGAGTCACCTACGTCCTTTCTGCCCGAGGTTGCTCTCGGTCCTAAAGACTGGATTGAGTATGAATTTGGGGCTTTATGACTTTTACAGTCATTCACAGACATACACAGAGTGGTGAAAGATTCGAATCACCTGATATACAGGTTCCCAGTGTAAACCAAAAATAACATTCTAAGCACCCCCACCCACTGACCCCAGCCATCTGAATGAACCTCTCCTCTCCACCAGGGACATCCCGAAGTGAGCCTGAAAATCTGGTTCAGGCCTTGATAGGAAGAGGGAATCGGACCTGCCTCATACACCCTCCTGCATTGTGGAATTCGGGAAGAGCCAGCCAGCATTAACATCAACACAGACCTTAAGTCTGATAAGATACATTTACAGTGAATTCTCTCGGAAGCCTGCTACCTGGAGGCTTCATCTGTGTGATAAAGCATTGGTCTCCACAACCTCTTTTCGTAACCCAGACATTCCTTTCTATCGATTCCAGGTCTTTAGACAACAACTTAACACTTTCAATGGATGGCCAATCCGAAAATTTTTAAATCTACTTATGACCCGGAAGCCTCCACTTCAAGTGTCCCTCCCTTCCAGATGGAATCATTGTCCATCTTACAGGTATTGACTCAACTAATGGCCTTTGAATTATGCTAATGAGCATTAATAGAGAATATAGCGTGTGCCAGGATAGGGCATAAAACGTCTTTATTTCTATATCACCAAGAGCCCACAGCTCCATGTAACAGGTTTGTGGAATGAATGTCTGGAGTTCTGGAAAGGCAGAGGTAATCTGGCATCTAGTCATATTCTAAATTGGACAAAAGCCCGGGTGTAGTGGCTCACGCCTGAAATCCCAGCAGTTTGAGAAGCCAAGATGAGAGAATCACTTGAGCCCAGGAGTTTGAGACCAGTCTGATCAATATGGTGAGGTGCGTCTCTACAGAAAAATAAAAAAAAATTAGCTGGGCGTGGTGGCACGTACCTGCAGTCCCAGCTACTCCAGGGGGCTGAGGAAGGAGAATCACTTGAGCCCAGGAGTTCAAGGCTGCAGTGAACTGTGATTGCTCCACTGCACTCTAGCCTGGGTGACAGAGTGAGAGTATGTCTCTGAAAAATAAATAAATAATAAATAAATAAATTGGACAAAATTAATTCCTCTTTGAGAACATGCTTTTCTTTTTATGTTATTTGTTTGAACTTGGCTTTTACTTTTGGTCATCTAGAGGCAGAGCTATCTTTCCATAAGTTGAACCATCTAAATTTTCAGAAGATAGAATAGAGAAATTTGTCAGATTTCTAGTAGGACAGACTATTTTAAGATAAGGGGCTGAGAGTGCATTTCCCTGGAAAGGGTGGAGAAGAAAGTTCTTTTATCCCTGTATTAACTCTGGATTCTGAGGTCCGAAAAGAAGGTACCTCCAAAGTCTCCTTGTGCCTCCCAGATAAAGGACCTGAACCACATGACTAATGATTATGGACCATGGCAAGGTGGGGACGGAGCTGAAAATCAAAGTGAAGTTCCATCAAACAGGGAGAAATACATTTTCTCACTATTGAAATAAGCCCTATCTTTATAATAGAATGATTTATATTCCTCTGGGCATATACCCAGTGATGGGATTGCTGGGTCAAATGGCATTTCTGTCTTTAGGTCTTTGAGAAATCACCATACTGTTTACCATGATGGTTGAACTAATGTACATTCCCACCAATAGTGTATAAGCGTATGTTCATTGCAGCACTATTCACAACAGCAAAGACATGAAAACAACCTACATGCCCATCGATGGTACATATACACTATGGAATACTATGCAGCCATAAAAAAGAATGAGATCAGGTCCTTTGCAGGGATATGGATGGAGTTGGAGCCCCTTATACTCAGCAAACTAACTCTGGAACAGAAAACGAAACACCGCATGTTCTCACTTATAAATGGGAGCTGAATGATGAGAACCCATGGATACAGAGAAGGGAGCAACACACACTGGGGTCTTTCAGAGGGTGGAGGTTGGAAGGAGGGAGAGGATCAGGAAAAATAACTAATGGGTACTACGCTTAATACCTGGCTGATGAAATAATCTGTAAAACAAACCCCCGTGACACATGTTTGCCTATGGAACAAACCTGCACATGTACCCCCTGAACTTAAAATAAAAGTAAAAATAAAAGAAAGAAAGAAAGAAGCTCTGTATTTTAGCCCAGCACTCATTTGAAGATATAATTAACACGGGTCAGGAGGACAAGACAATCCCAGCAAACTGATTCAGCAGAAATATCAGCACTGGTTATTGACCTCAGCAGGGAAGAGAAAAAGCAATCAAGGAGGCTCATAGCAGCCAGGGGATGAAATGCACCCTCCCGAACTTGGCTCCCCACCCGGGACCAGCAATTGTTAATCTGCGCACAATAAAATAAGGACGGGCGCATAAACAATACTCAGTGTCTTAAAAAATGAAACCATTAGTGTAACTGCATCTGCTGCTCATCCCTTGCCTCCTAAAATGTATGAAAAATCCCTTTGCCAGGGCCAATTAGGATCTTCTACCACTTGTACAAGAAGTGCTGCTTATTATAGGTGACAACATAATGCTAAAAAGATGCTTAGAAATAAAACTCGAGCTGTAATCATTTGGCTGAGTAAGACTCCTTGGTTTTGGCAGCCTCGTATATTTGGTAGAAATCCCTCTATCCATAACCATAAGGGTTGTGTCTCTCATTACTATTTTTTTTTTTTTGACATGGAGTTTCGCTCTTGTTGCCCAGGCTGGAGTGCAGTGGTGTGACCTCAGCTCACTGCAACCTCCACCTCCCAGATTCAAGCGATTCTCCTGCCTCGGCCTCTGAAGTAGCTGGGATTACAGGTGCCCGCCACCACACCCAGCTGATTTTTTGTATTTTTAGTAGAGAGGGAGTTTCACTATGTTGGCCAGGCTGGGCTCGAACTCCTGACCTCAGGTGATCCACCCGCCTTGGCCTCCCAAAGTGCTGGGATTACAGGCGTGAGCCACCGCGCCCGGCCTCTGATTTCTATTTATGATGGTGCATGTGTGGCTGGGCGGTGGGGCCGGGGGTGTGGGCAAGACTTGAGTGTGCCAGAAACGTTCTATGCCTTCAATATTTTTAAATCAACTTAATTTTGTCTCTGAGTCCCTATCCTGCTTAGCAGGTGGAAATATAACCTCGGGTGTTTTTATGACTCCATCTCCCCTTACAGAAATTGTGCTGATGTTTTGGGGTTCCAGGCGGGGCCAAGAGAGCCGGGGAGCCCCTTGGATCACACATGGATGAGGACCGAGCCTCAGGAGGTCCAGATGACATGTGGCCAAGGTGCTTGGGGCACAGTTTGCTTTTATACATCTTAGGGAGACATGAGACATCAATCAATACCTGTAAGATGTACAATGAGTCCATCTGGAAAGGAGGGACAACTTGAAGTGGAGGCTTCCGGGTCATAAGTAGATTTAAACATTTTCTGATTGACCATCCACTGAAAGTGTTAAGTTGTTGTCTAAAGACCTGGAATCACCAGTCCCTGTGCACCCTCCGTGTCTAAAGCTCTCTTTGCTGATTCTGATCTAGTTTAGAGGTCCTAGAACCTTTGGTGAGGCTGAGTCTGGGCTGAGGGCCACCCCCCGGGACATCAGGTGGCCATTGTCTCTGAGGTCCCAGCACCACCTTGGGGCATAGGTAAAGGTCTGGCACAGGTCTCGGCTGTTGAAGGGAACTGTAGCCCCCAGCTCCTTGCACTCAAGAGAAATTCCTTTTTATCTGAAACAAACTCTCCCTCTGTCTCCACGTTTTCCTCAGAAACTCACCACTGTCTTCACATTCTGTTTTCTCAATGAGCTTAAGGTTTTGAATATTGACCAGGCAGGGAGAGAAAGCATTTGGCAAGCACTTCCTTCCTGCTCCAAATCTTCAGAGGCTAACAGCTTCAACAGGAGAGAAAACAGGTAAGTACGACGGGAAAACAAGTCCAGATGTTTGTCTACATCCGTTTTGGTTGGAATAACAAAATGTCATGAACTGGGTACCAGGAACAGCAGACATTTATTTCTGGTTGGGAGCAGCGGCTCACACCTGCAGTCCCAGCATTTTGGGAGGACGAGGTGGGAGAATCACTTAAGGCCAGGAGTTTGAGACCAGCCTGGGCAACATAGTTGAGATCCCATCTCTATTAAATAAATAAATAAATAAATAAATAAATAAATAAATAAATAGATAGAATAAAAAAAAATTTGCTGGGCATGGTGGTGTGTGCCTGTAGTCCCAGCTACTGGAGAGGCTGAGGTGGGAAGATTGCTTGAGCCCAGGTGTTTGAGAAAACAGTGAGCTGTGATCACGTCACTGCACTCCAGCCTGAGTGCCAGAGCAAGACCCTGTCTCTAAATAAATAAATAAATGAAAAGAAATTTAATTCTTATGGTTCTGAAGGCTGGGAAGTCCAGAATCAAGGTGCCAGAGCAAGACCCTGTTTCTAAATAAATAGATAAATGAAAAGAAATTTAATTCTCATAGTTCTGAAGGCTGGGAAGTCCAGAATCAAGGTGCCAGAGCAAAAACCTGTCTCTAAGTAAATAAATGAAAAGAAATTTAAATATCACGGTTCTAGAGGTTGGGAAGTCCAGAATCAAGTTGCCAGAGCAAGACCCTGTCTCTAAATAAATAGATAAATGAAAAGAAATTTAATTCTCATAGTTCTGGAGGCTGGGAAGTCCAGAATCAAGGTGCCAGCAGATTCTGCATCTGCGAGGGCTGCTTCCTGGTTCACAGACAGCACTTTCTCCCTGTGCTGTCACTCAGTGGAAGAAATGAGGGGGTCTCTCTGGAATCCACTTTCCTTTTCTTTATCAAAGTGCCATCCTCACTACCTAATCACCTCCCAAGTCTCTACCTCTTTTTCTTTTTTTTGAGACAGTACTCAGTAGCTGGGACTACAGGCATGAACCACCATGCTGGGCTCATTGTTTAATTTTTTTTGTAGATTTAGGGGCTCACTCTGTTGCCTAGGCTGGAGTACAGTGTTGCGATCATGGCTCACTGTAGCGTTGAACTCTTGGGCTCAAGTGATCCTTCCACCTCAGCCTCCCAAGTAGCTGGGACTACAGGTGCATGCCACCATGCCCAGCTGATTTTTAAAATTTTGTAGAGATGGGGTTTCACCATGTTGCCCAGCCTGGTCTTGAATTCCTGGGCTCAAGAGATCTTCCTGCCTCAGGCTCTCAGAGGGCTGGGACTACAGGTGTGAGCCATGGCACCCAGCCTGCTCCACTTCTTAATACCATTACCTTGGAGGTGGGGATTTCAATATAAATTTGGTGGAGGGAGAGGATGCAGACATTCAGACAATAGCAATATCTCAAACAATATTCTGATGTTTTGACTGGGAGATCCATGGCTTTCCACTACAAGAATTCTGCATTTGAACGAGTTGAGGACTATGCACCTCTGGATTGACTTCTCCTTATGTCTTCTGACAAACTCTTAAAGAATCACCAGGGAATATGATGCAGATCATCTGGTATCCTTTTTTTTTTTTTTTTCCCCGAGATGGAGTTTCACTCTGTCACCCAGGCTGGAGTGCAGTGGCGCAATCTTGGCTCACTGCAACCTCTGCCTCCCCGGTTCAAGAGATTCTCCTGCTTCAGCCTCCCCAGTAGCTGGGATTACAGGCACACACCACCACACCTGGCTAATTTTTGTATTTTTAGTAGAGATGGGGTTTCACCATGTTGGCCAGGCTGGTCTCGAACTCCTGACCTAGTGATCTGCCCGCCTCAGCCTCCCAAAGGGCTGGGATTGCAGGCGTGAGCCACCGTACTGGGCCACATCTGATATCTTTTAATTCATGTTTCTGGAGTTGGCACTGCCATCGACTTTCTCGTCTATTAATATAATAGAGGTCAGTATTTAAAACGGTGAGCTGAGATGATCCCTGCAGATGCCCAGCTGTAGAAATCAGCAAACCCTAGAGTATGCACGTTATAAAACAGAATTAGAAAGTGTTAATGTCCCTAAGAGTCATTTATTCATTTATGCAACATCGTCCAGTAGCTGTTGGAAATGTCAATGAATAATCCTTTCAAATAAAGCAAAATTAGATAAAGATATGCTTAGGGCATGAAATTTAGACTATGGTAATGAAGCTGTCCTTTGTAGGTGAAGATGATGTCACTAACCTGTTACCGGGAGACTTTGGGTTTAATTATCTTTCCAGTAAATAGAAAGCATTTGTGCTAATCTGCGTTAGTCTTTTGGTTTTAGTTTCTCAAATCCAATTCAAGTTCCAGTTCTGGGTAAGATGGAATAAGCACATTGCCATTTTTTCCACCGTATATAATTATAAAACTTGGACAGAATGCATGTGGCAGCTACGTGAGGACTCCAGAAATTAAATAAATCGTAGCAGGCATATTAGGGAAGGATACCAGATTTCAAAGAACCACCAAATGAGTGGTGAGTGGCATTTTTCCCTCCCAGTATTCCCAGCTGGAAATAATGCATCTGGAAATCCAAAGGTGAGCCCTAGAGCCCAGGCAGAGAGGCTCAGAAAGACAGTGTGGAGTGGGGAGAGGGCATCCTGTGAATATGGGATGTTCCGGCTCTGGAAGGAAAAAAAAAAGACTCCTAATGTACAAACGGAGCACAGAAGCCCCACTTCCCAGGTTTTCTTTCTTTTCTCTTTTTATTTTTTCTCTGTTCTCTTATGACCCAGCCCTCAGGCAATCCTGCAGAGGCATGGCAGTGAGGGCCAGCAGAAGCCATGCTCTGAGAAAGGGTTACTGCCTCTGCCTTCGGTGCAGTAGGGGTCTTAAAAGCTGGCACCAATGCTGAGGTCTCTATTTTCTCTGTGTCCTTCACCACTGGGGCCCAGGGAATTGGGATGCAGCAGGGAGATCATGGAGAGGGAGGAGCTCAGGAAGCCTCTATCAAGCTCCTTATGAATTCCAGTGCTCTCTCCCAAGCATAGCGAAGAACTTCAGAGATGAACTGATGGAGAAGCCACTCCTCAGGTTCCAGATGGACCACCAGTTGGCACACGCCCAAGAGAGATGTGAATATTCTGTAGATGTCTATACCTTGAATATAACTTGAATATTACTGTTTAAGTTACATTGTAGCTTTTTTCGTTTGTTTAACTGTTACATTGCCTCAGCTGCTACAAAGAGTAGAGAAGATATATAAGAGATTTATTTAAAAAAAACCCTAGGAATAAAATATTTGATTTGTTTTGGTCACAAAAAGAGGGGCCTCTGGGAATGGGCTCTTTCTCTTGCCCTTTCACCTTCAGCCGTGGGATGAGGCAGCAAGAGGGTTCTCAAAAGATGCTGACACCTTGATCTTCGACTTCACAGCCTTCAGAACTGTGACAAATAAATTTCTGTTAATTTTAAATCAAAACAAAAAAGGGCACCACAAAGGTTTTGAAAACTGTGATGCAGTTGGCACCGTGGCCCTCAGAACTTGTGACTTGAACCTACTGAGGTTAATTGTTCACTAAGCAAAATATCAACACTCTCCATCAGATTTCAATAAGACCCAGAGTCTTAGAGCATCCTAAACAACCCACTGAAAACATCCAGGATGTAATCCAGACCAACAAAAAGTTCAACTCCTGTGATAATCAACAGATGCCAACACCAAGATGATACTGACATCAGAATTATCTGGCATAGATTTTACTGTAAAGAAACTATTACAACAATGTTCAAATGATACACCCATTAGGGTAAAGTGTTGGCAAGGATGTGGGGACATTGAAACTCTTGTGCATCACTGGTGAAAATATGAACTAGTGTAGCTGCTATGGAAAACAGTTCGATGGTTTCTCAAAAAATTAAAGATAGACAGAATTATGTTATGGTCCAGCAACTTCATTTGTAGGTACATGTCCCAAAGAATTGAAAGTATGGTCTTGGGCAGATATTTGTACACCCATGTTAATGGCTCCATTATTCACAATAGCCAAAAGGTGGGAGCAACCCAGGTGTCCACTGACAGATAAATAGACAAATAAAATATGGTATACACATAGGGACTATATGATCAGCCTCAAAAAGGAAGGAAATTCTGACACATGCTACAACCTGGATGAACTTCAAGGACATTATGCTGAGTGAAATATGCCAGACACTGAAAGACAAATCCTGTGTGATGCCACATAGACAAGGTACCTAGAGGAGTCAAAGGCATAGGAACAGAAAGTAGAATGGCGATCGTCAGAGGCAGGGCCAAGGGAATGCAGTTATTGTTTAACGGGTATAGAGTTTCTGTTTTGCAAGATGAAAAGAGTTCTAGAGATGGGTTGTACAATAATATAAATATACTTAACACTCCTGAACTGTACACTTAACATGGCTAAGATGGTACATACTCTGTGATGTGCATTTTACCACAATTTATTCATTTATTCATTTATTTTTGAGACAGAGTCTCGCTCTATTGCCCAGGCTGGAGCAGTGGCATGATCTTGGCTCACTGTAACCTCTGTCTCCCGGGTTCAAGTGATTCTCCTGCCTTAGCCTCCTGAGCAGCTTGGACTACAGGTGTGTGCCACCACGCCTGGCTAATTTTTGTAATTTTAGTAGGGATGGGGTTTCACCATGTTAGACTGGTCTCGAACTCCTGACCTCAAGTGATCCACTGCCTCAGCCTCCCAGACTGCTGGGATTACAGGCATGAGCCACTGTGCCTGGCTCACAATTTAAAATAAATATTCAAATGGGCAATTGCAAACAGTCTTGGAGCATATATTACAATAAAATTTTTTACTAAGATATAGAAGTTTTTGTTTTGTTTTGTTTTGTTTTTGAGATGGAATCTTACTCTGTTGCCCAGGCTGAAGTGCAGCGGCGCGATCTTGGCTCACTGCAACCTCTACTTCTCTGTTCAAGCAATTCTCCTGCCTCAGGCTCCTGAGTGGCTGGGACGACAGGTGCATGCCACTATGCCTGGCTAATTTTTTGTATTTTTAGTAGAGATGAGGTTTCACCATATTGGTCAGGCTTGTCTTGAACTCCTGACCTCAAGTGATCCACCCACCTTGGCCTCACAAAATGCAGGGATTACAGGCATGAGCCCCTGTGCTGGGCCTTTTTTGTTTTTGAGACAGGGTCTTGCCCTGTTATCTAGGCTGGAGTGCAGTGGGGCCGGCATAGCTCACTGCAGCCTTGATCTCCCAGGCTCTAGTGATCCTCCTGCCTCAGCTTCTGAGTAGCTGGAATTACAGTCATGTGCCACCATGCCTGGCTAATTTTTGTATTTTAATAGAGACAAGGTTTCACCATGTTGGTCAAGCTGGTCTCGAACTCCTGACTTCAAGGGATCCACCCTCCTCAGCCTCCCAAAGTGCTGGGATTGTAGGCATGAGCCACCATGCCTGGCAGAAGATATTTTTAAATGGAAATTTTAGAAATTAAAAAATTATAATAATTGAAATAAAAAATCCAGTGGGTTCCATTAGCAGAACGGAGAGGATAGGGGGAAGAGTTAATGAACTGACTGAAGAAAGATCAATAGAAATAATCGACACTGGAAAAATAATGAGAAAAAAATGAAAAAATAAACATGGCCTCAGGGGCCTGTGGGACAGTACCTAAGTTCTAACTTTCAGGTCACCTGAGTCCCAGAAGAAAAGAAGGAGGATGGTGCTGAAAAAATTCTTGAGAAAATAATGGTTGAAAACTCCCCAAGGTTGGATAAAGACAAAACCTATCAATTTGGCCGGATGCAGTGGCTCACGCCTGGAATCCCAGCACTTTGGGAGGCTGAGGCAGGCAGATCATGAGGTCAGGAGATCGAGACCATCCTGGCTAACATAGTGAAACCCTATCTCTACTAAAAATAGAAAAAATTAGCCAGGCGTGGTGGCGGGCGCCTGTAGTCCCAGCTACTTGGGAGGCTGAGGAAGGAGAATGGCGTGAACCTGGGAGGCGGAGCTTGCAGTGAGCCAAGATCGTGCCACTGCACTCCAGCCTGGGCGACAGAGCAAGACTCCGTCCCAAAAAAAAAAAAAAAACAAAAAAAACCTATCAATTCAAGAAGCTAAGTGAGTCCCAAACAGGATAAACCCAAAGAAATTCACACACATCATAATCAAGAGGCTGAAAACAAAAAGAAAGAAAATATATTGAAAGTAGCTAAGAAAGGCCAAGTGCGGTGGCTCATGCCTGTAATCACAGCTCTTTGGGAGGCTGAGGCAGGTGGATCACCTGAGGTCGAGAGTTTGAGACCAGCCTGACCAACATGGAGAAACCCTGTCTCTACTAAAAATAGAAAATTAGCCAGGCGTGGTGGCACATGCCAGTAATCCCAGCTACTCAGGAGGCTGAAGCAGAAGAATCACTTGAACCCCTAATATGGAGGTTGTGGTGAGTGGAGATTGCACCATTACACTCCAGCCTGGGCAACAAGAGCGAAACTCCGTTTCGAAAAAAATAAAAATAAAAAATTAGCCAGGCATTGTGGCGGGCGCCTGTAATCCCAGCTACTCAGAAGGCTGAGGCAGGAAAATTGCTTGAACCCAGGAGGTGGAGGTTCCAGTGAGCCGAGACTGCACCACTGCACTCCAGCCTGGGTGACAGAGAGAGATCCCATCTAAAAAAAAAAGAAAAAGAAAAACAATGCATAACCTACAGAGAGCAATGATTTAAATGACTGCAGATTTCTCTTTGGCAAACATGGAGCCTATATCAACAAAACTGGCAAAACTTTAGCTAGACTGAACATGGTAAAAAGAGAGAAGAGTCAAATTACTAAAATCAAGAATGAAAGAGGAGACATAAGTACTGACTTTATAGAAATAAGAAATATATATACGAGAATATACTATGAACAATTACATACATAACAACATAGATGAAGTGGCCATATTTCTAGAAAGACACAAACTAGCCAAAATGCCTCAGGAAGAGATAGGAAATTTGAATAGACCTCTAACATGTAAAGAGATTGAATTAGCAATCAAAAAACTTCCCATGAAGAAAATCTCATAACGAAGTAGTTACATGGAGCAATTCTATCAAACATTGAAAGAACACCAAAGCTTCACAAACTCTACAAAAAGTAGAAGAGAAAGGATACTTACTAACTCATTCTATGAGGCCAATATTATCCTGATACCAAAATGAGGAAAAGACATCACAAAAACAAAAATACCCCAATATCACAGACCGATATCTCTAGACTGGATGGAGATGCAAAAATCCTCAACAAAATATTACTAATAATGAACTAAGTCAGCAACATACAAAAAAAAAAAAAAAAAAAACACACCACGATCAACTGGGATTTATTCCAGGAATGTGAGGTTGGTTTAACCTCTGAAAATAAATCAATATAATATAAATATTAATAGAATAAAGAGCAGAAACCATATGATCATCTCAATAGACATAGAAAAGGCATTTGACAAAATCCAACACGTTTCATCATAAAGACACTCAACAAAGTCGGAATATGAAGGAATGTTTCCAACCTGCTACAGCATATCCATGAAAAACTCATAGCTAGCATCACACTTGATGAAAAATTGAATGATTTCCCCCAAGAATCAGTAACAAGACAAGGATACTCCCCAAATTGCTCTATAGACGCAATGCAATTCGTATCAAAATCCCAGATACCTTGTTTTGATCCTAAAATTCATATGGAATTGCATATGAATTCTAGGACCCAGAATAACCAAAACACACTAAAAGAGAATAATAAAAAATAAGGTGGGGCGTGGTAGCTTATGCCTGTAATCCCGGCACTTTGGGAAGCCGAGGCGGGCAGATCACCTGAGGTCAGGAGTTCAGGACCAGACCGGCCAACATGGTGAAACCCCATCTCTACTACAAGTACAAAAATTAGCCGGGGATGATGGTGTGCACCTGTAATCCCAGCTACTCAGAAGGCTGAGGCAGGAGAATTGCTTGAATCTGGGAGCGGGAGGAGGCAGTGAGCCGAGACTGCACCATTGTACTCCAGCCTGGGCAACAGAGCACGACTCCATCTCAAAAAAAAAAAAAAAGTAATAACACTTTCTGATTTCAAAGCTTACTACCAAGCTACAGTAATCAAGACAATGTTATATTGGTATAAGGATAGACATATAGGTCAATGGAATAAAATTGAGAATCTAGAAATAGAGCCTTATATTTATGGTCAATCGATATTTGAAAAGGGTGCCAAGACAATTTCATGGTAAAGAATAGTCCTTTAAATAAATCATGCTGGGAGAACTGAATGGCCACATATGAAAGAATGAAGTGGACCCCTTCCTCACATCATACACAAAAATTAATTCAAGTGGATTATTTGAATTAATTAATTAACTCTTCTAAGAGTGTCGTTACAGTTTTAGCTCTTATATTTAGGTGTATGATCCATTTAAATTAAATGACACTCTTAGAAGTGTCATTATAGTTTTAGTTCTTGCATTTAGGTATATGATCCAAGAATAAATCTTTATGGCCTTAGGTTAGGCAATGTTTTCTTACATATGACACCAAAAGCACAATCAATTAAAAAAAAAGACCAATTTGACTTCATCAAAATTAAAAACGTTTGGCTCATACCTGTAACCCCAGCGCTTTGGGAGGCTGAGGTGGGAGGATCACTTGAGCCCAGGAGTTTGAGACCAGCCTGGAAAACATAGTGAGACCCTGTCTCTACAAATAAAAAATTTAGCTAGGTGTGGTGGTGCATGCCTGTAATCCCAGCTACTCAGGAGCCTGAGGTGGGAGGATTAGTTGAGCCCAAGAAGTTGAGGCTGCAGTGAGCCACGATCACACCACTGCACTCCAGCTTGAGTGACAGATCCTGTCTAAAAAAAAATTATTTTTATGCATTAAATAAAACCATCAAGAAAGTGAAACTACAGCTCATTAACTGGGAGAAAATGTTTGCAAATATATACCTGATAAGGGAACTTGTATTCAAATATATAAAAAACTTACAACTCAATAATAATAATTTAAAAAATAACTCAATGTGAAAAAATGGGCAAAGATCTCAATAGACATTTCTCCAAAGATACATAAATGGGAAAAAAGTACATGAAAAATGTTTTAACATCATTACCATCAGGGAAATGTAAATTAAAACCACAGTGAGGTATCATTTCCCACCCTCTAAGATGACTGCAATGAAAAAGACAAACAATAACAAGTGTTGGCAAAGATGTGGAGAAATTGAAACCCTTGTGCATTGCTGGTGGGAGCATAAAATGTTCAGCCACTTTGGAAAACACTTTAACATCTCTTCAAAATGCTAAATAGAGTTTTCACTGGCCCAGCCATTCTACGCCTAGATATATAGCCAGTAGAAATGGAAGCATAAAAACTTGTACATGAATGCTCATAGTAGCGTTATTGGTAATAGCTAGAAAGTGGAAACAATCCAAATGTATGTCAACTGCTGAAATGTTAAACAATATGTGATCTATTCCTGCAGTAGAAAACTTTTCAGCCATAAAGTGGAATGCAATACTGAAACATCCTACAATATGAATGAACCTCGAAAACATTATGCTAAATGAAAAAAGCCCATCACAAAATACCACATAGTGTAGGATTCCATTAATATGAAATGCCTAAAACAAGCAAATCTGTAGAGACAGAAAATGGAAGGTGGGTGGTTGCCTAGATCTGGGGGTGGGAGTAAAATGGGGAGTGATACTTAATGGAGACTGGGTGCTCTTCCTGGGTGGTGAAACTGTCCTAAAATTAGAGTTGCCAATGGTTGCAAAATTGTGTGAACATACCACAAACCATTGGCTTGTATATTCCTAAATAGTGAATTGAATGGCATGTAGTTATATCTCAATAAAGCTATAAATAAAGCAATAAAGTCAAAAAGATCAGAAAATGATTCTGACTGATTCATGTAATCACTTCACTGCTGCGATCTTTGACGTCTTTGTGTACAACAGTACCTGACATGAGTCAAAGGATATTGCTGTGAAAAATAAGGACACACAGATGCCAGGTTAGAGTTTGGAAAGATCATGATATTCAGGGGTGGGGTCTTATTGGTTATATTTGCTCATATTTTGACAGATGTGATGTTGCCTTTTGCCCAATCTCTTCATTGTAATGGAAAGCTCAATCTGTTTGAGTAAGAGCCAATAGGTCTATGCCACATATTGAGAAGCCCCTGCGCAACCTCAAATTCTACCTTGGTTAGAGGGGTCCATGGGAACAATGCCCACTGAAGGAGAAAGTCACGTCTTACAGCTGTCTTGGTGCACAAGTCCAGGGGGCACTGTCTGCATTGTGATCTATGCAAAGGATGGCTTCCTGCATGAATAATTCCACCTGGAGTCGTGCAAGGCTCAAAGCTCACATACTATCCACAAATTCTCATAGTAAACCTTTGCAACTGGGGGCCGTTTATGTACCCCGGGTATTCCTGTGGTCACTCCAAATTGAGAAAAGGGACACAGGATACTATAGTTAAGCTCATGAAGCCTTTCCAAATTGATGATGCCTGCATCCTCCTGTGACTGTCGCACCACAGTACACGTGGCCACTGCATGAAACCTCTCCATCTTTGGGAAGCATGGAGACCACGAAAGGTACTGAATACATTTTCCATCGTGTGAGTGATGTCCCGTCTCTAGCAGGTATGTCGCACGAAAGACTTCAAGGTGGACAAAGAATGTCAATGTGTAAAGTGGTTCAGATATGAGATGAGGGAGCCGGAGAGCTGAAGGATGAAGTCATGTCTTGGAACTGTCTTGGTGCACAACTCCAGGGGGCGCCCACTGAGAGACGGCTTCAAGAGCCATGTGGGACTCCTCTTGGGAGAACATATGCAACATGAAGTCAGGAACCCCCCCAACCACCCGCAGCACCAATATTTTTATTTGTGTCAAATCTGGCTTCAGGTCCTGATCTCCAGGGGCACGAACAGACATTTGCAGAGGTGGGAAAATGCCACTTTGCAAAGGGGTCACTACCCAAGAACCAGCCACTGTGGGAGGGACAAAGGGGGCTTTACAGGGGCTAAAATGCTGGTGGTAACTATTTCATCGACCACCTCTTTGCAGCTTAACTTTTACACAGCCCTCTTAGGAAGACTGCTATGATTGTTACACTATTTTACAATTCTCCAAATATTGAAAATTTGAAAACAGAGTTTTAGGATCATAAATGTAAATCTGAGTTGGGGGGGAATCTTCTGGAGTAGGTATTGGGATAAACCAGAGAGAATGACTCCGGGTCTATAATGCAGCTGGTTAATATGAATCATATCATTGTGTCTGGCTCAGAGATGATCCCAAATCTTCTTTATGATCTGTGCCTCAGCTGGTCTCCAGAAACACCGTAGCTACTCTTATGGATAGATGATGAGACAGCCTGCCTGTCCTAACCAAGAGCCAGGTTTAGGGTTGCAAGGTTTCAGTGTTACATTTTAATGTCTCCGTGCTCCAGAAAATTGGGTCATTTTGTGCATTATTAAGGACCTTCACTGCCCGTGTTCATTGGCTGTGATGCTGTTGGTGGCCAAAGGCTAAAAGGTAATCCAAGAATCTGCACAGCCACATGGCAATGTGGGGAAAAGGGGCTTCTGTGCAAGGCAAGGGGCTCTGAAAAACCAGCACCTGTCCCGTGCCCTCCTCCGAATTGCTCTTGTGATTTTTGACAAAACAGCTGCAATTTTCCACCGGTTCTGAGCCAGTAGTGGCAACAGCCTCTGATAAAAGCGATAGTAAATTATTGACTGGGAATGAAAAAGTAAAGAAAACCCATGCAAATGTTTTCGTTGTTGCTAACAGTGGTGGTCTTGATTTCACCCAGGGACAATGAACTGAAAATTAACTCCACACGCATTCATTGTCAATCTAGAGAGTAAAGATGCAAAGAGTTTGTTTCTGTGGTCAGCCTTCCAAAACCCATCTGTCCTGCTTTCGTTTTGTTCAAATGTTTATTGATGGTTTTTACTTGTTTTTTTTAACTGAACAAGTTTTACCTACTTGTTCAATATGACAGGCAGTTTTCAGTCTTTATATTTTATTTTATTTTATTTTTTGAGACAGAGTTTCATTCTTGTTGCCCATGCTGGAGTGCAATGGCACAATCTCGGCTCACTGCAACCTCCACCTCCTGGGTTCAAGCGATTCTCCTGCCTCAGCCTCCCAAGTAGCTGGGATTACAAGCGCCCTCCACTATGCCCGGTTAATTTTTGTATTTTTAGTAGAGACAGGGTTTCACCATGTTGGTCAGGCTGGTCTCGAACTCCTGACCTCAGGTGATCCGCCTGCCTTGGCCTCCCAAAGTGCTGGGATTACAGGTGTGAGCCACCGCGCCCAGCCCAGAGTCTTTATATTACTTGACATATCTACAGCCTTTTAAAATGTAATTATGTTTTTTTCTGATAATAATTTGTTGACTGTAGAAAAGTTAAAAAATACACAAAATTATGGACAAAACACATATCCCAGATCACGCCTCCCAAAAGCCAGTGTTCATATGTTGGTGTTTGTCTTTCATTCTCATCTTTCAGACATTCCATGATATTACTGAGTGCTTGGTAGATGTCAAGCACTGTTCTTTTCACTGTTTTCATGGGCAGATGTCTAGCTATTTAGTTATTTCAGAATGAGGATCCACTGTACTTTCTTTTTTGTATCCTGCTTTTATTACCTAATGTTTTATTCCTTGCACTTCCTGATGCCAATCAGTAGCTTTTTAATTGGTATATATAATTGGTTATATAAATTTATTACAGTTTAACTGTTTACTTATTCTTACATATTTAGGAGCTTTCTCATTTCCGGCTGTTATAAATTAATATCTGCATATAAATCTTTGTGTGTTTATTTAATGGCTATTTGAAGATGAATTGCAGAACAGGATTCCTTAGTCAAAAGTAGGAGCTTTCTTCAAACTTTGGATGCGTCTTTCCAAATGGTGCTTCTGAAATCTCCTGGGATTCTCTCTTCTATGGAAATGAATGGGAATATCGTTTCATAGTACTTATATTAACACCATGCGCTGCCTTTCTTTTTTTTAGAGCCTTGACAATTTGGTTATTTAATATTTCACTTTGTGTTATTTTTGACTATTATATTTTTCACTCTTAAGAAGTACAATATTTTATATGTTGGCTAGATATTTATTTTTCTAGCCTTGGAGCTTGCTTTCAAAGCCATCATCTTTTATACATATTTCTTTCTAGTTTGTCTTCCCACTTTTAATTTATTGTGGTTTGTCTTCCTATTTTTACTTTATTCATTTTTTTTCAAATTTAAACATCGTATCAATACATTTTGTGTCTGTTGCCTCTGGACAGCTTTAGCTATGTTGTACAATTTTTATCTATAATTTTTATATTATCATTTAGTTGCAAATATTTCCTAACTCCTGGCCAGGTGCGGTGGCTCACACCTGTAATCCCAGCACTTTGGGGGGCCGAGGTGGGCAGATCACGAGGTCAGGAGTTAGAGACCAGCCTGGCCTAACATGGTGAAACCCTGTCTTGGCTCTCTGCAACCTCTGCCTCCCGGGTTCAAGCGATTCTATTGCCTCAGCCTCCCGAGTAGCTGGGATTACAATCTTGTAATCACCCGCCACCACACCTGGCTAATTTTTGTGTTTTTAGTAGAGACGGGGTTTCACCATGTTGGCCAGACTAGTCTCTAACTCCTGACCTTGTGATCCGCCCTCCTTGGCCTCCCAAAGTGCTGGGATTAAAGGCGTGAGCCACTGCGCCCAGTTTTTATGCAGCTAGGGAGTAAGGGACGGAGATTTCAGAGAACTGAGGGGAAACTTCTGTGTTTCTTTAGTCTCAGATAATAACACCTGAAGCAATCAGAGTTCTGGGCGTCAGCAGCTGGTTACAACATCCTTAAAGGCAGTCATTCCTTCTTCAATTTTTTTTGTGACCACCCCCCAAAGTTATCTCCAGCCTTGACAACATGGTGAAACCCTGTCTCTACTAAAAATAATAATAATAAAAAAAATGTAGCAGGGCATGACGGTGTGTGCCTGTAATCCCAGCTATTTGGCAGGCTGAGGTGGGAGGATCACTTGCAACCTTGACAAAGAAACAGCACATTCTCAGTTTATAATGATATTGTATGGACAAGGGATGTTGGGTATGGAAATCTCAAGGGGCCCTGTTTTAGGCTGTTCTTGCGTTGCTATAAAGAAATGCCTGAGACTGGGTAATTTACAAAGAAGAGGGGTACAATTGGCTCATGGTTTTGCAGGCTGTACAGGAAGAATAGTGCTGGCACCTGCTTGACTTCTGGGGAGGCCTCAGGAAGCTTCCAACCGTGGGAGAAGGTGAAGGGGGAGCAGGCACATCACCACATGGCCAGAGCAGAAGCAGGGGGAGGGAGGAGGTGCCACACACTTTTAAATGACCAGATCTTAAGAGAACTCCCTCACTATTGGGAGGACGGCACCCAGAGGATTCCTGGTGCGAAACCATTTATGGGAAATCCACCCCCACGATCCAATCACCTCCCAGCAGGCCCCACCTCCAATACTTGGGATTCCAGTTCAACATGAGATTTGGGTGGGGACACAGATCAAAACCACATCCGGCTCGGTTACAGAAACACCCTCACAGTCACCCCCAGAAACATTGTGTCCGTCACCTGCCATCTCTGCATCCCTCAGTCCAGTCAACTTCCCTAAAATTAACCCTCACAGCCATGGTGTCTGGACCTCAGTTGGGCAAAGACTACACTGGTCATTGTGGGTGAGAATTAGCTTTGGGTGATTATTAAGGGTTTCATTTCCCGAGCCACCTGCCACTCAGCCTGCAGAAGTCCCCAACCACCAGGTCAACAAGAAGGGGTGTAAAACCAGGACTTGGCCGACGGGTTGATTGGGTTTTCACGTTGCATGTCTCTGCATTGCTGGGGTGGGAGGCAGAGAGCCTGACTGTAAAGGAAGGAAGCTTTGGAATTTCAGATCACACTTTCTTCCTAGGTGGTTATAAAGAGAGGTGGGGCCAACCAGGCACCAAGCACGGTGCACCTTTCTTCCTGGGATCCAAGATTCTGATTTCTCCTTGGTAATTACTCAAAGTGAGTTCCCAGGGTACAGCATGAGGGCGATGGAACTTACCGTGACATAGATTGTTGCTTTTCACTCCTGAGTTTCCACTGTTGCCTTGGGCCTCAGTTTCAGTGTGATTTCCTGAGCAGTATGAAGCTCCTGTTTCCCAATTCTAAGGGGATCTGCAGAGAAAAGCAGAGAAGACTCTGAGGAAGATTAAAAGAGTTGCACGTGGTTCAGAACTGCAACGTGTCCAGCACTCACTCTGTCAATTAGGCAACAAGTCCCCTCCCTGTACTCTCAATTAGGTCTACAAGGCCTCTTCCTTGGAAAGGTAGAAGCTGTTGGGGTTTTAAGCAAGTATCAATTCCCTCCTACCTGCCCCCATCAAAACAATTTCTCGGCCAGGTGCAATGGCTCATACCCTTAATCCCAGCACTTTGGGAGGCTGAGGCGGGCTGATTGCTTGAGCCCAGGAGTTCGAGACCAGCCTGGGCAACATAGTGAGACCCTGTCTTTACAAAATAATACAAAAAATTGGCCAGGCACAGTGGCTCATGCCTGTAATCCCAGCACTTCGGGAGGCTGAGGAGGGTGGATCACGAGGTCAGGAGTTTGAGACCAGCCTGGCCAACATAGTGAAACCCCATGTCTACTAAAAATACAAAAATTTGCTGGGCGTGGTGGTGGGCACCTGTAATCCCAGCTACTCAGGAGGCTGAAGCGGGAGAATCATTTGATCCTGGGAGGTGGAGGTTGCAGTGAGCAGAGATCGTGCCATTTGCACTCCAGCCTGGGCCACAGGGTGAGACTCCTTCTCAAAAAAAAAAAAAAAAAAAAAAAAAAAAAAAAAAAAAAAAAAATTAGCCGGCTGTGGTGGTGCATGCCTGTAGTCCCACCCACTCGGAAGGCTGAGGTGGGAGGATCCCTTGAGCCCAGACAATCAAGGCTTCAGTGAGCTATGATTACACCACAGCATTCCAGCCTGAGCCACAGAGCCAGATCCTGTCTCAAGAAAACAAACAAAAAAAAGGTTTCTGAAGTTCTCCCCAAATTTATTTCAAAGCCCTGTGATTAGGGGCATGATGTGTGCAGGTTGCAGACCACATGCTGTGGCAAGTCTACTTTGCAATGCAGAGTATGAAACGGGCATCCTCCAGGTGAATTCCTGGAGGAAACACCTACGAATCCCTCACTGGGCAGTAAAAATTTTCACCTGGCCCAAAGAGAGGCCTGGCCCTGGACCCCCATTTCAGGAGGGTGACCTCTAAGCCCCTGGAATGTCCTGTCTAACAGGAGTGTTTCTGTTTTTCTGGGGGGCCTCGGGTCACACCAACTCTTCTAACCATGTGAGTTAGGGCAGGGGCTCTGGGCTGCAGGACATCAGCTCGACCTCTGGATGGGCTGCAGGCTGAGCTCAGCCATGTGAGGAGTCAGCCCTGCCTATGGGATGGAGCCGCAGGGAAGCCCTGGTGTGGAGGAGCCTTCCTGGTTGACAGTGCTTTGTGCGTATGATCGCACGTTGTCGGAGGAGTAACGCCGTCCGCAACTCCACGGGAGAGGACAACAGATGCCCGGTGTGTGGGACCCTCGTGGACTCTGCCCCTGCACGCTGATTTTAATTGGTGTCTTTTCCCTGTGATAAACCATAGCCGGGACTGTCACAGCTTCCAGCGAGTTCCGAGTCTTTCCAGCAAATCATCGAACCTAAGGGTGGTCTCGAGGGCCTCTGAACTCGCAATTGGCGTCAAAAGTGAGGGCGGTCCTGTGGACTGCTCCTGAACGCTGCATCTCCCAGGTAGCCTGGCTTCTTGCAGACACAACCCAAAGACCACGGGGACTTCGGAATCAAATAAATTGGATTCAGAGTAGAGAGAGTGCTGTCTCACCGGGGTCTCTTTGCAAGTCTCCGTGGGGAAATTCTGCTGGAGGCTGGCAGAGGCGACTTCAGAGAGAAGAGAGTGAACCTCACTGTAACACGGAGCAGAGGGAAGGAGAACACAGGAGCCTAGAGACTTCCTGTTGCCTTTGCTGAGCCTAATTACCGACGAGGAGCTGAATACACAGATAAGAACATAATGGCTTGTTTTTGGACATCCACATGAATCCAAGCGATTTAAGAAAGTCTTGAGGCCAGGAGTTCCAAACCAGCCCGGACAACATAACGAGACTCCCGTCTCTATAAAAAATAATAACAATAAAAAACTAGGCCGGGCGCGGTGGCTCACGGCTGTAATCCCAGCACTTTGGGAGGCCGAGGCAGGTGGATCACGAGGTCAGGAGATCGAGACCACGGTGAAAACCCGTCTCTACTAAAAATACAAAAAATTAGCCGGGCGCAGTGGCGGGTGCCTGTATTCCCAGCTACTCGGAGAGGCTGAGGCAGGAGAATGGCGTGAATCCGGGAGGCGGAGCTTGCAGTGAGCCAATAGCGCACCACTGCACTCCAGCCTGGGTGACAGAACGAGACTCCGTCTCAAAAAAAAAAAACAACTTTAGCTAGGCATGGCAGTGGTATACACTGTGGTCCCAGCTAGTGGGGAGGCTGACGCGGCAGCATCGCTTGAGCCCAGGAGTTTGAGGCTGCAGTGAGCTATGATTACACCACTGCACTCCAGCCTGGGTGACAGAGCAAGACTCTGTCTCAGAAAAAAAAAAAAGAAATTCATGGTTCTTTGTTCACTTCCTCCCCCATGGCCTGGCATAGAGTGGATAAGGTGCTGTTGAAGGTTTTATGGATTGAATTGTGTCCGACCCTCCAAAATTCAGAAGTTGAAGTCTTAGTCCTAGGACCTTAGAATGTGACCTTATTTGAAAATAGGGACATTGAAGATGGAGTTAGTTAAAATGAGGTTAAACTGGAGGAGGGTGGGCCCCTAACTCAATAGGACTGGCGTCCTTATGAAAAGACACCATGGGAAGAAGAGACAGAAACAGGCTCAAGGAAGATAGGAGAGAAGTTACCACAAACCGGGGGACCACCAGAAGCTGGAGAGGGACCCCGGGACATTCCTTTCCTGCACCTTCAGAGAGGCGCAGACCTGCAGACACCTGGATCTCCAGAACGGAGAGGGGATCCACCCTCCTGTGTGAGGCTTCGCACAGTAACACGGTGGGGAACACCGAGGGCACAGAGGGCTGGATCTGTCGGTGCTGGTGCAGGGAGGAGGAGCAGCAGCCATGCCGGGCACATCAGCAAGCGTGCATGCAAGAGCCGGCATCCGAGGTGCCCTCCAGGATGGAGGCGTTTCCGCAGGTGGAGAGGGGGAAAGGCGTGGGGCGAGGGCACGGCTGGAGAAGACGCACAAATAATAATAATAAAACGTCATCCAGGCCGCATAGCCAACGGGAGGAAGCACAAGTCCAGGAACCTGGATGGAGTTGGTCAGCTTGGGGCTGGTAGGGGCCACGTATCCAACTGCAGTCGGTTCCGACGGGAACAGGCTGTGACTATCTCACTCCAGGCAAATGCAGGAGGAACCCTGCTGTGCTTGACCTGTTGTGAAAAGCGATTTAGTTAAATAGGTTCCAGGTGATTCCTTTGATTGTGGCCATGAGGATTTATGCAGAAAAGGACACGAACTTAAAACCCTTCATTGAGGTTGCTCTTGTGATGGCTCCAGCCCACACGTGGGGCGGCCAGCCATCCTCGGTCCGTTGCTTGCCTGGGTTTCCGACGCCATCCTCTGGGCCTGCCTCATTTGTTAGGCTGTGACCCCACAGTGAAGCTGGAATATGACTTGCTCATAACTGCAGTTGGAAAATTAAATTTTATTTTCAACACATCTTTATCCTTCTTGCCACTGATTTGCCTGGCTCTGAGCCCGTCTCCCTATGGCTTTGCTTTTAATATCTGGCCATAAACCCCTCAATGTTACAGCCACTATAAGCTGGTCCTGATGTCACATTCCTCCATAGAGTTAATTAAATTCCGAGCACAGTGCGTGAATGGAGATTATAAAACTCCTTGGCCGGAGAGAGGGGGTTGGACGCTCTTGACCGGCATCTGGGCAAACATTTGTATTTCTTTCTATGACGGCATTGACACAGAATGGGAGAAGGCCATCTAGGATTGGGTGGGAGGTGGCGCTTCCAAGGTACTTTTGAAAATCCTACCATAGGCAGGGTGCAGTAGCTCATGCCTGCAATCCCAGCACTTTGGGAGGCTGAGGAGGGAGGATCCCTTGAGCCCAGGAGTTCAAGACTAGCCTGGGCAACATAGGGAGACCCCATCTCTACAAAAATTAAAAAAAAAAATTAACTAGGTGTGGTAGTACATGCCTGTAGTCTCAGTTATTTGGGAGGCTGACGTGGGAGGATCACTTGAGCCCAGCAGGTTGAGCCTGCAGTAAGCCGTGATCACGCCACTGCACTCTAGCCTGGGCAACAGAGTGAGACCTCATCTCTAAAAGGAATAAATAAAAAATAAAAATCCTACAATGCTTCCACCTGTAAATGTCTACCCTAGAGAAATGAAGACATATGTTCATAAAAGGCTTACACAAGAATGATCGTAGTGGCATTATTGGTTTTAGCTGCAAAGAGGAGACCACCCAGGTGTCTGTCACCGGAGCATGGATAAGCAATACATCTCTGCAACGGACCACCGCTCAGCAATCAAAAGGAAAAAACAGCACAAAAATCGCATACTGGATGATTCCATTTTATGAAGTTCAACCACCATCACGACTAATCTCTAGCCGCAGAAATCAGAACTGTGGTTCTCTATGGTGCGGTGGAAACTGGCTGGGCAGGAGTATAAGGAACTTCCTGGGGTGGTGAAAATTCCTTATCTTGACAGATGCAGGGTTTGCGCTGGTAGATTTGTTTATTAAAGCTCACCCAACTGTGCGCTGATAACCTGAGCATTTCACTCTGCAAACGTTACCTTGCAATGAAAAACTTCCACGATGACACAGCCCTGAAAGGGACCAGAGCTTAGAGCCTCCAGGGCTCTCCTGGTGTAGGACAGAAGTCCTTCGGCTTGGGCCAGTGCTTGGGATCACAGTGCAGAACATAGATGGGGCTCACCCTCTAGGGATGTCTCTTGTTTTCTTGCAGATCCTCTCCGGATGGGGACACATATTAGGCTTGAGTATGAAGGGTTTGCTTAATTTTAATCTACTCCTGCAAAGGACATTGTGATGCGTGGAGAGGTTTTCCAGGTGATGTGGTTCATCTCCGGTATTTCTTTTTTTTTTTTTTTAATGAGATGGAGTCTCGCTCTGTTCAGACAGAGTCTCGCTTCAGGCTGGAGTGCAGTGGTGTGATCTCAACTCCCTGCAACCTCTGCCTCCCCGATTCAAGCGATTCTTCTGCCTCAGGCTCTCGAGTAGCTGGGATTACAGGCACCTGACACCACACCCAGCTAATTTTTGTATTTTTAGTAGAGATAGCGTTTCACCATGTTGGCCAGGTTGGTCTCGAACTCCTGACCTCAGGTGATCCACCCGCCTCAGCCTTCCAAAGTGCTGGGATGACAGGCATGAGCCCAATATTTCTTTTTATGTAAGCTTTGGGCTTGCAAATGTCTTTCCCACGGCTGATCTCATTCAGTGCTCACCGCAGCCCTGAGAAGCAGCTCCTGGTTTTCCTTCTGAGGGAGTCATGATGAGGACAAGGCCCTCGGGGAACCCAGTGTGATTTGAAGACGGCCACCGGCCCAGGCTGGACGCACCACACCACACGTGGATGAGAAGAGTGTGTAATGTCACTGAGGATGATCAGAGGGTGTAGGAAACCCACTGCGATCAACTTCCCAATATGGTGGAGAAGAGCTTCCCTGGGGTTATTGAGGGAATCAGCATCCACACCAAAGGAGGGCAGGCCTGGTGATGACTGTAGGCCCCCAACACCCTGCATTGGAAATGACATGGAGCTTAATAAAATAACACAGAAGAAGCAAAGAGATCAAGGAGATTTGGGAATCTCATTCCCCGCTGACCAGCCAACTCCTGGGCTCTTGTAACTGAACCCAGGTTCAGCACTCACTGCTTAAAAGCCAAACATGATAGATAAGTGTTGGTGGGAGGAGAAGCGAGTTTATTCAGGGAGCCAGCAAAGCAAGAAGACGGTGCCCTAGCATTCCAAAGAACCATCTTGAGTCAGTACAAATTTCAGGCTCTTTTTATGTGGAGGGCAGGAGGAAGAGGAGGGCGTTGGGATCAAGAGGTGGCTGATGACCATAGACACCTGGGTGCCAGCAAGGGTCAGAGGAGGCCAGGACCCTTTGCCCTTGGTATTTTTAGTAGAGATGGAGTTTCTCCATGTTTGGTCAGGCTGGTCTCAAACTCCTGACCTCAAATGATCCGCCCACCTCCGCGTCCCAGAATGCTGAGATTACAGGCATAAGCCACCACACCCGGGTGCAAATCTTTAATAAAACCTAGTTAGCTGTTTACACACTTCCCCTTTCATCCCAGAGTTAGTTTCAAGAACGACATGATTGCTGTTTTTGCGTTACCTCAGTGCTCTAAAATTACCCTAGCATACGTGCAGGAGTGGGGAAAGGCCCCTTAAGCAAACGTGGAGTGGGCTGTGCTAGTTCTTTTGCTGTTTCACTGTTACACTCTGAGCCCAGTGTAGTGCTGGACTCACCAGGCAAATCAAAATAATAAACCAGGCCGGGCGCGGTGGCTCATGCCTGTAATCCCAGCACTTTGGGAGGCCGAGGCAGGTGGATCACTTGAGGTTGGGAGTTTGAGACCAGCCTGACCAAACATGGAGAAACTCTGTCTCTACTAAAAATACAAAATTAGCTGGGCGTGATGGCACATGCCTGTAATCCCAGCTACTCGGGAGGCTCAAGCAGGAGAATCACTTAAACCCGGGAGACGAAGGTTGCTGTGAGCTGAGATCGCGCCATTGCACTCCAGCCTGGGCAATAAGAGCAAAACTCTGTCTCAAAAAAAGAAAGAAAGAAAGAAATATAGCGATGAAAATGAATGAATGAATGAATGAATGAATTCAGCCACATAGCATGAGGGAATGTGCATGACATGGAGTAAAGCAGGCCAGAAACAAGACAACTGGTATACCATTCCATTCATATAAAGCTCAAAAACAGGTCAGACTTACCTATGGTGACAGAGGTTAAGGAGTGGTCACCCAGCAGGGGGTGGCAGGAGGAGGAAGAAGTAAGGAGAAGCATGGGAGAAACTTTTGGAAGCTGGGAATAGTCTATATCGTGATTTGGTTTTTGGCACACAGGTAGGGACATATGGAAAAAGGCATGCAATTGTACATTTAAGAGGTGTGTGGTTTACTGTATATGAGGGATAGCTCAATGAAAGTGTGGATTTTTTTTCTTTAGAGATGGGGTCTTGCTCTGTTGCCCAGGCTGGAATACAGTGGCACAATCATGGTTCACTGCAGCCTCAACCTTCTGGACTCAAGCAATCTCTCGGCTCAGCCTCCTGAGTTGCTGGAACTATAGGTATGCACTACCACATTTAGCTAATTAAAAAATATATTTTGTGTGTGTGGAGATGGGGTCTTGCTATGTTGCCCAGGCTAGTCTCAAACTCCTGGACTCAAGGGATCCTCCTGCCTTGGCCTCTCAAAGTGCTGGGATTACAGGCATGAACCACTGCCTGCCACCTAAAAGTGGTGTGTAAAAAAAATAACCAAAAGCTATTATCAAACAGAAAAAAAAGGACAATTCAGGTAATGAACAGAACTAGGTTCCAGTAATTCACTGAGGAAACTGCTTCCATCTCTTAAAAAGAACAAAGTCTTATCCTTTGAGTCATTCTTATCCCTACACCAGCTTCCTGAGGCAGAAATGTACATCTCTGCAAAAACATTTGTCCAAGTCCTTATCTGCCGCCTCACCCCCCACCCGTTTCCCCACCATTAAAGGCTGCAACATCCTCATCTGTCCTGGGCTGCGGGGGAAATGCTGTGAAATGCATCTGTATTCCAAAGCAAAATTGTCCTATTCTTGAAGCTTCATTGAACAGGATGTGTTTTGGAGATTGAATATATGTAGATTTATTTACTTTCTAAAAGCAACACCCTGTACTTGGGGGCCGCCAGGCAAGCCTGCCCAGGGAAGCATTTACAGCTGTTCTAATAGTTAGAAAACCGTGGGCAGAGGCGTTCCACACCCATCAGCTATTTGCAGAGACTGCGTGGGCAGAGAGGCCTGACGGTTCCCCACGGAGAGGGCTGCACCGGGGGCGGGGCTGGCTCTTTCCTGGTGCTGGGATTGTTTGCACAGAAGAGCAGAGACACAGTGGGTTGGAAGGGCCCAGGCAGGGCTGGGTGTGGTGGCTCACGCCTGTAATCCCAGCACTTTGGGAGGCTGAGGCAGGCAGATCACTTAAGGTCAGGAGTACGAGACCATCCTGACCAACATGATGAAACCCTGTCTCTACTAAAAATTACAAAAAATAGCTGGGCGTGGTGGTAGGTGCCTGTAATCCCAGCTACTCAGGAGGCTGTGGCAGGAGAATTGCTTGAACCTGGGAGGTGGAGGCTGCAGTGAGCTGAGATTGTGCCACTGCACTCTAGCCTGAGTTACAGAGCGAGACTGTCTCAAGCAAACAAACAAAAAAAGTAGAGACCCAGGCTGGAGCTGCTGCCTGAACCTCTAGTCCCCTGGGAACCTCAGCCCTGGACCGGTGCACAGGATTCACAGTGACACAGACAGACCTGCCTGCATGCTGCCTGGCCTGGGCCACAGGTGCACGGGGCCAGGCAGTGAGCGAGGCCTCAGCTCACCATTTCTAACTCTAGTAAAATCTTCACATTTTTAAATACCTGTTCTAAATTTATTTGTGCTCTGGGCCTTTTAGCCTGTGCCAATAAAGTGCAGGGCCGGGAAAGTCACCTGGGGCTTGTCTCACTTCGTCGCATCAGCTATAAAAGGTGGGAGAGAATCCTGGATGTTCATGGCTGGGCTTCAGAGCCACAACCCCACCTTCCCTCGGCTCCAATTCCCAGATGCCGTAAAGAGCCAGCTGCTCCAGGCCCGGCGCAGTGGCTCACGCCTGTAATCTCAGCACTTTGGGAGGCCAAGGCGGGCGGATCACGAGGTCAGGAGGTCGTAGACCCTCCTGGCTAACACAGTGAAACCCCGTCTCTACTAAAAATACAAAAAATTAGCCAGATGTGGTGGCAGGCACCTGTAGTCCCAGCTACTTGGGAGGATGAGGCAGGAGAATGGCGTGAACCCAGGAGGCGGAGCTTGCAGTGAGCCGAGATTACGCCACTGCACTCCAGCCTGAGTGACAGAGCGAGACTCTGTCTCAAAAAAAAAGAGCCAGCTGCTCCTCTGCTCACCCCTCCCTGACGGTCCCACTTGCTCCTTCACGTTCTTGCCAGTGTTTTGCACCAGAAGGTCTCTGTGAAGTTTGAAGAGGGAAATGGCCGGAGCACAATGATAGCAGTTCAGCATTTTGCCCTGGACGCATCCACAGGTCACCAGCGCCAAGAAAGACACTTGGGTGGGTCAGTGCAGGTCTCTTGTGAAACCTCCGTTAGCCAGAATTGCTGAAACCAAGGGGGAGTCAGATTCATTAAAGAGAAATAAGGGCTGGGTGCGGTGGCTTATGCCTATAATCCCAGCACTTTGGGAGGCCAAGGCAGGAGGCTCGTTTGAGCCCAGGTGTTTGGGTTCACAGTGAGATCCATTTCTACAAAACACGTAAAATAGCAAGGCACGGCGACACGCACCTGTAGTCCCAGCTACTCGGGAGGCTGAGGTGGGAGGATCGCTTGAGCTCAAAAGTTGGAGGCTACAGTGAGCTATGATGGTGCTACTGCACTCCAGCCTGGGTGACAGAGTGAGACCTTGTCTTTTTTTTTTTTTTTTTAAAAGGAGGAATGAGATGCCCTGACTAATAAGAAAAAGACTTCTCTTGTTACAAGAAAAAGACTTTTATTTCATCCTTTCAAAAAGCATCAGGTTAGTGAAAACATGATGGTTTTTTTAAATGTTTGAAGTTTGAATTGAGTTTCCTGCTTCTGTTAAGTCTAGTCTCTGAAAATCAGTCTCTCTGGGACATAAGGATGGTGTTTGTGTTCGCAATCCCCAAGCAGGAGAGGAAAGTGGCCTAAATTCTAGATGGAGGGTTATCGGTGCAATGTTGGTCAATGTGCAACAACCGGCCAGCCAAGAGAACAAGCACCCATCTTTATGAATGCCTGTGGTGTTAAAAACTCCTGCTGGGCCGGGCGCGGTGGCTCACGCCTGTAATCCCAGCACTTTGGGAGGCCAAGGTGGGCGGATCCCGAGGTAAGGAGATTGAGACCATCCTGGCTAACACGGTGAAACCCCGTCTCTACTGAAAATACAAAAAATTAGCTGGATGAAATGGTGGGTGCCTGTAGTCCCAGCTACTCGGGAGGCTGAGGCAGTAGAATGGTGTGAACCCGGGAGGCAGAGCTTGCAGCGAGCCGAGATCGCGCCACTGCACTCCAGCCTGGGTGACAGAGTGAGATGCCATCTCAAAACAAACAAACAAACAAAAATAACAACTGCTGAGGCCAACTTCAAGCTACCACAGCCACAGCCCTGAACATGAAGTTGGGACAAAATGTGCAGAATAGGCTCTCACACATAGCAGATGCAGGCTCCAGCCCATAGCCAGGTGTGCCTCTCCCAGCTGCAGACCTTTGTCTTTTAAAATTTGTTCCTATTCCAGCTACAACTTTACTCTGCTATCATCTGGCTCCCTGTGCCTAAATATCAAATGCAGATAGAAAATCTGGCCAAATTGGCCGGGTGTTGTGGCTCACACCTGTAATCCCAGCACTTTGGGAGGCTGAGGTGGGCAGATCACCTGAGGTCAGGAGTTTGAGACCAGCCTGACCAACATGGCGAAACCCCGTCTCTACTACAAATACAAAAATTAGCCAGGCATGGCGGCGGGTGCCTGTAATCCCAGCTACTTGGGAGGCTGAGGCAGGAGAATCACTTGAACCTGGGAGGCGGAATTTGCAGTGAGATGAGATCATGCCATTGCACTCCAGCCTGGGTGACAAGAGCAAAACTCTATCTCAAAAAAAAAAAAAAAAAGCAAAGCAAAGAAAAGAAAATCTGGCCAAACTGAGGGTTTGAGTTTCTTGCTGGTTAATGAAAATTTCTGACAATACAGGCTCCGTCCTTTTCTTCAAGATGTTGTTATTTTTTAATTTTATTACTTTTTTTTTGAGACAGAATCTCACTCTATTGCCCAGGCTGCAGTGCAGTGGTGTGATCACGGCTCACTGCAGCGTCCAACTCCCAGGCTCAAGCAATCCTCCCACCTCAGCCTCCCAAGTAGCTGGGACCACAGGCATGTGCCACCATGCCTGGTTAATTTTATTTTTTTGTAGAGAAGAGGTCTTGCTATGTTGCCTAGGTTGGTCTTGAACTCTTGGTCTCAAATGATCCTCCTTCCTTGGTGTCCCAAAGTGTTGGGATTACAGGCGTGAGCCATGGCGCCTGGTCAAGATGTTGTTTTAATAGATACTAGTCCCACAAAGCTAACTGTGGAGCTTGGGGTTGCAGTTTCTCTCTGCCTTGAGACTGGTTTGGACTGGAAAAGGTTGCTGCATTCAGTCCCATGCCTCGTTCCCCAAGAAGCATTCTGTTTCTCACCCAGGTTGAGAAACCTGGCTTCTCCTCTGTTTCCACTTTAACTCCTTTCTCATGAGGGGAACTGAGCTCTGAGGCACTTCCTAAGAGGTTCCGTGAACCCAGCACAGGGACCTTCTTCCCCGTATGGTGAGGTCCAAAGAGCCCCCTCCTCCCCAGCTCTAGGCGAAGAGGAGGGAAGCCCTACGTCGTCGCTGGGACCTGAATGTAGGGATCCCAAGATGAATCTTCCCCAGGTCGCTGGGAGGGAGGGAGCAGGAGAGACTCACAGGAGAGAACGTGCTGTTGCTACACCTAGGTTTCAAAATTTGAATCCTGCATCCTCCCTCACCTCCCACCCTCTGCTTCTTAAAAACTAATGATTGACAGCCTGGGCAACATAGCAAGACTCTGTCTCTACAAAAAATTAAAAATTAGCCGGGTATGGTGGCATGCACCTGTAGTCCCAGCTACTTGAAAGGCCAAGGCAGGAGGATCACTTAAGCCCAGGAGTTCAAGACCAGCCTGGGCAACATAGCAAGACCCTGTCACTCCAAAGAAAACTTAAAAAATTATCCAGGCATTATGGCACATGCCTGAAGTCCTAGCTATTTGGGAGACTGAGGCAGGAGGATTGCTTGTGCCCAGGAGTTTGAGGCTGCAGTGAGCTATGGTCGCGCCACTGCACTCCAGCCTGGGTGACACTGTGAGACCCTCTGTCTAAAAAAAATAAAATGCTGATTTAGGGGGGCTGGGGGAGGTGGCTCACACCTGTAATCCCAGCACTTTGGGAGGCTGAGGCGGGTGGATCACAAGGTCAAGAGATCGAGACCATCCTGGCCAACGTAGTGAAACCCCGTCTCTACTAAAAATATAAAAATTAGCTGGGCGTGGTGGCACACGCCTGTCATCTCAGGCTCAGGAGGCTGAGGCAGGAGAATCACTTGAACCCGGGAGGCAGAGGTTGCAGTGAGCCGAGATCGTGCCATTGCACTCCAGCCTGGGCGACTGAGCAAGACTCGGTCTCAAAAAAAAAAAAATGCTGATTTAGGTATGGCTCAACTATTTTCTTACACACTTTATTAATACAAAGATGATGCCCAAACTTACCTATAATGCAAGAATTTATACCAGATGGAGAATGTTCTCAGATATTTAGTTTCTCCTGCTAAGAGAAATTAGGAAGAGGGGTGTGTCCATCCTCAGGGTGGCCCTGGACCCCATTCCAGGTTGGCTTCCTTGGTTACATACACTCATGGAATTGGGTGTCTTTCGTTTAGCGCCATCAGACGCCAGCAGATTCATAGATGAATGTCTGCCTCTGCCCCTAGGATGGAAGGGAGGAGGGTTATGGGTACCGCTTTACTCTCGGTGACTGGAGCCCAGGGGATCTGCATTGAAGAAAGAAGGGAAGGATGGGAGAGGGAGAAAGTGAGAGGAAGGAATAAAGGAAGGGAGAAAAGGGAGAAGGAAGGTGAGATGAAGGAAAGAGAGGAAGGAAGGGCAGGAGGAAAGAAGAGGGAAGGAAGAAGAAAAACCAACCACGGAAGATGGAAAGAGCTTCAAGACCCAGGACCTGCCACCTCCCACCAGCTCAGGCATCTTCCTGACCCCGGGGTGGGGGCTCTGAGCTGCAGGGCCCAGCTTCCTCTCCGCCTGCCCTCAGGGCTGGCTCACCAACCAACCTTTACCTCCTGGAGCTCTCCGCTGGGGAAGGCTGGGGAGATGACAGATCTGAGCTGTTTCCATTTCTCATGTTCAGTGATAAGGCCTGATTCCAAAATTCTGTTTCAACCCAGCTTCTAAAGCAGATCAAGTGAATGGGAACAGGTATAGCTAGGGTTACAGAGTGTAGCTTGGGAGTTTCTCCAAGGAAGGATTAGATAGAGGCACTGCCAAAAAGATTTCTTTTTTAAAGGAGTCAGATCATATGTGACATTGCCTTCTTCCCAGAGCATTCAGAAGGAGCGTGACGCCAAGGTAGACTGCAGGGGGCGGGTAGGCTGGTGACATTTTGGCAGATTTGGGAAACGTAAGCAGAGAGCTAACCCTGGAAACCACTCCTGGAGTGGGGGCACCTCTATCACTAGCATTGGGGGTCTCAAAGAAGATTCCTCTGCAGAACTAGCTGAACTCTGTCTTTGCTGGGAGTTAAGCTGGGGAAAGAATTAGGCATGCATCTTTCAGACCCATTGTTTTTTTCAGCCTGAGGGAAGACTGTGGAAATCTTGCCTGAAGAAAGGATAGATGTCTCCTGCACCCACCACCACCCTCTCCCAAAAGCGAAGATGCTCAGGTACCTGAAGGGCCTGTGACTCGCCGGGGCCACGTGGCTGATGTGAGCCAAAACTGGGACCAGAGACCAGGTCTGGGGCATTTGCCACTAACAATAAACTGAAAAGAGTAGGGAAGAAACTTTCCCCAAAACCAACCGTCCAGCATGTTTTGGCACCATTTAATGTTTGCACTACTGAGTTAAATGTGAGAGGAAGGGTGACTATGAAATCTATTAAAATGCAATCCTGGCCCTAAAGATCCCAACAACTTAACAACTTGGCCTTCCCAAGATCTCCCAGATGCTCTGAAGCGTTGACAGCCACTTGACAAAGGCCTGCAATGTATGATGGCAAGTGCTGGCATCCTAGATGCCTTGATATGTGGGTATTTTAGCTTCAGCCAGTGGATAAATCACATTGGTTTAGGTGCCCCCATTGAGTCATCTCCACATGAGCCCATCTTTATTTCACAAAAGCCATCACCCATTCCAAGCAAATTCCCACGTCTTATATGCAAGATTATGAAGAGCCAGACGAAATTTTCAAAGCCATCAGAGTATGAAACGAATATATGAATATAAAAAGGGGCTTCTTTTGAGAAGACATTTATGCAGCCAACAAACATATGAAAAAAAGCTCATCATCACTGATCATTAGAGAAGTGCAAATCAAAACCACAGTGAGATACCATCTCACGCCAGTTAGAATGGTGATAATTAAGTCAGGAAACAACAGATGCTAGAAAACAACAGATGCTAGAGAGGGTGTGGAGAAATAGGAATACTTTTACACTGTTGGTGGGAGTGTCAATTAGTTCAACCATTGTGGAAGACCGTGTGGTGATTCCTCAAGGATCTAGAACTAGAAATACCATATGACCCAGCAACCCCATTACTGAGTATACACCCAAAGGATTATAGATCGTTCTACTATAAAGACACATGCACACATATGTTTATTGCAGCACTATTCACAATAGCAAAGACTTGGAACCAACCCAACCCACATGTCCATCAATGACAGACTGGATAAAGAAAACGTGGCATATATACGACATGGAATACTACGCAGTCATAAAGAAGGATGAGTTCATGTCCTTTGCAGGGACATGGATGAAGCTGAAAACCACCATTCTCAGCAAACTAACACTAGAACAGAAAACAAAACACCGCATGTTCTCATTCGTAAGTGGGAGTTGAACAATGAGAACACGTAGACACAGGGAGGGGAACATCACACACTGGGACCTGTCGGGGTGGTGGGCTAGGGGAGGGATAGCATTAGGAGAAATACCTAATGTAAGTGATGGGTTGATGTGTGCAGCAAACCACAATGGCTTGTGTACACCTATGTAACAAAACTGTACTTTCTGCACATGTACTCCAGAACTTAAAGCAAAATTAAAAAAAAAAGAAAAAGAAAAGAGGCTTCAAGCTTACTAGCTGATGATTAATTCTTACATCTGGTTAGAGGGGGGAAAGAAAATTGCCATCTCCAAAAGCCCAAGTTTAACGTGCTTCTGTTCAAGAAAACCAACGGAAGAAGCAACCTACCCTTTGGTTGGTAAAAAAGGGTATAGAACTCCTTCTAGAAGTTGGACAGATGGACTTAATGAGAACAGGACCCAGAATGGCCAGGATGGGTTGTTTGCCTTCACAGACGCTGCTGCAGACACCAAGACCCAAAACAAAACAAAACAAAATGGTAAATGACTCTTAAAAAATATTCTTCAAGCCAAAGTGTCCTGGTTGGCAAGCCTAACTTTCCGATTATTTCCTAAAACCTTATTATCATGCAACCTCCCTATTATTTTTCCCCCACTTAGGGTACAGTAGTCCCACTTTATCCAAAGCTTCACTTTCCAAAGTTTCAGATACCTTGAGTCAACCACAGTGATATGGTTTGGCTCTGTGTCCCCACCCAAATCTCATCTTGAATTGTCCTCGCATAATTCCCATGTATTGTGGGAGGAACCTTGTGAGAGATAATTTGAATCATGGGGGGTGGATTCCCCCATACTGTTCTCATGGTAGTGAATAAGTCTCATGAAATCTGACGGTTTTATCAAGGGTTTCCTCTTCTGCGTCTTCCTCATTTTCTCTTGCTACTGCCATGTTAGAAGTGCCTTTTGCCTCCCGCCATGATTCTGAGGCCTCCCTAGCCATGTGGAACTGTAAGTCCAATTAAACCTCTTTTTCTTCTCAGTCTTGGATATGTCTTTATCAGCAGTGTGAAAATAGACTAAAACATATGGTTTTAAAATATTACATGGAAAATTCCAGAAATAAACAATTCGTAAGTTTTAAATGGTACACTGTTCTGAGTAGCATGATAAAATCTTGCACTGTCCCCCTCCATCCTGCCTGGGATGTGAATCATCCCTTTATCCAGTGTACCCACTCTGTCTGGATTATCCACAAATAAGCTACTAGTAGCCAGTTGGTTATGAGATGAACTGACAGGGTATTGAAGTGCTTAGATGCAAGCAGCCCTTACTTTATAATGGCCCTACAGCACAAGAGTGGTGATAATGGCAATGCAGAGATGCCACAGAGAAGCCATAAAGTGCTTCCTATAAGTGAAAAGATGAGACGAGATCGGGTCATGGCACTCCAGCCTGGGCAACAAGAGCGAAGCTCTGTCTAAATAAATAAATAAAAGAACAGAAATTTATTTCTCACAGTTATGAGGGCTGGGAAGTCCAAGATCAAGGTGCCAGCAGATTTGGTGTCTGGTGAGGGCCACTTCCTGGGTCATAGATGGCACCTTCTTGCTGTGTCATCACATGGTGGAAGGGGCAGTGCAGCCCTCTGAGGCCTTTTTTACAAGGACACTTATCTCATTTATAAGGACACTGCCCTCATGATCCAATCATCTCCCAAAGACCCCACCCCTGATACTATCACATTTTTCATTAGGTTTTCAATATATTAATTGTTGGGGGAATACAGACATTCAGACTGTGGCAGATTTAAATAAGGAAAAGCAGTACCATCTAGGAGATGGAGGCGTGGCGAGGTTGCATAAAGTCAAAAGTCAGAAGGGGTTGTCACCAGTTGTTGAAGCTAATCAGCCTACCCACAAAAATGAGGCTTTCTCGATTTTAAAAGAAGCCTAAATTCACCTGATGGGGAAAAGCTACAAGATTTCATTTTAAAAAGAATAACATGTGGGTAACAACATATTTCTCCCAAAGGGTTGTTCCTAGTGCCTGTGGAGAGCACATTAGTGTGATGAGGCTTTGGTCTTGTATGTGTTTGGCCCCTGTAGTGGTCTGTTCTCATGCTGCTAATAAAGACATACCCAAGACTGGGTAATTTGTAAAGAAAAGAGGTTTAATGGGCTGACAGTTCCACATGGCTGGGGAGGCCTCACAATCATGGCATAAAGTGAAGGAAAAAAGAAGGCACATCTTACATGGTGGCAGGCAAGAGGGCATGTCCAGGAGAACTGCCCTTTAGAAAACCATCAGATCTCATGAGACTTATTCACTATCAAGAGAACCACATGGAAAAACCTGCCCCCGTGATTCAATTACCTCCCACCGGGTACCTCCCATAACACGTGGGGATTATGGGAGCTACAATTCAAGATGAGATTTGGGTGGGAACATAGCCAAACCATATAAGCCTCCAAGAGTCAACAGTCTTCTAGCATATATATAGACATATTAAAATTTTTGTCATCTTTTCTATTTCAAGTGTTGTTCTAAAGAAGGAGGCACTCTGCCTTCATCTGAGCTCCTTCATTTTTAGCTCCATCAATAAAAAACTAGAAATTTACTTGCAACATGTTGAAAGAAAGGGGGATTCTTTCAGACCTCCTGGGCTTAGTCTTCCTCCATCTTTCTCTGGCAGGTAATGATCCAGTCTGCTTCTCTGGAGGTGGGTCACAGGACTCTTGAAAATGTCATGTAATTTCCATGATTCCACCTGGGCCTGGAGCATGGAGTTGGGCAAGAGTGGATGGTGACTGGAGCTTTGTAGAGGTCTTAATATTGAACAAAATGTAGCAGGAATGAAAATGCTCAAGTGCTAGAGGCTTCCAGTTTAATGAAAGTATGCAGCACTAGGTAGCAAGATGCATTTCAAGCAAGTTATGTAAAGTTTGAAACTCTGGTATGACAAGTACACTATAAAAAATGTTAAAAACAAGTGATAAAGCAGCTTAGAAGAATGCAAGAAAAAAGAAAACAAAACAAAAAACAGAGAACAAAGAGAAAACAAAATAATAAAATGGCAGATTTAAGGCTTAACATATCAATAACTATATTAAATGTAAATGGCCTAAATATACCACTTTAAGACAAAGGTTGGCAGAGTGGATAAGAAACATGATCTAACTCTAAGTAACACAATTCATGTAGAATGACATACATAGGTTGAAAATGAAAGTACTGAATTTAAAGTAATTGAAACCATACAGTGTTCTCTGACCATAATGGTATCAAACTAGAAATCAGTAACAGATAACAAGAATATCTTCAAAGATATTGGAAACAAAATGACACACTTCTACATTTCCACCTGTCAGACGGGATGTATTAGAGAAATAAAAACACATTGAACCCAATGGAAATGAAAATGCAACATATAATAATTTGTGAAATGAAGCTAAAACAGTGTTGAGAGGGAAGGTTATAGCAAAATGTTTATATTAGAAGAGGAAAAGTCTTAAATCAATGATCTAAACTCCTGCTTCCAGAAACTAGAAAAAAACAATAGCAAAATAAACCAAAACAGCAGAAGGAAAGATATAGTAAGAGCAGAAATCAATAAAACTGAAAATATAAAAAGAGTGAGAATCAGTGAAACCAAAGCTATTTCTTTGAAATATTCAAGAAAATTGAAAACTTCTAGTCAAACTAACAAAGAAAAAAAGAAAGAAGATACAAATTATTAATATAATGAATGGGCTGGGGAGATCCCCCATAGATTCTGTAAACATTAAAAGAAGGGACTATTACAAACAGCTTTACACACATAAATTTGATTTTAGATGAAATGGATGAATTCCCTGAAAAGTACTAACTACCAGAACTTGCCCAGTATGAAATAGATTATCTGAATATCCCTATAACTATTAAGAAAAATGAATCCATAATTGAAAATCTACAGAAAAAGAAATCTCCAGAAGGACTCACTGAAGAATTCTACCAAATACTTAAAGGAGAATTGATACTAATTACACAATCTCTCCAGAAAACAGAAGAGGGGAGAACACTTCCTAACTCATTCTATGAAACCAGTACTACCCTGATACCAAAACCAAAGACAGTACAGAAAACTGCAGAACAATGTCATGCATGAATATAGACAAAAAAATTATTAACAAAATATTAGCAAATAGAATTCAACAATACATAGAAAGCATTACATACCATGATTAAGTGGAGTTTGTCCTAAGGATACAGTCTGGTTAAATGTTTGAAAATCATTAAATGTAATCGATCATCTTAATATGCTAAAGAAGAAAAATCACATAATCACATCAATTAATACAGAAAAACTATTTGACAAATGCAACAGCCATTTATATAAAAACTCTCAGAAAACTAGGAATAGAGGGCAACTTCTTTAACTTGATTTTTAAAATCTACAAAAACCTACAGCTAGCATCATACTTAATGGCAAAAGACTGAATGCTTTTCCCCCAAGATAAGGGCCAAGGCAAGGATGTCTGCCTTCAGTACTGCTATTTGACATAGTATTAATAGTTTTAGCCAGCATGAAAAGTAACGAAAAGGAAATGAAAGACATATGGATCAGAAATGAAGAATTAAAACTGTCCCTATATGCAGATGGCATAATTGTCTACTTAGAGAATCCCAAGGAATTACACAAAATACTTCCTAGAACTCATAAGTGAATTCAGTAAGGTGCAGTACATAAGAGGTACATACAAAAAGTAATTTTTTGTCTGTTCTATCCATGAACACACAGAAACCAAAATTAAAAATACAATACCATCTACAATCACTAAAGAAAAAAGAGAAAGAAAGAATTACTTAGGTGAAAAGCTAACAAAGTATGCACCTGACTTGCATGCTGAAAGCTAGAAAAAGGTTATTAAATAAATAAAAGAAGCACTTTAAAAAAAGGAGAGAGATTCCATATTCATGGATAAGGCTCATCATAGGAAAGATGGCAACTCTCCCCCAAGAATTTCAGATTTAACACAATTCCTATCAAAATGCCAGCCAGGACTTTTTTTTTTTGTAGATATGGATCAGATTATTCTAAAATTTACATGGAAAGGTAAAGAAGCCAGAATAGCTAAAACCATTCTGAAAAAGAGGAGTGAAGTGGGAAGAATCTATCTGATATCAAGACTGACCTAGCTAGAGTAATCAAGACTGCATGCCATTGGCAGAGGGTAAGAGACATAGATTAAAAGAATCAAATTGAAGACCCAGAAATAGCCCCACACATGCGTGGCCAACAGCTTTTTGACAAAAGTGTGAAAGCAATTCAATGGAGGAGAGAAAGCCTTTTCAACAAATAACAAATTGAAAACAAATTGCACAAAATGGGTATTGATTTGCTGTGTGATTATTGCCCCAGCAAGTCAATATCTGCAGGCTAAAATAGAAACCTCCGTGTAAATGTTATACTTACACAAAAACTAACCCCAAAGGGATCATGGACTTAATATAAAACATAAAACTAAAACTTTTAGAAAAATCAGACCAGGTGCAGTGGCTCATACCTGTAATTCCAGCACTTTGGGAGGCCAAGGCAGGTGAATCACCTGAGGTCAGGAGTTCAAGACCAGCCTGGCCAACATGGTGAGGCTGTCTGTACCAAAAATACAAAGTTAGCCAGGCGTGGTGTTGTGCGCCTGTAATCCCAGCTACTTGGGAGGCTGAGGCAGGAGAATTGCTTGAACTCGGGAGGTGGAAGTTGCCGTGAGCCAAGATCGTGCCACTGCACTCCAGCCTCCAGCTTCCAAAAAAAAAAAAAAAAAAAGAGAGAGAGAAAAGAAAAGAAAAGCATAGAAAATCTTTAGGATGTAGGGCCTGGTAAAGCATTCTTGGGCATGATGCCGAAGTATGATCTACACACAAAAAAAGATCAATAAATTGAACTTCATCAAAATTAAAAGTATGCGCTCTGTGAATGACCCTGTGAAGAGAAGAAAAGCCACACTACAGATTATGAGCAAATATTTGCAAATTATGCTTCTAACAAAGTACTCACCCAGAATATATAAAGAATTCTGAAACCGAACAGCTAAAAAAACAACAATCCAATTAGAAAATGGGCCAAGGACAAGACATTTTACTGAAAAGGATACTTGATGGCAAATACGTCCATGAAAAGATGTTCAGTGTCGCTACCTAGTAGGGAAATGCAGATTAAAACCACAATGAGATGTTGCCACACACCTATCATGTTGGCTAAAATAAAAACTAGTGACAGGACTAAATGCTGTTGAGGAGGTGCAGAAAATCGTTTCCTCCCACATTGCTGGTGGGATGTAAAAGGGTACAATTGCTCTGAAAAATAGTCTGGCAGTTTCTTACAAAAAGAAACACACTTCACCGGATGACCTAGCACCCGCATTCCTGGGGGTTGCTCCCTCTGGAGGGAAAACTTAACATAGGCACAGAAGCCTACACGCAAATGTGCACAGCAACTTGATTTATATAAACCAAAATCTGGAAACAGGGGAAGGGTTAAAATAAACAATGCTACCTCCGTACCGTGGAACACCGTTTCCACATAAAAAGGAACATGCAGCCACTTAGATGGAGTATGTTGGACTGAGTTGAAAGAAAAAATGCCAATCTCTGAAAGTCATATCTATATAAGATTCTCAAAATGACAAAATTATAGTGATGGAAAACAGATGTGCGGTTGCCAGGTAAGGATGTCACAGATGAGGCAGGTGGCTGTGACCATAGAGGGGCAGCTTGGTGACCTTTCTGGGGGTGGACAGTTCTGTATCTTGATGACAGTAGGTTTTACTTGAATCTGCACCAGTGGGGAAATGGCATAAAACTCTAGACACACCATATACCAATTGTGCTCACCTCAGTTTTCTGGTTTTTCTCTTGCATTGTAGTTACGTGAAATGTAACCATTGGGAGAATTTGAGTAAAGGGCACAGCAGCAGTGGCAGCAGCAGGAAGGAGCTAACGTCTGTGGAACTATTTATTTATTTATTTTTTTGAGAATGTGGACCATGAGAACCCCTGGGTGACCTTCCCTTGCCTGTAAGAGCCAATAGCTTTTAATTGTCCATTTGTAGGAGACTGCATAAATAAACGGTGTAATAATGAAACAGTGGAAATCTCTGCAGCAACTTAATGCATTTAATGAATTAATATATTTAATGCAGCCATTTACTGTATTCAGACAAATCCAATTTCTGGATTTGTCTGAATCCACGCCAATGTGTCAGATAGAATCTCTCTTTTTTCTTTCTTTTGAGACGCAGACTCGCTCTGTCGCCCAGGCTGGAGTGCAATGATGCAATCTCAGCTCACTGCAATCTCCACCTCCCGGGTTCAAGTGATTCTCCTGCGTCAGCCTCCTGAGTAGCTGGGACTACAGGCACTCGCCATCATGCCCTGCTAATTTTTGTACTTTTGTAGAGACGGGGTTTCACCATGTTGACCAGGCTGGTCTTGAACTCCTGACCTCGTGATCCACTCACCTCGGCCTCCCAAAGTGCTGGGATTACAGGCATGAGCCACCGCACTCGGCCTCAGATAGAATCTTTTTTCTGCAGAGTTGCTTGGAAGATCTTGAAGCTCTCTAGACCAGGAAAGGCTTTCTCCTTTTGTGCAATTTTGTACAAATTGAGGCTGAACTTTTGAGTCTGGACCAAATGCAGTTGCCATGGAAGCAAAGAATCTCTTTATTTTTTTTTTTTTTGAGACGGAGTCTCGCTCTGTCGCCCAGGCTGGAGTGCAGTGGCGCGATCTCCACTCACTGCAAGCTCCGCCTCCTGGGTTCACGCCATTCTCCTGCCTCAGCCTCCTGAGTAGCTGGGATTACAGGCGCCCACTACCATGCCTGACTAATTTTTTGTATTTTTAGTAGAGACGGGGTTTCACCGTGTTAGCCAGGATAGTCTCGATCTCCTGACCTCATGATCCGCCCACCTCGGCCTCCCAAAGTGCTGAGATTACAGGCGTGAGCCACCGCACCCGGCCAGAGTCTCCTTTTATCTCTGTGCTCTTCTTCCTGAGATCCCAGCAGTAACCCGTCATGGCAGTTTTTCCACAGGATGGTGCAGCCGCTGCGTATGGGGCAGGGAGGGCTGCAGTGTGCTAAGGTTCAATCATGTCTTTGATGATGCGATGGAGGAAAAAGTAAGATGCAAAGCCTAAGGCTTCCCCTGGCCTCTGACTGACCGGTATTCATGTCCTGGGGGCTAATTCCTTGGTGCATGATCTGAGCTCCTTGCAGGGAAGAGACCAGCCTTCAGCATGGGTCTCCCCATTACTGAACCCTGTTCTGTCTGGCAGGGAACTTGTTATTTGAAATGACCTTACTTATTGGTTTCTGTCTGTCCATCTCCCCAGAACATCAGCTCTGTGAGTGAAGACAATGACCTCATTTGTCTTATCTGTCCCCAGCACGTAGAAGTGGCTCAGCTCCTGGGAGACCCTGGGGAAGGCTCCAGACAGCTTAAGATTCCCCTCCAGGGTTTACATCATAGAGATCCAGAAGGCTCTCTGTCCTCAAGTTGTGCATTTTTTTTTTTTTTTTTTTTTTTTTGAGATGGAGTCTTGCTCTGTCACCCAGGCTGGAGTGCAGTGGCGTGACCTCGGCTCACTGCAACCTCCATCTCTCAGGTTCAAGCAATTCTCCTGCCTCAGCCTCCTGAGTAGCTGGGATTAAAGGTGTGTACCACCATGCCCGGCTAATTTTTGTATTTTTATTAGAGATGGGGTTTCACCATGTTGGCCAGGCTTGTCTCGAATTCTTGACCTCAAATGATCCACCTGCCTCGGCCTCCCAAAGTGCTGGGATTACAGGTGTGAGCCATCGCGCCTGGCCAAGTTGTAGCCATTTTAGTTAAACACAAGTCAGGATTTCTAGAGGACCTGATGACACTGTGGAGGAGGCAGGGCACCTACGCACGGGTACGAGTCCTGCAGTCACCCTCGGGAGATGGGACAAGATTCTCAGCCACTCACTGACTTTCACTTGGTCATGAGAGTTGTTCCTTGGAGACTCCTTGATGACAGGGAAAGCTGGGTCTAGTCACATCCGGCTGGGGAATTTCTGCCTTATTTCTAATGATTGGAAAGCTCTATTTCCCCCCTTTCCATTTTTGTCTGTCCCCAGAATGTCCCACCCCTCTGTCTCACAATCTGCTGATCCTTCCCACATTGTAAGGCATCCCTGGCTTCCTCCTGCCTGCCAGGAGCCCCGCTTGCCCCGGACACTTAACAACAGCAGCAGTGGCAGCCGCAGGAAGGAGCTAACATCTGTGAACTATTTTTATTTATTTATTTTTATTATTTTTTTGAAACTGAGTCTTGCTCTGTCGCCCAGGCTGGAGTGCAGTGGCATGATCTCGGCTCACTACAACATCCGCCTGCTGGGTTCAAGCGATTCTCCTGCCTCAGCCTCCTGAGTAGCTGGGATTACAGGCATGCACCACCACGCCCAGCCAATTTTTGTATTTTTAGTACAGACGGGGTTTTGCCATGTTGGCCAGGCTGGTCTCGAACTCCTGAATTCAAGTGATCCACCCGCATCGGCCTCCGAAAGTGCTGGGATTACAGGCATGAGCTACATGTCTGTGAAACTATGAAAAGCAGCCAGGACTGTTCAGACGTCCACGCGCATCTGAGGCACTTGGGTCTACAGTTGTGATGTGGCCAAGACGTCACTTGGCATCTGGAACTTGGCATCTGCCAGGTCAAGTCATGTATTACCTTTCTCTGCAACCCCCAGGCGATGGCCTGGTGTGTCCAGTGACTCAGGGATGGGACAGGCAGGGAGCCTTCCTGAATGTCTTCCTGACCTTGCCTGAGGCCTGGCCCTGTGTGGGGAATTCAAGTCAGCTGCCGGGCCCTGGGTGGCATGGACAGTATGGGGGTCAGCTGCAGGTCCCTCCTGCCATGCCCAGAGCCCAGGTTTGTTTGTCTCTAGGCCCTGAGATTCCTCCTCTTTATCCAGCAGCTGCTTCTTTCCCACCCTTGTCCTCATCCCATCCAGCCTCCCAGGGGAAGCCCCTTGTCTCCCCATCTCCGATTAATCCCCTGATGGTGGTGGGAACCACCTGCCCCCCACACCGCTCTGCAGCAGCCCAGTGTTAACTTAAAAAATCACAAGATCCAGACATTTGGAAAGGAGACTTTAGTTCTTATAAAGAGCCCCAGCCTGCGGGGTGGCCATTCTGGCAGGCGGGGAAGCGTAGGCTCCAGCTGAAGCCTGGGAACAGACACTTGGAGAGAGGGAGGAGAGAATAGAAATCAAGCTGAATGGGCTGGCCAGGGGCATATTTTCAACAGGTTACAGGAGGAGCTGCGACTGTTCATGCAGGGGGTCCTGACACGTGCAAACTGGACAAACATGAAACGGAACATGCAAGTGGAGACTTCATATTTTTTTTTTTTTGAGACAGACTTTCACTCTTGGCACTGAGGCTGGAGTGCAGTGGCACAATCTTGGCTGACTGCAATCTCCGCCTGCCGGGTTCAAGCGATTCTCCTGCCTCAGCCTCCCAAATAGCACCCGCCACCACGCCTGGCTAATTTTTGTATTTTTAGTAGAGATGGGGTTTCACCATATTGACCAGGATGGTCTTGAACTCCTGATCTCAGGTGATCCTCCTGCCTCGGCCTCCAAAGTGCTGGGATTATAGGCCTGAGCCACCGCACCCGGCTGAGACTTAACATTTAAATGCACTACAGGTAGGCCCTATATATCGAAAGGTAACACAGAGACACAAAGCCACTCAGTGCACAGCCTCTGTAAACCAGCCCGAACCAGCCCATGGCCATGGTCTCTTATCTGGAGAAAGTTACTGAAATTAGCTTCTTGTCCGATCAAAGCTGTAGATGTGTCTGGTGGAGCGGAGGGTCGGTTAGTCAGCATCTGGTGGCAAATGAGCTGCAATTGTTGCTTATCTCAGCAGCAAGGGTATGACACAGGCCACCAGGAGTGCCCGTGTCCCTGCGGACAGGCTTGACAAGATGTTCATGTTCTGGGCCCAGACAAGACCACTGAGAGCTGCAGGGGCACCCACAAAGCTCCCTCTGGGATACTGAGTTGGCTGCTGGTCATGTGTTCCCCTCTCCACCCCAGCAGCCCAATCTCTTGCAAGATCTTCCCTTCTCAAAAGAAAGAGGACATTTTACACCCACTTATTCCCCCTCTTGCTTTCTGGGTTCCTTCTTTCCCTTTAGAGGTTTCCTTTGGCATCAACAAGGGTCTGTGAGGGTAAAGCCAAGATTTTTGCACCTAAATATGCTCTCCTGTCTGTCTGCTACTGTCTTAGTCCTGTTCAGGCTGCTATCACAGAATACCATAGACCGGGCAGCTGGCAAACAACGGAAGTTTATTTCTCATCGTTCTGGAGGTAAGAATATGAATGAGCTGGCAGATTCCGTTTCTTGGGAGACCCCCTTCATGGCTCACAGATGGTGACTTCTTGATGTATCCTCATGTGGCAGAAGGGGTTGGGGGTTCACTGCAGTCTCTCTCTCTCTCTTTTTTTTAGACTGTCTTGCTCTGTCACCCAGGCTGGAGTGCAATGGCACGATCTTTTCTAATTTTTTAAGGTGGGAGTTTTTATGATTAAAACTTTCCTTCTTTTCTAATATATTTAGTGCTACAAATTTCCTTCTCAGAACTATTTTAGCTTCAACCTACCAATTGATTTGTATTTTCATTTTAGTTTAGTAATATATATATATATTAGTCTAGTAATATACACACACACATAGATATACATATATTTAATTCCCTGAAGACTTTCTCTTTGACCCATCATTTATTTAGAATTTTGTTTTCCAGATTTTTAATGTTTGGAGAATTTCCTTTTATTTTTCTGTTACTGATTTGAGGTTTGATTCCATTGTGGTCAGAGGCCATATTCTTGCCTCTTGCAGGCTATTACTCTGGCTAAAAGCAATTTCACTTTCAATCCTTTTAAACATGTTGAGGCATGTTTTATAGCTCAGGATATGTTCTATCTTGAATGATTGATATGGTTAGGCTTTGTGCCCCCACCCAAATCTCATCTTGAATTGTAACCCCCATAATCCCCACGTGTCAAGGGAGAGACATGGTGGAGAAAATTGAATTATGGAGACCTTTTCCCCCATGCTGTTCTCATGACAGTGATTGAGTTTTCATGAGATCTGATGGTTTTATAAGGGGTTCTTCCCTCCAGGCTCCTCGGCACTTCTCCTTCCTGCTACTTTGTTCCCCCTTCGCCTTCTGCCGTGATTGTAAGTTTCCTGAGGCCTCCTCAGCCATGCTAAACTGTGAGCCACTTAAACCTCTTTCCTTTATAAATTACCCAGTCTTGGGCAGTTCTTTATAGCAGTATGAAAATGGACTAATACAATAATGTTCCACGGGTACTTGAAAATAATGTGTGTTCTGCTGTTGTTGAATGGAGTTTTCTATAAATAAATGTGTTCACTCTGGGCCAGGCACGGCGGCTCACACCTGTAATCCCAGCACTTTGGGAGGCTGAGGGGGGCAGATCACGAGGTCAGGAGATCGAGACCATCCTGGCTAACACGGTGAAACCCTGTCTCTACTAAAAATACAAAAAAAATTAGCCGGGCGTGGTGGCGGGCGCCTGTAGTCCCAGCTACTTGGGAGGCTGAGGCAGGAGAATGGCATGAACCCGGGAGGTGGAGCTTTCAGTGAGTGGAGATCGTGCCACTGCACTCTGCCTGGGTGACAGAGTGAGACTCCGTCTCAAAAAAAAAAAAAAATCTATTCACTCTGTTGGTTGATGGTAGTGTTAAACTTTCATACAAACTTGCTTTTTGTCTAGTCAGTATATCAATTGCTGAGAGTGTACAACTATATGTGTTGAAGTCTACAACTATAAGTGTAGACTTGTCTATTTCTTCTTTCAGGTCTATCAGTTTTTTCTTGACATATTTCAGTCCTTATTTTTGGCATATACACATTTAGGATTGCCATGTTTTAATAGTGATTTGACCCTTTTATCATTCTTTAACTTCCCTTTCTGTCTCTGGAATTTTTCTTTGCTCTGCAGTTTACTTTATCTGATTTATATGCATCTACTTCTCCTTTCTATTGATTAATGTTTTTCTATTCTTTTCTTTCAACTTACGTGTGTCATCATATTTGAAGCAATATTACTGTAGAAGGCATAGAGATGGGTCATTTTCCCCTTCTGTCAATCTCTGTCTTACACTGGGTGAATTTTCATTGCTTCAGTCACAAAAGGCTTCACATTATATGATTTAATTTAGGTAAGATGTTCAAAAAAGGCAAACTGGAGAGACAGACAGTAGATTTGTGATTGCGAAAGCCTGGGTCAGGGTTTGCAGGTGTGGGGAGGAAATGGTGAGTGACTAGTAATGGGTACAAGGTCTGCTTTGGGGATGATAACACTCTAAAATTGGAATAGGGTAATGATTACACAACTCTGTAAATGTGCTCAGAACCCCTGACTTGTACACTTTTAATGGGTGACTGTATGGTGTGGCATGTAAATTATATCTTGGTAAATAAAACTGTTAGAAAAAAATAATAACAGGGCCTGGTGGGGTGGCTCACACCTGTAATCCCAGCACTTTGGGAGGCTCAGGTGGGTGGCCCACCTGAGGTCAGGAGTTCGAGACCAGCCTGGCCAACATGGTGAAACCCCATCTCTACTAAAATTACAAAATTATTAAAATTACAAAAAAATACAAAAATTAGCCAGATGTGGTGGTGCGCATCTGTAATCTCAGCTACTTGGGAGGCTGAAGCAGGAGAATCACTTGAACCTGGGAGGAGGAGGTTGCAGTGAGCTGAGATTGCGCCACTGCACTCCAGCCTGGGTGACAGAGTGAGACTCCGCCTCAAAAAAATAAATAAATAACAGGAAGTGGGTTACATTTGGCCTCTGGCTGCAGTTTCTGAACCTCTGATCTCGACCAACAATCTACAGAGGCTTCGCTGGGCAGTTGTTACGGGGCCTACCTGGGTGACACTTGCAGGATATTATTCTGGCTAAAAGCAAAGAAACTCGCACAGCCTAAGGAAACCCCCCAGGGGAATGGGCTGGCCAGGTTGGAAGATGCTTATGGAAACTGAGAGTGTAAGACTCCAGGAAACAGAAACCAACAGGTGCATTTTGATTTAGAAAAATGTAAATAGGTCATCAATGTGAGTACTGCACACAACACATCACCAGCTGGTGCAAGCGAGAGACGGGGCAGGGTTTTGACAGCGTCTGATGCAGAATTTGTGCTTCCTGCACACACTGGGAAGACAGCCTTTCACAGCCTGCCTCTAGGGGACACAGTCACAGTCACACAACCCTCTTGATCCCTGACATCCTGTAATGTCCTTGGTTTAGCTGCCTCCGGCTCAACCTGGCTCAGCTGGCTCTTTCCTCAGCCCAGCCATGGTGATAAATTTCTCTTCCCGTTGGCTAGATGGGAGCAGCTTGTCAACAGAGGGCAGACAAATTGGCTGGTGCTAGATTTGGTGAAACAACCTCCCTGAGAGCAGACAGGGGCACTGGGCATTCTGACCACCTTGACCTCCACCTTGGCTAACCTGTGCTTCCTTGTGCCATTAATCTTGTTTTCCAATAATCTCTGCTAAGAGCAACCAAGATTCTTGGTGGTCTAACTGAGATTCCCATGGGTTTCCAGTTTTAGTCTGAGCTGGATTCTGATTCATTCGGAAGGCAACAGAACATCCAGACGCCAGATTTAGTGGTGATTGTCCTGGGTATGATGAAAGACAATCAGAATTAGAGGCTACTCAAGAAGAGGAGACACAGAGGCCGGGATGTAGCGTGTGGGTGTGGAAGAGTGAGCCTTAGCTGGCTAAGCTTTTAAGTCAAGAGTTAAGTAAGTAAATATTTCTGAAACTTCAAAATATATTTTTAAAATGTATGACACTTTTCAGTACAGATAATTCTGAATGGAAGAATAATTCTGAATGGACAGACCCAGGGTACAATTTCTTATCCAAAAGATCCTAAGTTGCCCCCGAATGAAATGCTGACTACAGTCCAGCTTCAGTTTGGGCTGGTTAAAACCAGGGTTATGAATTGTAAGAGGGGCTATTTTAGGCCAAGCATGGTGGCTCACGCCTATAATTCCAGCACTTTGGGAGGCCAAGGCAGGCGGATCATGAAGGTCAGGAGTCGAGACCACTGTGGCTAACAAAGTGAAACCCCATCTTTACTAAAAATACAAAAAATCAGCCAGGTGCAGTGGCACGCACCTGTAGTCCCAGCTACTCAGGAGGCTGAGGCAGGAGAATCGCTTGAACCTGGGATGGGGAGGCTGCGGTGAGCCGAGATCGCTCCACTGCAATCCAGCCTGCAACAGAACGAGACTGTCTCAAAAAAAAAAAAAAAGTGGCTATTTACTTAAAACTCTACCTGTGTGAATGGGTTGACGGTGAAGCCTTGGAGTGGTTGGGTTGAGTCATCTCTGACCTACTTGTGAGGGCAGGTGTCCTGGTCTTCTGTCCCTGGTTTTCCTGTGGACACCTGGGCGGCCAGGGTGGGATGGCTCACACATTGACTGGTGGACCCTGTTTCTTACCTGAAGTGCCCTGAGATGGTGGTGGTGGAAGCAATGGTGACAATGGGAATAAACTAACAAACACTAATACATCTAATATATCTTTGGAGTCTTCACACTGCTTTCCCACTAACTTCCCATGTAATCCTCAAAATAACCTAGTGTTATATTATGGAAAAGAATGGCCAGGTGTGGTGACACATGCCTGTAATCCCAGCACTTTGGGAGGCCGAGGCGGGCAGATCACCTGAGATCAGGAGTTCGAGACCAGCCTGACCAACATGGAGAAACCTCGTCTGTACTAAAAATACAAAACTAGCCGGGCGTGGTGGCGCATACCTGTAATCCCAGCTACTCAGGAGGCTGAAGCAGAAGAATCGCTTGAACCCAGGAGGCGGAGGTTGTGGTGAGCCGAGATCACACCACTACACTCCAGCCTGGGCAACAAGAGCGAAACTCCATAAAAAAAGGAAAGAAAGGAAAGGAAAGGAAAAGGAGAGGAGCGGAAGGGGAAAATGAAAGGGAAAAGAAAAGGGAAAGGGAAAGAGAGGAAAGGAAGGGAGAGGGTTGTGATTTTCCCAAGACCACACAGCTAGGAGGTGGCTTGTTCTCTCCAATTGAGGACTGTGCCCATTTGCCTAGGAGGCCAAGAGAGGAGAGACACTGAGTGCTGGCGAGGGTGGACTACCCAGAGTGGATGCCTTCACATTTTAGGTTTTCTTTTTTTTATTGAGAAGGATAACACATGTCCATGGTGAGAAATGCAGTGTGAAGGTTAGTCTCTCTCCACTCTGGTTCCTTTCCTTTCGTTCGTTTTTTTTTTTCTTTTCTTTTTTTTTTTTGAAATGGAGTCTTGCTCTGTTGCCCAGCCTGGAGTGCAATGGCGTGATCTTGGCTCACTGCGAGCTCTGCCTCCAAGGTTCAAGCAATTCTTTTGCCTCAGCCTCCCGAGTAGCTGGGACTATAGGCATGCACCACCACACCAGGCTAATTTTTGTATTTTTAGTAGAGATGGGGTTTCACCATATTGGCCAGGCTGGTCTCGAACTCCTGACCTTGTGATCTGCCTGCCTTGGCCTCCCAAAGTGCTGGGATTACAGGCGTGAGCCACCGTGCCCGGCCTCCTTTTGTTCTTCTTTCTAGAGGCAACCACTGTTACCAATTTCTTGTTCATCTTTCCAGAGATAGTTTCTGCACCTTCTAGCATGTCTGTGTGTTTACACGCACATATGGAGATGGCTATCTTCATGCATGTAATCCCATCTCATTTTTTTTTTTTTTTTTTTTTTTTGAGACGGAGTCACTCTGTCGCCCAGGCTGGAGTGCAGTGGTGCGATCTCGGTTCACTGCAAGCTCCGCCTCCAGAGTTCACGCCATTCTCCGGCCTCAGCCTCCCGGGTTCACACCATTCTCCAGCCTCAGCCTCCCAAGTAGCTGGGACTACAGGCGCCCGCCACCGCGCCTGGCTAATTTTGTTTGTATTTTTAGTAGATATGGGGTTTCACTGTGGTCTCGATCTCCTGACCTTGTGATCCACACACCTCGGCCTCCCAAACTGCTGGGATTACAGGCGTGAGCCACCACACCCGGCCCCACCTCATTCTTTTAAACAGTTGCATGGGTTCCCATGTGTGGAGTGGCATAATTCATTTTCCAAATCCCCTTCCGATGGACATTTGGGTTGTTTAAAGTCTTACGTAATGAAAAACAACACGATGTCTAATTTTTTCCCTTTTAATTCTTTTTAAATGAAAGTAACACATGTAAAAGTCAAATAGTATAAGAAAACATATCATAAAAGCTCACGGTCCCTTGTGTGGTCTCTGCTCCAGGTCTGCTTACTCTGCCACAGCCTTGCAGCCCTGACTCTCCATCCCAGGCTGTCATTTGCAATTCCTTTAACTGTTGAATCTTGTATTTATCCTATCTATCCTCGTTTTTTTTTCTTCTTCTTTTGTTTTTTCCAAGATGCAGTCTTGCTCTGTCACCCAGGCTGGAGTGCAGTGGCACGATCTCGGCTCACTGCAACCTCCGCCCCGTGGGTTTAAGCAATTCTTCTGCCTCAGCCTCCAGAGTGGCTGGGATTACAGGCACGTGTCACCATGCCTGGCTAAGTTTTGTATTTTTAGTAGAGATGGGGTTTTGCCATGTTGGCCAGGCTGGTCTCAAACTCCTGACCTCATGATCCTCCCACTTAGGCCTCCCAAAGTGCTGGGCTTACAGGTGTGAGCCACCATGCCCGGCCCTCATCTTTCTAAGTACTGAGCTGTGCTTGTGCTGTGACTTTGATCATTTTTTTTTTTACATGTTACGACTCCTCACTCAGGAATCGTAAGTCTTAGCCTTCACCCTGCTCACAAACATCATCGCAAACATTACCCTCCCTCACTTCCCAACATAATTATATCACAATTTGTTAACAAGTCAATACACAAAGTTCAATATATAATAGCTACTTAAATACCACCCACAACTGAGCCATGTAGTGTATGTACTATGAAGACATTTCCTTTCTCATATGACTTTGCACATGTGGTTGACGTTTCAGCAGATCCCCAAAATCCAGAAGTGCTGGCTTCACTGGCAGGGCAGGCAAGTCCAGGGAAGAGGAGTTCCCTGAGGGTGTCTGGCCTGGTTTCCCAGGCAGCTCTTTCTATGTGTTACAGAGCAGATCTCTAAAAGTGGCCCTCAGAGTGAATGGGGAAGGCAGGGTTTGCATCAGGGTCCACACTTGTGGAGGGAGGAAGGGCAGGATTGGGTGGAGTTCAGCCATGCTGTGTGCCTGGCAGAGCCTTGGCCCAACTCCCTGGGATCTTCAGGGTAAACGTGTCCCACCAGAGTTATTCCCTGTCCAGCTGAAATGGCCAAACCTTCCTTGATATGTCCACTTCCATCGGCCAGAGATATAGCTGCTCCTGGAAGAATGAGTCCTTGGGGGAGGCAACTCTCTGCACCTGAGGCAAATCCTGAAGGCACTAGAGGCTTTCTCTGCAACATGGTATTGTGCCCTTTCTTGACAGGGGTTTAGGGGGTGTGCACGTCTGTGTCCACCCCACATGCATGGTGTATACACATATACAACTCACATACACGTATACATACACACACACAAATGGAGCCATGCTTATTTTGCACTTAATGGTATAACTTGGAGATTGCTGTGCCCCTACCATGGGCCCAGTATTTGGTTACAGGCAGGCTGCAAGGCAGGTAGCATCTGACGTGCTCCCGTCTCCCTGAAGCACTCAGCATGTGGGGATTGCACCCTAGAGTTGGTATTGGGGTGTGCAAAGAAGAAAGGACAAACTCTAACCTCGAGGGACTCATGGCCTAGTCATGGGGAGGATGTAAAAATAATGAACAAGGTCCCAGGGTGTGGCCTTCCTGAGACAGTGGGTGGCCAGAGATGGGGGGACCAGGCTGGCTGGAACCGCTGGGGGTAGGGAGGGGTGGTTCCTGGGAAAGAGACTGAGCATGGGCTGAAGTGCAGAGGAGAGAGAGACATCAGTGGTGGAGAAAGGATGAGCAATGGGTGGGAGAGGGTGGAGTGAGAGAGCCCAGGCCAGGCCACACCTGTGCTGAGGGCTCTGCAGGGGGCTCACTGTGAGGCTGAGTGGCCCCTGTCTCCATGAGAGATGCCCCTACCCAGGAGCTTGTGGATCTCCACCTGGTTTCTGCCATACCTCATCTCTGCGGCAAGCGAGTCCCAGATTCTCCAATTCTCTGGCACCCAACATCCTTGCAAAATGTTCCCTAAGACAGACAGAGGCAAGGAACCCGTTCCTGTAAACCTGGGACTCCACCAGGGAAATGGAATTTTCTTCTCGACCTCCCTTTGGGGACCCCATGGGGGCTCTCTGGACCCACCAGCTCTGCAGGCCAAACATATCGGTGGCGGCTGGAAAATCCCACAGAAATGGATGCATTTTCAGGATGCCTCAGAAATACGACTTTTTTTTTGTAATTAAAATATTTGAGTCTGGATGAAATTCAGCCCCATAATAGAGTGGTTTGCTTAATGGCTGCAGAATATTGTCTTATCTGAGGAGAAGCAGGACATTTTAAGACCACAGAGTCCAGAATTCACAGCTTGGAATTTTCACCCATGCTGGCTGTTAATTGACTTAAGCCATTAAAAGGAAAGAATTTTTGGCAAATCCTGAGGTACTTGTGCAAATCCATGGACACGTTCAAATCCTTTTAAAATGAGCATCCGGCGAGCGAAGCATTTCAGAAAAATAGGCTGCTTAACCGGAAGGTTTGCAAAGGTTTCTGTGGCTCCCGAATAAAGTATCTGCACATGGTTCCACTTACTGACAAAGACCAAACTTCTAAAATACAACTGTGAATTTCACAGACACTGGTGTAACCATGTGGAATTTTGATTTTCTTGGGAAATATGGAAAGACCTTGTCACCAACCTCAGAACCATGTCTTGGTTTGCCATTTTCTTTTCTTTTTTTTTTTTTGAGATGGAGTTTAGCTGTTGATGCCCAGGCTAGAGTACAGTGGTGCAATCTCTGCTCACCACAACCTCCACCTCCTGGGTTCATGCGATTCTCCTGCCTCAGCCTCCCGAGTGGCTGGGATTACAGGCACGTGCCACTACGCCCAGCTAATTTTTTGTATTTTTGGTAGAGATGGGGTTTCTCCATCTTGGTCAGGCTGGTCTCGAACTCTTGACCTCAGGTGATCTGTCCCCCTCGGCCTCCCACAGTGCTGGGATTACAGGCATGAGCCACTGTGCCTGGCCTGGTTTGCCATTTTCTTAGCACTGTGGGCCTCACCTGGCCATGGTATGAACCGTGGTACACAGGAGAGTCCTACCCTGCAGTCACCCTCGAGCCCATGGTGGAGGCCATGGGGGTGCTGAGGCCACCAGGGCACCCACGGCCAGCTCAGTGCATGCTGGTGCTTCCCGTGGTTAGGCCCCCACATCTTGTGACATCTGGCTTCTCCTTTCCACAGGGTCTAAGTGCGGGGAAGTAAGGATCCTGCATTTGTGAAGGACACCAGAGGTCACCCCTGCCTCTCCTTAGGGTCAGAGCATGAGGTCAGGGTGGAGCCAGGGGCCCACACAGCAGGGGTGCAATGGCTCTGTGCTCTTCCACCTGAATCAACCCCACACCTTCTTGCTGGTGGGTGTGGGGATGCTGACCCGCAGAGGTGGTCACTTCATCCAAGGGCAAATTCGTTCATGACTCTCACAGAGCATTTTTTTTTTTTGTCCCGCTGGAAGTACCTCGTTTTGTGGAAAGCATGCCAGGCTGGCTGCTCCAGCCTGTGTCCCCGGCACCCTGTAAGTGAGGCCTCAGCCCAGGTGGGTGAATCTTTTCACTCACACTGGGGACATGAGTGTGTTGTGGCTGGAGAGCGTGTGCACCGTGAGGTAGGCAGCATTTCCTGCCCGAGCCCACAGAGCAGGGACGTGGCTGCCACTCTGAGGGCCGGAGGGCCTTCCCAGGAGCTCTGCTGCCAGAGCTCGGGCCTGTGGGGGCTCCCCCAGGTTCGTGAGCAGGTTCTTCGGTTACAAGAAGGTGAATGAACCGACTCAGGCTAAGTTCAGCAAAGGAACTTAGGGGACGTCACGAGCTGGACACGTGGACAGGAGCCCAGCTTGGAAACCGGCAGGAAGAAAAGGGGGCTCTGGAAGCCAGGGGCTCTGAGAAGAATCTCAGAGGAGCCTCCAGGTTGTTCATTCCCTGCTGGGGAATTCAAATTGTTCACATTCCCAGGAGGGAGCAGCGCCTGCCCTGCCCCATTCCACCTGGCTCGGGGCACACGTTACCTCTTGGCCTGGAAGGATGGCCCCAAAGAATGGTTGTCCCAAGCAGGATCTGTTGGGGGAAGAGCAATTTCCCAGAGGCAGTGAGGCTGCTGTCGGGCAGGAGAAATGGGCTGTGGCAGCCACAGCAGAGGCAAACCTGCTCTGCCCTTGAGTTCGGCCCTTGAGAACCCAGCTCAGCTTAGAGATGCTTTGCTAAGGGTGGTGCCCGTTGGTTCAAGAGTCCTAGCGGGGCCTGGGGCTTCACCTCCTGTGGTTGGGGCTCTCTGTGAGGGAGAGGAGGACCCAGATTCAGTTCCTTTCAGAGGAGACCTGAATGCAGGAAGATGCAGATCCCTCCTGGTTCTGCACCTATGGAGTGCCCGCTTTAGATGGCACGGAGGCTGGAGAAAGATGGGCACTGGGCTCTGTGGGGCCCCCAAGCCCAGAAATCCACAGGCTCCTCCCAGGAGTGATCAAGCTGGAGGCTCCCTCCCCATCCCCCTCCCTCTGTTTTCTCACCCACGGGAAACCAAATGCTGATGCCGGAGTCCCAGAGGCCGTATCAGGGCTCCTGTGCAACTCCTCCCCCTTCCGATGTGGCTGGCATCTCACCTGGGCTGCTTTCCCTTCTTGTGGAGTTATTCTTATGTAATCGTCATCCAACAAGACAGGGCAGTTCTTTTCTCCGGGCTAACTCGTTGCGTTTACAACTTTCTCCCACGAACTTTTCAACAATAGTAGTAATGACAGGGCTTTGCATCACCTATCCCAACTTAACTCATGCCTTTCCTCTTTCTGACAGGAGAGGATGGTGCGGGGAAAATAAAATCTCCTGAGCCGCCTATGCATTCAGCGCATGATGTTGCAGTAATGGCGCCAGGCTCCGAGCTGTAGGGAGAGCCACATGCTTCCTCACAGGATGACAGCCCACGGATCTGAGAGGGACCGCAGACAGCCTTGTGGGAGGCAGTGCAGTGCAGTGGTCAGGCCTACAGACCAGGCCCCGGAGCCCCCAGCTGCCCAGGTTTGGAGCTGTTCTGCCTCAGTCAGGGGGCTACCCCTGGGCAAATGTTTCCACCTCTCTGGGAGCGTTTCCTGATCTACGCAATGGGATCCCCCCAACTGTACCTACCTCACAGGGTCCTGGTGGGAGTTCTATGGATTAATGAGAACACAGAGCACCGTCAGGCACATGGTGTGCGTTCAGTAAACGTCAAGGGCCTTTTCCACCGCAGCTGCAACTTCTGAAATATTGGAGATGGTGGGAAATCTGCAGACTTACATGTCATATTATGGAGGGTGGTGGGATGTAGGCTGAACATGGTGGGAAAACAGAAAATGAAAGGGTTCTTACCTGGGGCTTATCAGTGGCAGCAACTGCTTCCGGAGCAAAAGGTAATGTTGGCAAAGTCAGAACCCTGTCCCTTCATTCAAGGTCAGAACACCGGCCCCACCCCAGCCCCTCCTCCCGGCAGCGTAGCTTCCTTGCTGCATTGGAATCACCTGGGGAGATTTCAAAACAAATGTGTGCGCCCGATCCCCAGAGACTCTGATTTAATTGGCCTGGGTGTGGCCTGGACAGTGAGATTTTTAATGCTCCTGGGGCCACTGAGGCCCAAAGGCCTGCAAGATGGGTGATAAGGGGGCAGCCATGCTTCCTCCTGCTGGCCCCGGCATGTGGCTGCCTCAGCGGCCCCATGTTTCACAGAAACCCAGGGTACCTGCAGTGATTGGCAGATGCCTTTGAAAATTCCACTTCAGGCACCCTGCAGTCCCAGCACTTAGGGAGGCTGAGGTGGGAGGATCATTTGAGCCCAGGAGGTTAAACGTTGCAGTGAGCTATGATCATACCACTGCACTTCATCCTAGGCAACAGGGTGAGACCCTGTCTCTTAAAAAGAAAGAAATAAGCAAAATTCCACTTCCGAAAGGGAAGGGAATGGCCTCGTCTCATTCCCTCGACCCAGAGCACGCGTGGGGCGTGACAAGCTATGGTGCGGCCAGACCCCTTAGGAGGAGAAGGCCGTCTTGCTCATAGCTCCACTTCCCCCCAACCAAGGCTAAGTTTGGCTATGAGCTGTTCTTTTCCTTCCGGACACCTGTGAAGTCTCTGGTGGTCCAGCCAGGTGGTGGGTGGAGTTGGGCTGGCCCTGGGAATGGCTGCTGGTCTACGCAGGGGGGTCTCACTGGCTCAGGCTCCATGCTGCCTGTCCCAGGCCACCTGGCCAGGGTGTGGAGTGGCTTTACCCCTGACCTCAACTCCAATTTGGGGGGGATGCTGCCTGTACACACCTGCATGTCAACAGGATAAAGGTAAGGGTGTTGGGGGGAGCACGGGGGTCCAGCATGGCACTGGGGTGAAGTCCCAGTGGTTCATATTTACAGCTTTTCAATTCAAGAAGGTTCCTAAGGTCTCCGAATCATTGCATCAATACTTGAAGAAAATCACAAGCGTTTAAGGAACAAAATAATGTTTTTATTAAAAATTGTACCCATAGCACCTCTCTGTCTTCCTACAAGTTGTTTACTTTTTTCTTTTTCTTTCTTTTTTTTTTTTAATGAGATCTGGTTTTCTGCACAGTTTCAGAAAATGTTGCAGGGAACGCTTCAGGGCTGACCTGAGGGCTCCCTAAACCAGAAGGTGACGCGGGAAGGAGACGTGTCCCAGCGGGCGGGCTCAGCTCATGAGTTTCCATGTTGTCGTCACCTTTCAGACTGGATCCATGCTACTGGGACACTGACCCACGGGGAGCCACACTTAGGTACGCAGACGGGTTGCTCATCAGGAGGACAGCTACACTGTGTGCCAAGAATGCGGAAGAAATAAAAACCATGCTACGAACCGTTAGGCAAACACCATGCTTCAGCCCAGTCACAGTCAGATACAAGCACAGCCTCCGAAGACCTGTACAGAGTGATCCACTTCCCCGGGCTGTGGAGGCGTGTTCCGTGTGTGGCCATCTGGGCCCCCTCTCCTTGGGGCCCCTTGTTTTTTTTGCTACGGCATTGAATGAAGTGCGCCTTATAAAAGCAGGCTGGGAGAGAGGCTGAAGGGGAGGCTGGGGAGAGGGGCTTGGGCTGGACCGATTTACCCAGAAGGTGGCCGTGCAGGAGGCCGAGGGGACGTGGCCTGGCAGCTTTCTCTTGGCTCACCTGCCTCGAATCTCTGCCCTGGCACCCCAGGAGAAGGGAGCTCTGCACACCCATCCCTGTGGCTCAGACGGAGCCTCCTGGCCACTCCGTAACCGCATCCTTGCAGGGCGGGGCCAAAGCAATCTGAAACGAGCCACGTGGGGGGTGGGTGGGGACACTCAGCCACCGCTGTCATGAGGCATCCACAAGGCGTGACTTTCAGCACTGCAGGAGAGAGCGGGAGCACATTCTGCCTAGCCAGGCTTAGAGACATTTTGCTGGTCCTCTTTTTAAAACCGAGATTAAAATCCAATCTCCGTCTTCCTAGGCTGTGATTTTCTTTTCCTTCCCTGAAGATGAGGAGTTAGGAACTGACGTTTCTCAAATCCCACATTGCTCTGGGAGGCTGAAATCTACCTGGAAACATCCAACTCTGTTCCTTGGCACAGGTGGTTCTCATGGGACAGAGTCCCTCCGAGTGACGGGCGTGGGCGCTGTCCTAAGCCCAGTCCAGCAGCAGCCAGGAGGCCGGCGTAGCCTCGGACAGGCCGCTCCCTACACCTCAAGGTTTACTAAGAGTGGAGGGGAGACAGAAAACTCGAGCTTGAAACAAAAGTGTCATGATGTTGTATCGAAAACCCGAGAGCAACAAACATATCTCGAATCTGCTCATCCTCAACCTAAGATGTCTCAACACTCTCCCTGGCATGTAAAGCCACATCCTTATGGCTGCAGAGAGCAATCAGAGCGCACAGAAGGCAATGAGGGCCATGGTCTCCATTTATCGCTTCTCTTCCAAGAAATTCCAGTGCTCACATCCTGGCTTCCCACCCACTTTGCCCTCTCCGGGGCCGAGGGGAAGGAGGCGGCGCTGTCCACCGCGGCGAGTCTTGTCTGCGGAACTGTGGGCTGCGATTCTCATGCAGAAGTGGCTTTGGGCAGAGCATCTAGGATTTTTGGTTTAGAATATTTCCCCCTCCACTCAGAAAAAGGAGGAGGAAAGGAAGAAGGAATTGGGGAGAGAGGGAGGGAGGGAGGGAAAGAAGGGAGGGAAGGAAGCAGGAAAGAGAGGAAGGAAGGAAGGGAGAGAAGGAGGGAGGGAGGGAGGAAAGAAGAGAGGAAGGGAAGAAGGAAGGAAAGGAGGGGTAAAGGAAAGGAAGGAGGGGAAGGAAGGGAGGAGAGAAAAAAGGAAACTTTCCTCTAATTTTGGAAAGACTGAAAAGGGATATTCCAGCCTATACAAAACTCTCCTTGGTCTTCTGGGGCCATACTCAGCAACGCTGACAGCAGAGAATCCAGACAATATCCACATCCTCTGCCCACGGAGGTGCACAAAACATCTAGGCAAGAAGGGGCCACACTTTCTGCACGTGGCCAGGAGACTGGCTCCCAGGTGGCACTGGCCAGATACTGCTCAGCTGTCCCCTACCCTCAGGTCACTGGGGGAATGGCACCCGCCCGTTTGCCGTGCACTGGGGGACACTGACAGGGTGGTCTTGAGTCTTGTGTGTGCCACGCTTCTGCTGGTGAGGGGGGCACTCACAGGGACCCGGGGCACACACGCCAATGGGCAGCAGCAGTGCTCCCGTTCCATCCAGACCCGGGACCCAGGCTGAGGGTGGACCATGGCAGCCCAGTCATCTGTTGCAAAGATGACGTGAGGGGCTGGAGGCATGGCCATCTCTGAGCTGTTAAGTTTTCCAAAGTAGTTCATACTCTTTCCATCTAGCTGAAAAATTTAAACCAAACAATGACAATTTTAAATAAAAAAAGAAATGTTTCCAGAAAACCTGTTAAGGCTAAAAGCTGGTCTCGGACTGGGAGAGGGGGCAGCAGCAGCGCCAGTGGTGGAGAAGTGGTGGCTGCTGCGAGCAGCCGGCAGAAGCCAGGAGAGAGGGAGGGGACGGCCTGGTGTGCACGAGGCGAGTCGGGAGCGTGTGTTCTCAGAGCTGTTTTGCTTTATTTGCAGACACTGTTGCTTTTCATCTTTCCCATGTACAAAGCTGAACAATTAATAAAAAGGCACCTGGAGACAGCAAAGACGCATTCATTTCATGTGACATAGTTTAAAAAAAGATAAAAAGATTTTAAAAATACTCTGGTTAACAATGCACGCTTCCTACGCAACAAGCAATTCTGGAGACGCTGTCCTGTGTCCTCGTGTCCCGCGGAGTTGGCCGTGTGCTGTGTTCGGGGAAGGAGAGGGCTGGTGTGGTGGCTTCCAGCCCTAAGAGGCTTCCCTCTCCCTCGCTGTCAGGTGGGAAGGAAGGGGGAAAGACAGGCAGAAAAGCCTCAGGACCGCACCACTGCAGTGATGCAGTGACAGCTGAGCCACACCTTAGCATCCCTGCCCGGCCGTCAGGAACCTGAAGGCCGACTCCTTGCCTAGAAACTGCCAAGTGAGAATATTTGAGAAACAGATGAAGTTGGGACAAAATGCGCTGGGCCGAGGGAAAAACGTTTGCTCTTCAAACCCCAGGAGCGAGCTGTGAGCCGAGGATGTCCTGCGTTGAGAAGGGTGTGAGCCGCTGGTTCTCTGGAAGAGGAGGTAGAAAGAGACAGGGGCCGGCCGGGGCAGCTCTGAGATCTCACCTGACCCCCCACTCCCCCTCCCCGCTTGAGCCTTCCTAGTTGGTCTTGAAGACAGAGAAACCCAGGGCTGGGGAGGTCTAAGGTCCTCCCAGGCCCCGGAGGTGCCAAGCCATTGCACCAGTGAAATACACCTTCTCTTAAAAAGAAAAGAAAAAGAAACAAACCTGCTTCCTGCAGCGATGTTACAAAAAGCCGTTTAAAAAAACCTTCCTAATTGAAATCTAGTGTCCACAAGTAGGTAAAATCATCACTTATCAGTTTTTTTTTTTTAAACAAAAACTTCAGCTCAGTTATTGGAGTTGATTGTCTTAACAAAAATAGACTCCGGAAAGTTCGCCTCCGTTCCGCCCTGAGGGAGGCGCGGCGCTTTGCTCACACGAAGGAGGAGAAGCCGGTGAGCGGAGTCCGCGCGCCGGGGCCGGCGGGGGTGTAGACGCCGCCGGCGCTCTGCGTGGTGATGACCGGGTGCAGCTGTGCGCCCGCCTCGGCGCCCGCCACCGCCTCGTACCTGTGCGGTGCAGGTGCGCGGCCCTGGGCCCTGCGCTTCCATGAGTTGTAGTAGGTGGGGTCGCTCATGTAGTGGTTCACGAAGGAGTGCTTGGGCAGCGCGTCCTCATAGTCAGAGTCGGTGGCCTGCGGGGACCGGGAGAGAAGGTGTGAGCGCAGGGCAGGGCGCAGGGCCCGGAGCGTGATGCGCAGGAGGCCTGGCAGTGGGGGCACCTCCCCAGGGCCGTGTGTCGCGGTCTCCAGCCCTCTCCCCACCCTCACCCAATGCCAGGCTCTCCCACCCTCCACACAGGAGAGCAGGCAGCCCCCAGGTCCCCCTCTCTGATCCAGATGTGACCGACACGGCACTTTCTCAGCTGCATCCAGCCCCTCACTCTGCACCAGGTTTCCGAGAAGAGCTGGGCCTCCACCCAGGAGAGGTCTATGCGGCCTCCCCACTCAGGAGCAATCTACATGGGCTCCTCACCCCAGGAGAGGTCCACATGGCCTCCCCACTCAGGAGAGATCTACGCGGCCTCCCTCACACAGGAGAGATCTACGCGGCCTCCCTCACTCAGGAGAGGTCTACACAGCCTCCCTCACTCAGGAGAGATCTACGCGGCTTCCCTCACTCAGGAGAGATCTACGCGGCCTCCCCACTCAGGAGAGGTCTACACAGCCTTCCTCACCCCAGGAGAGGTCTACATGGGCTTCCCATCCCAGCAAAGATCTAGGTGGCCTCCCCACTCAGCAGAGGTCTATGCAGCCTCCCCACACAGGCCCCAGGGGACGCTGCCTGCCCCTACAGGGCAGAACATAGAAGAGCCCCAGGGGTGGGGAAGATCTGGGTCTTTGGCTTGCCTGAGACTAAGATGTGGGCTGCCACAGACCAAAACAAAAGGATTCTGTAGGTGATCAGGTAGAGGGGAGCGGGTGGGAAAGGTGACGAGGTAGAGGGGAGGAGGGGGTGGGGGGGTGATGAGGTAGAGGGGAGGGAGGGGGTGGGAAAGGTGACGAGGTAGAGGGGAGGGAGGGGTGGGGGGGGTGATGAGGTAGAGGGAAAAGAGGGGGTGAGGGAGGTGATGAGGTAGAGGGGAGGGTGGGTGTGGGGGGTGATGAGGTGGAGGGGAGGGAAGGGGGTGGGGGTGATGTAGAGGGGAGGGGAGGGGGTGGGGGTGATGAGGTGGAAGGGAGAGGAGGGGTGGGGGGTGATGAGGTAGTGGGGAGGGGAGGGGTAGGGGGTGATGAAGTAGAAGGGAGGGGAGGGGGTTGGGGGTCATGAGGTAGAGGGGAGGGGAGGGGGTAGGAGGTGATGAAGTAGAAGGGGGGAGGGGAGGGGGGGTGGGGGTGATGAGGTAGAGGGGACAGGAGGGGGTGGGGGGTGAAGTAGAAGGGAGGGGATGGGGGAGGTGATGAGGGGAGGGGATTGGGGTTGCATCCTCCCCTTGCAAGTGATCATGTGACATCACATCCACAGAGACCTCCGAGGGTGGGGAGGGGGCCAAGAAATGAAACCGTCTGAATAAGCCAGGGTGTCTAACATGTCTCCCTGGCCAGGTACTGAATGGCCTGGCCCCTCAAACACACAGAAAAGTGGCCTGGGGCCTCCCACTGATGTTTGAAGATCAGTCTCTTTGAGGTTTTTTTTTTTTTCCTTTTTGTAAAATAAATCAGCAGCTTCCATTAAGAACATGGACCCTGCATGTTTTCTATGTTCATTTTCTGAAAGCAAACCTCTATTTTATGGTCTTTTGATTTGATGTGAAGTCATTGGAAGGACTGTTAAAGGAGAAAGTGGACTTTGGGAGGCTGAGGCAGGCGGATCACCTGAGGTCGGCAGATCACCTGAGGTCAGGAGTTCGAGACCAGCCTGTCCAACACAGTGAAAGCTGTCTCTACTAAAAATACAAAAATTAGCTGGGCATGGTGGCGGGCGCCTGTAATACCAGCTACTTGGGAGGCTGAGGCAGGAGAATCCCTTGAACCCGGGTTCAAGGGATTCTTGAGGTTGCAGTGAGCCGAGATCTCGCCACTGTACTCCAGCCTGGGCAACAGAGTCAGACTCCATCTCGAAAAAAAAAAAAAAGGAGAAAGCAGAGGATGAAATTGATTTTTTTTTCCCCCTAAGAAGGTGGAGGTTTCTTGGTTTTGCTGATACGTGCCACATCCTCCCAGATGCACAGAAGCATCCTGGGACCCTCACCTGTGCGTCCTAACAGCTTCCTGGGCTCCTAGGGGATCCACTTGGTGGCACAGAGACCAAGGCTCTGCTGTGGAACTAACGCTAAGATGCTTCCCAGGGCCCCCGTCTCTCACAGGGGTCAGGCAGACCTGACCTTTTTCTCTCCCCAGAAGGTATCAAGGGAACTGGGGAGGGGGTAAAAGAGTGAGCGGCCTTGAAATGCCATCTGAGGATCATCAGCTGTGCATTGAGGCAGCAGATTCCTGGGAGTGGCTCCAGCTATCCTGACTCTGTGGGTCTGTCGGAGGCTGGGGAATGCGCATTTTTTTAGAGGCTTCCTGAGGATTCTGATCAGCAGCCAGGCTGGGAGCTGCGCCTTGTGGGTGTTAAGACAGACGGCTGTGGCCCCAGATGTGGGCCCCATTGCCAGCCACAGCAGCTCTTTCAGAAATAAGCACTCTAGAAGGAAAACTGCCAACCCAGTTTCCCCAGGGTGTGTGAGCCACGTCCTTGCAGCTGGAGGTGGGGGTGGGCAGGAGATGGGAGAGTTGCCAGCTCCCCTAATTTTGCAGGGAGTCCACACCGAGACCCAGGAAAACAAAAGCGTCCCTGGGTGCTGTGAGCCATGTTCCTGCCGGCTCCTCCCTCATCTGAGAGTCAGAGTGAATTACCCACATCAGCACGCAGGCAGGAAGCTCTGATCCATGAGCCCACACCATCCCGCACCTAGGGACTTGCATCTGTCCCGGAGGCCTGTGAGAGCGGTCACCCTCCAGGCTGTGCAGAAACCCCATGAAGGCGTGGCGGGGAGCCAGAGACTCCTGGGATTTGGGGACACAGACTGAAAATCTACCTCTAAGTGGAATATTTACATGAAACTAACAGCGAGTCGCAGATTTGGGACTTTTCTGAACATTAAGTGTAAACTGTTTGGCTTATGTTGCAATACAAAGAACAGCTGAATCCATCTGTGGCTCCTCTGCATTTAGGAGAATTGCAGAGCTAAGACACATCTTCCCACACACACCGAGACCCCTGAGCAGCCAGCTTCCCCTTCATCGGGTGACGATGATAAACGTGGCAGTGGCTCCTTTTTCGGGAACACCGATTACATACCAGATTAATGCCCGGGCATGATCTCTGCAACTGGCTGAGGATCCTATGATGCAGATGTTACAATTCCCACTTTATGAATAAAGAAGCAAGGCTCAGTGAGAGAGGCTGGGTGGGAGCCTGCACCTGAGCTCCAGCCCCCTAGGGTTCACCCACCTCCACAGATCCTGTAATTTACTCCCAGTTCCAGGCTTCTCCCTGGGATCCGTTGAACAGGTGTACAACCCCCTATTCCAAATTCCAAAACCCGCAACGCTCTGAAACTCAAAAGTTTTTTTTTATAACTCATTTGGTGGCGAAGGCTGAGCTGACTTGAGCTAACTTGGCAGCTTCCCCCTAGCTGAACTGATGTAGGGCTATTCAGTGTGAACATTCTCATATTTTGCTACAAGAAGACTAATGTGTTTGGTCACCATGTGCTGTCCCAGTCCTACTGGAGCAGTTCCCTAATATATGATGTACTCCCAAACTTGAGAAACACTGAATTCTTAAATATATCTGGCCTCAAGGGTTTCAGCGAAGAGATCAGGGATCTGTATTTGTGGCTGTTTAAGATTTATTTATTTATTTTTGAGAGGGAGTTTCACTCTTTTGCCCAGGCTAGACTGCAGTGGTGCGATCTTCGCTCACTGCAACCTCTGCCTCCTGGGTTCAAGCTATTCTCGTGCCTCAGCCTCCTGAGTAACTGGGATTACAGATGCCCGCCACCACACCTGGCTAATTTTTGTATTTTTAGTAGAAACGGGGTTTCACCATGTTGGCCAGGCTGGTCTCGAACTCCTGACCCCAGGTGATCTGCCCGCCTCGGCCTCCCAAAGTGCCGAGATTACAGGTGTGAGCCTCCGCACCTGTCCTGTTTAAGATTTATTCTTCATTTGTTTTCTAGGGGACTTGAGGTGGCTTACAAGTTAAAGCTCTGTATAAACTAAAATGGAAGAAAAGGGAACGAAGATCATCTGAAGGAAGCCAAAGGAATCTCCATGATTAGCCCCCGAATTGGGTTTGTTACTTCTTTAGAGACCAACTTGGAATCTAAACTTCCTGAAACTTAGGGAAAATCACATGTATTGAAATACAGGGAAGGAATCACTTTTCTCACGAGAAATTCACAGAATATTTAGGAACGGTTGACAGAAATTTAGTGCTAGGTTTCACAAACTGGGGTTAGGGTTCATTATTATCTGAAGGTCAAATATGAAGTTTGAGACTTTCACCCTCTTTTGACTATATTCCCAGGTCCCAGGGGTCTTCCCCATTCAACTTCCCTGCCACAAGGGATCCTAGTGTGGAAAAATAAGAGAAGCGGTGACTGGATTCAATTTCCTTGTCTTTGGTCTGAAAGAATCAACATCCACAAATGCAAGTGACCTTCTTAGTGTCATACTGGCCAGGGCCAGACCGGGGCCAGAACCAGCCTGGTTTCTCAGCCAAAGGTGACAGAAATAAAATCTTTCTAGTAGCAGGCAGGAGGTATCTTCAACCCCAGTTGTAGAAAAGATAGAGAAACGCTATTTATATGGGTGAGTCTTATATGAAAAGCATCTCTGCATGGTGGAGAAATCAGCAATTTCAGTGGGAGGGCATGCTACGAATTCAGTTAGTCTGTCTTGCACCCACTTGGTGACCCTTTGGGCATCTCTCTGCCCTGTGTACAGCCCTGCCCACCCCTCCTCCTGCAGCTGCCAGGCTGTAGGGAAGCAGGGTTCATGCCGGGTGGGGCCTAGGGGTGGTCTGCAAGGGACTGCTGAGCTCTCGCTGGAGTCCACGTTTCCAAGAGCATGTCCAGAACTGCTTAGAGAATGAGCGTAGCACACGGCCCACACCCACCTACACGTTTATACCATTTCCTTCACGGCTTGTATGTACGTTGCTATGTACCATGATGTGTTTCCTCAGCCAAAGATCTAAATGTCCTATAGTCTCAAGAGAAGGGTCTGTGACACACGTGGGTGCCAACAAGGGGGCCTGGCAGGAGACACAAACTGGGAGTGCTTGGTTGTCCAACTCACAGTGATTCCTGTTGTTTGCATCTAGGCCTCAACCCCTTCTTTGAAGGAAGCAGTTCTTCCCCACCACATGGATGGGCTAGCTTGCCTCTCAGAAAACCGTGATTGGCCAATGGCTGGGCATGTGGTTTCAGCTCAGCCAATCAGAGTCTTGCCCTGGGATTTTTCACACTGCAGCTGGAAGGGAAGAGTGCTTTGTTCTGGGGAGGAAAGCTGGGAGGCTGTGAGTTCTGAGTGGCCAGTGCCCACAGACCCAGCCAGGTGATTCTATAATAACAGCTGATCAGATAGAACGTAACCATTGTGCAGAAAGAAGCAGAGACACGAGGCTCCTAGAGGCTTCTTTTCCTTCTTGCTCTCTATTTAGGGAGGAGAAGCAAGAATACACCCAGGGCCACATGACCAATAAATGTCAGGCAGAGCTGGAGCTAAAAGCTGGGTTTCCTGGCTCCTGCTCAGCCCCTGTCATTGCCTCTTTGAGAAAGCACAGTCTTAAAATGCCATTCTTCCTCCTGCTGCCTGCTCTGTTTATTATTTATATGACATTGTTATTTTTTAATGGGGATGTATTTTAGTGAGTTAGAATTATTGACAAAAAGGAAATGCTGCAGGGTCTTTTTCTGGTAAGTTTCCTGTGTGATGTGAAGTAGCAACGTGTGTCGGTTTCCCGGGAAACTGTAGAAGGAAAGAATGTGATTGGATGCGGTATCAGACCGACTGCTAGAGTTTCTAAAGGTGCACAGATGCCTGGAAAGCAGCTAATAAAGATAATCTCGACACTTTGGGTATTATGTTGGCAAGATGAAAGACTCAAATATTATTAAGGGATTAATTGGGTACGATAGGGTTGCTCCAAGTTGGTGGGTACAGGAGGGATTTTGAAAACAGTTTCTTTGGATTTTGAAAACAATCTTCAACATATGATTTGATTGGCAGATATCATTCAGAAGCATCCATGTGATAAAACCATGACAAACCCTCTTGTTTCTAAACAGAAAAACAGAAATAGCCACAGCATGTGTTGTCTGACCCTTAGGGCATAATTCAGAGGAGCACCACCGATTAGGAAGGCTCCTGAGTGCCTGGGAATGGATCTGCAGAATTTTCACTTTAGCAATAGTTCTGAGAGTGGTTTAAAAATGTCCTGGGGGATAAAAGGATGGCCTCACTGTTTTCTTAGTGAAATCTTCGCTTCTCAGGAGAGTTTTTCTAGCAGAGACCACACAGGGCTTCTCACTCCTTATCCCCTGGACCCTAGAGAAGAGCGCGAGCAGAAGCCTGCCTCTGTCCACGGCTTTAACCAACAACCATGCTGTGTCAAAACACTGGCTTGAAGCCAGGGCCAAGGACGTACATTACTCTTCATTCCTAACATTTCGGTTTATAATGTATTCAAATCTATAAGCTGCCTCCAGTAGACAGGATAAACGTCTTAAACCCTCATCTAAATCCAAGCCACTTTTTAGATAGTCCTATTTGAAAACCAACGTTACAGCTTTTGGGTTTATTCCATTGCTGAGCAACCCTCAGTCTGCTTTTCCTGCAATGCTTTCTTCTCTAACAGCCTTTTCTGCAGTTCTGTAACTGGATTCTGTTTCTGTAAATTTGGAGTTAAGGCACCAGGCCAAAGCTCACATTTCTTCCCAGTCCCCTTTGAATATCAGAGTTACTAGTCATGAAGGCCAGGATATTTCTGGAATGGCAATGTGAGGAGGTCAGCAGACCCTCTCCCCAGTCGAACAATGATTTAACTGGTGAAAAGTATTTTATAAATAACCATCTAAAATCTCCGAAGGCTGGGTGGAGTGGCTCACGCCTGTAATCCCAGCCTTTTGACAGGACCAGATGGGTGGATCACCTGACGTCAGGAGTTCGAGACCATCCTGGCCAACATGGTGAAACCCCGTCTCTACTGAAAATACAAAAATTAGCCCGGTGTGGTGGCGCACACCTGTGATCACAGCTACTTGGGAGGCTGAGGAGGGACAATTGTTTGAACCCAAGAGGCAGAGGTTGCAGTGAGCTGAGATCATACCACTGCACTCCAGCCTGGGTGACAGAGCAAGACTCCCTCTCAAACAAACAAACAAAAATGTATTTGGAAATGGTGCTAAGAGTAGATAGCAAATGGAGAAAGATTGATACAAGAAGATCTGCTAAATCTCACTCAATAGTGAGAGCCTGTGGTGCTTGAGCCATGGCCTGCTCTCCCTATCCAATGCCCCCAGCTCAGTGTGACGGAAACTCCACCCCGGGCAGATGTGGCAACAAGGCAGGGCTGCTGGTTTAGGAATTTAAGTTGCAGAGGAAAGTTCTGGCATCTCTTATCCAGCTTCTCCTTTCCCCCAACCCAATTCCATGTTGAAGAAGCTGTATTCTAGGCAAAGATGGCCAAGAGTACTAGGGCTCCTGTCCCCCATCCAGCCTTTGCTTGTAAGCTGGGAGTCTGTACCAGGTGTCGTAGGCCAAGAATACTGGGCCCTGAGTGCCTCCACCCCAGCTTGTTTGTAGGAAGAAGTCCCATGCTGGGAGGAGCAGGCCCAGAAGTCCAGGGACTGCCCTCTCAACCCAGTGCCCCACTTATGTAGCGGGTGCGTCACTATGGAAGAAGAAGGCTATTGTCCTCACCTCCACTTTGATGCAGTGACACAGAGGTCCTGCACAGAGTGAAGAGTTATTCTGTAAGAACAGAGAGTTTCCAGCTCTGACTGAGGAAAATGACTTTATTTGGAACAGAGCATACCTAAGGACATTGTTGAAAACTGTGGAGCCTTTGCAAGTGAGGAATGAAGAGGAAGCTGGTAGTTCCATGTCAGCAACAATGGAAGCAGTAAAACCAGCTAGCAGTTTAGCAGACAGAACCAGGAAGAGAGACTTCTGAAGCTAAGAAGAGGCCTCTTAGTGTCAGAGCAAGCTTCAAAGACTGACAGCATCTGGCAACTGCAGAAAAGCTGGACTTCAACTGGATCAGAAAGTGAGGAGCAATTTATGCACTAAGGCATTGCTGGAAAAACCAGAGCTAGCAAGTAGTGGAGGTTAACTGCTGGGTATGATACCAATAGTGGTAAACCATCCAGAGTCTTAATGGGGACAGGCAAAGGGAGCCCAGCTAAAACCACAGTCATCCCTGGTAGGCAGGAAGACTCTATGCATTGCCCAAGACTGAGGAGCAACATCAGAGCACACACAATGCAGGGGAAATGGACTTCACTGAATAAATCCAGCCAAATCACTAAACAAACAAGCAGGCAACAATAACCCTCAATGAGGCATGAATATCATTATTCAGAGTTGCTACAATATATGATCAAAAATGATCTGTTTTCAAAAAAACCCAGTAAAGTATAATGCATACACAGGAAAAAAAAAAAAAAAAAAAAAAAGAAGGTAGCCTCTGAGGGTGCCCAAACGTTGGACTAAGCAGGCAAAGACTTCAAAGTTAGCTATTATAATTATGTTCAAAGAACTAAAGGAGACCACGTTTAAAAAATTAAACAAAAGTATGATGACAATTGAAGAATATCAATAAAGTGATAGAAATTATTTTAAAAACACAAGTGGGAAGTTCTTGAGTTGAAAAATACAATGACTGAAATTTAAAATTCATTAGATAGGCTCAGTAGTAGACTTGAGCTGGCAGAGGAAAGAATCAGTTCACTTAAAGATAGATTGATAGAGATTATGCAGTCTGAAAAAAAGACCTTTAAAAATGGACAGAGACTTTGATAAATATAAGACAACACTAACAGCACCAACATACGTATAATAAGAATATCAGAACGAGAGGAGAAAGCAAAAAGCAAAAAAAAAAAAAAAAAAAACACTCGAAGTAATAATGACTTGAAGTTTCCCAAATTTGATAAAAATCATTAATCTACAGGTAAAATATGTATAGTAACAGCACAAAAAGAAAAGGAAGAAATACAGCTATAGGAGTAAAGTTCCCATAAGTTACAAAAATGTACTGTAAATCTGAGGTAGATAATAATACTAGAGTAAGACACTAACAAAAATATCCAAAAATATAGAGCAAAAGCAAAGACAAGGAAGTCAAAATGATATATTTGGAAAATTCATTTAACAAAAAGAAGCTGATAATGGAAAATAGGGAATAAAGATATGAGACATATCTTTATTAGAAAGCAAATATCTGATAAAATGGTAAATATATCAAGAAGATATAACAATTATAAACATACATGCACCTAACAGAGCCTCAAAATACATGAAATTAAATGAATAGATTTGAAGAGACACAGACAATTCAATACAAATAGAGATGTCAATGCATTAACAAATGGCAGAACTGGGAAGAAGATCATACATATAGAAGATGGAAACAACATGACAAATCAACTGGACCTACAGACACATACAGAACACTCCACCCCAAAACAGCAGAATAACACATTCTTCTCAAGTGGATAGGAAACATTCTCCAGTATAGACCATATGCCAGGCCTTAAAATAAGACCCAGTGAATTTTAAAGGACTGAAAATATATAAATTATGGTTTCTCTGACCAAAATAGGATACAATTAGAAATAAATAACAGAAGGAAAGGTGAGAAATTCACAAATATGAGGAAATGTAAAATATACTCCTAAATAATGAATGTATCAAAGAAGGAATTACAGAGAAAATTTAAAAAATACTTTGAAATGAGTGAAAACAAAAACACAACATATTAAAACTTATGAGATTCAGCTAACACAGTGGTTAGAGGGGAATTTTCAGCTATAAAGTCCTGTATTTACAAAAAAAGAAAGATCTCAAATCAACAATGTAAACTTCTAACTTAGGAAATTGAAAAAAGAAGAGCAAATTAACTCCAAAGCAAGCAGAAGAAAGAAAGTCATAAAGATTAGAGTAGAAATAAATGAAATAGAAAGTAGAAAAATAATAGAGAAAATCAATGAAACAACAAGTTGGTTCTTTGCAAAGACTAACAAAATTGACAAAACTTTAACCAGAAATATGAGAGAAGACTCAAATTATTAAAATCAGGAATGAATTATTGATATTAATTACCACCACCTTTACAAAAATGAAGGATTATAAACAACTGTACACAACTATAAGCAACTGTATCTTAATAAATTAGATTAATGAGATAACATTAAAAAATCCTTAGAAAGACACAAAGGAGTGACACTTAACAAAAAAAAAAAAGGAAAAACTGAGTAAATCTATAACCAACAAAGAGATAGAACTAGTAATTAACAATTTCTCACAAACAAAAGCCCAAGACCAGAGGACTTCACTGATGAAATCTATCAAACATTTAAAGAATTAATATCAGTTGTGGAAGAAATACTTCCCAAATCATTCAGTAAGGCCAATATTACCCTAATATAAAAATCACACAAAGATAAATAAGACAAGTAAACTACAGACCTATATCCCTTATAAGTGTGGATATAAAAATGCTCAGCAATATTGAAAACTGAATTCAGCAACATATAGAAAGGATTATACACTATGAAAAATGGGTATTTATTGCAGGAATGCAAGGTTGGTTTAACATCCAAACATTAGTTAATGTAATGTACCATATAAATAGAACAAAGGAAAAAAACCATCCAAACAGACACAGAGAAACCATCTGACAAAACTCCAGGCTTTTTGATAATAAAAACACTCACCAAACTCAACCAGATAAAGGGCATATTGTTCACAGTAGCCAAAAAGTAGAAACAATCTGGTGTGAAAAAAAGTTAACAGAGCAGGCCTGAGACCACTAGCCTTAAAAAGACCTGCTTTCAAAGATTACCCTTGATTGGCATCTGGGAACTTGACTGGTAAAATTTCCTTTCATTGATAAAATGTTTTCCCTAAATTATAAGACTGCAGTGTCTAAACTGTACAAATAATATGGTTTATACCAAACTCCTGCTTTCTTTCTGGAGTCTGGAGTTTTGGTACATGCTTGGCAGAGGATGCCTATGTGACCAGCTTCCGATAAAAACCCTGGGCATTGAGTTTCTAATCAGCAGTACCTACACTGCAGGTGCAGTTTGCTATAAGTGCAAGGCTATGGTAAAGCCGTGGTAGATAACAATTCATACGTGTCCTCACAGCTCTCTGGTGGAGGATTAAGTGTGTCCTGTGTGCCTCTATAGGAGAAGACTCTTAGAAGCATGAACCTGGGCTCCTCTGGACTTTGCTCTGTGCACATGTTCCCTTTGTGATTTTGCTCTGTATTCTTTTGCTGTAATAAATCTTAGTCATGAGGATGTTGTGTGCTGAATTCTGTGAGTCCTTCTAGTGAATCACTGAACTTGGGAGTGCTCTTGGGGATCCCAGACACAACAAACTCAAATGTTCAGCAACTGATGAATGCATTTTTAAATGTGGTATATCCATACAATGGAATTTTTCCCCCATATAATATAGAAATGAAGTACTGATATGTGCTACAACATGTGTCAGTGACCCTGATGAACTCTGAAAACGTTATGCTGAATGAAATAAGCCAATCACAAAACCACATATTGCATGAGTCTGTTATATGAAATGCTCAGGATAGGCAAATCTGTAGAGACAGAAAGTGGTTGCCAGGGTTTAGAGGGAGAAGGGAATGGGAGGTGACTGGTAGAGTTATGGGGTTTCTTTTTAGAGCGATGAAAAAGTTCCAAAATTGTGGGGATGCTTGCAAAACTCTGAAAATACTAAAAACCATTGAATCGCATATTCTAAATGGGCAAATTATATGATATGTGAATTATAACCCAATAAAGCATTTTTTAAAAAGAAGATCCTGACTAGAGTGTGATTGGGGACTAGGAGGGACATAACTGTCAAGATGGCAGCCTTTCCAAATCCCCTTGTGACATTTGGCCTGTGTTCCATTAGACCCTACACAGAAAAATACACTTCCCGGCTGGGCACAGTGGCTCATGCCTATAATCCCAGCACTTTGGGAGGCCGAGGCAGGCGGATCACTTGAGGTCAGGAGTTCGAGACCAGCCTGGCCAATATGGCAAAACCCCATCTCTAATAAAAATACCAAAAATCAGCCAGGCACAGTGGCAGGCACCTGTAATCCCAGCTACATGGGAGGCCAAGGCATGAGAATTGCTTGAACCCAGGAGGCAGAGGTTACAGTGAGCTGAGATCATGCCTCTGCACTCCAGCCTGAGTGACAGAGGAAAACTCCACCTAAAAAAAAAAAAAAATTACACTTCTGTTCCAAGAAACCATATGGGCAAATATGTCAAGGAAAATACAACATGTTTGTTTCCTATGAAGGGAGAAGTTCTGAATTCAGATTTTAAAACAAACAATGCAAAAGAGAACTGATGAAACATACAAATTGATTACTTAGTAAAAGTGGTTCAAATGCATTGAAATCATCATGCTAAGTGAAAGAAGTCAGTCATGAAAGACAACATACTGTACGATTTATTTAGATGAAATGTCCACATAGGCACATCTAGAGAGGTAGAAAGTAGCTTAGTGGTTGCCAAGAGCTAGGGTTGGCTGCAGGTGTATGTGGGTGGTTTGGGGAGACTGAGGAGTGACTGCTTATCGGTACAGGGTGTTTTGGGGGCTGATGGAAATGTTCTAAAATTGACTGTGGTGATGGCTGCACAACTCTGTGAATGTACTAAAACCCAATGAATTGTGTACTTCAAATGAGTGAATTGTATGACATGTGAGTTATGTCTCAATCCAGCTGTTTCAAACAGTGGTTCAAAGTGAATGTTACCATGTGAGCTGGCACTTCCAAAACTATCTAAGTCCCCAGTTCCCTCTGTTGGGATCCCATGAATATGGAGTGCCTTCAAATCCCCCAAATTCATAAGCTTCAAAAGCAGGATGCAGCAAGGTTACATAGCAAAGAGCTCTACAGACAAGGGAGGCTAGATTTATCCGCCCAAGAACCTGGGGAGCGCAGGATGGTCCAGGTGTGGGGATTCTTAGCTGGGACTCTATGGGATGCTAGGTGGTGGGGTCTGTAAGAGACTTCCAGGGGGCCTTGGGCCCCCAAATCCTAGGTGAAATTCTGCCTGTATGTAGGTGGAGAGCATGTCTGCACCTTTCATCAGCTTCCAGAAGCAGCCTGTCACCCAAAAGGCACTAGGAACCATGAGGTACATTTGCGGGAACGCTTTTCTCCAGCATAGGGCTTGCCACGTGGGAGCAGTGTGGCCTGGCTCCCGGGCCTCTCACCACCTTGGCCACGCTGCCTGAGACTTAGCTCTGAGAGCAGGACTGGTGGGAAGGTGGGATTTCCAGTTAGATGCTGAGGTCTGCCTCTCCAGTCCAGCTCATCAGTGCGTGTCTCAGGGAAGACATCCAAAAACTCTTAGTTTCGGCTTTCTGCCTATTACATAAGGATGATAACACCCTCTGTGGAGAATTCCATTTAGTGTGGGTTCCATGTCCTGCCTTCCACCCTTCTTCCCCCATCCCCACACTCACCTCCCTCCCTCATGCTACCTCTGTGTACGTGTTTGTATTTAGGTGCGTATGCATATGTGCAGGCATGTATGTATGTGTGTGCATGTGTGTATTTAGGTATGTATGTGTTGTGCATATATGTACATATGTGCATGGTGGTATTCATGTGTGCTTGTACTTGTATTTAGGTATGTATGCATGTGTATATATGCATGTGTACATGCATGTAGTATGTGTGAGCCATGTGCCTGTGTGCATGTGTTTAGGTACGTAGGTATATGTATGAGTATATGATGTATGTGTGTACATGCATATTTTTGCATGTACATATTTAGGTATGTGTGTGTGGGTGTGTGTACATGTGTGCATGTATGTGTGTTCATGTATTCAGGTGTGTAGTTATATGTACATGTGCACAGGTATGTGTACATGTGTGTATTTAGGTATGTGCATGTTTGTGTGTATTTAAGTATGCATGTGTGTATGCATGTATTCAGGTGTATAGGTATACGTATGTGTTTGCATGTGTGTATGTGTACCTATGTGTGCATATGTGTATTCAGGTGTGGGTATGTTGTATGTATTTATGTATGCATGTGTGTGTGCATGTATTCAGGTGTATAGGTATATGTATATGTGTGTGCATGTGTGTATGTATAGATATGTGTGCATGTGTGTGTGCCATGTAGGTGTGCGTGTTGTGTGCTGTATTCAGGTATGCATGTGTATATGCAGGTGTGTGCATGTATTCAGGTGTGTAGGTGTGTGTGTGCACATGTGTGTACACGTACATATGTGTTCATGTGTGCATGCATGCGTGAATGTGTATGCTTAGCTCAGTTCACGGATGTGCTCAATAATCTTCCATAAACATTTGCCGATGTTAAATCTCCAAACATGCCACATATGTTGGGGGAGAAACAGACCAAATGCGTTCCATTAGCCCATGTTGAAAGTGCTTTTAGGAACAAATATTCAGAGTTCACAGATCCAATCCTGCCCGCCTGCTCTAGGACACACCATCCCTGGATGCTTCCCTCCCCTTCCTCTGGTGTGGGGCTGGAGGAGACCAATGGGGAGGGGAGGGGTACACTGAGCTCTGGAGACACAGGGGTCTGGCTGGGTGTCAGCTTCAACAGCCGCCTGCTGGACAAACTCAGCCTCTGACCAATAAGGAGACTGGCCCCACCTCATGGGGCTGGGGTGGGCAGCAAAGGAGTGCACGTTCACCCTGGGCCAGGCCCACAGTGAGTGCTGGAAACACACAGCAGTGAGTGCTCAGCGCACAGGAACCACCCACAGCTATGACACCCCCAAGGTGCCTGGATTCTCTAAAGAGCAGCAGCCCGGCAGCGGCAGCAGGGACAGGCCTGAGGCCGGCGCTGTGAGATGCGCCTCTTTGCTGACACAGACTGTCCTGCTAGAAGGCTGCCCTGCTCCACACAACGTGCTGCTTTCGTACATGCAGCAAGCTTGTGATAAGCTTTTTCCTTATCACAAAAAGGCAGGTCAGTTTTGCAGGATTTCACTTGATAGCCCCTCAGTTTTAGACAGATGTCCCTTTCCGAGCATCTGCTTTGCTGCCTGCTGTTTCTGCCAAGCCCAGGGCTATGGTGCCGACAGCGAACCTGGCGTCCTCTGTAAACAGAACACGCGAAGCAAAGCAGAACCGGCGTCGCCACACCCACCTGCTGGCCCTTCCCGCCGGGAGTTCATCTACAACCCACAATTGAAAAGAAGCCATTTGATAGAGCCCCGGGGCTCAATAAGGCCTGAATTCAGGTTAAAATGAAGGTGAGACTTATTTTAGATTAAATATTGATTTAGAACCTGAGTGCCAGGAGGCGGGGCAGGCCTATGTGTACAACTAATGGTTGGTGATTTTCACCTCTCTCCAGGCCTGGCATATCCAAAAGAAGAAAGTTCAGGACCGAAGGGGCAACCTCTCCAATTACTGCTTCTGCTGTTTTTGCTGGGAGGTATGAGAAACGGAGATGGTGCACCTGTAGGGAAGTTGTGTTGAGCCCCCTGCTTGGAGCCCCCTCGTGGCTGCCTTGCTGGTTAAAGTCCCTTTGGGTGACGCCGCACAGGACCTTGCACAGGAAACACACTCCACGTCTGAAATGCAGCACACCCAGGTGCAGGGGAGGCCTGAGGCGGGTAGGCCCTGGGGTCCTGGAGGGAGTGCCTGGAGGGAGGCCCTGAGGTCCTGGAGGGAGCTCGTGGAGGCTGACACTCCCCTGGGGAAGCCATCTCGCTGGTCCAGCTGCTCGGTGAGGAGAGGAACACATCCCAAGTCTGGGCTCACCCTGAGCCCCATATGTGACCCGGAACTGCCGTGAGTAAATCCCTCTTCTTCAGCACAAGGGAGGGAGCTAGGACAGAAGCTTCCTGGGCAGGGTGGGAGGCTGGCAGGGTGTAGGTGGAAGTGAATGTCCAGGGGTGAGCAGGAAGCTCCTCTCTGATGAAGGTGTCACATTTTCTATCTGCCCCGCAGGATCAGACCTGCTGCCACCCTAACTGGGGTCTACAGACCACCAATTTTTATGGCAACTTATGTTTATCTCTGAAAGTGAAATGGAGAGAGAATGGGCTTCCGAGGCAGGAGTCCACACTGGGCAAGTTACTGATCTTCCCTGAGCCCTGCTGGCTCCATCTATAAGAGGTGGTCTAGGCCCAGTTACCCCCGGGACTACATGAGATGGAGCACGTGAAAGCGACGATCCGACACTTAGCCTGCTGGCACCCAGGCAACACCCACACTCTGCTCTGCAAGGAACCACTCACAGAGGGCACCAGCCTTGCCTATCTCTCACTGGGGTCTCTGGGACTTAGGAATCAGAACCTGCGCTTCCATCAGTCAGCCTTGGAGCATCTAGACTGCTCGAAGCTGTGTGAGCTCTGCTGGGCCTAAAGCAGATCCCAGGACTTAGGAGTCACAACCTGCTCCTCCATGAATCGGCCTTGGAGTGTCTAGACTGCTCGAGGCTGTGTAAGCTCTGCGGGGCCCAGAGCAGGCCGTGGGGTTGAATTTCGGCTCTCTTATGTTTTTCTCATCTGCAAAATGAAGCCCTTTGTCCTTGGCCCTGCCTGTGGGGATGTTATGAGACTCAAATAGGACAAGACAGCCTGAGGAGGCAGAAGTCTCACTGCAGAAGTAGGGGCTGATGGTCACTGCCCGGAAGTAGGCACCAACACTGACCTCGGATTCTGATGCATCCGCCGACTTCTCTTTGAGGCTCACGCTCTCGGTCAGCACGGCACCGTTGTACTTGTTGCAGATGTCCTCGTCTGAGTAGTGCAGGCCGCCAGGGCTAGGCCGGGGTGGGGACCTAGGATGAGGACCCATGCTGCAATTACCCTCTGGGCAAAAGACGCCCTCCCCTGGAGGCCTCCTAACCTGGCATCTGGCCTTTATTGCATTGGACTAAGAGGAAACCCACAGCCTTTGACATCACTTTGGCAACTGATGCAAAAAATTCTGAGCACTGGCTACCTGGTGAGTCAACAGCCTCTGTGTATCTGTGCCTGTCAGTTGTGGAGACTGTGCTAGGCCTGCAGGCATGGGAGAAGAGCTGGTCTGTGCCAGGGGGGGCAGTGAGACACTCATGTACAAAGAGTACCCTGAGGTCAGGACAGATAGGAGGCCGAGGAGCGTAGGTGCTCGCCAGATGCAGGCATGGGAGTGCAGTGGAGAGAGATGAGGATGGAGTCATGAGGAACAGTCCGATCTGCCATGCTAAGGAGTGGGAATTGTCTCCTATGGATGAGAGGGAATTGGGGAAGTTTGCACCAGGCCTGGTCTCCCTGTCTGGTGGGGGAGCATTCGTCCTCTCTGGCTGGTGGAATTCTAAGATGGCTCCGTCACTGCCCCCACCCCCATCATCCCATCCTTTGAGTGTAGGAAGGGCCTGTGACGTGCTTCTAATCAGTGGAACATGGCAGACTGAAGACTCGGTTACATTAAATGGCATGGGTGGAGGACAGCTACTCCCATCATGCCCATGATCACATGACATTATAGGAGACCCCATCTTGGCGGATTGGAGACAGAGATGCTCTTGCTGGCCTCACAGAAGCAAATAGTATGTCATGAACAGCCCCTGGAGAGGACCCCATGGCAGGGGACCATGAGCAGCCTCCAGGACATGAGGGTGGCCTCCAGAGGAGGGCCAAGAAGAGGCTAGGGCCCTCAGTCATGCAGCCACAAGAAAATGCATGCTGCCAGCAGGCTGAATGAGCTTGGAAGAAGATTCTTGCCCAATTGAGCCTCCAGATGAGAACACAGCCCATCTACACCTGGATTACACCCATGCAAGTCCCTAAGCAGATGAACTAGCTGAGCTGTGCCCAGACTCCTGCCCGAGGGAGGCCATGTGGTGCTAAATGGCTATTGGTTTAAGCTGCTGAACTTGTGATCATTTGTCATGCAGGGATAGAAAATGAGTACCCTCTTCAGCTCCCCTACTTCCTGGAGACTATCTGAGCTGAGTAAAAGCCCAGCTTCTATTTTTCAGATGGAGAACTTAGAACTTGGGGAAAAACTCAGAGTACAACATTGTTGAATTTTCAAATCAGGCAGGACTGAGTGCTTCTTAGCCCTCCGAAGGGTGTGCAGGGACTTGATAGTGAGAGCAGCCTGTGAGCAGTCAGACAGACAGCTGTGTGCTCAAAGGGACCGTGTCCAGGAACCCAGCAGCCCCAGCAAGCCCTCCCTCATGCTGCGAGGAGTGAGTGCAGAATTGAGTGGCGGCTACAGAGGAAGCGTCTTCTCATCCCTCAATGGGAGAAGTAACACTGGGTGATCAAGGAGAGGCTACAGGCCAGGAAACCAGGACTTGGGGGGAGACTCTGCTTGGAAGGCTGGAGGGGATGGAGACCTCTGGTTTTGTGTTGTGGGTGTCTCCCCCAGGGTGTGCCTCAGTTTCTCCTGGAAAGGCCCAGTGAAGGCCCAAGGGCCTTTCTTTCTCTATCTCAAAGGTAATTTACTTTGGGAAAGATGCCATTTCTTATCTAAACATTTGGGTAAATCTTTTTATCTAAGGAGCTAAAATGGTGTCTTCCCCACAAAGAAATTGGAAGCACAGATGTGCACTGGGGAGACATAAATCAACTGTGCCCATATTTCTAAGATATTTTTGGGATGATGCTTCAGGACCAATCTCAGATGTCACTGCCCAGACCCTTCCCCTCTCAGCAGAGAATCCTTTCCTTCAATCACATGTGGGGTCTGATATGGTTTGGCTGTGTCCCCACCCAAATCTCATCTTGAATTGTGGCTCCCATCATTCCCATGTGACATGGGAGGGACCCAGTGGGAGCTACTTGAATCATGGGGGTGGGTCTTTCCCATGCTGTTCTCTTGACAGTGAATAAGTCTCACACGATCTGACAGTTTTATAAAGGGGAGTTCCCCTACATAAGCTCTCTCTTTGCCTGCCACCATGTAAGATGTGACTTTGCTCCTCCTTGCCTTCCGCCATGATTGTGAGGTCTCCCTGGCCATGTGGAACTGTCAGTCCATTAAACCTCTTTCCTTTATAAATCACTCAGTCTTGGGTATGTCTTTATTAGCAGCGTGAGGACAGACGAATACAGGGTCCTATTGCTAGGACTGAAAAGGTGATGGCTTATTTATAAACCTAAAGGAAGGGTCCATTTTCTTTTCCATCCTAATTTTATTTTGTCCTTGGGTCTTTGTGGGCTGAGAACCTCCAACCTCACCATCAAACGACGTTTCTTTTTCCTAGGAAGCAGATGGACTTAACAAACTGAACGACTATCTATTCTTGGGCAATGTGCTTCAAGGCTGTGTCTCTTCTCGGAACTCAGAACTCAGAAGACAGATTTGCAGCAAGGGAGCAGGGCACGTAATATCTTAAAATTCTCTGTGACAAGTTCCTCCTGGCCTTCAAACTACATGTGGTTGCTTTTTCACGTTTCTATTACACAGCAGGAAAAACTTGCCTCCCAGTAGACAAATGAAATGAAAGGTGTGACCAGATGTCACCACCAGCATCCACCTCCAGCCCTAGGGAAGGCCTCGTGGGGTGGCAGCCTGCAGTGCTTTGGACTGGCACCTGTGGGGCTGGCAGAGCGTCAGTGGCTGGGAGAAGGCCCGCTCATGCCTCGGCACTACCCAAGTGATCTGAGATTCCCAAATTCAGTGGAGGGCGGGGGCGGCCCAGGGAATCTCCAGGCACTGCTGGCCCCTGCAGCTTTATAAACAATGGAGGGAAGAGGAAACCCTGGGGTCTGTCTGGGTCTAGATGATGTGTGATTTCCACACCCTTGCAGCTGAGTCTAATCCAAGGTGAGTGTGGCAGAGGGAGAGGAGCCTCCTCCACCCAGATGCTGGGGCACCCCAGGAAGGCCCGAGCTGTCTGTTCTCCAGGCAAAGCGTCCTCAGGTGTTTGGGTTTTTCCTTCCAGACACTCAAGACCCCTCCCCATTCCTGGCCCTTCTCCTTGGTCAAGGGTACTCAGATCAGAGGATGGCGCTCTGCACATCAAAAAGGCAAACCCAGGTCAACCCCTCTCTTGTTTGGGAAACCCTGCTTCCTGCTGGATTTAGGAAAAGGATTATAAGCTAAGGAGGCTATGGTGGTGAAAATCTTTCTTGCCTGCACTCAATCCTCATGGAATGGCAATGTGTATCGGCACAGGAAAACTTTGGAATACACAGAACAATGAAATCAGCAACGAGCACCAGGCTTGCTTGTGAGGACACCCGGTTGGGCCTGCAGCAGCCCGGGTGACACCTCCGTGAACTAGGAACGCCCAGATCTAAGGTGCCCATGGTTGACATGGAAGGCCACCCTGGCAGCCCCTAGGTGTTCCAGGCCCTTCCCACACACCTGAGGCCCTCTTTCTAAATCTCCAGAGATGCCCTGAAAATATTTCCAGCCGCTCTGCCGACCCTGTCCCTCCTAGACTCAGGGCTGCCCCTGGTGGTTTGGGATCACACTTAGCGATGGGTTAGGTTTTGCTTCCTGGAACCACAGGGCGGGATGCAGGAGGTGCTAGTGGGCATGGGCTGTCACCCCGGCCCTGGCAGCTCAGAACCCCAGGTGGGCGTGGCACAGCGCTGCCTGCCTACCTAGTCCCGTTCTTCTTGGAGAAGGTGCTCTTGACATTGAGGTGGCGGCTGCTGAGCTCCAGGGCAGCAAAACCTCCGTTGTCCAGGGTCACAGACTCCTCCATGGTGGAGATCCCCTTTCCTAAAGCCCAGCAGGAGAGTGAGAACAGACGTGTTACTGGTGTGGCCACCGCAGCCACGCCAAGCCAGAGCTGGCCAGTGAGGCAGCTCCTGAGTCCTGCTGCATGCAGAGCCCAGAGCCGGAGACACCTGCTTCAGCCCCACTTAGGGCTGAGGTGGGGAGATCACAGTGTTGGAGCAAAGTGACAATATTAGCATTTTCATATTTGTTCTGCCTGATCCCAAAATACCAGTATTCTTGCCGGTGTTTTATGAAAACAGACTCAGAATGCGTAAACTTTTTTGGATTTTTTTTGTTTGTTTTGGTAGAGATGGGGTCTCGCTATGTTGCCCAGGCTGGTTTCGAGTTCCCAGGCTCAAGCGATCCTTCTCCCTCGGCCTCTCAAAGTGCTGGGATTGCAGGCGTAAGCCACTGCAACTGGCCAAGAATGCATAAACTTTTAAAAAATCCAGGAAATTAAATATTTAATAAATTTCAAAATAAAAATTCACAATTATTTAACAAAAGAGGAAGTAAAAATAAATGTATGGGAGTGTGATGGCTAAAGAAAGGGTACGGAGTCTCCTTTTGAGGTGACATAAATGTTCTAGAATTGACTGTGGTCATGACTGCACGTACCTGTGCATTCACCACTGAACTGCACACTTTAAAAAAGAGTAAATTTACAAATACATAGCAAAACACATTCTAAAATATATTAACAGATCAAATGAATAAAAATAAAGTTTTGAAAAACCGAACAACATAAAAAAAAATTGCACTGGGTTTTCCCAGCTCATTCTGCAGGAAAGCCCAAGGCCTCCGAGCTGCCCCCAAGCTTGGCCTGGTCTGTCCACCCTGCCAACCCCCGCGTCATCTCCCAGCCCTCAGCCCCTCCCTAACACGGGTTTCTCCCTCTTGCTGGAAGCTCCTTCTCCCAGTATTTCCTGGACTTCTCACCACTTCCTGCAGATCACAGCTCAAACGCCCTGAGACCAGAGGGGACCTCCCTGACCACATAAAGTGACCTCTGTTTCTCACGCCCATGTACATATTTGCTCTTTGAGGTACACACTTAAGTCCATCACACTCCCCAGTGTCCCGCCAGCCCCCAGGACAGTGCCTACACACATACCAGGGGCTTGGCAGGTATTTGCTAAGTGTGTTGGCATTTCTAAACCCCAAGAGGCTCCTCTCTGCTGGGACCTGGCCCCCCTTTGACGTGTCTTAAACCTTAATGCTCTATCTGCGCGTAACAGAAGAACACAGAGCAGAAAATGGAAGATGGGCTTGCCTGGGAGAGGCGATTTGGGATGATGGGAGGTGAGCAGGTGGAAACCAAGATCAGAAAGGAATTCAGACGAGGATGGAGGCTAAGGAGTGCACGCAGGAAGGGGTGTTGAGTGAGGCTGCCACAGCAGAGGTTTAAGTTCTGCAATGTCTCCTGGGCAGGACGGGAGACATTCTGGTAGATAAGTATTATTTTTTCCAGGCTTCAGTTATGATGTTAAATTAATACTCCAGGGTGCGGCTGAGCATCGGAAGCTGCAGGTCAGATCTGCCTTTTCAAGTCTGTTTTCCAGATGGAGGAGGACAGTGAAAAGCAGGGAGATTTTTCTATGCACCAGACACAGGATTCTGTAATAGCATTAACTCGGGAAAATGACATGCCATTCATACACTGTAAATCCCACAGGAATAAAATCTGATTTACAAACACTTGTTAGAAGTGAATTTATACAGAAAAAAATAAATCCTTTCTTTGAAGGATGAATCGCTTAACATTATAGAAGCAAATAGGGAGGCATTTTAGGTGCCTGGCTTTTTAAACCCCTTTGGCATAAGGATGGTAGGACTTGTGGCCAGGGTCAGGAACCTACTCTGCCCGGCTCCTTGGCCCAGACGGCTAATGTAGGCGGCTCCTCTTTTTAAGAACAGCTCATCAGGGATCTGCCGTTACAAAAAGAGAAGACCCAGTTGACGAGAAAACTCCAACAAATGAGCTGGGCTCAGGGAGAGGTCTGGCCCAGCGGTTGTGGCGATATCACAGAAGTGACCACGCTCTTGGGCTCAGCTACAGCTCTGGTGGATGCTCCGTGGGATCAAAACAGGCCATAGGCCAGGTGCCATGCATGGCTTACTCCTGTAATCCCAGCACTTTGGGAGGCTGAGGTGGGAGGATCACTGGAGCCCTGGAGTTCGAGATCAGCCTGGCCAACACGGCGAAACCCCGTCTTTATTTAAAAAACAAAAAACAGGCTGTGGTCTAGCACTCAGTTACATTCTGGTTATCCAGAGAAGTGGTCTCATTGATAATTATGAGGTTTTTAAAATTGAGGATAATCAAATGCACAAGCTCTGCTAATCTTAAGTGTCCAGAATGATGCTTTATGATTGTGAAGGTAATCACCATCCACGTAGAGAGACAGAGCATGCTTAGCACCTGTGAGGCACTCTCATGCATCTTCCCTGTTTATACCTCTCCACCAAGAGGCAAACACGATTCTGTCTTCTGGAAACTTCCATTCACTGTGGGTGTCCCTGGCCTTCATGTAAATGGAGGCACAAGGTCTGTGCTTTCTGTGGCTGGCTTTACCCTATGTTCATTTGTTCCTTTCTCTAACGATAGTGATTCATTCAGCAATAAATGCTTATTGACTGAATGCTTGCTCTATGCCTGGCGTGGAGTTTCTGCTGGAAACACAGTAGCGACCTGGCCCTCAGAGGGCTCAGAGCTAGACCACGGACACAGGCAAGGTTCAAGCTGCAGTGGGTGAGAAGAGCTATGCCATGGAGACGCTTCTGTGACAGTCTGTGAGCCACAGCAAAACATCAATGTCTGAACAGTGCCCCAGGTCACTGTGTTTATAATATTGTATAGTACAATATGCCACCTATTTAATGCTTTATACTTTTTTTTTTTTTTTGTAAGAGACAGGATCTATGCAGGGCGCAGTGGCTCACACCTGTAATCCCAGTACTTTGGGGGACTGAGGCAGGTGGATCACCTGAGGTCAGGAGTTCAAGACCAGCCTGACCAACATGGAGAAATCCCATCCCTATTAAAAATACAAAATTAGCCAGGCGTGGAGGTGCATGCCTGTGATCCAAGCTACTGGGGAGGCTGAGGCAGGAGAATTGCTTGAACCCAGGAGGCAGAGGTTGCAGTAAGCCAAGACTGCACCATTGCAACAAGAGTGAAACTCCATCTCAAATTAAAAAAAAAGAGACAGGATCTCGCTTTGTTGCCCAGGCTGGGGTACAGTGGTGTGATCACTGCTTACTGCAACCTGGATCTCCCAGGCTCAGGTGATCCTCAGCCTCAGCCTCCAAAAGTGCTAGGATTACAGGCATAAGCCACCATGCCCAGACACACCTTACTTTCTAATAGTATTAAAAAATGCAATTAGGTCGGGCACAGTGGCTCACGTCTGTAATCCCAACACTTTGGGAGGCTGAGGTGGGCAGATCACCTGAGGTCAGGAGTTTGAGACCAGCCTGGCCAACATGGTGAAACCCCGCCTCTACTAAAAATACAAAAATTAGCCGGGTGTGGTGGCAGGTGCCTGTAATCCCCGCTACCCAGGAGGCTGAGGCAGGAGAATCACTTGAATGCAGGAGACAGAGGTTGCTGTGAGCCGAGATTGTGCCACTGCACTCCAACCTGGGTGACAGAGTGAGACTGCAAAAAAAAAAAAAAAAAGCGACTGCATTTGAACAAAGGTACAAAGTGGGGATCTCTGAGGCTGGATGACTCATACGCCCTTATCCCAGACACATAGCTAATCTGAGGGCAGGCAGGGTCAGCGTCTGGGTCCCGAGGCGTACAGCGCTTACTGGGCTGTGCCTGGCTGCCCCCAGAAAGAAAACCTATTGCATTTCTCTCAGCACCTACAGGCAAATGAAATGGAAAAGCGGACACTGGCCTGGCAGGTCCATGAGAGAAGAATGAGCACCACGTTTTGGCCAAGTGGCGCCATGGAACATGTGAGGAAGGGGCCGGACCTGCACCTGTGCTGCAGTTCTTATACTTCTTATTCTGCCCGTGCAGGACGAGGGCGAACACCACCAGCAGGATGACGATCAGGCTGGACAGAGCCATCACCAGGAGGAACCACCACTCCTCGTAGAACGGGGCTTCCACTTGAGCTGCGGAAAAGACACGGACACACAGTGACATGGGGCAGACGCTCCAGCTGCAGTCACCTCCCGCGAGCCAGGTGGGTGGTGGGGAAGGCTGGGGTGGATAACTCCTGGTTACAGGTGAGATGAAACCACTGTCCAGCCAGGCGGGTGGACTTTTCCCATGGGACAAGCTCAGGAGGTTCCCATGGTCCCCAGCAGGCTTTGGGAATTCAGCAGCCCCTATTTGCCACCTTTTCTGTGGGATCAGGCTCAGGGCTCTTCTATCCCCCAAGCTGCCCCCTGCCCTGGAGACTTCAGTATCTTTGCCCTTGCCCTGACCTTGCCCATCAAAACTGCCCTTCCTGCTTGCTTTCTCCTAATTTCATCTGTTTAAAAACACTGCCTGATCCGGTGCAATGTAGCGAGATCCCATCTCTAAAAAAACAAAAAATAAACAAAACAAAAAAACAGCCAGGCACAGAGGCGTGTGCCTGAAGTCCCAGCACGGTGGAAGGCTGAGGTGGGAGGATTGCTTAAGCCCAGGAGTTCAAGAACCCTTTCTCTACAAAACATTAAAAATATTAGCCAGGTGTGGTGGCACACTTGTAGTCCTAGCTACTCAGGAGGCCGAGGTGGGAGGATCACTTGAGCTCAGGAGGTCGAGGCTGTAGTGAGCCACGACCAGCCTGGGTGACAGAACAAGACCCTGTCTCCACAAAACAAGTAAGGCAGCAAACAAAAACGCTGTCTGGGTTAAAGTGAGGATGGAACAAAGCACCCGGACGTCCTTCTCTCTCCTGGTGCTGGGATAACCCCCAAGACAGCTCCAGGTCCCCTGCCTTCTCCGTCACCACCTCCTGCCTGCACACGGCACTCACATTCCACCTGTTACGCCTAATCCTGTCTTGCTCAGATCCATCCTTTACATCACCCAAGAGAGATCTTCCTCCGATAGAAATCAGTTGTCCCCCCCTAAAATCCTCAGTGGTTCCCATCAGCCACGGGGTGAACCCTGAGCCCATAAAGCACCCCAGGATCTGCTGTCTGCACGTGTGTGGAAGCTCCCACCACAAACACGCACTGTGTGTATTTGCTTCTCTGCCTGTTGGCCCCTCCACAGGCCACGAACCCCTAAAGCCTGGGGCTGTGTTTTATTTATTTTCTGCCTCTAGCAAAACCGAGCTGAATGACTGGCCCCGTCTTTAGATGTGTTTTTGAGAAATCAATAGAAAAAAAAGCACGTAAAGGCGGCTTCGAAGGACGCTCTTCTTCCTTCTGTCTCATTCTGCTCGCTCAGAACAGAAAAGCGGGAAATTGTATCTTGATGGGTGCTGGGTGGTCCCGGCATCCGATTCAGGGCCTTCCATGGGCCTGGAAGGGGAGTAGGTTCTGTGGCACTGGAAGCCCCCCAGAACACAAAGCCTCTTACAGGCAAAGCCCAGGCATTGGCCCCCGGCAGCCAGGACCCTTCCAAACACAGCCACCCGAAGCTTCTATCCTGTATCTCACGAATAGGGGATGTGTGCACACTGGGAAGAAGAGCAGGGAATCGGCTTTGGCTAATGCAGGTTCACAGGGCTCCTTAGGAGGTGACAGTGCTTTAAATCCAAAAGACAGAAGTGGGTTTGTGGGCTGCGCATTCGGTACTCCATATGGCAAGTCTGACAGATGCCACACCGACAACACCAGGCAAGTGGCCCGGAGTGGGCCTGACCCTAGCACCTGACAGGAAAGGAAGGCTGGGCTGTCCTGGAGGACTCTCACACGGGGCAGGACACCCTGGCTGCCGGGCCTGGCCTGGTCCTGATGCCAGCAGGTGATGGTTGCTGGCTTCCCTGAAGGATGTGATGAGCTCAGTGCAGTCCAGCTCATGGCAAGGCCAGCTCTGCGTGCGATGGAGTTTCAGAGAGGCCTGAACCACAGGCCCTGGGAAGTGGGGTCAAAGTGCATGTTCCGCATGAGGAACTGGCTTTCTGTGCATGCGGAATTGCCCTGTACCAATTTTCTACAGATAAAACTCATGCAGCAAATCTTGGATCCCTGAATTAGGATGAGGGGTGCTGGGGGTTCCTCATTCTCTCTACTTTGGGGTACATTTAAAATATTCATAATTAAAATTAGGGAAATGAGAAATCTGTGCTTTTTCTAAATCTTACTCATTAAAAAATCAAGTGGTTGGCCGGGCGCCATGACTCATTCCTGTAATCCCAGCACTTTAGGAGGCCAAGGCAGGCAGATCACTTGAGGTCAGGAGTTCGAGACCAGCCTGGCCAACAGGGTGAAAACCTGTCTCTACTAAAAATACAAAAATTAGCCGGGCGTGGTGGCATATGCTTGTAATCTCAGCTGCTTATGAGCTGAGGCAGGATGATCACTTGAACCCGGGAGATGGAGGTTGCAGTGAGCCAAGATCGTGCCATTGCACTCCAGCCTGGGTGACAGAGTGAGACTCCATCTCAAAAAAAATAAAAGCAGGTGGTCCTCTGGGTTCCTTCCTCACAGCCCCTCTCACAGAGCGACCCCGGAATTCAAGCATGTTCCCAGGGCAGGATACCAGGCTTAGGGCCCACACTCAGCCACAGGCGAGCACAGGGTCCTTCCTCCAAACTCATAGCACACAAAGGACGGAGGCTAAGTTCAGTTTCAACAAGTGCGGTCAGTAGCTCAAGCAGCTCTAACGCAGAGGAGAGGAAAAGCTTCTTCCTGATCCCAGGAAGAGGACCAACGGAGCTGGCCTTGCCTGGAGCTTCTGGCTGAGGCTCTGCTGCCCCGACCCCGAGGCCTCCCTGACCTTCGTGCTGCTGAGATCCCCTCTCCTCAAACACAGCCCATACCTCTCTGAACCCCCCCAGCGCCCTGTCTTGCAGCTGGTCTGCAGGACAGAATCATCACGGGGTGAAGAAAGTCAAGCCTGGAGCCACGGAAGTCATTGTCTGGGGTGAGGGGCCAGCAAGGGTGTGTGTCTAACCTTCTCAAGCAACCCTAAGGTGCGGCCAGGGTTGAGTCCCTCACAGGCACATGGGGGGCTGGAGGGCCACGACCAGGGACCAGCTTTGCCACCCCTCTCTCTCCAGCTCCCCCACCCACGGCTCTTCAGTGACCAGGACTTTTTCTCCGCCACCTTCTGCCCCCTGCAGGTTTCCCTTCCCCTGTGGTAGGCTTCGGGCACCTTCCTGATTCCCAGGCGAGGTCACGGCCCCCGCCCTGTGTGTCATAACCCCTGCCATGACTGCTGACTGCAGACGTGTCTGTCATCTAACATGGGTGCTCTGCGGGAGAAAGCCCTGCCTTGGCCTTCTCTGCCACTCCCCCGAAAGCAGACCTGGACCTGGACCCAGGGTGGCCTCTGGAGCCTGTGGCACCTCACAGTGATGAGCACGCAAAGAAACGCCCAGCCCGGGAACAGCAGTACCTTCGCCTGCACGCCATCCTCAGGGATGGAGATACTGCTTGCCTTGAGACCAGAGCAGCTACTGTCCCCGGCCCCTCTGCTGGCTCTCTGGGAGGCCCCAGGAAGATGTGACCTCTTATCAGGCACTTGTGGGCTCCCCATGGCTGCCAGGGTGGTTCTTGCCCCTCCAAAATCACACGTGCTCCCTGGCAAGGATGCATCAGCTAACATAGGGGCTTGGGTCTCTGCTTTCCTTGGGAATGATTTTGCCGCGGAGGGGACACCACATGGCTCATGCTCATGCCTCTGACACTTGCATGTATCTCTGATTTTTAAAACTATGAGGAAACACATTAGGAATTGCTGGTGCACAGCATGGACACAGAGCCCATAAGGGGCCTTGCTACTGGTGCTGGGGGAGGCTCTGGGGCCTGGGGTCCTGTCAGAGGGGAGCAGGGAGCAGCCCAGGAGGATGGGTGGCACTGGGGAGGCACCCAGAGACTGGCACTGCTCTCCCCACCTATATGTCTTCTGGGCAGAACCTCAACTAAGCTGGAGACACCTAAAGCAGCAGATGTGTGTCCCTTTCATCCTGCTCCACTCCATTTCTCCCTCCCATCCTTCAGGAGAAGACAGACCTCCCTGGGTCCCCCTCAACTCCATTTCTCCCTCTAGTCCTTCAGAATAAGACAGACCTCCCTGGGAGGGCCTACCTGACACGGCCGTGGAGGGGCTGCTGGGCTCCCCATAGCCCGCCTCGTTCACAGCCACCACCCGGAACTCGTAAGTCACTCCTTGCCGGAGCTTAGCCAGGCTGAGGGTGTAGGATGTGGCACTCCGTGGGATGTCCTTCACAAACATGTCCCATAAGCCTTCATCTGCAAGAGGGATGGGGAGGCGAGAGCAGAGGTTAGAAGTGCGAACTCCCAGGTGCAAGCCCCATGCACCTGCCCGGTGGGTCGGCTTGCGGCAGCCCTGGATGAGGCATCAGGGGCACTGGATGCGGAGTGAATGCTGAATGGGGACGGAGTCTCAGTTTTGCAAGTCGAAGAGCGCTCTGGAGATGAACGGTGTGATGGTTGTAGAACAATGTCAGTGTGCTCAATGCTACTGAACTGGACACTTGAAATGGTCACAGTGGGAAATGTTAGGTTATGCATATCTCACCACAGTAAATATATGTATATACGATTTATTATAAACCTCACATATAGGAAACCATGAATAAACTTGAAATTAAAGCCATTAATACATTTAAAATTAAAATCAGACATAGAGAGGAAGTTAGAGGCACATGAGTTGGGTTCTGAGGCATCTCTCCAGCCACAGAGCAAAAGAAATGTGATCAGTGAGATTTGTCGTAAAGAAACACGATGAGCCAGGCATGGTGGCTCATGCCTGTTATCCCAGTACTTTGAGAGGCTGAGATTACAGGACTGCTGTAGCCCAGAGCTGGAGACCAGCCTGGGCAACATAGGGAAATATGACATACATGCACAATTTTAAAAATTAGCCAGGCATGGTGGCATGCACTTGTGGTCCCTACTACTACTCAAGAGGCTGAAGAAGGAGGATTGCTTGAGCCTGGGAGGTTGAGGTTGCAGTGAGGTGAGATTGTGCCACTGCACTCCAGCCTGGGCAACAGAGTGAGACTCTATCTCAAAAAACAAACAAAAAAAGAACTTTGCAATTTTTATGACTTCACATTATAACAAAAAAAAAAAAGAAGAAAAAGAAAAAAGGAAAAAAAAAGAAAGAAAAAAACCTATGACACTATAGCATCAGGGCTGAAAGGGCTGCTAGAGCCCGGAGCTAGACAGCCTCTTTGCAAAGCCTGGCCCCACCAATTCAATTAGCTGTGTGGCTTTAGACAAAGAACGGAATCTCTCTGACCCTTGTCTGTAGAATGGTGATAACAAAGGCATCTTCATCATAGATTTGCTTCGAGGATTAAACACGTTAATATTTATAAAGTGCTCAGGACAGTGCCTCACACATAGTAAGTGCTGCAGGTGTGTTTGTAAAATAAAATATAAATTCAATTCTAAGGAGGCTGTTTGGTAAAAAAAAAAAAAAAAAAGTAGGCTCAGAGGCCAAAATGTTCATTTGAAGTAGCAACCCCTCATGAACTGTATTTGCTTTTCTAGGCGCAGCTATGAGATCTTCTACAAAGTAGGAAATGTGGTGAGGGAAAGCCCATTTGGATATGTGTGTACCCGTGCTGACTACCTTATGGGCACTGAGACTGCTCCGGAAACCAACCTTATCACCCACCTGGAATCAGCAGGTGTGCTCAGATGGATTAGCCCAACAGTAAGCAGGCAGAAAATTGCTATTGTATCTGTCTGTATTTGCAGAGGATTTAGAATTTGCACTGACTAAGTCCTTACAGTCACAGGTTAATGAGGAATAGACGTGAATGAGATTTTAAAGGTACAAATCTCTGCACCGGCAGAAAGGTAGTACAATACTGATCTTCCCTCACTCCCTCCCTCTCTGCTTGCTTTCTCTCTTGCTCTTTCTTCTTCCTCCTTTCTTTTTTTTTTTTTTTTTTGAGACAGGGCCTTCCTCTGTCCACATAGGCTGGAGTGCAGTGGTGCAGTCATAGCTCACTGCAGCCTCAAACTACTGGACTCAAGCGATGCTCCTGCCTCAGCCTCCTGGATAGCTGGGACTACAGGTGTGCGCCACCACGCCTGGCTAAGTTGTTAATTTTTTTTTTTTTTGTAGTGACAGGGACTCCCTATGTTGCCCAGGCTGGGCTCAAACTGCTGAGCTCAAGCCATCTGCCTGCCTCGGCCTCTCAAAGTGCTGGAATTATAGGCATGAGCCACTATGCTTGGCCATTATTTCTAAATATTCTCATTTACAGCCATTTCTCACCAAGACACTCATTACCACTAATAATGTCAGAATGCAAGCCAGAGCCTAAGCCTACCTTCTTTCTCCTAGGATGCTGAGGTTCACACACAGATTGCTGGCTGTATGTAGCTTATGCTAGTTGTATGTGGTTTATATTGTCGTATGCGAGTTTGGCTTAAGAATGGTCACGGAAGGCTTGTGCATTTACTCTGTGCAGGCCTCCTCTCAGCCTGGAGAACTGTTGCCCCCTCCTCCCCTGCCTCACTCCATTATTCATCCACAAATGCTGTCCACTCTTTGGTCAGGCCCTGTGCCATCCATCAGGGAATCAGATGATACTGCTGTTCTAATGAGTTACCCACAGCCTATGGACAGGGGATGGAGGAAAATCAAGAGTCCTTTTGCCCCTTCAGACTCATCTTTTTAAGGTCAACCTTGACCCCATCCCACATTCCAGGAAGGGATGACTGCTTCCACCAATGGGCTTCTAAATCACATCAGCACATTTACCTGCCTGTTCACACCATCAGGCTTAGCATCATCCATCCACCCATTCATCTATGTAACCATCCATCCATTCCATTCTTCCTTCCTTCCCTCCAGCTATCATCTATCCATCCATCCTTCTGTCCATCTTTCCATGATCCATCTTCCTATGTAACCATCCATCCATCCATCCATTATCCATCCATTCTTCTTTCCTTCTGTCCATCCATCCCATCCATCCATCCATCCATCCAATTTTTCCTTCCTTCCTTCCATTCATCCATGTAACCAACCTACCTTCCTTCTTCTCTCCCTCCCTCCTTCCCCCTGCCCTCCACTCCCCTTCCCTCTCCTCCCATGCCCTCCCTTCCCTTCCCTCTCCTCCCCTGCCCTCCCTTCCCTCTAGCCATCCATCCGTCTATCCATCCATCCATCCATCCATCCATCCATCCAATTTTTCCTTCCTTCCTTCCATTCATCCATGTAACCAACCTACCTTCCTTCCTTCTCTCCGTCCCTCCTTCCCCCTGCCCTCCACTCCCCTTCCCTCTCCTCCCATGCCCTCCCTTCCCTTCCCTCTCCTCCCCTGACCTCCCTTCCCTCTAGCCATCCATCTATCCATCCATCCATCCATCCATCCATCCATCCATCCATCCAGGCATCCATCCATTCATTCATCCATCCATCCATCCATTCATCCTTCCTTCCTTCCTTTCATCAATTTATTCATCCACCCACCCATCCATTCATCCATTCATTCACCCACTCACCCATCCACCTATCCATCCATCTATCCATTCATCCATCCATCCACCCACCCACTCATCTACCTACCCATCCATCCACCCACCCACCCTTCCTTCCTTCCATTCATCTGTGCATCCACTCACCCACCAACCACCCACTCATCCACCTACCCATCCGTCTGCCCGCCCACCCACCCTTCCTTCCTTCCTCTGGGTCCTTCCTTCCTTCCATCCATCCATCTGTCCATTATCCATCCATTCTTCCTTCCACCCATCCACCCATCCGTCCCACCCCCAACCCCCGCATTCCTCTTTGTATCCCATGGCCTTTTTCAGTACAGCAGGCTTTCAATAAATAATAACCACCACTATTTTATTTACTGCTTACTGTGAGCAAGTCACTATTTTAAGGGCTTTAAATATTGAATGAATTGTATTTTTCCTCTAAAAAGATAGACAATTTTATGTTGTAATAGACACTAAAGACCAAATACAGACTCTTATAAACTGGGTGTTGCTTAAAGCCATTGAAATTAAGGGACTAAGAAACTGAAGGATTTCTTCAGACCGTTCTGAGAAGGTCTGAACACTTCTGGAGTGGATTCTCTGAATGTCTTTTGCATTCAAATGTTTCTGTAATGCCTTCCTGCTCCTGAGGAAAAAAAAAAATGATTCTCTCTTCCTGTACCATCACCTAAAGGCCACATTTTATTTTAAGCGCTCTGTCATAGCTCCAGGAATTGTGTGCATTTTTCATAATAACATTTTAAAATATTGATACAGAATCTTAACGCAGAACGATTTATTTAGCAATCCATTTACACTCAAAAATGTTGGGCGAGGGGGAATGTCATACCGAGAGAATTTCCTCCTGAATTAACAGAAGAAAATGTTCCCATTTTTATTCTGCTTAATTCTGCCTTTTCCAAATTAGCATATTTTCTACTCTAGCTATAATTCACTGGGTTACTTATCTCGTACTAATATTTACACCATGGTCACGAGTGGGTAAGAAAAAAATCTGGCAGCTGGTAAGGTGTCCACTCTGTTTCTCAACTGTGGATTGTTTTTCTCATTTGTATTATGCTGTTAAATATCTCAATAAATCAATGATGGAGAAAAGTATCTCTACAAATTAGGAGGAAAATAACATTACAGAACTATTAGCAAAAATGAGATTTGTGCAACCGATTTTTCCATGCTCTGGACAGTCCCCAGTGCCTGGATTTCCATCTCAGTTAACATTTGAGAGGATAGGAGGGCCTCATCCTTTTTAAAGGCAATTCTGGGCACACAGTCAGCTGCTTGTCAATCACCCAGGCTAGGTTCAGCCTGCTGGGATGTCTGGAGAGCCAGCCTGGTTTCTCTTCCCCACTGAACGAGCTGTGTTGCCATCATAGGAAAAGCAAGGGCTGGGCGCAGTGGCTCCCACATGTAATCCCAGCACTTTGGGAGACTGAGGTAGACAGATCACGAGGTCAGGAGTTCAAGACCAGCCTGATCAACATGGTGAAATCCCGTCTCTACTAAAAATACAAAAATTAACTGGGTATGGTGGCATGCTCCTGTAATCCCAGCTACTCAGGAGGCCGAGGCAGGAGAATCGCTTTATCCTGGGAGGTGGATGTTGCAGTGAGCTGAGATTGCACCACTGCACTCCAGCCTGGGCAACAGAGCGAGACTCTGTTTCAAAAAGAAAAAAGAAAAGCAATGCCCAGCTGGAAGAAGACAGTCATGACCCCTAAAAAGCCACATCCCCAGATCACTGATCCCCCAAAATGACTAATGCAGGCATCAAGTCCCCTGCTGAGGCCCAGGCTTTGAACTTCCTGTGGGTAATGTCCACCTCTGGGCTGGACCTGCCACTTCATGTCTGTGGAAGGAGGAGGTGCCCGCACAGTGGCGTGACTGCAAATCACACCTATCTATCGTACTTGGTCTTTCCTTCCTGGCTGCCCGAAAGAGCACCTTCCTGGACTCTTGTTACTGAAACATCACTGGAGAAATACCACTAAGAAAGCGGGAAGCCACTGAGAAAGGGACTTTGCAAAATATTCCTAAAGAAGCCACACTGTCACCACAACCTCCAATCCTATCCACCTCAGAAGGAAGGCTGAGTGGGAAAAAGCAAGAGCCAGTTCAGCTTCCCATTGAGGTGGCTTTTCTTTAAAGAATATAAACTATGTATCTTCATTTTTTACAGTGTGATTTGTCCACTTAAACAAGGGAAGTAAGTGGCTAATATTGAAGATCCTTGAAAAAAGAAATCTTTTCTGTATAAATAGGTTCTGCTATCCATCCATGCTTGTCTCCAGTTGACAGAATGAGTCAGCTGTTAGCTTCTGGTGCCAGCATCTCCCCCCGCCCACGCGGTAGGAGGCACATCTGTTCCCAGACAATGTCCTAATACACCCAGAAACATGATCACCTCTTTTCTGAATTGAGCTGGAGCCCAGCGCAGCACGTCCAAGGGTCTGCACTCAATTTATCCCTCCAATGCCCAGAACGGAGCTGTGTGCTGCAGGTATTAGGGCTGACGTCATGCCAATACAAAAGTTTGATTTCATGGACAATTAAACAGGGTCTCCATGCTGAATGAAACTGTCATTCACTGCCTGAGATTTCTGGTTCCACGCACTCACACAACCAACCACTTGACTGTCAGCCTGCAGCTCAGAGCAAATGCAAGCCTGTCACTTGTTTATTTCTTAAATACTGCCATTTCTCTTTGTATAAATGGTCAATCCAGGTTAGAAATTTTACTGAAGCAGGTGGGGCCTAAACGCGAGGCTAAATACATCTGATTTTAAAAAAAGACAGTTACCTTCCGTCAGATCCTCATTCTAGGTAGGAGGCAAAATGCACTGCATGTTAAGATGAGGAAGAAAGACAGCCTGTGTTGCAGGCTGACCCCAGGAAGGAGTGGGAAGCCAGGCTGACAAGCTGTCAGAAACGCGCTTATGAGAAAGACAAGCAGCACATGAGGGGACCGGGCACCATCAGAGCCATGGCAGCAGCCCCTCTTGCTGAACCTGCTGACTTGGAACTTCTATGGATGCCAAACCTTCAGAGAAATACTGATTTTCTTCCTTATTCACTTGAAAACTCCCGTTGCCAAAGACTGAAATTGAACAAAATCAATGGGGAGGGAACTGGGAAGCCCCCAGGGGACTACCAGTGGACAGTGGTCCAGGCCTCTGGCTGGGGGGTGTCCCCGTCAGGCACGGGACCTGTTCTCCAGCCACCAGCCCTCGTCTCTGGGCTACACACATTATTTAAGAAAAAAGAAAAAAAAACCCAATACAATATCTGCCTGCATTGGGTACTTTCTAAATATGTATTTCATGGCTGCTTTGGAGAGGAAAATATATTTATAGTTCCTTTAGTGTCATTCCAGTCTATTGTGTAAATATGTAAATTAGGCTTCATGATCTACCCAGTAAAATGCCTTAGAATAATCTGTGTAAATAAATCATCTGCATATGCCCAGTGCATAGTTTCCAGTGCCTTCCAGGGAGTTTTGCAACACGGATTTGGAGGAAACTTACGCACAGCCAGAGAAAGGAACGTGTGGGCCAGGCCGTGCTGGTGGAAGCTGGTGGCGGTGTCCTTGGGCTCACACTCATGGAGTGCCCTCTCCAGGAATAAGAGGAGATCTGTGCTCTAGCCTGGTGCTAATTTCATTAGCTGCTGTTCATTTCTGTGTTTCCACATGGCCACAGCAACAGGGGCTATGCAGTAGAATGTGCAGGGGTGGAGGGAAGGATGGGGATGGGAGGGCAGGACGCTCCACTGCCATCTGCCCGGGCTGCCCAGGCCCGCTGGCTGCCCTCTCCAAAGCAACAAAGCTGATGAGTGTCTTGTCTCCCAGGGGCAAGGTAGAGACTCAGCTGGATACAGACATCAGGCCGAGCCGACCACCTGGGACAGAGGGGCTGCCTGGCACCGAGTGCCCGTCTCCCAGATATTCAGCGGTGAGGGCCCCTGTGTGGCCCCTCATGATACAAAACGGGGCCCATTCATTGCACCTGGAGCAAACCACACCCCGCCTGGAGAACGTCTTGCCAGGGAGCTTTGGTGGGAAAATGAGATGATACAGCATTTAATGTTTTGTGTAATGAGGCCTGTAATGGATGACAGCTGAGATCCAAAGCCCTCAGGTACCGGCAAGGTGTTTAAATATTGACAATCCATAAAGTGTTTCATTTGCCTGAGCTGCTGCTGGCCTTAGTCACAGAAGGGAGGGGGTGTCTTTCTCAACTTCCCATGAAAGAACATAGGTCCCGTGGCCCGCTTGGGTTCCCTTCACGATCCGAAAGGGGAGATCGTTGGCGACCTGCTTTCGAATGTTGAGCAGCCAAGCAGAAGTAAGTGCAGGATCTTCAGCCCTTGCCGAAAAAGCCGGCGTCTTCTTGGTAAGTCTGTTGTCATGTCTTGGTCCCCTGTGGGTCGGTTTCCACACTCTGGCCCCAACCCTGCTGAGCTCAGACTCAGGTGACTTCAGAAGCTTCTCCATGTTAGGCAAGCCCCTCTGAGGCGTGGGCCCAGTATGAAGCCCTCACCGACACGCCAATGACTTCTAATCCGCACTTCCTGCCAGGCTCCCTGGGCTGCACCAGTAACCAACAGGTGTCCTGTTCCCTTCGTGCAGCAGGCGGAGCAGCATATGAGAACCTGAGGAGAAAGTCAAGGGCTCCTTCGGCAAGCCTGAGAACCAGCGCCTTATCGCTGCCTGGAAAATGCCAAGATGTGTTCACAGCGTTAAGAGGCTAAGCCCAGGCACCTGCGTCTGGCTGGTGCTGCCCCATCCCACAGGCTGCTCTCCCACACAAGAGTGCTCAAAGACACATTGGTGTGCTTGTCTGAGCAGGCTGGGGAGGACGGACACCGTGGCTTTTTAAATGATTACTTTACGGTGAACATACCATTTTGAGGTAGCTGAAGAGTCCCAAGAGGTTGTAAGAAACAACGGAGGGCAAGTCTGTGCATCCTTTACCCAATGTCCCCCAGTGGTAACATCCTGCAAAACTGTGCTGCAGTCTCACAACGGGGACATGGGCAGGGATGCGGTCGAGATCCAGAAGGCCTCCTTCTGTGACCCTGTGATAGCCACCAGTCCGCTGGGATCCTTAATCTGTAGTTGGGGGGGCAGGCGTTCAGGGAGGAGGAAGTTTCGTAGCCAGGCCCTTCTGTGGTTTTCTGGTGTGGGTGTCTTTTGTTTTTGAGACAGAGTCTCACTCTGTGGCCCAGGCTGGAGTGCAGTGGTGCCATCTCAGCTCACTGCAACCTCTGCCTTCTGGGTTCAAGCAATTCTCCTGCCTCAGCTTCCTGAGTAGCTGGGTCCATAGGTGCGTGCCACCACACCTGGCTAATTTTTTTCTATTTGTAGTAGAGTCTGGGTTTCACCATGTTGGTCAGACTGGTCTTGAACTCCTGACCTCAAGTGATCTGCCCACCTCGGCCTCCCAAAGTGCTGGGATTACAGGCGTCTTAATCGGCTCTCGGCACCATGGGTCCCTGTGGCGATCTGTTGGCTCAAGGACACTTTCTCAGAATGGTTGTAGATACATAAAGTAAAATTGAAAAGGAAACCAATTCTACTGGTGATATGGTTTGGCTCTGTGTCCCCACCCAAATCTCATGTTGAATTGTCATCCCTGGTGTTGAGGGAGGGGCCTGGTGGGAAGTGCTTGGATCACGGGGGTGGGTTTCTCATGAATGGTTTTAGGACCACCCCTTTGGTGCTGTTCTCACAATAGGGAGTGAGATCTCATAAGACCTGGTTGTTTAAAAGTGTGTGGCACCCCCCCACTCACTCTCTTCCTCCTGCCCCAGCCATGTGGCGTGCCGGCTCCCTGTTGGCTTTCTGCCATGATTGGAAGCTTCCTGGGGCCTCCCCAGAAGCAAAGCCACCATGCTTCCTGTACGGCCCAGAAGAAAAGCCACCATGCTTCCTGTACAGCCTGCAGAACCGTGAGCCAACTAAACTTTTTTTCTTTATAAATCACTCAGTCTCAGACATTTCTTTATGGCAAGTGAGAACGGAGTCACACAACTAGTAATGCCTACAATCACCTAGAGGCACCTGCAGGTTCCTGGGAACCCGTGTCTCCAGGTAATGCTGGAGGCATGGATTATGGGTGGTTTTCTTTGCACTAACTTGTTTAGCGACGTGGTTCCTTGGAAGACACATGAAGAGCTGGGTTTAGGTGACCTGCAGCCACCCTTATCCCAGCGCAACTCAAAAGTCTACGCTTCATAGACTCATTAGCCAACAAGGCCCAGCAGAGAGTCTACAAATGACTGTGATTTCAATGTAAGGACACATCTAAACAGCATCGTGAAATATCTGCAATGGCTGGGAAGTCATACGAAAGTATTGCTGGAAGTGTCACAGGTCCTTCTATGAGTTATGTGGTTTCTTAGCTACTATTATGCATTGAATTATGTCCCTGCCCCCCACTGCAAATTCATATCTTGAAGTCCTAACCCCCAATACCTCCCAACGAGCTTATTTGGGAATAGGGCAGTTGCGGAGGTAATTAGTTAGGATGAAGTCCTGCTGGAGTAGGGTGGGTCCCTAGTCTAGTATGACTGGCATCCTCATAAAAGATAAAACTGAGATGCAGATACACATACAGGGAGATCACCATGGGAAGATGAAGGCAGAGATGCGTGAAGCACCTGTCAGCCCCAGATCACCCAGGATGGCTTGTAACCACCAGAAGCTGGGGAAGAAGTTACAGGAAACAGATCCTCCCTCACAGCCTCAGGAGGAGCCCGCCCTGCTGCCACCTTGACTGTGGGCTTCCACCCTCCAGAACTGTGAGATAACCCATGTCTGTTGTGGAGGCTGCCTAGTTTGTGGGACTTTGCTACAGCAGCCCTGGATAACGAATGGGCCTGCATCCATAATTAACGGAAATGCCAAATTCCAGTTAGAGGTCAGTGAAAATAAAATGTGTATTTTCCCCATCCAGGCTCACGGATCTTCTGAATTCCATTTGTGAACGCCTGGATCCTATTTGTTACATCTGTCACTGTGTCAGGACACTCTTTCCCTCCTCCCCCACCAAACTGCTTTTGAAAGATTATTAGTTACAAGTGCCTTCTAGAAACTTTTTTTTTTTGAGACAGAGTCTTGCTCTGTCACCGAGGCTGGAAGAGTTGAGGAAGAAATCGGTGCTCTCCCTGGATATGGGAAGGAAAGTGTCTGAAGTGGTTTCTTAAGTCTGGGCTGCTCCCTGCCACTGGCTCCCTCCCCCTTGGCCTCCACAAAGCCTCAGTTTGGCCCCAGAACCCACACGTCTCAGCTCCTGTCAATCTCCAAAAGTGCTCTTGAATCAAAGTCGTTAGCAAAGGGCCAGCTGGCTGTGTGAGGGGCCATGGGCTTTCACAGGCAGTGACCACAGGAGGCCCCTGCCAAACTCACATCCTTTACCAACTCAGGACCCTCTGTTTCCACAACAGGACAGATGCCCTGCTCAAAAGATACTCTCAGGGTCCCCCCAGGCGAGCATGTCTGGATTTCTGAGTTATTGAGCCAAAGAAATGTTTATGTTGCCTTTGGCTTTTTCACGCTTATGCACTAGGTTTCTCCTTAGAAGTTTCTAGAAGGCGGCTGGGTGCGGTGGCTCAGGCCTGTAATCCCATCACTTTGGGAGGCCGAGGAGGGTAGATCACTTGAGGTCAGGAGTTTGAGACCAGCCTGGCCAACATGGTGAAACCCCCTCTCTACTAAAAATATAAAAATTAGCCAGGCATGATGGCGGGTACCTGTAATCCCAGCTACTCGGGAGGCTGAGGCAGGAGAATTGCTTGAACCCAGGAGGCAGAGGTTGCAGGGAGCTGAGATTGCACCACTGCACTCCAGCCTGGGTGACAGAGACAGACTCCGTCTCAAAAAACAATAATAATAAAATAAAATAAAATAAAAAAGTTTCTAGAAGGCACTTGTAACTAATAATCTTTCAAAAGCAATTTAGTGGGGGGGGAGGGAACAAGTGTCCTGACACAGTGACAGATGTAGCTTTTGGGTCTTTCCTCTTGGTCTAATAGCCTGTTTAAGTATTAGACTAAAGCAGTTCCTAGCACCGTGGTCAATCTGGCAGGCGGGGTTTGATGGTTTGCTTCCTGAATAGCGTCCCTGACACATCACATATTTTCATGCTCAGATGTTCACGATTAACTGTGCAACCATCTGAAGGTCATATTGGAGCTGTTCCGTCCTTTCTGTCTTAGGTGATACCCTCTAGCTCCAAGCAGTCATATCCGACGCACCCGATCAGAAACTCATTTCCCAATAATGCCCATCCTTAGTTATTAAAGGCAAATGGAAGGAAGGGTGAAAAAAACTATTTCGGTGAATAGGGCTGGAAATGGATCTTAGACCTCATTTTCGGAAGCCTAAAAAATGAAGCAAACGATGTGTCAGTTTCACTATTAATAAAAATCTTCGTATTATCAGAAACAAGCCCGATGCTTTCCATCTTGGCTGCAAACATTTAGAACCCTGACATGAGTCCCTGAAAACATTCATGGATGAATTCGAAAATGCCTTTTAGTGTCCCTAAGTTCTCATTCACCTGTTTCTAGGAATAACCATTATCATCCTAAGTAAGTGTCCTGGGGCTAAAACATCCCAAAGCATATGCCCTTAAGGTGAACGGCACAGTTGTGACAATGAAGGCTGGGAGGAGCTGAGTGAGCCCTGAACGTCTTCTTTCACCAAAACCACCCTCTTGATCTCAGCTTTGTTGGGGGAAAATGCTGAAAGAGAGAGTGATGGAAGCCCCTGACACAGTCTTAGAAGTATCGCCGTCAGCTGGGCTGAGACCCCGTTTGTGGGGCCCGCCACCCTACCTGAGGGCCGGGCCTCGATCACGTAGCCCGTGGTGGGTGTGTCGCCAGAGTGTCCCTCAGTCCACTGCAGCGTCAGTTCAGAGGCGGACTTGGTGACCAGGACATCTCTAGGCGAGCCCGGGGATCCTGCGGGATAAAGAAGAAAAGAGAGGTGAGGCATCAGCCCTGGGGGGCTCACATCCCACCCCGTGAGATTTCACAGTGGGGGTCAGACCGGTTGAGGCTGCAGAGTGTCTGGGCAGGTAACTTAACCTCACACAGCCACGGTTTTTCATCTTAAAAACAGGGAGGCAAGGCCAGGCGTGGTGGCTCATGCCTGTAAGCCACTTTGGGAGGCTGAGATAGGTGGATCGCTTGAGCCCAGGAGTTTGAGACCAGCCTGGGCAACATTGCAAAAACTTGTCTCTACAAAATACAAAAAAAGTAGTCAGGTGTGGTGGCTCACACCTGTAGCCCAGCTACTCAGGAGGGTGAGGTGGGGGGATCGCTTGAGACCGGGGAGGTGGAGGCTGCAGTGAGCTATGATCGTGCCGCTGCACTCCAGCTTGGGTGACAGAGTGAGACCCTGTCTCAAAAAAACAACAACAAAAAAACCTGAAGAGGGCCTGAAAGAGCTGGCGCGCGCAGGGCACCCTGCACTGTGCCCGGGACTAAGCTGCACTCCCTGAATGCCGGTTCTGCAGCCCATGCCTTCCTGTCTTTAAACAAAGGGCAGAACAGTTGGATAAGTGGGAACTTACATGCTTCTTCCCCATGACCTGGACAACTTTAAAATTTTCTGATTTATTTCAAATGCCAAATTCAATTATTTTCCTCTTAAGATTTCTCCCCCCCAAAAAAAACCAACTAAAACTTTACATGCTTAATATTTAAGAATGTGCTCATGGATGTAACAAGTCCACCTGCAAAGTCCATGTTGACACATGCTTTTGAAGACGTCCATGTTGCCCAGACATCCCCGAGTTGATGCCAGCTCTCGGCCACCAACATCGCCTTGCTGAGCATGTAGACGGATCTCAGCTCAGTGAAGCAGGAGGCTGGAGGCTAAAGTTGCAATTGACATTGTCTGCCCCTGGAGTTCCACTTACCCTCGGCTGGCCCTGCTGTGATATTGGCTTGGAGCTCGGGCCCGTAGGTGATGGTCCGTGCTTGGACACGGAAGAAATAGGTCACTCCCTTGGTGAGGTCCCGCACCTTCAGCCAGCGCTGCCAGTTCCCTCTCACTTCCACGGTCACCACCTTGCTCACCCCTGCAGCCGCCAGAAGCAAAGGAAAGAAAGGGGTTCAGCCTGGAGAAGCAACTGTCCACCATCTGTTCTGTTGCGATAACAAGGAAAGCGGTCCCTGCAGTTTGCTAAGGAAGTATTTCTTACAATTAGGAGGAGTTTACGTGTCAGCACAGATAAGTGTAATTAGAGCTTAAGCTTGATAAGTGGGTGCTGACAAAAAACAACTGTGGCTTACAACACAAAAGGGGGAGGCTGCCATCTCAGGAATGATATGAGGGAGGAGGGGGGGAGGGTGGGGGGAGGAGCCGGCAGGGGGAGCGGGGCGGTCCTGCCAGTCTCCAGGTTGGACACTCCGGGGAACATCCCTTCCCACTTGGCCGTGAGCTGTGCAAAGTCCGGTGTCACTTGTATGGTGACTGCAAGCTTCCTGACATAGTCACGAGGGAAGGGAGTGATAGGGTTTGGCTGTGTCCCCACCCAAATCTCACCCTGAATTGTAATAATCCCCACGTGTCAAGGTGGGGCCTGGGGGAGATAATTGAATCACGAGGGCTGTTTCTACCATTCTGTTCTTGTGGTAGTGAATAAGTCTCATGAGATCTGATGGTTTTATAAATGGGAGGTTCCCCACACATGCTGTCTTGCCTGCCACCATGTAAGACGTGACTTTGCTTCTTCTTTGCCTTCCACTATGATTGTGAGACCTCCCCAGCCATGTGGAACTGTGAGTCCATTAAACCTCTTTCCTTTATAAATTACCCAGTCTCAAGTATGTCTTTATTAGCAGTGTGAGAACAGATTAATACAGGGTGCGTATACAAGACATAGGAAGATACTCCATCTAGTTAGACCCCATGAGGAGGCTACAGCCTGCCTGGGTTGGCCAACTTGCGGCCTCCGGGCCTCAAATGAGTCATGAGAACTTCATCTGTGGACTCTGAAGCCAGGATTTAAAAAATTAATTAATTTCACTACAAGTATTGATGCCTCGATTTAGAGGATGATGGCAACATAGAGACAAACGTCCTCAAACCTATGGGATGTTATAAACAAGTGATCATGCAAAAGTCTTGCTGGTTGTATTACCTAGAAATAGAAAATGGAGATTTCACATTTTGGGGGAGAGAGACGATAAATACTGAAAATTACACATATGCAGCATTTTCCAGAAGGAAAAATCAAGTTCTTTGGTTAAACAAGTTTGAAAATGATGCATTTAAAAAAATTAAAAGTTAGATAAGTTCTCAACTGCTGGACTTCTCAGAACTTTCAATAGATTAATCTCCACCATGCAGCTCTTGGAGGAGGATATCAAGATATGGTACTTCCAGGATGGACCGATTGGCAGAGCTCATTTTCCAAGAAGCATCCTTGAGAAGAGCTGCCCTTGGTGAGTGGCACCCACCGTCCTGAGTCCACCTGCCCAGCTCTGCCCTCCTGCTGTCAGCCCTGAGAAACGGCTGTCCTTGGTACGGGAGGGTCGTGCACTGCTAGTCAGCTCCTGGAATGCCCCAGTCATCTCCACTTCAGAAAAGAACAAAGTGCCTTCCTACTACAAAACAGGTCCATCTTTCAAAGCCATCAAAGCAAATTTCTCTTATCCTAAAAATCTCCAACATACCTTCTAGCTGGTTCAATGTTTTCATATTATGCCTTTTGTCAAACATGTATTCAGCTAAATCATTTTCTTCCAAATAATTTCAGAGCAATTTTGGGTATTTTTTTTTTTTTTTTTTTGAGATGGAGTCTTGCTCTGTCATCCAGGCTGGAGTGCAGTGGTGCGATCCCAGCTCACTGCAACCTCCGCCTTCTGAGTTTAAGCGATTCTCCTGCCTTAGCCTCATGAGTAGCTGGGATTACAGGTGCATGCCACCATGCTTGGCTAATTTTTGTTATTTTTAGTTTCACCATGTTGGCCAGGCTGGTCTTGAACTCCTGACCTCAAGTGATCCGCTCACCTCGGCCTCCCAACGTGCTGGGATTACAGGCATGAGCCACCGTGCCCGGGGCCAATTTTGGCTACTTTTGAGTGACCTCCCGAATCTGGGTTTTCCTGTAGAGGAATGGGGCATGTGTGCCCAGAGCCTGACCCTGACCTTCCATTGCTGAGAGGTGATAAGGATGGCAGTTTGTGCACACAGTGACTGTCATCAACACACAAACTGGGTCCTGTCCAATGTAAAGTGATTTTAGAGAGCAACTTTTTTTTTTTCATTGTTAAAAATGCCTTCCTTCTCCCTGGAGCAAAAACAAACCCAGGTACAGATTTTGTAAATTCTATCCCAACAGGAGGCAGAGCCAGCCCGGACTTCTCCCCATCTCAGGTGTGTCAGAATTTTATGTATTTAATCAATTTTTAAACCATGTCCCGCACTACAAAGCCTCAGGGTACAATCCCATAAACCATCACCATTTAAAACATTTTAAAAAACATAAAACTAGCTCTGCCATAAAATCGGATTCCCAAGCACATGGCTGAATGCTCAAGTGGCCTGGTGCTCCAGGTGGCCTGGCGCTCAGGGTGGTGTGGTGCTCTGGGTGGCCTGGCACTCTGGTGGCCTAGTGCTCTAGGTGACCTGGCACTCTAGGTGTTATGCTGCTCCAGGTGACCTGGTGCTCTAGGTAGCCTGGTGCTCAGGGTGGCCTGGTGCTCCAAGTGGTGTGGCGTTCCAGTGGCCTGGTGCTCCAGGTGGTGTGGCACTCTGGGTGATGCAGTGCTCTGGGTGGTGTGATGCTCCAGATGGCCTGGTGCTCTGGGTGGGGTGGTGCTCCGGGTGGGGTGGTGCTCCGGGTGGCCTGGTGCTCCGGGTAGTGTGGTGCTCTGGGTGGTGTGGTGTGGTGCTCCGGGTGGCGTGGTGCTCCAGGTTGCCTAGTGCTCCGGGTGGGGTGATGCTCCAGGTGGCGTGGTGCTCTGGGTGGCCTGGTGCTCCGGGTGGCCTGGTGCTCTGGGTGGCTTGGTGCTCCAGGTGGGGTGGTGCTCCGGGTGGCCTGGTGCTCCGGGTGGCATGGTGCTCCGGGTGGCCTGGTGCTCCAGGTGGGGTGGTGCTCCGGGTGGGGTGGTGCTCCGGGTGGCGTGGTTCTCCGGGTGGTGTGGTGCGGTGCTGCGGGTGGCCTGGTGCTCCGGGTGAGGTGATGCTCCGGGTGAGGTGGTGCTCCGGGTGGCCTGGTGCTCCGGGTGGGGTGGTGCTCCAGGTGTTGTGGTGCTCTGGGTGGCCTGGTGCTCCGGTGGTGTGGTGCTCCAGGTGGTGTGGTGCTCCAGGTGGTATGGTGCTCCAGGTGGTGGTGCTCCAGGTGGTGTAGTGCTCCGGGTGGTGTGGTGCTTCAGGCAGTGTGGTGCTCCAGATGGCCTGGTGCTCTGGGTGGTGTGGTGCTCCAGGTGGCCTGGTGCTCCGGGTGGCCTGGTGCTCCGGGTGGTGTGGTGCTCCAGGTGGCCTGGTGCTGCAGGTGGTGTGATGCTCCAGGGGGTGTGGTGCTCCAGGGGGTGTGGTGCTCCAGGTGGTGTGGTGCTCCAGGTGGTGTGGTGCTCCGGGTGGCCTGGTGCTCCAGGTGGTGTGGTGCTCCGGGTGGGGTGGTGCACCAGGTGGCCTGGTGCTCTGGACAATGTGATGCCCCAGGGGTTCCAGGCGTGTTCCCTAGAGTGACGGGGATGGCCAGGGATGGCCCTGGGCTCTGCCCAGCACACAGGATGAGCCATGACTGTGTGCCCAGTGGAGTGACTAGAGGAGCTGCCCATACTGGGTAAATGCTGTACCCTCTACTTCCCTTGGCCGGACTGGTCAATGCCCAGCCAGGAGTTTGCAGATGTCTGCCCCAGGCACAGCCCTGATTCTGGGTAAGGAGGTGTGGAAAGAGGTCAGAAGACCCTACAGAGCCCCTACCAGGTGAGATCACTGTTTACTTTGTAACTATCTTTACTACATTTTAAAATATTTTGTCCTCACAATATACTTCAAGTAGGTAGCAATTCACACACACACACACACACACACACACAAATATAAACATATGGATCATTTCGTGGCAGTCTTTATAAGAGAACCACCATGACCACATGACCACAGCAAGTGAATATAATTCCAGCCCAAATCAAGGACGCCTGATGTTTCACTGCATTTGTAACCATTTCTCTGGGACACACACAGACTCCATGAGCAAAATACTGAAAGTCACGTGGAGGCCCAGTTACCGCCTTTGTGGCTCCCCACTGGGAATCGTGATGCAATAGTGAAGGGGTGAGGGTCTGGATTTTTCGGAGTCCCCCATGCAGGCACAGCTGTCTCCTGGGGGCCTCTGGGAGGAGCAGACAGGAGTGCAGCCCCTCCGGGTGAGAGCAGGAGCAGCGGCCGTGGGGTGAGGCTGGTCCGGGTGTGGAGGTGCAGGGCAGCGAGGGCTGGATGGTGTGACCTCCACAGGGCGCAAGAAGCTGCTTTGCTTTTTCCCAGTCATTGCCTTCTGTTCAACCACCCTGCCCTTGGCCACACTCCATCATGTGGCACTGTGGTCCTTTCCGGGCTATCCCGGCATCCTCCCACATTCAACAGAGTTCACCTCCTCCCTTCCCCAGCCCCAGCAGGCCGAGACACTCAGAAATGCCTGCAGGCAGAGAGCAGCCGCCAGGATGAGGGCTTCCTGAACCACATTCCTGCCAAGGCCAATTGTGAAATCTGCAGTCAGCTGGGAGGAAGAGAGAATGCAGGAACGGGGATGGGAGTGGTCTGAAGCCCACTGCTTGCTCCCTGTGTGAGGCTGGGTAGGGCATGTGATCTCTGCGGAGTCCTCAGTTTCTCCCTCTGCTCTGAGGTTGGCAGTGCTTACCTCATAGGACCACAGTAAGGAGTGGAGCGAGGTGGATGAGTGGGAGTGCCCAGCCGATAGTCAGGACCCCAACTCTGACTATTGTCTAAGAATGCATCAAGTAATAGGTGCTCCATGATCAACATGGACTCCTCACCTGCTGTACCTCTCTCATGCATGGCTGTGAACCAAACCACTCCAAAACCAAGTGGCTCAAAACCACCACCACCAAACCAGCTCCTGTACCGCAGAGCAGTCCTTTGGCCAGGCTGGCCTGCACTGGACTCAGCATGTCTGCGGTCACACGGTGAGTCTCACTGGGGGTTGGCTGGCCCAGGTGGCCCTTCTCCCATGCTGGGCCGTGGGTGGCTGTCACCCCACAGGCCAGCCCAGGTGTGTTCACATGGTGGCTGGGTTCCAAGGGCAGCAGGAGGACCAGGGTGCCTCCCACGTGCAAACGCTTTTGAATCCGCTTGCCTCATGACAGCTATTGTCCCGCTGGCTAAAGCCAGTCCCGTGGCCCAGTGCAGAGTCAGTGTAGGGTGACTCCGCCCAAGGCCTGGACTCAGAAAGGAGCGATGGGCCCCTCCGCCTCTGCCACCTCCACGTTCACCACCCACCAATTGGAGATCTTCATTAGATGCCACTGCTCTGGCCCCCCGATGAGATATAAGCTGACTCAGTGAGTCTGAGCTGCCATCCTCTCTTGATCCACGTTCTTCTTTTGGTGTATGTGGCTGTGGGATGTGGCTCGTCGGACAGGCCTGGGGTTAGTGTCTCGGTGAGCCAGGGTTCTGGCCAATACCATCAGGGGAGGCAGGCGAGCACCAGGGTCCCAAGGCTCTGCTGGCATTCGTGGTGAGGAGGGCCTTCCCCAGGCAGCCATGAGGTCCACCAGAGTGGCACTGGGGGGGGGGAGGGGGCAGGGTTGCTGAGTCCTGCCCGAGGGAGAAGCCAGAAGGGGTCTGGAACCTATAGCCAGACTCAGGCTCATCCCGGCTGGAGCCGGACCACGGCTGATGGTGCCTGCAGCCTGACGGTGTTGTGGCGGGAAAGACCCCGGCGGGGGCCCCATAGCTTAGTCAGAGCCAGGTGTCATGTCTAGGGGCAGCTCTATAAGGCCATTGGATAGGGGCTGGATGCCTCATGTCACCAGCACCACTGGGCAGCCCCCACCTGGATCCGCTGCTTGACTGATGTGCAGGAATCGGAAGTCTGGAACGTGCCCAAGCCCCCAGCAAGCCCACACGTGGGGGGTCTGCATGGCTTGTTCTTCCTGACACCCAGGGAGGCCTGATGAAGCTGTTTCTGCTGAGTTCCTGGCCGCCCCTCAGCCTGCAGAGCCAAGGAGGGAGCTGCGAAGAAAGACAGTGCCCGCTCCCCTCTCACTCTCATCTCAGAGCACACTGCCTTGGTTGCAAAGCCAGGAAAATCCAAGCTGAAGGAACCAGCCCTTCGCAACAGACAAAAGAGACAAGGCTGGTGACGGACGGTCTTGTTATTTGTGAAAAGAGGCGAAAACCGTTGTGACTAAAGTGACTCCACCTGTTGTCATCCAGGGGCGAGACAGGCCCCATACTCGGCTGTGCAGCCAGTGATTTGTCTAGAATATAAAACGCTTTAGCGAATCCTCCTCCAGCCCCATCTCTGAAGTTCACCTTCACATTTACTTTCAGAAACACAAGGGCTCCAGATGCTTTCTGGCCATCATGGAGCAATTTAGGCCTTGGCTCTGGACTCAGAACACCTGGGTTCAAATCCCAACCCTCTTCATCATTTTCAAAACGCAGGCCTTGGGCAAATGTCTTCGTGGCTCTGAGCCCAATCTCTCTGTCTGCGGGAGGAGAAGCAAAGCTGCAGCCACAGTGTAGAGCTGTTCTGAGGATTTGGAGATAGTGGATATTAAGTGCTTAGCACAGTGCCCGATTCGAGCTCAACAAACATCACTTATCACTGTGATTATACCTGGGGGGTGCCTGTGTATAGCGAGAACACAGAACGCCCGTGTGAGCAGGACGTGCTGAAAGGATTGTCTAAAAATCTTCCGAATGCTTTGAGTTTCCCAGTGATGCGAAAACTGTCATGAAACGAACAAGAAACGCCAACACTGGAAACACAAGGGAAGTCAGGTGCGCAGGGTCTTGTTTCTGGGAGACTGGGCTGAGGGGAAGGTTTGGTAGAAGCCAGAAGCAATTCTAGGGGAGTGAAAGTGCAGAGAGAAGAGGACCCAACACATCGAGGCCCCTGTGCGGCACTTCCGACTTGGTAATGACCCATGGAATGGCCTTGCCTGGAATGAAGTACTTTTTTTTTTTTTTTGAGACAGAATCTCGCTCTGTCACCAGGCTGGAGTGCAGTGGCGCAATCTGGACTCACTGCAGCCTCCACCTCCCGAGTTCAAGCCATTCTCCTGCCTCGGCCTCCTGAGTAACTGGGACTACAGGTGCACGCCACCATGCCCAGCTAATTTTTGTTTTCTTTTTCTTTTCTTTTTTTTTTTTTTTTGAGACAGAGTCTCGCTCTGTCGCCCAGGTTGGAGTGCAGTGGCGTGATCTCGGCTCACTGCAACCTCCGCCTCCCAGGATTAAGCAATTCTCTGCCTCAGCCTCTGGAGTAGCTGGGATTACAGGTGCCCGCCACCCACCACGCCCAGCTAATTTTTGGTATTTTTAGTAGAGATGGGGTTTCACCATCTTGGCCAGGCTACTCTTGAACTCCTGACCTGGTGATCCACCCACCTCGGCTTCCCAAAGTGCTGGGATTACAGGCGTGAGCCCCCGCGCCCGGCCCATGAAGTACTTTGTCACAAGACTCAGAGCAACAGCCTAGGAGAGAAGCTCAGAGGCACATACCACGGAGTTTCCAGGAAGATTCTGCAAATGCATTAACACAGAAGGCTGGGGAGGAGAACCAGTCACTTATTTGAGGAAGAATGGGAAAACTTGAGCTGTCTTTGATTAGGAAGGACTCGTAGGTCAATCAGAACTATGATGCTTTCACAGTCATTTCTCATTTGAATGGTCCTCGTTGGTTATGACCCTTGAAAAGGCATTTGTAACATAGGCTCATGGAACCCATGTGTGTCTCCAAAATTCTCTACTGTTTCTCCCTGCAGGACAAGCAAGAGCAAATGGCATGCCTGCTTCTGGGCCTCTGCTGTGGGACCTCGAAGGCAGCCTCGTCCAGGCCCCCTGGCTCCCAGGCAGGTGCTCGGTGCTCGGAAGGTCACAACAGATCCCAGCCGCCCCTCGAAGCGGCCACACTAAATCCGCGTCCCTCCGGTGCCCTCTCTGCTGGTTCAAAAACCACGCCCACATCTCACCTCTACTGTTATTTACCAAAGTCCATCAATTGTCTAAGATGCTATTTTTTTTTTCTTTCTCAGATTTTTACATCTCTGATTTGGGATGCAGCTCAGAATTGATGACACAAAAGTACTGGGCCCTAGTTTATTGGGAACATTTTTTCTTTCTGAGCACTTCATAAAATAACGATGAATCTTACAGTGAATGGCATCTGAGATTCAGTGAAATAAAAATCTAGTGTTTAAATTTTCTTCATCAAATCAACTCCCTGTTTCATCTAAATGTGCTTATTTTAAAAGGAAACTTTTATCATGGCTTTAAATGGAGCGCCGATATTCTTTGATGTACTGGTTGTATTTTTTCCTCCCAGACATTAAATAATCTATAATTTTTACAGTCTGTCTGTGTATATTACAGGGGGAAACTTGCCCTGGGCCATAAGGCAGAGACAGCTGGACTTGTATTTCACCCCAGTGTGGTGAGAAAGAAGTGCCTCCCAGACCAGAATCTTCGGTGGACACATTGGTGTCTAGATGGCAGGAGAGAGGGACACAGAAGGCATCGGAATAATACCTGAGCAGGGTGTGCACTGACCCAGCAGGTGCAGAGCAATGGCCACGTGCACAGCAGGGCAGAACCACCTGCCCCCAACCCCATTCCTCCGCTTCACAGCCATAACCCCACCGGCTCCACCTTCAACACACACCCCTGATCTGACCCTTCCTCCCCTGCCCCCACACCGTTCCCCTTCTTGCCGCTCTCCTGTAGGATGATGCTACAGCCCCGGCCGGCCTCCTCACTCCCTGGTCTACAGAATCTCTGCCACCCGTTCTCCTCTGAGCCATCTGCATTCCACCTTCCGTTTTCACCTGTCACTCATTGTCAAGCCCCTGACATTTCCTCTCTCAAAGTCTTCTGTGTTGGAAACACCTTCCCTGCTCTTCTCTGGAAGCTGTTTCTGGTTGATCTAGGAAGTGTGGAGATGAGCGACAGCTTCTTTCTATCGTGGCATTGAGATGGGGGATTCGGCCCGAGGGATCCTGGTCTTGGGGAGGTCAGGTCCTCCTGCTCCTGTTTCACTCTGCAGTGGGATATGCCATAGCCCCGTGTGCTGTGGCCTGCAGTGCCTGTGCCCCACTCACCAAGCTCCAGCCACCAGCATCACCAGAGCTCTGCCCACCGTGGGCCCCTGGATTGGCGGATCCTCCCATCAGAAGATCTTCTGCGGGATTCTTGTGTGTCCGGGCCCTTGTCACTCCGGTCTCTTCCCTAAGCCTCTCGTGTTAGCCCTCCTCTCTTTCCTCCAAAGCATTGATCGCGCTCGGGCTGTTGTTTGCTGGTTTAATTACCTGTGTGTTACCTCTGCCCTGGAATAGGAACTGCCTGGATGCAGGAAGCCAGGGTCCTGATAAACAAGCCAGTCAAGATCCTGGCTTTCCCGGGTCCTTTGATTCCAGCATCTGGAGCAGGTCTTGGCTTTTCCAGCATGTAGAACAGGAGCTTCATAGATGTCCACTGAGGGGACAGATGAGCGAGGGGAGCACCAGGGTGCTAAGACAGGGGGATGCCAGCATCCCTCCTAGGATGGATGGAAGGCCCTGTGGCTTCAAGTGGAACCCTGGGTGGTCTCTGTCGGCGACCACAGGACAAACATCTCGAGAGGAACAGGAGAGGAATGTCTTGGGTGTGACAGAGACAGGGTCAAGGGTGTATATGACATGGCTCCACAGGGAGAGTGCCGTTCTGGTCTCAGAAAACAGAGGTCTGGTCTTGGCTCAGCTTTTCCTCACAGGCCTTTCCCCGTGAGTCCCCGCTCCCCACGCACTCAGCTCCGGCCCCTTCCAGCTCAGATTCCAAAACCCCCCACTTCAGGCGCCAGAAGGCTCCTGGCCCACAGAGGCAGTCAGGCGCGGCTCACTGTGTAGACTGTAGAGGGTTGGGCACTGGTGTGGCCCACACTCCCATCTCCCCAACCCCGGGTCTTACCTTGCACAGGGGCCAAGGGCTCGTACACCACCCGATAGCCCTGCAGGATGCCGTTGGCCGCCGCAGGCTCGCCCCAGGACACGTTGAGCGTGGTGGAGGTTATTTCTGAGAACGCCAGAAAGCTGGGCGCCCCAGGGGCTGGGAGAATAGAACACAAAGTGACTTTTACGGAGGCTCCTTTATAGATCATATACATACATGTCTGTGCCTCCGTATAGAATAAAAAATGTTATTAGATGTTATTTTCAACTCAGTAAAAGTCTAAATGCCATAAAATGAAAAGATTTATTGATCACCTCAGAACTTCCGAGGATCAATCAGACACGCAGACCCTCCCGAGAAGAGCGGAGAAAATGACAGTGTTTAAACACAAAGGGGCTTGAGAGACAAAACGGCAAAGGTATAAAAATGAATAATAGATGGAAACAGAAAATGAAATGCAGGGAGCTCCATTTTCTAGCAACTGCTGGAGGATTCCAGAGGCTCTAGTCCTGCTCTTTGCCGGAGAGATGGAGCTGTGTGATGGATGAAGCCTCTCTTGACCCCTCCTCGCCTCTCCCTCAGAGGCCTGGGGGATTTGGAGGACACCCCTGGCTCCTGCACATGAAATCTCCCACCACACTCTCCCGGCTGAGTGTCCCCCTGGGTCTGCAGCAGGGAGAGAGCTGGTGGAAATATCTAGAGCTACAGAAGGTCAGGTGTGTGGCCGGGGTGATGTGGAGCCTGCTGGCAGCTCCCCCTCTGCCTGGGCACCGTGTAAGGTGGGCGTGTACTGGGGCTGCCCCTACCAGACAGCCTAGGTGGGGGACCTACTCTCCTCGCCCCAGTGCCCCTCGCTGCTCAGAAGTGCCTGTGAAGTGGCGCCCACCCTCCTCCCTCTCTGCCCTCCCTCCAGTCTCTGGGACCCATAGCTGTGACCTGCCAGGCTGGCAGTGCTCAACGTGGCTCTACCCTCATCTCTGCCCACAGATCTGCCCGCATCCTTCCAGCTCAGATGCGGGCACTGGATGAAGCCAAAGGAAGTGGTCCTTGCAACCTGGTTGTGGTCAGCACGTGGGAGTGTGATGCCAAGGGGCCTTGCTTCCCGGAGTCCACTGTCTGTGGGTCGGCCGAGCCCACGGGATGTCGGAAGGCCCTGAGCCCTGCATCTCTGCCCACGGTTCCCAGACCTCACTCTCCCGGTCTCTCAGACTTTCAGAATCCTACAGAGGGCCTTGGAGAGCTCCTCAGAGCCCAAGGCCAAGCAGCTTCACAGCATCTTCCAGGCTGCTAGGAAACTGAGATGCGCTGGAAGAGGGGTTGGCTGAGAACAGGCGCTGCGCCCTGTGCATGGAGATCAAGCCACAGCAGCGCAGCGCCTGTCCGAGCCCTCGGGACTGGCCCGTGGCGTGCACGTAGTGAGCAGTCTCCAGGGGTGGTCTGTGGCCCTGAGACCCAGGGGAATGCCTGTCGCTGTGGCCTGGCCTTGCTGCCTGAGGAGCCTATCCCCAAGGATCTGGACATGCTATCAGGCGACCCTGATGAGAAGTTCCATTCCTTGGAGGAACTGGAATGGATGCTGTCAGTTATGAACAAGGCCTCGCTGCAGACTCAAAGCCCTCTTCCCCTCTGAATCTCCAGGGCTCTGGAAAAAAGCATGCATTGCTCCAACCCACCTAACATTTATTTAGTGCCACTGTATACCAGTCTGAGGCCAGGCACAGGGAGAACAAATGAGCCAAACCCAGCCCTGCCCATCCAGAAACTCCCAGCTACACAAAAGGTGTTGCCTTCCGCCTGGGCGGGCCAGGAGCCACTGTGTGAGGGGACCTGAGCTGGCGCTCTCAAAACACGTGTCCAAGGAGGCCTGCCCAAAGGAAACCCGCCTTCCTCCTACCAGCCTGGTGGGTGCGCCCCTGCTGGGGGTCACTCCTGGGCCCATCTCCGGCGGCGTTGAAGGCTGATATGCTGACAAGGTACTTGGTATGGCTGGTCAGGTTCTTCAGCTTCACCACGGGCTCGGGGAGGAACAGGACCTTCATTTTCTCTGTTTCGTTCTGGCTGTCTGCCTCCCAGTAGTAAATCTGTTAGGAAGAGCAAGAGGTTGGGGTGGGCCCTGGGGAAGCCTTCCAGGAAGGGTGGTCACTGAGTGTAAGGTCAGAGGGGGTGAGCTGAGTTCTGGGGTGAGCTGTGTCTGGGTGGGAAGGTGGAAATTCTCCCTCCCAGAGGAATTAGGGAGAAGCTGAGGCTACTGTGCATGGATGGGGACCCCTGTTGCTAATATTGTTTGGGAGACAATGTTTAACATTTTCCTGTTGTTCATCTAGGGTATGGGCATTGCTTCATTAAACAAAGTGCTGTTGAAGATGAGGTCTGAGGACGGAAGGGAATCTTCCCTTCAGCCTCCGATGATGTGCCTTTCCTTGCAGACCTAGCTCTGTTGCTATTTTGGTTTTTGGCCTCTCCCTCTCCCCCATCTTCTGGAGAGAAGGGAAGCCGCCCCGTGTCCACCCCCTGCTCTGGGCTGTGGAGAGAACAAACCCCCCAACTCCTATGATGTGTTCCCACATTTTATTAAGAGCCGACATCTAAGTCTTCCTCAATATGGCAACATACTTTGGAGATTAAAGCAATCAAAAACAACAGGCAGGAGAACTACGTTGGGCTCAGGGCTGCTGGGAAGGCCTCATTCCTCTGGGGTGCCATTTCCTCGTGTCTAGCTTTTATGTGCTTGTAGTTGAAATCGACGCCCAAGCACAAAGGTTTAAAGAGGTTGCCAGAATTGCTTTCCTAGACAGCTGTCCGGAAACCACCGCTGCCTCCGGCCAGTGCCAACCAGGTTGCCCAAAGACAACACCAATCAGAAGACCCACCTTGGCTCTGTGGGTCTAAACCAGGGCCAGGCTGTTAGAGCGGCTTGCCCATGTGAAAAGGCAGCACAGAGGCTTTGGGGAGGCAGCCTGGAGCGCCCCAGGGCTGGCACGCCTGCCTTGCACACCTGCCTGCCTCGCTCCTGCTGGGCAGGCCCTGGCTGGTGAGCATCATTCATTTCCACCTGCAGGATGCAGCGGGCTTCTGCTCACTGAACTGACCGTCTAAGATCTTCTGCTCACCCAGGCCTT